>NC_000086.7:15381306-15981306 GCF_000001635.26 Mus musculus | reverse complement strand
CCTAGCACAGCCAGGATCTTGGGATCACCGGTGAATAGAACATAACATGGGTTCCAAAGAATCTCAGAGAGTCTTGTGCCAGCAAGAACAGGGACAAAGGAACCCCACCCAACCAGAGGCTGGGATTCCTTCTGGTGGCTCCAGCCCAGCGCCATCTTGGGCGCAAACATGGCAGGCCCTAGCACACCCAGGATCTTGGGATCACTGAGACCAGTCTGTGCAGGGGAACAAGTGGGCAGCAGAAGCAAAGGAGCTTCTTGGACAGGGTCCCTTTGGGCCTTCATCCTCAGCCAGGAGGCAGAGCCGAGACCCAGGCCCCTAGGCACCTTCCTTGCCAGAGGAGAGTCAGCCTCCAGGGAGGGCTCTGACCCCGGGACTCATGAGGTGGATCTGAGCTTCAGACATCTTGGCACCTTCCTTGTAAGAGGAGCGCTGGCCTGCAGAGAGTGCTCTGACCACTGGGACCCAGGAAAGAGTTGGACTCCCAGGAATGTTGACAGCAGGTAACAGAATCAGAGGAGGAACATGCTCCAGCCAGAGACAGCTAGAACATCTAACAACAGAGAATACCAGATGGAGAAAGGCAAGTGTAAGTATCTTACTAACAGAAACCAAGACCACTGGGCATCATCAGAACGTAGTTCACCCACCACAGTAAGACCTGGATACCCAAACTCGCCTGAAAGATCTGTATGATAAGAACTTCAAGTCTCTGAAGAAAGAAATCAAAGATATCAGAAGATGGAAAGATCTCCTATCCTCATGAATTGACAAGATTAATATAATAAAAATGGCCATCTTGCCAAAAGCAATCTACAGATTCAATGTAATCCCCATCAAAATTCCAACTCAATTCTTCTCCCAGGTAGAAAGGACAATTTGCAAATTCAGCTGGGATAACAAAAAACCTAGGATAGCAAAAACTTTTCTCAACAATAAAAGAACCTGTGGGAGAATCACCATGCCTGACCTCCAGCTGTACTACAGAGAAATTGTGGGGGGGAAAAAAACTACATGGTACTGGTACAGCAAGAGACAAGTAGATTAATGGAATAGAATTGAAAACACAAAAATGAACCCATACACCTATGGTCACTTGATCTTTGACAAAGGAGCTAAAACCATCCAGTGGAAAAAAAAATAGCATTTTCAACAAATGGTGCTACCTTAACTGGCAATTATCATGTAGAAGAATATGAATTGACCCATTCTTATCTCCTTGTACAAATCTCAAGCCTAAGTGGATCAAGGAACTCCACATAAAACAAAAGACACTAAAAGTTATAGAGGAGAAAGTGGGGAAAAGCCTCAAAGATATGGGCACAGGGGAAATTTTCCTGAACAGAACAGTAATGACTTGTGCTGTCAGATCGAAAGTAGAACAATGGGACCTCATAAAATTGCAAAGCTTCTGTAAGGCAAAAGACACTGTCAATAAGACAAAAAGGCCACCAACAGATTGGGAAAAGATTTTTATCAGTCCTAAATCTGATCAGGGACTGATATCCAATATATACAATGAACTCAAGAAGCTGGCCTCCAGAAAATCAAATAACCCCATTAAAAAAATGGGGCACACAGCTAAACAAAGAATAATCAACTGAGGAATACCAAATGGCTGAAAAGTACCTGAAAAAGTGTTCAACATCCTGGATTTTTTGTAATTAACTTTTTTTATTAGATATTTTCTTTATTTACATTTCAAATGCTATTCTGAAAGTTCCCTATACCCTCCATCAGGGAAATGCACATCTAAACAACCCTGAGATTCCATTTCACACCATCAAAATGGCTAAGATCAAAAATTCAGGTGACAGCAGATGCTGGCAAGGATGTGGAGAAAGAGGAACACTCCTCCATTGCTGGTGGGATTGCAAGCTTATAAAACCACTCTGGAAATCAGTCTGGTGATTCCTCAGAAAATTGGACTTAGTACTACCAGAAGATCCAACAATCCCTTTCCTCGGCATATACCCAGAAGATGTTCCAACTGGTAGGTAATAAGAACACATGCTCCTTTATGTTCATAGAAGCCTTATTTATAATAGCCAGAAGCTGGAAAGAACCCAGATGTCCTTCAACAGAGGAATGGATACAGAAATCATGGCACATTTACGCGATGGAGTACCACTTAGCTATTAAAAACAATGAATTTATGAAATTCTTAGGCAAATGGATGTATCTGGAGGATATCATCCTGAGTGAGGTAACCCAGTCACAAAGAACTCACATGATATGTACTCACTGATTATTGGATATTAGCCCAGAAACTTAGAATATCCAAGATATAATTTAGAAAACACATGAAACTCAAGAAGAAGGAAGACCAAAGTGTGGATACTTCATCCCACCTTAGAATGGGGAACAAAATACCTATGGAAGGAGTTACAGAGACAAAGTTTGGAGCTGAGGCAGAAGGAAGGACCATCCAGAGACTGCCCCACTCAGGGATCCATTCCACAATCAGCCACCAAATGCAGACACTATTGCATCTGCTAGCAAGATTTTGCAGATATGTCCCTGATATAGCTGTCTCTTGTGAGGCTATGCCAGTGCCTGGTAATTACAGAAGTACATGCTCAAAGTCATCTACTGGATGAATCACAGGGCCCCGAGTGGAGGAGCTAGAGAAAGTATCGAAGGAGCTGAAAGGGTCTGTAACCATATAGGAGCAACTGCAATATGAACTAACCAGTACCCCCTGAGCTCATGTCTCTAGCTGCATATGTAGCAGAGGATGGCCTAGTCAGCCATCATTGGGAGTAGAGGCCCTTGGTCTTGCACAGATTATATGACCCGGTACAGGGGAATGCCAGGGTCAGGAAGGGGGATTGGGTGGGTTGGGCAGTAGGGCAGGGGGGTATAGGGGACTTTTAGGATAGCATTTGAAATGTAAATGAAGAAAATATCTAATAAAAATTGTTTAAAATATGTATCTTCTGTGACAATTATTGTAATGGAGTGGATTCATTTATTTGGTTATGCATGCTGTGGTGTACCAAGTTAGAGTGTGACTTAGGTGTTAGTCATTGCCTCTCACCCTGTTTAAGACAGGGTCTGTAATTTAAGTGAAAATGATACCTATAGGCTCTTAGGGAGTGGCACCATTAGGAGGCATAGCTTTATTGGAGTAGGTGTGGCCTTGTTGAAGGAAGTGTGTCACTAGGGATGGGCTTTGAAGATTTATATGCTCAAGCCATGCCCAGTGTGTTTCTGTCTTCCTGCTGCCCTCTGATCATATGTAGAACTTTTATCGCCTTCTCCAGCACCATGCCTACCTTAATATTACCATGCTTTCTACCATGATGATGATGGACCAAACCTCTGAACTATAAGCTGGTAGCAATTAAATGCTTGCCTTTTAAAGTGTTTCCAGAGTCAAGAGACTCTAACTAAGGCAGGGTCCCTTTCCTGTTTTGTGTATTATTATCACAGCATAGCTGAAAATTACAAGTTTCTTAGCATTCTCCTGTCTCTGCTTCCTATTTTCTATGAGAACATCAGTATAAAAATACTTGTGCTTTGCTGTTGTTGTGAGTTCTGGAGACCTAAAATCAAGCCCTTATATTTACTTGACAAATAATTTTACCCACTGAGCCTTTTCACTGGCCCTCTATGGTAATTGTTCCATGATAGAATCAGCAATATATATAATAAATTGCTAACAGATGATAATTAGTTTTCACATTAAGTAATTAAACTGACACTTTTAGCACTCAAGTTCCTCCTTGAATGAAATATATTAAATGCCGTAGAGGAACTGGAGTGCTTAAGTTTAGTTTTATTGCTATGATCCAAAACTTAAACCATATTTTTCTTTTGATTATTTAGTGTAGAGTTTTATTCAAATCTCTTCATGAATTTTTACTACTTAAAGCTTGCCTTCACATTTTTACTTTTTTTTTCTTTTTTTCTTCAGTTTTATATGGGGAGATGTACCATAAATATAAGATACTATATAAAATATATTTCCAGTTGAAATAATAAATATATGAAGCCATGTATGAATACATAAAGCTATGTAGCCATGATATACATGCAAATGTAGAACACAACTATTTTCTTAGATGACTCATACCTCTCATCCCTTATTGCATTCTTTACATCCAAAGATAAATTTAAAGCCCAATTTACTAATTTATCATACTACCATAAAACACAATAGCCTTAGTCACTTAAATAGCAAGCATTTATTGCTTTACATTTTTTAAGATGTCCATCAGTGTAATAATCATCACTGTATTCCACTGAATGTATATCTGTCATTTATAGTTATACTTGTACAATGCACTATTAATTTTTACCTTATTATACTATTTTCATTATCTGAATATAGTAGTTATCTTTTTATTCTAGAATTAGGACATTTGTTAGTATGTGGTTTTTTATATGAACACTGATAAGATGAAATCCTTGTACATGTTTCCTTCTCAGAATTTTGTAGAGTTTTTCTAAGGTCTTCAAATAGTAGTGAGACTGCTTAGTCACTAAATTTGTAAATGGCCAGTTTTAATCAGAATGCCTTTAAATTTCTGGTCCCATTTTAATTTTTTCTACTCAGTTACAGAGGTTTTCAATTTTTCCCTACTAGACAATCTCTTCAATGTTTCTTTCATGAAACTGGTTTTTAGCTGGAGGCATGGCCTTACAAAATATATATTGTTATTTATTTTTAAATTAATTAAAATTTAAATTAATATGGGTCTCAAATAATAGCTTAGTAATTGAGAGCCTTTGCTGCTCTTTTGAGGGCCTTGATTCAGTTCTCAGCACCCATTTGAAGGCTCACAAATGCTTGCAACTATAATTCAAGGTGGTCCAATGCCTACTTCTTACCTCTATGGGCACTTCATACATTATACATATGATGCAAATATATACATATAGGAATAATCACATACATAAATTAAAAAATAATTTAATTTAACAAAAACTATATTAAGTTAAGCTTTTGATATGATATTCCCATACATAAAAAATAACATACTTTTCTCATTCAGTTTTTTATTTCCCACTCTTGACTTCCCTTCTCCTAAATGAATGGATATTTTATTCTCTGATGGCATTCTGAAATGAAAGCAGAAATGTTCAGTGAGCCTTCAGGGAAGGAAGCTTAGGAAAAGCTGACACAGCAGAGGTTGTTTTCCTACTACTACTAATTGGAGTTAGTAGAGACTCAGCAGCCACTCTGACATTTGAAGATAGAAGTAGAAGAAGAGCTGGAATTTCTGATTCCCTAAGGTCAATCTCAAATTCTATGTTATTTCTAAGCTTCCAAATCTTAAACTTCAATGTGAGAGAATAAATCCTTGTATATTTAAGCTACTATTTTCCAGTTTCTGAACTTCTAATGAAAGAAAATATCTTACTAAACTTACTTTCAAATTTCACTTGATAATCTGTATCTAATATCTGAGTACATAAATAATGCATTCAGTTTTCAGTTTATCTCTTAGGCTTGATAATTTCTGGATAACTCTTAGAGAAATGCTTTATTTCAAAACGTCAATTGCTCCCCAAAGGAATAAGAGATCCTTGATAGGCATGCTTGATATTCCTGAGGAAACCATAGCAGGAATTCTCAATCTAACTAGAAGCCTATGCTATTAACGAGTGTTTATATGTAAAGAAGGATTACAGAGGATGATATAATTATTATCTGAGAAGTTGTGATTAATCTTACTGCACACATTTCCCATCTGCTTATATCTTCTTCCCAGTCCCTCCCCTTGAGTTCCCTTAGAATTAACTGCTACCATTAATTTTTTAATCACTTTATAACTTTGAAATTATTATTCCTAAGCAATATGCTATTAGTTTTACTTGTTTTTGAGTTTATAAAATTATGGCTTACTGTACTTATCTTTTGTGATCTGCTTTTTTCCCTCTCAAAATTAGGTTTCCAAGATTCATCCATGATTTAATGAGTTGCTGAAAGCATGATTTAGGGTATAATTGGCTGTCATAATAGATAAACTTCCAAATTTCAGTATTGTAACTCAATAGTTTTTCTTCTGCATAAAGTTTAAAAAGAATGCAGTAGTAGTTGGTGGTTCTCATCCAAGTAATGAGTCAGAAACCTATCATGTCTTGATTTTGTCCTGTGTTGTCTTCAATATATGGCACACTTACCTACTCACAAGCTACAGGAGGAACCTGTGATGACTCATGTAAGAAGTTTCAAAGGGTCCAGTAAGGAATTTCAACATTTCAACCTTTCAGGTTCTACTTAGGTAAGCTAAATTACAAGGTGTGATGGTCATGTAGGAAAGTACCTCAGATCTCCCATCAGCAGAAACACCATTTGAAGAATGTCAGTGAACTAATAGTCTCCAGCTGTGGTATCACTATGGCCTATTACATATTTGCATTGAGGCCAAGATTTTCTCCACCAATGTCCCATCTGTGAGCACAAAAATAAAATAAGACAGTGGAATTTCTGCCCAGCAAAGCACTCAGTCAAGAGCAATATTTGTTCTAGAACTCAACATGGAGGCTGCCAAAACTTGTCAGAGTAAACTGACATTTTCCATACCCGTTACTATTTTGCTACCTCTCCTTTTTGGGATGAGATCAGACTAGCAACTCAATCTCAGTGCTATCCCCACCCCTGTTCACAGGACTTACTCCTCAAAACTCTCCTGGTTCTGATTCTATTCAAACACATAAAAGAGAACACAAAATACATATGCATTTATATAAGGGAAACCAGAAAATGTTTACTTGTATTCCCAGAAAGAACAGAAAATAGGTATAGTGAGCCTCGTACTATCAGCCATTATTTAGCTCTTTTATTTTTATTTATATATAATTGTTCTTTTCTCTATTTTATTTACTCTGTGTTAGTGGATGTTTGAGTACCTTATATTTTACTTTGTTTTCTTTTAAATGTTACAAATATTGTTATGAATCTTGTATATATTCAGGATTGAGGGTTATTATTTGTGCTTACATATAGGACTGCTATACTGTAAGATGGTCACATAATCAGTTTTGTGAGTTAATAAGTACTCTAAAGAGGTCATATGCCTTACCATTCAGGCCACCAGTGTCTAAGAGATTCCTTCAGCCTTGCCTTAATTTCTGTTCTTAGTCTTAGTTTTTATTGTATGGTGATATTAAATAAATACGATTGGACACACATTTCTTCTAGTTCGCATCTGTGTCTGGGAGTGGATCCTGTGCTCCAGCCCCCCACCCAAAACACACCCACACCCAGAGTCAGCTTGACCAAAAAAATTTCTGACACACACAGCTCACAGGTGAGGCCTCAACTTACACCACAATACCTGACCTAACTGGAAACCACTCAGGATCCAGAGGATGCAGGACCTCTTGCCCAGCCAGAGACATGCATTCTTTCCAGTTCACATCTACACCCAGGAATAAATCTTGTGTTCCAGTCTACCCTATCGCATGTATACCCAGAGAAAGCTTGACTACAAGTTCTAATACACCCAGTCTCACAGGTGAGTTCACCACTACCTCTCCAATACCTGCCTCAAATGAGATCTCCTGGGGCCCAGGGGATGTAGGACCATCCACCCTGCTGGAGACACAACTTCCTTCTAGTTTGCACCTATACCTGGGATTGGATGCTGTGCTTCAAACTCTCTCCCCACCCCATCCACACCAAGAGAAAGTGTGATTCCCAAGGAGTTCTGACACAACCAGTCTCATAGATCAGGCTCCCAAGACCCCCCCTTCCCATAGGCAGAGAGAGCCTGACAAAAGAAGGCACAACATAACCAGTCTCATGGAAGGGATATGCTCCAGTCAGTGACAGCAAGGCCAGTTAACACCAGAGATAACTATATGGCAATAGGCAAGTGCAAGAACAAAAGCAACAGAAAGGAATACTACTTGCCAAAATCAGAGCCCAGGCCTCCCAACACAGAAAGCCTAGATAACCTGACACACCTGAAAAGCAAGATTCTGATTTAAAATCTCATCTCATGAAGATCATAGAGGATTTTAAGAAGGACATAAATAACATCCTTGAAGAAATACAGGAGAACACAGATAAACAGGTAGAAGCCCTTAAAGAGGAAACACATAAATCCCTTAAAGAATTATAGAAAAACACAGTCAAACTGGTGAAGGAATTGAATAAAATCATCCAGTATCTAAAACAAATGGAAATAGAAAGAATAAAGAAATCACAAAGGGAGACTACACCGGAGATAGAAAACCTAGGAAAGAGATAAGGAGTAATAGATGAAAGCATCACAAACAGAATACAAGAGATAGAAGAGAGACTCTCAGGCATAGATGATACCATAGAAGACATTGACATAACAATCAAAGAAAATGCAAAACGCAAAAAGCTCCTAACTCAAAACATACAAGAAATCCAGGACACAATGAAAAGAACAAACCTATGAATAATAAGTATAGAAGAGAGTCAAGATTCCCAATTCAAAGGGCCAGACAACATCTTCAACAAAATTATAAAAGAAAACTTCCCTAACCTAAAGAAAGACATACCCATGAACATACAAGAAGTCTATAGAATGTGAAATAGACGAGAAAAGAAATTACTCCCATCACATAATAATCAAAACACAAAATGCACAGAACAATGAGTATTAAAGTAGTAAGGGAAAAAATCCAAGTAACATATAAAGGCAGGCATATAAGAATTACATCAGATTTTTTTTTTTTTTTGGTTTTTTTGAGACTGGGTTTCTCTGTATAGCCCTGGCTGTCTGTGAACTCACTTTGTTGACCAGGCTGGCCTCGAACTCAGAAATCTGCTTGCCTCTGCCTCTCGAGTGCTGGGATTAAAGGCGTGTGCCACCATGCCGGGTTACATCAGATTTCTTATCAAAGACTCTAAAAGCCAGAAGATAGTAGACAGATGTCATACATACTCTAAGAGAACAGAAGTGCCAGCCAGGGCTACTATACCCAGCAAAACTCTCAATTACCATAGATGGAGAACACAAGATATCCCATGCCAAAAAAAAAAAAAAAAAAAAAAGGGTGTGGTGGCACATACCTTTAATCCCAGCACTCGGGAGGCAGAGGCAAGTGGATTTCTGAGTTCAAGGCCAGCCTGGTCTACAAAGTGAGTTCCAGGACAGCCAGGGCTATACAGAGAATCCCTGTCTCAAAACAAACAAACAAACAAACAAACAAACAAACAAAAACAAACAAACAAAAAACCCAGAAAACAAAACAAAACAAAACAAAAACAGTATTTTTCCAGGAATCCAGCCCTACAGAAGATAATAGAAGGAAAACTACAATACGGTGTGTGCGTGGGGGGGGGGAGGGGGCTACACTCAAGAAAAATCAGGAAACACATCTTCTCACAACAAACCCAAAAGAATAGAACAACACAAACATAATTCCTTTAAATACAAACATAACCAAAAGCAGCAATCATTTGTTCTTAATATATCTCAACATCAATGGACTCAATTACCCCCCCCCCAAAATAGATATAGACTAACAAACTGGATAAATAATCAGGGCAGAGCATTCTGCTGCATATAAGAAACACAACTCAGTTACAAAGATACAAAAACAGACTCCACCTCAGAGTAAAATGTTGGAAAAAATTTCCAAGTAAATTGTCCTAAGAAACAAGCTGGAGAAGCCATTCTTTTATCGAACAAAGTCAACTTTCAAACAAAAGTTTTCAAAAAAGATGGGGAAGGATAATTCATACTCATCAAAAGGACAATCCACCAATGCAATGTCATACATATATGTAGAAGAAACATGACTAAATTTCAAAGAACAAATTGAACCTCACACAATAATAATGAAGGATTTTAACACCCCACTCACCAATGAACAGATCATGGAAACAGAAACTAGACAGAGACACAGTGAAACTAACAGAAGTTATAAACCCAATGGATTTAACAGATATCTACAGAATATTTCACACACACACACACACACACACACACACACACACACACACAGACACACACACACACACACACACACACACACATAAAAAGGGTATACCTTCTTCTCAGCACCTAATGGTATGTTCTTTAAAATTAACCATGTAATAAATAAGACACAAAACAAGCCTCAACAGATGTAAGAACATTGAATGAATCCCATGCATTCCATCAGACCACCGATGACTAATGTTGGTCTTCTATAACAACAAAGACAATAGAATGCCCAAATATATATTGCAGCTGAACAACTCTCTACACAGTGATAACTTGGTCAGGGAAGAAAGCGAGAAAAAAGGAAATAAAAGACGTTTTAAATCTTCATAAAAAAAAAAAAAAGAAAAGCACAGCATACCAAAATTTATGAGATGCAATGAAAACAGTGCTAAGAAGAAAACTCGTAGCTCTGAGTGCCTCCACAAAGAAATCCTACACTAGCAACTTAACAGCACATCTGAAAGCTCTAGAACAAAAAGAAGCAAATACACCCAATAGGAGAATACTGCAGGAAATAATCAAACTCAGAGAAATATACAAAGAATCAAAAAAATTAGGAGCTGGTTCTTTGAGAAAATCAACAAGATAATCCACTAGCCAAATGAACTAGAGGCAGTATCCAAATTAACAAAATCAGAAATGAAAAAAATGTGGAAATTCAAGAGATTGTCAGATCCTACTACAACTCAACAAAACTGGAAAATCTAGATGAAATAGATGATTTTTAGATTAATACCATGTACTAAAGTTAAATCAGAAGCAGATAATTCATCTAAAGTATCCCATAACACGTAAGGAAATGGACACAGTAATTAAAAGTTTCCCAACCAAAAACCACCCCAGGGCCAGATGGTTTTAGTGCAGAATTCTATCAGACCTATAAAAATGACCTAATAGCAATGCTTCTCAAACTGTTCTATAAAATAGAAACAGAAGGAACACAACCTAATCCAACAAAGAAGGAGAACTTCAGGCAGGTTTTATTTATGAATATTGATGGAAAAAGACTCAATAAAATTCTCACAAACTGAATCTAAGAACACATCAAAATAATCATTCACTATGATCAAGTAGGCTTCATCCCAGAGATGCAGGGATGGTTCAATATATGAAAATCCATCAACATAATCCACTATATAAACAAACTCAAAGAAAAAGAAACACATGAACATCTCATTAGATGCTGAAAAAGCCTTTGAGAAAATACAGCACCCCTTCATGTTAAAAGTCTTAGATCAGAAATTCAAGGCCTGTACCTAAATATAATAAAAGCAATATACAGGAAGCCCATAGGCAACATCAAACAAAATGGAGAGAAGCTTGAAGCAATGATGACCCACGCTACCGTCTCGCCAGCAAAACGCACACAGGCCACTCGGATCCTTCTGCAGTACAGCTTTAATACATCTCGAGAGATAGATGATCAGCTTCAGGAGAGGAGACCCAGAGAGCAGAAACCCCTTCCCTTTTATTGGCTGCGAAAAAACGGTTGGAGATGTGCACCACTGGGATTTGCTGCCCACTATCAGTCAGTTAACGCCACGAGAAAGGCAGGACTCAGGTAATGGAACCATACCCTGACGCCTGCGTACATTTCACTATGAGCAACGGATGTCAGCACCATCTTGTAATGGCGACTGTGAGGGCAGCTCCTCACATCTCCCCCTTTTCTTTTATTTTAGAAGCAACAGGCCACCCAGTACTGAGAGTGGAGATAGAGGTCAAATCCCCAGTGTGCAAGCATAGGGGCCTTACACAAAACCTCCTCCCAGGCTCGTCACCCGGAGGGGTTTTGGTCTGCTCCCGTGTCGTTTTTCATGGGGGAAGGATACTTGGACACTCAACCTTCATACAAGATGACATGTCTCCCTAGAATAGGCTCATTTTATGCCGCAGAGCCTTTCTACTGCAGTGCTTAGCCATACAACTCTCCCGGGCTGCTGAAGCACACTCACTCTATCCCGTGCAATGAGACTAGCCTCGTGGGGTGCAAGAGCTGAGCGGCCAGCGACCTATTGCTTAAGTATCAATAATCATATATTGGGGGAGGCACCATGCTCCAAAGCAACAAGCGCCTGGGTTACTACCATCCTGTCCCTCCTTGTTTGGGCTTTAAGTTTGCAGATCATCCATAGTAGGAGCAGTACTCCACCGCACACAGCCACTCCAACCAAATCCACCCCCACCCATTCCTTGAAGTAGGAGAATGCTGCTGAAATCCAGGTCCTTCCGTCAATGACAGGTCAAGACGTGTCAAATTGACTTGTAAGACAGCGATCCTCAGCTCCCGGAGTGTCTGTTCAAATTCTATGGTCCAATTCTGTAACAAATAATGAAACAAAGCCTTTGACAGGTTAGTTGCTCTTATAAAATTCTCAAATTGTACTGAGGTGATACCGAGGCTAGGCAGCTTATGTTTGCAACTCAGCTAAGCCATTTGCCACAGGATATCCACCTGTTCTTGGACCAGATCGATCCGTTGGTTTACCAACATGAGGCCTCCCTTTATCTGGGAGTTGGCTGTGGCCTGCCTGTCCAGGGCCGATGTCACTCTTGCCGAAAGGTCATTGATGGTTTGCGTTGTCTGAACCGTAGCAGACAAGGCAAGGGCCGAAGCAGTAATAGAGGCAGCTATTGCTGCTGTTGCTACCAAGACAACTATAATAGCAGAGATTCTAAAATCTCTCTTTTCTTTAAATAAGCTTAAACTGCTCACTTGTGCACTGTGCATGACAGGCATGGGCAGGGAAAGGTGGACATAATACCCAACGCAATTCCCCTGATATACTAGGAACCAGGATCTCCAGTAGAAGGGTCAGTATCCATCATTGTTTCAGTGTTCCCTCTTTTGTCCACATCTTCTGAAGGGGAGATCCTTCGGGTGAGGCGTTCTGGAACACAAAGAGGATTGTCTTCTTCCTGTGGAAAAACACAAATAGCTCCTCTGGATCTTATTAAAATAGGATCCCGGCCTCTCCATTTTCCGGTTAAGACATCCTTCCATTTGATCATTTCTCTAGGTCTGTTTGGTTCAGAACAGTGACGATCAGCTGCAGTGCGGCCTTGTTCATCAAGATTCAAAAAATTAAGAGTAAAGAGTGCCATAGAGACGGCCACTCTCGGTGTTAAGGGCAGAGCCTCGTCGACTCCCCCTTTCTGTTTGATTAGGTAAGATTTAAGAGTGCGGTGGGCACGTTCCACAATGCCTTGTCCCTGAGGGTTGTATGGCAAACCAGTTAAATGAGTTACATTCATCTGGCGACAGAACTGTCGAAATTTTTGAGAGGTGTAGGCCGGTCCATTATCTGTTTTAAGAATTTTGGGTTGTCCCCAAGCACTCCAGGCTTCAAGGCAATGTTGAATTACATGTGAGGCCTTTTTCCCCATAAGAGGTGAGGCAAAAATGATACCAGAACAAGTATCCACAGAAACATGCAGGTATTGAAGCCTCCTAAAGGAGGAAATGTGTGTTACATCCATCTGCCAGACTTGTAGCGGTTGAATTCCCCATGGGTTAACCCCCACATGTGGCACTGGCAAGAACTGGCAACAGTTTTGACACTGAGTAACTATTTCCCTAGCCTCCTTTCTGGTCAATGCAAAGCGACGGCGCAAGGTTTCAGCCGTCACATGGAATTGTTTGTGAAAATTTCTTGCAGCATCCACTTGGGATGAAAGGGCAGCAGCCACAACCCTGGTGGCTCGGTCTGCAAGATCATTGCCTCTGGATATGGGCCCAGGGAGACCTGAATGTGCTCTAACATGGGTGATATAAACAGGAAATCTCCTATGTAATAAAACAGCCTGTATTTTTTGAAAAATATCAGCGACTTTACTGGATGATTTTATTACCCCAGCAGCCTCTAGAAGGTTAACTGCATTGACCACATAGGAGGAATCTGACACAATGTTAAGCGGTCCCGGGAAGGCCTTAAGGACCTCCAAAACCACCAAACACTCCACAATCTGAGGTGAAGTTTCATTATATTGTTTAGACACTATTTTGTTATTGGTCACATAAGCGCCTACACCAGTTTTTGACCCATCTGTATACACTATGATTCCTTCTGGAAGCGGATTTTTTGCTGTCACCTGTGGAAACACTATGGCCTGATTCAGGGCAAATTGTAAAATTGGATGTCTAGGATAATGATTGTCAATTTGTCCTGAAAAGGAGGTGACTAATACTGCCCGGTCATCAGATGTAGCTGCAAGGACCTGAACTTGTGTGGCAGTATAGGGAACAATTAGCAATTTAGGATCTCGTCCAAAATGAGTGACTGCTGCTTTTAAGCCACGAAGCGCAAGTTGTGCAACAGCGTTAGGATACCAATCGATTACTCTTGCCAGAGAAGCATTGGGATGGATCCATAATAATGGTCCATCTTGCCACAATACAGCAGTTGGTAACTGAGCTGTCTTAAAGACACACAAGTTGAAAGGTTGTGATTCCTCAATACGCTGTAACTGGGCATTTTGTAAGGCATTCTCTACTACTTGCAAGGCTTTATTAGCCGCAGGAGTAAGGGCTCTAGGGGAGGAGATATGTGATTCCCCCTTTAAAATATCAAATAAAGGTTTAAGCTCGGCAGAGGAAATCTTTAAAAAAGGCCTAAGCCAATTTATACTCCCCAATAACTTTTGAAAATCATTAAGAGTATGTAAATGATCTCTGTGAATTTCCAATTTTTGAGGAAGTATCTTATCTGGGAAAATAATGGTTCCCAGAAAGGAACCCACTTCTGAAATCTGAACCTTTTCTGCAGCTATCTGCAGTCCCCATTGGTTTAACATTTTTATCAAAAATGAATAGGATTTTTGTAAAAGCATCATATCTTTATGGCACAGAAGAATATCATCCATATAATGTAATAACAGTAAGGAGGGAAAATATTGTCTCACAGGTTCTAATGCTGCCCGTACAAAAAGCTGGCACATAGTGGGGCTATTTACCATGCCCTGAGGGAGGACTTTCCACTGGAATCTCTTATCAGGCTCCATATGATTAAGGGCTGGAATTGTAAAAGCAAATCTTGGTCGATCTTGGTGACACAAAGGGATGGAAAAGAAACAGTCTTTAATGTCTAAAATGACAATTTTCCATTGCTTAGGCAGGGCAGATAACAGAGGTAAACCCCGCTGGATTGAGCCGAAAAGGTTCATTTGTGCATTAATTGCTCGAAGGTCATGAAGTAACCTCCATTTGCCTGATTTCTTTTTTATGGCAAAAATTGGAGTATTCCACGGGGACGTGGAAGGTTCCAAATGTCTGAGCTGCACCTGTTCTGTAACTAGCTTGTTGACTGCCTCCAATTTTTCAGAGGATAGCGGCCATTGGGAGACCCACACGGGTTCCTCTGTTACCCAGGGGATGGGTCTTGTAACCCCAACGGCCCCTAGGAAAAACCCAAGCCCCGTCTACCTGGGTTACCGTTGTGGGAGACAGGCTCAAGTCTACCTTGTTCTTTGCTTCCCAATTCCTTTCCCTTTGTGTACCCCATCTTCTTCATAATATTAGTGGTCTGAACTGAGTATTCATTGGTTAATGTGATTCCCATCTCAGAAAGCACATCTTTGCCCCATAGGTTTATCGGCAGCGGGAGCACATATAGAGTAAATAGGCCCCTCTGTCCTTCTGAGGTTTGCCATGTCAGGGTGGATGAACTAATCGCTGGGCAAGATTGATAACCCAGGCCTTGTAAAGAATGAGAAGATTTTGTAACAGGCCAGCTCTTGGGCCACCAGTAAGGTTAAATGATAATCTTATCTGCCCCAGTGTCCATAATCCCCTCAAAATCTTTGTCATTAATAAAAAGATGTAGAGTAGGTCTGGCATTCAAAGGCATAACTAGATAGGCTGAATCGGGGCCAGAAGAACCTATACCTCTCAATTCTTTTATGTTATCTTCATCCTTATCAAGGCTGGGCAAGAATATTAATTGTGCAATTCTATCTCCTGGGCTAATGGAAAAAATACCTTGGGGGCAGGAGCAAAGGACTAGAATGTCTTGCAGGTGTTGGTGGTCCACTACTCCAGGATGAACCACAAGGCCTTGCAAAGTGAGAGATCCTCGCCCAACAATGAGACCCATAGTCCGAGGGGGTAAGGGTCCAGGAGACTTAACAGGGATTGGTTGCACATTCATTTGGGGCATGAGTAAAAAACTGGAGGTGGCGCGCAAGTCCACTCCTGTAACTCGTCGGGTGTTATCTCCTCTGTCCTGCTCTGGCTTCTGACAAAATGGCTCCCATATTTGTGAGGGCCCTGGGATCGGGGGCCCAGCACCCCATTTTTTGACTGTGAGGGATTAACTTCACCTATCGGGGGCAGGAGTCTGCTTTTTATATCTCTGACAGAGCAGCATTCACTAGCCTTGTGATAGCCCTTTCTGCAGCGGGAGCAGAGAACAGCTCTTCTTGCACGTTCAAGTACAGGGCAATCTCTTTTCAAATGTCCAACTTTCCCACAATTGAAACACGCCTTTTGTTTGTTGAAATTAGGGCACCTCTGAGATTGCAATATAGCCGCAGCTAGTCCCGCGTTGGTGAGAGGGCCTCCTAGCTCCCTACATATCTTAAGCCAGTCTTGTACCCCCTTTTTCTTTCTTGGCGTGATGGCCGCCCTGCACTCTTGGGTGGCTTGCTCATAAATGAGCTGTTCAATTAGAGGCATGGCTTGCTCGGGGTCGCCAAAGACCCGGGCTGCAGCCTCAGTCATTCTTGCCACAAAATCAGAGAATGCTTCCTGGAGGCCCTGAACGATCTTTGTAAGGTGACCCCCAGCCTTCCCTTTTCTTGTAAGTGCCTTCCAAGCCTTGACCGCAGCTGCCCCTATCTGGGCGTATGCCCCACAAGGATAGTTAATTTGATTGGTGGCATACTGCCCTTGGCTGGTCAACAATTCAAAGGTCCATTGTCTTTGGTTGTCATCAACTGCTGTGGTATTGACCCTGGCCTGATTTTGGGCCGCATCATACCACAGAGCTTTCCATTCCATATATTGTCCCATATTAGGGAGTGTAGCCTTTGCTATCATTTGCCAATCTGACGGGGTCATGGCCATATTAGCAAATCTCTCGACCTGAACCAGAGTAAAATTGGCACTGACCCCATAGTTACGGACAGATTCAGCAAGTTCTTCAAGTTGTTTATAGTCCACTGGGGCATGCATACACCCCGCCTCCCCAGTATCAAAGACTGGAAATGCCATCTGTATCTTTTTTAACTCTTCCTGAGGAAAAAAAGAGTTAGCACTATCCTGCAATTCATAAAGTGGTGGCGCTGTGGGCACAGTAGCTGATATGCTACCCTTTTTGTTACTTCTTGATCGCGACCATCGGTCAGGGTTATATCTTTGTTCTTTATATTTTGCTGCCTCCTCTAATTTAGCCTCCTCACTGGGGTCTAGATCTTCGGACCCTGAACTATCAATCTCTAAGGCCTCCAAGTCATGGATAGGATAAAAATTAGTATAAGGCTTTTTCTTAGTAGAGGGCTCAGTTTCACTGCCCTTCTTTTTCTCTCC
Source organism: Mus musculus (assembly GCF_000001635.26). Lineage (NCBI taxonomy): Eukaryota > Metazoa > Chordata > Mammalia > Rodentia > Muridae > Mus > Mus musculus. Next base: position 15,963,861 of record NC_000086.7, on the reverse strand, counting down.
CCTTCCTTCTGAATCCTGGGGAGGTCCTTTTTTTCTTAGACATGTCTTTTTTTGAGCTCTTATTCTCTCGCTCTGTTCGGTTTCTGACATACTGTCCTGAACCTCTTCTAGTGTTCCCTGTCCCTCCACAATGGCGGGTCGGCAGGTTTCATCCTCTAGACAGTTTTTTATCAGCTTCCAAATTGCCTTGGTCCCTAGGCGTAAGTCTCCCTCTTCATGCTTACGGTCAAGGTCCCTTCCTAGCTTTTTCCATGAGGCTACAGTTAGACACCCCGAACAGGCATACCAGGGAGCAACGCGATCCACCTCCTTAACAAAATTCTGCAGCGTACGGGAGGTGACCTGCAGATCGCGTTGCTTTAGCACTGCCTGTAATGCAGTGATCACTGACTGTGAAGAGCCCATGATAGAATGAGTACCTGCGGCTGATCTACGCCCGACTTATGGTACTCCTTAAGCAAAGCTGAAAGTAAACACGGTGCTCCGCTCCCTTATCTATGGGAAGCTTACAAGATACCTCGGTGCTGCCGCTTATCTATGTCGGACTGACCACACCTCAAATTTCAACACCAGCTTCGATGGACAAAATAAGAATTTTTTAGCACCAGCCTCAATGGACAGAAAATTTTAGCACCAGCCTCGATGGACAGAAAATTTTAGCACCAGCCTCGATGGATAGCAATTTTCAGCACCAGCCTCGATGGATAACAAATTTCACCACCAGCCTCAATGGACAGCAACCAAGACTAGCGCTTCTACCGCCCCTTCTTAGGGTGAAAACCAAAATCAAAAGGGCTAAGAGGTTCACGATCAGATATATCTCTCCGAACTCACCTTTTCCCTGTAGTTCTGAATCCGCCCTGTCTCCAGGGGTTCTCCCCAACGCCGGCGATGTTAATTCCCGGGATTCCAGCAACCAGATGACCCACGCTACCGTCTCGCCAGCAAAATGCACGCAGGCCACTCGGATCCTTCTGCAGTACAGCTTTAATACATCTTGAGAGATAGATGATCAGCTTCAGGAGAGGAGACCCAGAGAGCAGAAAACCCTTCCCTTTTATAGGCTGCGAAAAAATGGTTGGAGATGTGCACCACTGGGATTGGCTGCCCACTATCAGTCAGTTAACGCCACGAGAAAGGCAGGGCTCAGGTAATAGAACGATACCCTGACGCCTGTGCACATTTTACTACGAGCAACGGATGTCAGTGCCATCTTGTAACGGCGACTGTGAGATCATACCTCCTCACACAATCCCATTAAAATAAGGAACAAGACAAGGCTGGCCACTCTTCCTATTTATTCAAGGTAATACTCGAAGTTCTAGATACAGCAATTAGACAACAAAGGAGATCAAATGGATACAAATTGGAATCTCTTGATAGAGATATTGCTATTTATATATGATATGATGGGATACATAAGCAACCACAAAAATTCCAGCAGAGAACTCCTTCAGCTGATAAACAACTTCATCAAATTGGCTGGATATAATATTAACTCTAACAAGTCCTCTACTCAAAGGATAAAGATGTCAAGAAAGAAATTAAGGAAACAAAATCCTTACCAAAGCATTCTAGAGATTCAATACAATCCCCATCAAAATTCCAACTCAATTCTTCACAGAGATCAAAAGAACATTCCTTAAATTCTTCTGGAATAATAAAAAAACACAGCATAACAAAAACTATTCTCAACAATAAAAGAACTTCTAGGGGAATTTCTATCTCTGACAACAGAGCAATAGTGATAAAAATGCATAGTATTGGCAGATAAACAGGTAGATTGATGGAATAGAATTTAAGTCCCACATACTTATGGTCACCTGGTAATTGACAAAGAAGCCAAAAACTATAGTGGAAAAAAGTCAGCATGTTCAATAAATGGTGCTAGTTCAATTTCTGGTCTGAATGTAGAAGAATGTAAATTGATCCATTGCTTATACAATGATCAAGACCAAGTAGATTAAGGACCTCCACACAAAACCAGGTACTGTAAATCTAATATAACAGAGAGTAAGAAAGAGCCTTGAACACATCAGCACAGGCAAAAATTTCCTGAACAAAATACCAGTGGTTCAGACTCTAAGATCAAAAATTGATATATGGAGCTTCATAAAATTGAAACACTTCTGTAAGGCAAAGAATACTGTCAATTGAACAGTATGGCAAGCTACAGATTGAAAAAATAACTTTACCAATCCTGCATCTGATTGAGGGATTATATCCAAAATGTACAAAGAATTCAAGGGGTTAGGCTCCAGAAAACCATTTAAACCTATTAAAAATGGATTACAGAAGCCAAGCAGTGGTGGTGCATGCCTTTAATTCCAGCACTTGGGAGGCATAGGCAGGTGGATTTCTGAGTTCAAGGCCAGCCTGATCTACAGAGTAAGTTCTAGGACAGCCAGGACTACACAGAGAAACCCTATCTCAGAAAAAAAATGTGGTACAGATCTAAACAAAGACTTCTCAACTGAGGAATCTCAAATGGTCGAGAAACACATAAATAAATGTTCAACATCCTCAGTCATCAGGGAAATGCAAATCAAAGTAATCCTGAGATTCCATCTCACACAAATCAGAATGGCTAAGTTCAAATACTCAGGTGACTGCAGATGCTGGTAAGGATGTGTAGAAAGAGGAACACTCCTCAGTTGTTGGTGGCACTGCAAGCTGCTACAAACACTTTGGAAATCAATATGATGGATCCTCAGAAAACTGGAAATATTTCTACCTGAAAGCACAGCAATACCACTCATGGACATATACCCAAAATATGCTCTAATATAACAAGGACACATGATCTACTATGTTTATAGAATCCTTATTTTTAATATCTAGTAGCTAGAAACAACCCAGATGGTCCTAAACAGAATAATGGGTGCAGAAAATGTGATACGTTTGCACAATGGAGTACTACTTAACTATTAAAAGCAATAATTTTATGAAACTTTCATGCAAGTAGATGAAACTAGAAAATATCATCTTGAGTGAAGTGACTGAGACACAAAAGTACACACATAATGAACTCAGTGGTAAGTGGATATTAACCAAAGTGCTTTGAATAACCACATTATAACTCACAGACCACATGAAGCTTAAGAAGAAGGAAGTCCAAAGGGTAGATGCTTCAATCCTACTAAGAAGAGGGAACAACATACAGGAGGTAGACTGAGGGACAAACCTGAGAGGGAGAGTAGTGAGCAAAAGTGGGGGAAGTATCAGGTATGGGAAGAGACAGGAGAGAAGTACAGAAGGGTCAGGAAATTGAACAGAAATATCTGGCAGTGAGTGATGGGGAACTTGGAGTAACCACTAGAAAGTTCCAGATGCCAGGGAATCAAGAGTTTCCCAGGACCCAATGGGGATGGTATTAGCTGAAATAACCAACAAAGGGAGATAGAAACTGTAGAAGCCACCTCCAGTAGATAGAAATGACTCCCAGTTGAGGGATGGTGCCACCTACCCATCTCAAAATTGTTAACCCAGAATTGTTCCTGTCTGAGGGAAATGCAGAGACAAAAGATGAAGTAGAGACTGAAGGAAAGGTCACCCAGAGACTGCCCCACATAGGATCCATTCCATCTGCAGACACCAATCCAGGCACTGTTGCTGATGCCAAGAAGTGCTTGCTAACAGGAGCCTGCTATAGCTGTCCCCTGAGAGGCTCTGCCAGCACCTGACCAATACAGATGCAGATATTCACTGCCAACCATCACACTGAGCCTGAAGACCCCAATGTAAGAGTTAAAGGATTGAAGTAGCTAAAGGTGATTGCAACCCCAGAGAAAGAACAACATCAACTAATCAGACCAACCAGAGCTTGCAGAGACTAAACTATCAAATAAAAACTATACATGGAGGGATCCATGCCTCTGCCTCCATATGTAGCAGAAGGTTGCCTTATCTGGCATCAATGTCAGAGGAAGCCCTTGTTCCTGTGGAGGCTTGGTGCCCCAGCATAGGCAGATGATAGAATTGTGATGTGGGCATGGGTGGTTAAGTGGGGGGGGGGCACCCTCATAGAGGCAAAGGGGAAGGGAAATTGGATGAGGGCCTTGTAGTGGAGAAACCGTGCAGTGGGACAACAATTGAAATGTAAATAAATAAAATAACCAACAACAATTACTCCTGGATTTAAATACTAGTCGTTCTTTCTCCTCCAGCTTCCAGGATTGAGTAGAGATGCTTTATGAGCATAAAGTCCTAGTAGAGCCTGTTATTCCACCCATAATGCATTCATTTTCCGTCATTTCCAAATTTCACAATCATTTGAATTTACATATAGACCCCCAACTTTTCCTTTTTTAGCATTCCATAGTTTCTCTTTAGAAATTTCATTGGAAATTTTATTTTGAAATGAAATAATATGAATCTCATAGATTTTTTTGTTTGTTTTATTTTTTGTTTTTCGAGACAGGGTTTCTCTGTGTAGCCCTGGCTGTCCTGGAACTCACTTTGCAGACCATGCTGGCCTCAAACTCAGAAATCCACCTGCCTCTGCCTGGATAAGTGCTAGGATTAAAGGCGTGTGCCACCACACACAGCTAGATTTTTTATTTTAAAAATTGCAAAACCAGGAAAAATTGGAGAGTGTCCATGAATGAACACAATACATACAATCTAATAAAATGTCATAGCTTTCTGTTCCTCACAACTCACTGGCTATATACATGCATAAAGACACATGTCAAAACATGATTCATGTGTGCATACATGATATGTGAAAATACATATATGTGTGTAGTCTAATAGCATATATAAAACATATTTGTTGCATTTTGCAGTGAATATATCTTCTGTGTATATTCAAGGCATCTAACACAACAGAGGAACTATTGAGTTTGTTAAAATAGTCTGAACTGTAAAGCATTAAAACATGTTTATTTAGAAGCAGACACACTAAATTTTATGTTTCTTAGCAACACCACACCCCTGCCATATTTTAGAGGTTGTCACTTTCTCATATTGATCAGTTGTTCCTTTGGGGGAAATGGCTACCTTCCTCTTACATATGTGAGAAAGAGATGTAAGGGAAACATGTCTTTGGGTGAAATTGTTACATGTATGATGGAAGTATTTTCTACTCTTCTTAAAGACATTACATATTGGAGGCACTGAAAGACTTCAAAACTAAATCATGGCTAGAGAGCATCACTGAATATGATAGCCATGAAATCCAGTAGAATGTAGGGAAACCAATCATCCTAGGGCAACAGTAAACATGTGAGCCCTCATAAGTATAGACTATGAGGACTACTTCCTCCCTAGGTTCTAAAGCCAACAAATCAGAACATCCATTTTTTTTCATTTTTTATTATGTATTTAGCTCATTTACATTTCCAATGCTATACCAAAAGTCCCCCATACCCACCCACTCCCACTCCCCTACCCACCCACTCCCCCGTTTTGGCCCTGGCGTTCCCCTGTACTGGGGCATATAAAGTTTGCAAGTCCAATGGATCTGTCTTTCAAGTGATGGCCTATTAGGCCATCTTTTGATACATATGCAGCTAGAGACAAGAGCTCCGGGGTACTGCTTAGTTCATATTGTTGTTCCACCTATAGGGTTGCAGTTCCCTTTAGTTCCTTGGGTACTTTCTCTAGTTCCTCCATTGGGGGCCCTGTGGTCCATTCAATAGCTGACTGTGAGCATCCACTTCTGTCTTTGCTAGGCCCTGGCATAGTCTCACAAGAGACAGCTATATCTGGGTCCTTTCAGCAAAATCTTGTTAGTGTATGCAATGGTGTCAGCGTTTGGAAGCTGATATTGGATGGATCTCTGGATATGGCAATCACTAGATGGTCCATCCTTTCGTCACACTTCCAAATTTTGTCTCTGTAACTCCTTCCATGGGTGTTTTGTTCCCATTTCTAAGAAGGGGCAAAGTGTCCACACTTTGGTTTTCGTTCTTCTTGAATTTCATGTGTTTAGCAAATTGTATCTTATATCTTGGGTATCCTAAGTTTCTGGGCTAATATCCACTTATCAGTGAGTACATATTGTGCGAGTTCCTTTGTGATTGGGTTACCTCACTCAGGATGATGCCCTCCAGGTCCATCCATTTGCCTAGGAATTTCATAAATTCATTTTTTTAATAGCAGAGTAGTATTCCATTGTGTAAATGTACCACATTTTCTGTATCCATTCCTCTGTTGAGGGGCATCTGAGTTCTTTCCAGCTTCTGGCTATTATAAATAAGGCTGCTATGAAGATAGTGGAGCGTATGTCCTTCTTACCGGTTGGGGCATCTTCTGGATATATGCCCAGAAGAGTTATTGCTGGATCCTCAGGTAGTACTATGTCCAATTTTCTAAGGAACCACCAGACTGATTTCCAGAGTGGTTGTACAAGCTTGCAATCCCACCAACAATGGAGGAGTGTTCCTCTTTCTCCACATCCGCATATACATTGTTTACAAAGTAAGAACCATGTAAAGGACTCCACAGCCTCAGAACTCCCCCCCCCAAAAAGATGCCAAGGCTTTCTCCCTTAGGCATGAGGGTAAGAGGGGAATGGCAAACCTCCCCTTCCAGTCCATATGTGTCTTTTGGTAATATGTGTGGAAAATGTCCACCATAGCTTTCTCACCCTGGATTGTTTATGTCCCAAAGACTGCTTCCCTGGAGACACTGTTCCTACAAAAAATATCTAAGCTTGTCTCCTTGATCCATCTGTGTTCCATAAACTCTACTTCTTTGTTTATCTGTATGTAATACCCAACCTACTTGTTCATTTGTATATAATAACCCTGCTACTCTGTCCAAATGTATATAATAAACACACTAAACACACAGGGTGCTATGGTCTCTCCAGCAGATAGTGCAAATCACCTGATTCCAGATTTCCATATTTCTCTGCTACCCCAGTGTACCCCACAATGTTTGTGTTTAGCTTTCTTCATCCCAAGTCCCAAAAGGCCATGAATGGATATAGCAGGCATCACTTCTAATTAAAGAGGTGGTACCCCCCCAAAACTGCTTGATATGTAATGCTGAAATCAGATTATTACTGTCAAGTCTCCTTAGCCTGATAATGAGTCAATCAGATCCTTCAGAAGAAGATTCTAGGGCAAAATTAAGAATATTAAATTTTTATTTGGCAACTAATTCTATAAGAGGAAACATAATTAGGCAAATATTAGCTCAAATGTCAAGTAATAAACCTAACAAAGTCTTGGTGAACCCACAAGAGTTCTGTAAAAATAATGTTCACAAGAAGAGGAACTATATAGAAATATTTTCTTTCTTTAAAACAGAATCTTTTTTCCCAGAATGGTCTTAAGCATGTAAGCTAAGGTGATCTTCACATCTCCTCTTCTCACCTAGCTGCAACGACAAATTCGACCACTATTCCCAAATTTTATGTTGGAAATGGCCAGGTACTAATAAGCCCAACCATTTACACAGTCTTTGGCAGGAACAATGCAACCATTACACAAAAAGAAACCTGGTATATTAGAAAAAAAAATCTTCTGTTGAGCCCAAATACCAGACAAGAAGCAACTTAAGAAGAAATTTATTTTGGTTTAGAGTTTTAGTGGATACAGTCAATCATGATAATGAAGGCATTGTAGAATAAGGGGCATAAGAGATCTGGTTTTATTGTGTCTGAATTCAAAGAGTAGAGAACAGACAGGAAAGGGGGTTGGGATATAAAACCTCATAGCGCCCAAAGATTAATAAAGTTCCTCCAGCAAGTTTTTATCTCTAAAATGTTGTAGACTCTTCCACGGTAGTGTCAAAAGTTGGTGATCAAGTGTTTAAATACACAAGTCTATGTGAAAGAGGGGAAAGTTGACATTCACATTATATAATCACATTCATATAATCACATTGTAGAGATCTTGAAAGTGCTACAGCTGAGAGGCAAATGTGTTTGTAAACAGAAATTGAGGAATGCCTGGGACTAGCTGGAAAACTGAGACAGGGAAGATTCTAGGGAATCTATGGGGGTAATGCTAGCTGAGACTCAAGCAAAACCTTCAACCCCAAATTTGTCCTGCATACAAGATACACAAGGATAAACATGAAGCAGTGATTAAGGGAATAACCAACCAATGAGTGACCCAACTTGAGATCATTCCTGTCTAAGAGAGCCAACACCTGCCACTATTAGTGATACTCTGCTATGCTTGCAGACAAAAGCCTAGCATAACTGTCCTCTGAGAGGCTTAATCCAACAGCTGATGGAAGCAGATGCAGAAAACCACATCAGGCAGAGCTCGGGAAGTGTTGTGGAAGATAGAATTGAGAGAGCCACAGAGGTTAGGACACTACAAAAAGACCTACAAAGTCAACTTCCTAGGCCCGTGGAGTCTCAGAGACTGAACCATCAACAAAAGAGCATGCAGGAGATGTGGACCTAGGTTCTCTACAAATTTGAAGCAGATTGCAGCTTGGTCTTCATGTAGGTCCACTAACAATCGGAGTCTCTGACTCTTTGCCTGCAATTGGATCCTCGTCCCCTAACTGGACTCCCTGGTTGGGCCTCAGTGAGGGAAGATGCACTTAGACCTGCCACAGCTAGATATCCCAAGGCAGGATGGTACCCACTGGGATTTCCCCTTCTTGAAGGAGAGGGGAAAGGGGTAGTAGGGGAAGGGATTTATAAGGGTGGGACTGAAGTTTGTGACTGGGATGTAATGTGAATAAACTAATGAAAAAAAGTGAGAAATCTGAGGCACAGTGCTGTGATTGTTTAAGGTAGTACTGTAAAATAATCAAGAACTTTCCCTAAGAGGCAAATTGCCATGATGCATGGTCAGTATTCTGTCTTTTTGGAAATGGAATATAAGAATAAACAAAATTATCTCTCTGGCTTTTTACAACCATTTTATTTTCTTTTAATTGTTTTAAATTATCAATTTATATTTTCTTTTGTTGTTTTATACATTTATATAAACAACTTATATAGTTCTCACTACCCAGTCTCACCTCTCATTTCTATCTCTTTAAACCTTCTTCCTAACAGTCCCTATTTTCATGCCCTCTACTTGTGTGTAACCTACTAACTTTAAAGAGTATTTCTGGCCCAAGCATGGGTGAAAGTTTATTTGCTGAAGCAAGAGAACCTTAGCAGTGGCTACATCTCTGAAGAAAATGAAATGCCACAAGCCCAACATGAATGTCTGCAGCCTTGTGGGCCCCTTCTCCATTCATGATGAAATAATGATGGCCCCAATCTTCTGCTGATTTACTATAAATACCAAGTGCAATGAGTTCTTGAAATCTTCTCAGTCACAAAATACAAGGTACATACAGAATACTGTATAAAGTAAACATGCAACTCATAACTCTTCACAACATGAACACACACATAAACTATTCTACATATAGAAACTAAAAGTCTTCCATGTCTCACCCAGCCCAAATACTACTCTCATCTTCCCCCACAAAGGTAACTACAACTTTGATTTTATCATTATAATTCATAGGTGTCACTCCAATTGCTAAAGTAAAAAGGCTAACTCAAGCTTCTGCTTGACCTCAGAAAATTATATTTGTTGGTCATCAAGATCATTCCATCAAACACAGAACTTCTTTAGATCTTAAAGATTTTCTGGGTGATCACTAAGAAGCTGACGGGTAGAAAGACAATATAAAGTAATAATGTCTTAACCAATAAGAAGTCAATTGAAATTATAGATAGATAGATTGATTGATTATTTATAAGATATTCAAATGGACATGTGTATACCTGTAACCACAGTGCAGAGGGATGGGTGGAGACAAAAGGATTACTGATGTTTTCTAGTCACTTGCTCTATTGTATGTTCAAAAGACACCCTGTCTCAAGGCAATAAAGAAGAAAAGTATATAAAGCAAGATAGTTAAAATCTTCTGGCCCCTGCATGTACATAGAAGCACATACATTCACATGTGTGTACATTTATCACACACAAACATATGAACATAAACACACATATGCATGTGAAGTAATGAATTATATATAAAAGGGTGCATTACTGTACTGTAGACTCTACCATTGGAATTTGTAGACAAGAGATAAAGAAAGAGAGTCTGTGTCTTAGTCAGGGTTTCTATTCCTGCACAAACATCATGACCAAGAAGCAAGTTGGGGAGGAAAGGGTTTATTTGGCTTACACTTCCATACTGCTATTCATCACCAAGGAAGTCAGAACTGGAACTCAAGCAGGTCAGGAAGCAGGAGCTGATACAGAAGCCATGGAGGAATGCTCTTTACTGGCTTGCCTCACCTGGCTTGCTCAGCCTGCTTTCTTATAGAACCAAGACTACCAGCCCTGAGATGGTCCCACCCACAAGGGGCCTTTCCCCCTTGATCACTAATTGAGAAAATGCCTTACAGTTGGATCTCATGGAGGCATTTCCGCAACTGAAGCTCCTTTCTCTGTGATAACTCCAGCTGTGTCAAGTTGACACAAAACTAGCCAATACAACTGATCTCTTGTCAACTTGACATACAAACACATCACTAGTAAGCCTCAACCCTTACATTCTTATTCATCCCCATTCTAAATAACTTTAAATGTCCCACAGTCTTTACATATTCTTAAAATTTCAATCTCTTTAAAATATCCAACTCTTTTAAAAATCCAAAGTCTTTTTAAATTAAAAGTCTCTTAACTGTGGGCTCAAGTAAAACAGTTTCTTCCTTCAAGAGGGAAAATATCAGGGCACAGTCACAATCAAAAGCAAAAATCAATCTCCAACCATCCAATGTCTGGGATCCAACTAATGATCTTCTGGGCTCCTCCAAGGGCTTAGGTCACTTCTCCAGCCATGCCCTTTGTAGCACACACGTCATCCTCTAGGCTCCAGATGCCTCTACTCCACTGCTGCTGCTGCTCTTGGTGGTCATTTCATGGTACTGGCATCTCCAAAACACTGCATGACCCCTTCAGTCCTGGGCCTTCAATTGCAACTGAGGATGCACTTTCACCAATGGCCTTACATGGCCTCTCACAGTGCCGAGCCTCAGCTGCCCTGCGTGACCCCATCATGCCTTCAAAACCAGTACCACCTGGGTGACCCTTACACATTACCAAGTCCCGCTGCAGCAGGAGTACAACCTTGGCCATCTCTGGAACACAGCCTCTTTGTGCTTTCAGAAAACACTTCCCAGAAGATGTCACCTCAATGATACTGGTCTCTTCTCTCTTTTTTTCCCCCATTTTTATTAGGTATTTAGCTCATTTACATTTCCAATGCTATACCAAAAGTCCCCCATACCCACCCACCCCCACTCCCCTACCCACCTATTCCCCCTTTTTGGCCCTGGCGTTCCCCTGTACTGGGGCATATAAAGTTTGCAAGTCCAATGGGCCTCTATTTGCAGTGATGGCCGACTAGGCCATCTTTTGATACATATGCAGCTAGAGACAAGAGCTCCGGGGTACTGCTTAGTTCATATTGTTGTTCCACCTATAGGGTTGCAGTTCCCTTTAGTTCCTTGGGTACTTTCTCTAGTTCCTCCATTGGGGGCCCTGTGGTCCATTCAGTAGCTGACTGTGAGCATCCACTTCTGTCTTTGCTAGGCCCTGGCATAGTCTCACAAGAGACAGCTATATCTGGGTTCTTTCAGCAAAATCTTGTTAGTGTATGCAATGGTGTCAGCGTTTGGAAGCTGATATTAGATGGATCTCTGGATATGGCAATCACTAGATGGTCCATCCTTTCGTCACACTTCCAAATTTTGTCTCTGTAACTCCTTCCATGGGTGTTTTGTTCCCCCTTCTAAGAAGGAGCAAAGTGTCCACACTTTGGTTTTCGTTCTTCTTGAGTTTCATGCGTTTAGCAAATTGTATCTTATATCTTGGGTATCCTAAGTTTCTGGGCTAATATCCACTTATCAGTGAGTACATATTGTGCGAGTTCCTTTGTGATTGGGTTACCTCACTCAGGATGATGCCCTCCAGGTCCATCCATTTGCCTAGGAATTTCATAAATTCATTTTTTTAATAGCAGAGTAGTATTCCATTGTGTAAATGTACCACATTTTCTGTATCCATTCCTCTGTTGAGGGGCATCTGAGTTCTTTCCAGCTTCTGGCTATTATAAATAAGGCTGCTATGAACATAGTGAAGCATGTGTCCTTCTTACCGGTTGGGGCATCTTCTGGATATATGCCCAGAAGAGGTATTGCTGGATCTTCTGGTAGTACTATGTCCAATTTTCTAAGGAACCGCCAGACTGATTTCCAGAGTGGTTGTACACGCTTGCAATCCCAGCAACAATGGAGGAGTGTTCCTCTTTCTCCATATCCTCACCAGCATCTGCTGTCACCTGAATTTTTCACCTTAGCCCTTCTGACTTGTGTGAGGTGGAGACTCAGGGTTGTTTTGATTTGCATTTCCCTGATGATTAAGGATATTGAACATTTTTTCAGGTGTTTCTCTGCCATTCGTTATTCCTCGGGTGAGAAATCTTTGTTCAGTTCTGAGCCCCATTTTTTAATGGGGTTATTTGTATTTATGGGTTCTACCTTCTTGAGTTCTTTATATATATTGGATATTAGTCCCCTGTCAGATGTGGGATAGGTAAACATCCTTTCCCAATCTGTTGGTGGTCCTTTTGCCTTATTGACGGTGTCTTTTGCCTTGCAGAAGCTTTGCAATTTTATGAGGTCCCATTTATCGATTCTTGATCTTACAGCACAAGCCATTGCTGTTCTATTCAGAAATTATCCCCCTGTACCCATTTCTTCGAGGCTTTTCCCTACTTTCTCCTCTTTAAGTTTCAGTGTCTCTGGTTTTATGTGGAGATCCGTAATTCACTTAGATTTGATCTTAGTACATGGAGATAGTAATGGATAAATTCGCAATCTTCTACATGAAAACAGCCAGTTGTGCCAGCACCATTTGTTGAAAATGCTGTCTTTTTTCCACTGGATGGTTTTAGATCCCTTGTCAAAGATCAAGTGACCATAGGTGTGTGGGTTCATCTCTGGGTCTTCAATTCTGTTCCATTGGTCTACTTGTCTGTTGCTATACCAGTACCATGCAGATTTTATCACAATTGCTCTGTAGTACAGCTTTAGGTCAGGCATGGTGATTCCACCAGAGGTTCTTTTATCCTTGAGAAGTGTTTTTGCTATCCTAGGTTTTTTGTTATTCCAGATGAATATGCCGATTGCCCTTTCTAATTCGTTGAAGAATTGAGTTGGAATTTTAATGGGGATTGCATTGAATCTGTAGATTGCTTTTGGCAAGATTGCCATTTTAACTATATTGATCCTGCCAATCCATGAGCATGGGAGCTCTTTCCTTCTTCTGAGATCTTCTTTAATTTCTTTCTTCAGAGACATGAAGTTCTTGTCATACAGATCTTTTACTTCCTTAGTTAGAGTCACGCCTAGGTATTTTATATTATTTGTGGCTATTGAGAAGGGTGTTGTTTCCCTAATTTCTTTCTCAGCCTGTTTGTCCTTTGTGTAGAGAAAGGCCATTGACTTGTTTAATTTTATATCCAGCTACTTCACTGAAGCTGTTTATCAGGCTTAGGAGTTCTCTGGTGGAATTTTTAGGGTCACTTATATATACTATCATATCATCTGCAAAAAGTGATATTTTGATTTCTTCATTTCCAATTTTTATCCCCTTGATCTCATTTTTTGGTCTAATTGCTCTCGATAGGACTTCAAGTACAATGTTGAATAGGTAGGGAGAGAGTGGACAGTCTTGTCTAGTTCCTAATTTTAGTGGGATTGCTTCAAGCTTCTCACCATTTACTTTGATGTTGGCTACTGGTTTGCTGTAGATTGCTTTTATCATGTTTAGGTATGGGCCTTGAATTCCTGATCCTTCCAAGACTTTTATCATGAATGGGTGTTGGATTTTTTCAAATGCTTTCTCAGCATCTAACAAGATGATCATGTGGTTTTTGTCTTTGAGTTTGTTTATATACTGGATTACGTTGATGGATTTCCGTATATTGAACCATCCTTGCATACCTGGGATGAAAACTACTTGGTCAGGATGGATGATTGTTTTGATGTGTTCTTGGATTTGGTTAGCAAGAACTTTATTGAGGATTTTTGCATCAATTTTCATAAGGGATATTCGTCTGAAGTTCTCTATCTTTGTGGGGTCTTTTTGTGTTTTAGGTATCAGAGTAATTGTGGCTTCATAGAATGAGTTGGTTAGAGTACCTTCTACTTCTATTTTGTGGAATAGTTTGTGAAGAACTGGGATTAGATCTTCTTTGAAGGTCTGATAGAACTCTGCACTAAACCCATTTGGTCATGGGCTTTTATTTATTTATTTATTTATTTTGGTTGGGAGACTATTAATGACTGCTTCTATTTCTTTAGGTGATATAGGATTGTTTAGATCATTAACCTGATCTTGATTCAAATTTAGTACCTGGTATCTGTCTAGAAACTTCTCCATTTCATCCAGGTTGTCCAGTTTTGTTGAGTATAGCCTTTTGTAGAAGGATCTGATGGTGTTTTGGATTTCTTCAGGATCTGTTGTTATGTCTCCCTTTTCATTTCTGATTTTGTTAATTAGAATGCTTTCCCTGTGCCCTCTAGTGAGTCTGGCTAAGGGTTTGTCTATCTTGTTGATTTTCTCAAAGAACCAGCACCTCAATTGGTTGATTCTCTGAATAGTTCTTCTTGTTTCCACTTGGTTGATTTCGCCCCTGAGTTTGATTATTTCCTGCCTTCTACTCCTCTTCGGTGAATTTGCTTCCTTTTCTTCTAGAGATTTTAGGTGTGTTGTCAAGCTGCTAATGTATGCTTTCTCTAGTTTCTTTTTGGAGGCACTCAGAGCTATGAGTTTCCCTCTTAGAAATGCTTTCATTGTGTCCCATAAGTTTGGGTATGAAGTGGCTTCATTTTCATTGAACTCTAAGAAGTCCTTAATTTCTTTCTTTATTCCTTCCTTGACCAAGGTATCATTGAGAAGACTGTTGTTCAGTTTCCACGTGATGTTGGATTTCTACTATTTATTTTGTTGTTGAAAATCAGCCTTACTGCATGGTGATCTGATAGGATGCATGGGACAATTTCAATATTTTTGTATCTGTTGAGGCCTGTTTTGTGACCTATTATGTGGTCAATTTTGGAGAAGGTACCATGAGGTGCTGAGAAGAAGGTATATCCTTTTGTTTTAGGATAAAATGTTCTGTAGATATCTGTCAGATCCATTTGTTTCATAACTTCTGTTAGTTTCAATGTGTCCCTGTTTAGTTTCTGTTTCCATGATCTGTCCATTGGTGAAAGTGGTGTGTTGAACTCTCCCACTATTATTGTGTGAGGTGCAATGTGTGCTTTGAGATTTACTAAAGTTTCTTTAATGAATGTGGCTGCCCTTGTATTTGGAGCATAGTTATTCAGAATTGAGAGTTCCTCTTGGAGGATTTTACCTTTGATGAGAATGAAGTGCCCCTCCTTGTCTTTTTTGATGACTTTGGGTTGGAAGTCAATCTTATGAGATATTAGGATGGCTACTCCAGCTTGTTTCTACATACCATTTGCTTGGAAAATTGTTTTCCAGCCTTTCATTCTGAGGTAGTGTCTATCTTTTTCTCTGAGATGAGTTTCCTGTAAGCAGCAAAATGTTGGGTCTTGTTTGTGTAGCCAGTTTGTTAGTCTATGTCTTTTTATTGGGGAATTGAGACCATTGATATTAAGAGATATTAAGGATAAGTAATTGTTGGTTCCTATTATTTTTGTTGTTAAAGTTAGCATTCTGTTCTTGTGGCTGCCTTCTTTTAGGTTTGTTGAGGGATTACCTTCTTTTTTTTGTCTAGGGCGAGGTTCCCGTCCTTGTATTGGTTTTTTTCTGTTATTATCCTTTGAAGGGCTGAATTTGTGGAAAGGTAATGTGTGAATTTGCTTTTGTCTTGGAATACTTTGGTTTCTCCATCTATGGTAATTGAGAGTTTGGCTGGGTATAGTAGCCTTGGCTGGAATTTGTGTTCTCTTAGTGTCTGTATAACATCTGTCCAGGCTCTTCTGGCTTTCATAGTCTCTGGTGAAAAATCTGGTGTAATTCTGATTGGCTTGCCTTTATAAGTTACTTGACCTTTTTCCCTTACTGCTTTTAGCATTCTATCTTTATTTAGTGCATTTGTTGTTCTGATTATTATGTGTCGGGAGGAATTTCTTTTCTGGTCCAGTCTATTTGGAGTTCTGTATGCTTCTTGTATGTTCATGGGCATCTCTTTCTTTAGATTTGGGAAGTTTTCTTCTATAATTTTGTTGAAGATATTTGCTGGTCCTTTGAGTTGAAAATCTTCATTCTCATCCACTCCTATTATCCGTAGGTTTGGTCTTCTCATTGTGTTCTGGATTTCCTGCATATTTTGAGTTAGGATCTTTTTGCATTTTCCATTTTCTTTGATTGTTGTGCCGATGTTCTCTATGGAATCTTCTGCACCTGATATTCTTTCTTCCATCTCTTGTATTCTGTTGCTGATGCTCAAATCTATGGTTCCAGATATCTTTCCTAGGGTTTCTATCTCCAGTGTTGCCTCACTTTGAGTTTTCTTTATTGTTTCTACTTCCCTTTTTAGGTCTAGTATGGTTTTGTTCATTTCCATCACCTGTTTGGATGTGTTTTCCTCTTTTTCTGTAAGGACTTCTACCTGTTTGATTGTGTTTTCCTGTTTTTCTTTAAGGACTTGTAACTCTTTAGCAGTGTTCTCCTGTATTTCTTTAAGTGAGTTTTTAAAGTCCTCCTTGATGTCCTCTACCATCATCATGAGATATGCTTTTAAATCCGGGTCTAGCTTTTCGAGTGTGTTGGGGTGCCCTGGACTGGGCGAAGTGGGAGTGCTGGGATTTGATGATGGTGAGTGGTCTTGGTTCCTGTTAGTAAGATTCCTATGTTTACCTTTAGCCATCTAGTAATCTCTGGAATTAGTTGCTATAGTTGACTCTGTTTAGAGATTGTTCTTCTTGTGATTCTGTCACCGTCTATCAGCAGACCTGGGAGTCAGACTCTCTCCTCTGAGTTTCAGTGCTCAGAGGACTCTCTGCTGGCAAGCTCTCCTCTTACAGGGAAGGTGTACAGATATCTTGTGTTTGGACCTCCTCCTGGCCGAAGAAGAAGGCCCAAAACAGGACCTTCCCCAGACGCTGTGTTGCTTTGGCAGGTCCCAGAAGCTGTCAACTTCTGTGGTACAGACTCTCACCTGTGCAGACTAAGTTCCTAAGTTTGGCGGAGTCCCAGAACCACGATGGTGCTCACTGCTCCTATGCCAGAGGTCTTCCGAGCCAGGCGGACACCTATCCTCTGGTCGGGAGGGTGGCCGGATGTCTGTGGCCTGAAAAGGGTGGTGCCTCAGAGGCTCTGTGGCTCTGCCTGTCCCAGAAGCTGTCCAGTTCTGTAGTGCACGCTCTCACCTGTGCATACTAATTTCTTAAGTTCCCCGGATTCCCGGAACCAAGATGGTGCCCGCTGCTCCTTAGGCAGAGGGCTTCTAAGCCAGGCGGACACCTGTCCTCTGGTGGGGAGGGTGGCCGGATGTCTGTGGCCCGAAAAGGGTGCTGCCTCAGCGGCTCTGTGGCTCTGCCTGTCCCAGAAGCTGTCCAGTTCTGTGGTGCACACTCTCACCTGTGCAGACTAAGGTCCTAAGGTCGGCGGAGTCCCGGAACCAAGTTAATGAGCCATTTCTAATCTCCCGATGGAAGGCCTTCCTCACAACATCCATTTTAACTAAGCAGAGGGGAGTAACTCACCAATGTCCATTGTGCAGTGCCATCGATCACTGTGTAATAACATGATGCCTTATCTGCTCTTCTTTCTACAACTTGTGGCAAAGAAGGAAGAATACAGGTTGTTATAAGAGTAGAAATTGCTTGCTGATAGGAACCTGATATAGCTGTCTCCTGAGAGGCTCTGCCAGACCCTGACTAATACAAATGCGTATGCTTGCAGCCAACCATTGAACTGAGCATGGAGGAGTTAAGGGAAGGACACAAGGAGCTGAAGGGGTTTACAAGCCCATAGGAAGAATAATATCAACCAACCAGGTCCCCCAGAGCTCCCAGGGACTAAACCACCAACCAAAGAATACACATGGAGAGACCCATAGTTCTAGCTACTTATGCAGCAGAACACTGTCTTATGGGCATCAATGGGAGGAGAGGCCCTTGGTCCTGTGGAGGCTCAATGCCCTAGTGTGTGTGTGTGGGGGGGTTCAGGTGGTGAGGCAGGAGTGGGTGGGTAGATGGGGGAGCACCCTCATAGAAACAGGGGGAGGGGAATGGAGTGGAGGTTTTGCAGAGGAAAACTGGGGAAAGGGCCTAACATTTGAAATGTAAATAAATAAAATTACCAATTAAAAAGAAAGAATAGATAGGTTGTTCCTTTTCATTCCCAAGACTATTACAATCCCCTCCATTCAAGCCAAAAGAAGTGGGAATTAATTTTTTTACCTATATATAAGAGAACATCCTTGGACTGAATATTATATGCAACTCATAAAAGTCACAAGATCCTTCAGCCTGTGGAAGTGTAATAAAACTGTTCTAATAACTGAAAGCAGTTGGACAGGCAAAGGCAATAAATATAGTCATGTGTCATTACAACATTTGGATCTGAATCAAGGACAGATTGCATATGTGACTGGGGTTCCATAAAAATACTGTGATGCTGTAGTTTTATTAACTTATGTAAGTACATTCTTTGATATTCATACAACAATAAAGTTTACTAACGATGCCTTCCTTATGCTATATTCCCAACTTTGACACAAGGACATGTTATTATTATTTTTTATTTTTATTAGGTATTTTCTTTATTTACATTTCAAATGTTATCCCCTTTCTTAGTTTCCCCTCTGAAAATTCCCTATCGCCTTCCTCCTCCTGCTTCCTGGTCCTGGCATTCCCCTATTCTGAGGCATAGAGCCTTCACAGGACCAAGGGCCTCTCCTTCCATTGATGACTAACTAGGCCATCCTCTGCTACATATATAGCTAGAGCCACAAGTTCCACCATGTGTTTTCTTTGATTGGTGGTATAGTTCCAAGGAGTTCTCAGGGTACTGGTTAGTTTATATTGATGTTCCTTCCACCAAACCCAGACACTAGGCAGATGCTAACAAGAGCCTGCTGACAGGAGCCTGATATAGCTGTCTCCTAGCTCTGCCAGTGCCTGGCAAATTCAGAAGTGGATGCTCACAGTCATCCATTGGACAGAGCACAAGCTCCCCAATGAAGGAGTCAGAGAAATACCCAGGAAGCTGAAGGCGACTGAAGCCCCATAGAAGGACATGTTATTAAACACAACAAGAAAGATAAAGTTTAAAAACCGTAATTGAAAAATGCCATACAGAACCATTTTATATTTTTTTCTCTTAAGATTTGAGACCCTCCACCAGATCCTTAAAGTGTTTCTGTGAGCTTAGAGTAATTAAACTTACCAACTTGCATATTAAGGTACAGCTGGGTCTACAACCATGAAAATCACTTTGTCAACATTTATTGAACACTTTCTTGATGCTAAGCACTCTGCTAGGCAATAGAAGTACATTACAGGGATAATAATCATTTTTCTAATAATCTACCAATTAAGTTATTACATTTTTTGGTACATATTCTTAAAACTCTTAAGCCAGTCCTGACTGTGAGGTGGACAGCTAAATGTAGAAGCAAGAAGTCTGTGAGATAATTCTAGAGGGTCAGAGAAAGTTGTATTTCTAGATTTAGAAGACATGTAAATGAGAGCTTTTTCTTGCTGGTATGTGTGAGTTCTTACATGATGTGTGGTCTATAGCCCTAGGTAGAGTGTGTATACACATGTGTCATCAGCTGGCTACAATCTAATGAACTTAGTTAAGAGGAAGATCATATTGGCTGCAATGGAAGAGCAGGGGGCAAGGAAAGGTGCTAGAAAACCACAGTCCAATAGAAATGCAGAAATAATTCTCACATTTACAAAACTAGGTTTCAAAAGACTATATTCATCAAGATCAAAAGTTGAAAACTGCCCCTTTTAGGGCCTAACATTTCTGTCCTCTGAGGGGCCCAACCAGAAGCTGACTAAGATAGACCCAGATACACAACTATTAGACTGAAGTTGGGGACCACTTTGGTTGAATTAGGGGAAGGATGGAAGAAGCTTAAGAGTAGGGTGACTCAGGAAGACCAGCAGTCTTAACAAACCCGGATCCCAGACACTGAGTCTCTAAGCAGCCAGCATAGAGGAGCTGGTCCAAGGCCATGACACATATATAGCAGAGGACTGCCTAGTTTGGACTTAATGGGAGAATAATTGCCTAATCCTCAAGATACTTGAGGCCCCAGGGAGGGTGGAGGTCTGTTGAGGGTTACAGGGGGGAGGAGGAATGGGACGAGGAACTTTGTGAGGGCATACCAGGAGAGGGGCAATGGCTGGATTATAAATATAAATAATATAAATATAAATATAAATATAAATACAAATACAAATACACATACACATACACATACACATATACATATAATAATAATGATAATAATAATAATAATAATAGATCTCCCTTTTAGGGTTTCTAAAGAACCCTAATGTTTTTCCCCATTCATAAAATGTTAGATGTATAACAGCACAGTTATTTAGTATTAACTTGAGAAACAGAGAGATTGCTTTGCCTGAAGAATTAAGAAACAGATTCTGTTTTATGCTTTAGAACAAAATGGAATGGTTTAAATTCACTTGTTTAAATTTATTTTTGTGTTTAAAGGAAAATGAGGGACGAATGAGGGTAGAGAAAATAACTACCTACCCTAGGAAAGTTTTATAGAAAAAGATATTTTTTCAGGCATCCTGCTCATATGGGAAATTGCTATCAAACTAGGAAAATGCTGGGTTTGTGGCAGATCAAGCTCTGTTTCTGAAATCATGAAGAAGAATCTATTTTTTAATTCGGTTTCCATTTCATGAGCAGCTTTACCTCAGTTCTAACACAGGAAAGCAACAAAACTTACAACATGGACCTAATGGTTTACTGACAGGGACAAAGCACGATTTTCCCTTTAAGTAAATGATATAATAACATGAGTGTGTATTAATTGGCTTGAAACACCATAACAGAATACTGGTTTATAGTTTGAGTTTAACAGAAACCTGTATTTTCATGGATACAGAGGCAGGAAGTTTGAAATATCATGACCTGTATGGATATGGCATTTGTCAATTTTCTGTCTTAATGACAAAATGCCTAAGGGGAAAAGGAATTGAACAGAAAAGTGTTTATTTTAGATCATGGCTTCATAAACTACATTCCATAATTGACTAACTATTTTGCATTTAGACCCAGGGCAAGGCAAAATATTATGTCAGGTAGTTTTTGGAGGAGCAAATCTTCCAATATCATAGGAGCCAAGAAACAGGGATTGAGATTGAAGAGAGGAAGGGGACAGAGAACGAGAAGGAGAAGGAGAAAGAGATAAAGAAAGAGAAAGTTTATTTCATGGTGTTTTCATAAGTGCACATTTCTTATCATGAGTTAGCTAACTTCATCATTTCACTTAACTATCCATTTTAAAATCACCATGTCCAAATACTATCACATTGGATGGTACAGTGTCAACATATGAAGTTCAAAAGGACACAATCCAATCCACAGCCGTACCTGCTTGGTCAGGTTTATCTACAGTTGAATGAATAGGGATACAGGATTCTTTTATTGTTTTAGTTTTTCTAAAGCATTAGAGCCTCCCAGAAACTCCAAAAACAACTATCACTGTGTAGAAAGTACTTCCCCTTAGGGTACAGTAATGGAGAGTGCCTTAATTTGTAGTCTCAAGTCTTAATCCACTTACCACTACAAACTTCTCACCAATTTTGTTTATATCATTCTACCATATTAAGAAATTAAAGTACAGTCAGACATGCAGAATTGATTTTGCATTCAGAGCCATAGTTCCACATTATGTATAAGCTAGTCTTATGGGTAGATTTTTAGGCACACATAGTTTCCATAATTCCAAACAAAGTGAGTGTGAGTCTAAGACTACACAGAGAAAGCCTGTCTCAAAATAAAATAGAAATACAAACAGTAGAACAACCTCAGATGCTTATGCTGAAGAGGTCAGCACAGAGCCATTAAAAAATTCCACTGGACCTTTCCCTCCTGTCTTAGTCAGGGTTTCTATTCCTGCACAAACATCATGACCAAGAAGCAAGTTGGGGAGGAAAGGGTTTATTCGGCTTACACTTCCATACTGCTGTTCATCACCAAGGAAGTCAGAACTGGAACTCAAGCAGGTCAGGAAGCAGGAGCTGATGCAGAAGCCATGGAGGGATGTTCTTTACTGGCTTGCCTCACCTGGCTTGCTCAGCCTGCTCTCTTATAGAACCCAAGACTACCAGCCCTGAGATGGTCCCACCCACAAGGGGCCTTTCCCCCTTGATCACTAATTGAGAAAATGCCTTACAGTTGGATCTCATGGAGGCATTTCCTCAACTGAAGCTCCTTTCTCTGTGATAACTACAGTTGTGTCAAGTTGACACAAAACTAGCCAGTACACCTCCTAAAACAGACAGGTCAGAGAGCACGTAGGCCAGAAGGGAGAGGCTGAGTAAGCCCCTACTACCTCATTCCCTAAAGACCAATCAATTTAAAGGGCACACTGTTCTGTCAATCATATTGTGCCTAGTTGCTGATGCTATACTCTATCCCTGGAAACCATATAAAAACTCGCTGCACTGGTGCTCGTGGTCGCTGCCTCTCCTTCAGGTCTGAGAAAACCCCAGTGCACTGGAACAATAAATTCCTCTTACTTTTTGCATCGATTCCAGCTCCACATGGTTCACCCAGGGAGTCCCCGGTAAGCTAAAGCTCACCAGAGTCTTACAATGTCCTGATGCAGTAGTAAAAGAAATTTGAAAAACTAAGGCAATATAGCTCTTCCAAAAATTACTACTCATACAGTAATGGCATCCTGTGACAATGAGTTAACTGAAATCCCAGACAGAGAACTCAGAGAATGATTGTAAGAAATCTAAAGGAAAGTAAGTTCCTCATGGAGAACATAAACAGCTGAAGTTAAAATAAGCAAGGCAATGAAAGATTTAAAAAGAGAAATTCAATAAAACGCTATAAATATTGAAGGAATGTCAATCTGAAAATGAGATAAACACTAAGTCAATTAAAGATTGGGCCTTCCCCTCCCTTACATAAATTGAGATGTGCTTATAATCACACACACACACAGAGAGAGAGAGAGAGAGAGAGAGAGAGAGAGAGAGAAAGAGAGAGAGAGAGAGAGCAAGAGAAAGTGAGAGAGAGAGAAAGCGAGAAAGAGAAAGTGAGAGAGAGAGGAGAAAGATAGGGAAGGAGAGAGAAAGAGGGAGAAAAATTGATTTTCTCACAGTATTTGTTCTAAATGAAATAGCGTTGTCTAAGTAGCAAAATTTTCCTTCTAGTTTATATTCTCTATGCATACCAAAGTCCCAGGCAACTCTAATTCAAGCACACACACACAAACACACGAAATGCTTATAAGTGAAGATCACCTTGGAAGAGATCCCAGAATTTTACCAACAAATATGTTGTTGTAAAGCACCCTAGATGCCTCAAAGCAGTGTAGAAGGGAAAAGTGAAAGAAAAAATATACCCAGTTTATCTCTGGCAAAATGGCCTCTTCTAGTTAAGAACTGGACATAGAAGAGTTAGGCTCTATGTAATCTTCTAGATTCAGTTTAGACATGCATTCTCCTTTCTTTATGAATGTTTTGATATTGGCTATCACAGCTCTTTGGTTCACATGGTCATTGCATCAGCAAATTCATATACAATATTGGTTTTCATTTCTGTCTACATATTACAATTGTTTTAGAGACTTCAACATTCTGGTTAACTATACCTTTCTTTAAGCTGATTCCTATTGTGGGTTTTAGGCTGAAGGAATTTCTTCAAAAGATCCTTAGATAATTCTAATATACAGATGTCTTTGAGAAAAATGTTCCTTACAGGGAAAATATGCTGAGGTCAATGTGTGTCAGTTTACAGTTCATTGAAAAGCAATGTAGTACAACATCAGTTGGGGAATGAAGAAACAGGTTTGAAAGAGGGTGAGGATGAATTATAAGGAAGCCATACAAAAGGCATCGTTGAAGTCATCAGATATCACAGTGACAGCATCTTTAATATTGTATTGGGTTAGAGCAAGGAAAAAGCAATTAGTCTTAGGTATTGGCTATTTCTCAGGAAAAGAGGCATAACTTTGAGCAATGGACAAGATACACAGAATCTGTACCATTATGAGTTTT
Organism: Mus musculus; assembly: GCF_000001635.26. Taxonomy (NCBI): domain Eukaryota; kingdom Metazoa; phylum Chordata; class Mammalia; order Rodentia; family Muridae; genus Mus; species Mus musculus. The sequence continues at coordinate 15,939,671 of NC_000086.7, read as the reverse complement.
ACTCAATAGTTAATTAGGAGAGTTGAAAATATACATATAAGCTTAGAAACAATATTTATTGAAAAGGATCTATGCTATGAATATGTTTGAGACTAAAAGAAATGAAAAAAAAAATGTCTTGGTGTAGTGGCTATTCCTGGTTGTCAACTTGACAATATTTGGAATGAACTACAATCCGGAATTGGAAGGCTCACCAGTGACCCTTATCTGGAGGCTTGGAGATCCTTATCTGGATCTTGGTTTGAAGATCTTGAGCCATAGTGGCTATGGATTCCAGAAGATTGAATCTCCGAGTTTAAGGAACACACCCTTAATCTGGGCTACGCCTTTCATCTGGGATTAAAGGTGTGGTGGAACACACCTTTAATCTGGGCTCCACCTTCTGCTGGAGACAATATAAGGACATTGGAAGAAGGGAGTCTAGCTCTTGCTCTTGCTCCTTCGCCTGCTTGCTGCGTGAGACTGAGTAACTGCTAGATCCTTGGACTTCCATTCACAGCTGCGACTGAACCATTGTTGGGAATTGGGCTGCCGACTGTAAGTCATCAATAAATTCCTTTACTATTTAGAAATTATCCATAAGTTCTGTGACTCTAGAGAACCCTGACTAATACAGAAGTTGGTACCAGGAGTGGTTCTAGAGTAACAGAAGTACAAGGATGAATCTTTTAAAATACTGGAATTGGCTTGTTGATCCACAAGCACTTTCAAATATTGAAACCTCTCCAGATTCTCTCCCTCCTGGGAGCTCAGAGAATTTTGAAGACCCATGGTTGAAACTATATTCCGAACTTAAAGAAGCTAATGCCCTTGGTTTTCTTAATGAATTAGGTGATTCAGTGCACAAAGCTTTCTACAAGATGGGGAAAAAATCGAAAAATGATTTTACTGGCTGGCTGCTCTTAGTATCTGTGGAAAAAATGATGAATGAAAGGAAGGAGTTGTGTGATAAAATCGAAAGGCTCCAGACACAAGTAAACGATCTAAAAGTTGCTAAGTGTGTCCTTGAGGAGAATCTTCTCTCTTGTAGCAATAGAGCTCAAGTTGCAGAAAATCAAACAGAAACTCTCATTGTAAGGTTGGCTGAACTACAGAGAAAATTCAAGTCTCAGCCTCAGAGTGTGTCGACAGTTAAAGTAAGGGCTCTAATTGGCAAAGAATGGGATCCTACAACATGGGACGGGGATGTGTGGGAAGACCATGTTGAAGCTGAGAATTTTGAATCCTCAGATTCTCAAGGGTTTGCCCCACCTGAGGAAGTAGTACCCTCAGCCCCACCTCTTGAAATAATGCCTTCCCCACATGAGGAAATTAATTTTGCAGAGTCTGCTCACGGCCCACCAATAGTTTCTTCTAGACCTGTAACCAGACTCAAAGCAAAACAGGCTCCTAGAGGGGAGGTAGAAAGTATAGTCCATGAGGAAATTCGCTACACTACTAAGGAGCTTAATGAGTTTGCTAATTCATTCAAGCAGAAACCTGGTGAATATGTGTGGGAATGGATTTTAAGGGTGTGGGATAAGGGTGGAAGGAACATAAAACTAGAGCAGGCTGAGTTTATTGACATGGGTCCTCTGAGTAGAGATTCTAGGTTTAATACGGAAGCTCGCATAGTTAAAAAAGGTGTCAAAAGTTTGTTTGAATGGTTGGCTGAGGTGTTTATCAAAAGATGGCCTACTGGAAATGACTTGGAGATGCCTGATATTCCGTGGCTTAGTGTTGATGAAGGGATTTTAAGACTTAGGGAAATTGCAATGCTAGAGTGGATATATTGTGTAAAGCATAATTGTCCACAATGGGAAGGTCCAGAAGATATGCCTTTCACCAGCTCTATAAGACGCAAATTGGTGAGAGGGGCACCAGCACATTTGAAGGGTTTTGTTCTTTCCCTTTTCCTTGTGCCAGATCTTAGCATTGGAGATGCTTCTGCTCAATTAGATGAATTAAATTCACTGGGTTTAGTTGGATCCCGAGGTAACAAGGGCCAGGTGGCAGCATTGAATCGCCGGAGACAAGGTGATCCTAGTTATTATAATGGACAGCGTAGACAAAAGAATGTTTATAATAACATACCCAGTAATGGTCAGCACAGGAGAGGTGAAATTTATAATGGCATGACTCGCTTGGACCTTTGGTACTGGCTAATCAATCATGGTGTTTCCAGGAATGAAATACATAGGAAGCCTACTGCATATTTGTTTGATCTGTATAAGCAGAAAAATTCTCAAACAAATGAAAGAAAGGCTACATTAGATCGTGGTAAACAGCAATCTCGGCCAGTGAATCAATTTCCAGACTTGAGACAGTTTGCAGATCCGGAACCCCTTGAATGAAGGGGTGGCCAGGTTCCTCTGAGGAAGGATCTTGATAAGACACTCAAAGGTTTTGCTGTTACCCTTTCTCCAGTTCTTCCCCAGAGGGACCTACGGCCTTTTACAAGGGTAACTGTACACTGGGGAAAAGGAAATAATCAGACTTTTCGGGGTCTGCTGGATACTGGTTCTGAGTTGACACTGATCCCAGGGGATCCCAAGAAACATTGTGGCCCTCCAGTTAAAGTAGGGGCTTATGGAGGGCAGGTGATTAATGGAGTTTTGACTGATGTCCGACTCACAGTAGGTCCAGTAGGTCCCCGGACACATCCTGTGGTGATTTCCCCAGTTCCAGAATGTATAATTGGGATAGATATACTCAGAAATTGGCAGAATTCTCATATTGGTTCCCTGAACTGTAGAGTGAGGGCTATTATGGTTGGAAAGGCCAAATGGAAGCCTTTAGAGTTGCCTCTGCCAAAGAAAATAGTGAATCAAAAACAGTATCGTATTCCTGGAGGAATTGCAGAAATTACTGCCACTATCAAGGACTTGAAAGATGCAGGGGTGGTGGTTCCCACCACATCTCCATTTAACTCTCCTATCTGGCCAGTGCAGAAAACAGATGGATCATGGAGAATGACAGTTGATTACCGAAAACTAAATCAGGTAGTAACTCCAATTGCAGCTGCTGTACCAGATGTAGTTTCCTTACTTGAGCAAATTAACACATCTCCTGGCACCTGGTATGCGGCTATTGATCTGGCAAATGCCTTCTTCTCAGTACCTGTCCATAAGGACCACCAGAAGCAATTTGCTTTCAGTTGGCAAGGCCAACAGTATACCTTCACAGTTTTGCCTCAAGGATATATTAACTCTCCTGCCCTGTGTCATAATTTAGTTAGAAGGGATCTTGATCGTTTGGATCTTCCACAAAATATCACATTGGTGCACTATATTGATGACATTATGCTGATTGGACCAAGTGAGCAGGAAGTAGCAACCACTTTGGACTCATTGGTAACACATATGCGTATCAGAGGATGGGAAATAAATCCAACCAAAATTCAAGGACCATCTACCTCAGTGAAATTCTTAGGAGTCCAGTGGTGTGGGGCATGCAGAGATATTCCTTCTAAGGTGAAAGATAAGTTATTGCACCTGGCCCCTCCTACAACCAAGAAAGAAGCACAACGTTTAGTGGGTCTATTTGGATTCTGGAGACAACACATCCCTCACTTGGGTGTGTTACTTAGGCCTATTTACCAAGTGACTCGGAAAGCTGCTAGCTTTGTATGGGGCCTGGAACAGGAGAAGGCCCTTCAACAGGTCCAGGCTGCTGTGCAGGCTGCTCTACCACTTGGACCATATGACCCAGCAGATCCGATGGTACTTGAGGTGTCTGTGGCTGATAGAGATGCTGTTTGGAGCCTCTGGCAGGCCCCTGTAGGTGAATCACAGAAAAGGCCTTTGGGATTTTGGAGCAAAGCTCTACCATCATCTGCAGACAACTATTCTCCCTTTGAAAAACAGCTCTTGGCCTGCTATTGGGCCTTAGTGGAAACTGAACGTCTGACAATAGGACACCAAGTCACTATGCGACCTGAACTACCCATCATGAGCTGGGTACTATCAGACCCTGCAAGTCATAAAGTGGGACGTGCACAGCAGCAGTCTATTATCAAATGGAAGTGGTATATACGTGATCGGGCCAGAGCAGGTCCTGAAGGCACAAGCAAGTTACATGAAGAAGTTGCTCAAATGCCTATGGTTTCTACTCCTGTTACAATGCCATCTGCTGCCAAACATGTGCCTATAGCCTCATGGGGTGTTCCCTATGATCGACTGACCGAAGAGGAGAAGACTAGAGCCTGGTTTACTGATGGCTCTGCACGTTATGCAGGCACCACCCAGAAGTGGACAGCTGCAGCATTACAACCCCTTTCTGGGACAACCTTGAAAGACACAGGTGAAGGGAAATCTTCACAGTGGGCAGAACTTCGGGCAGTACACATGGTATTACAGTTTGTTTGCAAGAAGAAATGGCCAGATGTACGATTATACACTGACTCATGGGCTGTAGCCAATGGATTGGCTGGATGGTCAGGGACTTGGAAAGATCACAATTGGAAAATTGGTGAGAAAGACATCTGGGGAAGAAGTATGTGGATAGATCTCTCCAAATGGGCAAAGGATGTGAAGATATTTGTGTCCCATGTAAATGCTCACCAAAAGGTGACTTCAGCCGAGGAGGAGTTCAATAATCAAGTGGATAAGATGACCCGTTCTGTGGACAGTCAGCCTCTCTCCCCAGCCATCCCTGTCATTGCTCAATGGGCACATGAACAAAGTGGCCATGGTGGTCGAGATGGAGGTTATGCTTGGGCTCAGCAACACGGGCTTCCACTCACCAAAGCTGACCTGGCTACAGCTGCTGCTGATTGCCAGATCTGCCAACAGCAGAAACCAACACTAAGTCCCAGATATGGCACCATTCCTCGAGGTGACCAGCCAGCAACCTGGTGGCAGGTTGACTACATTGGACCACTTCCTTCATGGAAAGGACAGCGTTTTGTTCTTACTGGAGTAGATACTTATTCTGGTTATGGATTTGCTTTTCCTGCACGTAATGCCTCTGCTAAAACCACCATTCATGGATTGACAGAATGCCTTATCTATCGTCATGGTATTCCACACAGTATTGCTTCTGACCAAGGAACTCATTTCACAGCCAGAGAAGTACGACAGTGGGCCCATGATCATGGAATTCACTGGTCTTACCACGTTCCCCGTCATCCTGAAGCAGCTGGTCTGATAGAAAGATGGAATGGCCTTTTGAAGATGCAGTTACAGCGCCAATTAGGTGGTAACAGCTTGGAAGGCTGGGGCAGAGTTCTTCAGAAGGCAGTATATGCTTTGAATCAGCGCTCGATATATGGTACAGTTTCACCCATAGCCAGGATTCATGGGTCCAGGAATCAAGGGGTGGAAAACGGAATAGTTCCACTTACTATCACTCCTAGTGACCCTCTAGGAAAATTTTTGCTTCCTGTCCCCATAACTCTAGGTTCTGCTGGCCTAGAAGTTTTGGCTCCAGAGAAGGGAGTGCTCCTACCAGGAGCTACAACAAACATTCCATTGAACTGGAAGCTCAGACTTCCCCCTGGTCATTTTGGGCTTCTAATGCCCTTAAACCAACAGGCTAAAAAAGGAATAACAGTGTTAGGAGGGGTGATAGATCCAGATTACCATGGGGAAATTGGATTACCTCTTCACAATGGTGGTAAGCAAGATTATGTCTGGAGTGTAGGAGATCCCTTAGGGCGTCTCTTAGTACTACCATGTCCTGTGATTAAAGTCAATGGGAAACTACAACAGCCTAATCCAAGCAGGATGACAAAGGACGCAGACCCATCAGGAATGAAGGTATGGGTCAATCCTCCAGGAAAAGAGCCAAGACCTGCTGAGGTGCTGGCTGAAGGAGAAGGAAATACAGAATGGGTAGTAGAGGAAGGTAGTTATAAATACCAATTAAGGCCACGTAACCAGTTGCAGAAACGAGGATTATAAAGTAATATGAATGCCCATTGTAAATTTACTAATGCGTTAGCGATTGTACGAGGGATAGTTATATCATGTTAGGCATATTTACAACCTTGTTATTGTTTCATGTGAACATGAGATATTATTTGTGTCAAGTTGACAAGGGGTGGATTGTAGTGGCTATTCCTGGTTGTCAACTTGACAATATTTGGAATGAACTACAATCCGGAATTGGAAGGCTCACCAGTGACCCTTATCTGGAGGCTTGGAGATCCTTATCTGGATCTTGGTTTGAAGATCTTGAGCCATAGTGGCTATGGATTCCAGAAGATTGAATCTCCGAGTTTAAGGAACACACCCTTAATCTGGGCTACGCCTTTCATCTGGGATTAAAGGTGTGGTGGAACACACCTTTAATCTGGGCTCCACCTTCTGCTGGAGACAATATAAGGACATTGGAAGAAGGGAGTCTAGCTCTTGCTCTTGCTCCTTCGCCTGCTTGCTGCGTGAGACTGAGTAACTGCTAGATCCTTGGACTTCCATTCACAGCTGCGACTGAACCATTGTTGGGAATTGGGCTGCCGACTGTAAGTCATCAATAAATTCCTTTACTATTTAGAAATTATCCATAAGTTCTGTGACTCTAGAGAACCCTGACTAATACACTTGGTTAAGGGTATAGCTTCTGGAAACTGGAATTTCCACACTTGGCTTTACTACTACTTGCTGAGATTCAAAGCTAAATAACAATAAGAATGTTCAATATTGTTTCATAATTTCTTTATATGTAAAATAAGAATATCAGTAGCTACTTTAAAAATCCATTGTTAGAAGTGAATTACTTAATTGGTTTTGTGTGTGTGTGTGTGTGTGTGAGAGAGAGAGAGAGAGAGAGAGAGAGAGAGACAGAGAGAGAGAGAGACAGAGACAGAGAGAGAGAGAGAGACAGAGAGACAGAGAGACAGAGAGAGAAAGAGAACAGGTAGACAACAGGTATCTTTTTCTATTGATCACCAGTATAATTATTGGTATAAGGTGTTTTCTGATATTGTCTTACCATCTTTTTAGTGTGATAATAGTTCTTTGGTCATCATTGTTAATAAATTCTGGGTTTGTTTGTCTTTTGTTTTTTTCTTTTGGTGAATGTTGGCTTGAAACTTGAAGTCCTCAATCCCCATCTCTCAAATTTCTGGGATTATAAATTCATGTCACTACCACCAGCCAGAGATTGAAAATGTTTATCTTTCTTTTTTATTTTATTGTTTCAATCTAAGTAGAGATTTGTCTTCTTTTATTTTTCATTTTTATCAGATATTTTCTTTATTTACATTTCAAAGGCTATCCCAAAAGTCCCCTATCCCCTCCCCTCACCCTATTTCCCAACCCATCCACTCCTGCTTCCTAGCCCTGGCATTCCCCTGTACTGGGGCATATGATCTTCACAAGACCAAAAGCCTCTCCTCCAATTGATGGCCAATTAGGCCATCCTCTGGTACATACGCAACTAGAGACGCTGTTCTGTGGGGTACTGGTTAGTTCATACTGTTGTTCCTCCTATAGGGTTGCCGACCCCTTAAGCTCCTTCCATAATTTCTCTAGCTCCTTCTTTAGGGGCCCTGTGTTCCATCCATTAGATGACTGTGAGAATCCCCTTCAGTATTTGCCAGGCATTGGCATAGCCTTACAACAGATAGCTATATCAGGGTCCTGTTAGCAAAATCTTGCTGGCATATACAATAGTGTCTGGGTTTGGTGGTTGTATATGGGATGGATCCCCGGGTGGGGAGGTCTCTGGATGGTCCTTTCTTCCATCTCACCTCCAAACTTTGTCCCTGAAACTCCTTCCATGGGTATTTTGTTCCCCATTCTAAGAAGGAACAAAGTATTCACATTTTGGTCTTCCTTCTTCTTAAGTTTAACGTGTTTTGCAAATTGTATCTTGGGTATCTAAGTTTCTGGGTTAATACCCAATTATCAGTGAATGCAAGCTGGTACAACCACACTGGAAACCAGTCTGGTGGTTCCTCAGAAAATTGGACATAGTACTACTAGAAGATCCAGCAATACCTCTCCTGGGCATATATCCAGAAGATGTCCCAACCGATAAGAAGGACACATGCTCCACTATGTTCATAGCAGCCTTATTTATAATAGCCAGAAGCTGGAAAAAACCCAGATTTTCCTATACAGAGGAATGGATACAGAAAATATGATACATTTACACAATGGAGTACTACTCAGCAATTAAAAACAATGAATTTATGAAATTCTTAGGCAAATGGATGTATCTGGAGGATGTCATCCTGAGTGAGGTAACCCAATCACAAAAGAGATTTGTCTTCTTATTTAAGCATTTTTCATATAATATATTTTGATCATGTTTGTCCTTCCCAAATTTTTCCCAGATCTTACCCACCCAACTTTATGTTCTGTCTCTTAAAAACAAACCCCCCAAATCAACACTCAATAAAAATGAAAATTAAACAAAAATCAAGAGACCAACAAAATGCAAAACAAAATAGAAAGCACAGGAAAAACTTGGAGTGTGTTTTGTGTTGCCCAACTACTTCTATATATGGGGGCTGCCCTGGAGTGCAATTGATATACCCAGTAGCACTGCATTTATAAAACTGATTTTTCCCTTTCTCAGGAGGTGTCAACCGCATATGGCTTTATGGTTAGTGGTGGGGCTGTGTATCTACTTTTCCCTCTCAGGGATAGGATTCTATCTGGATTGAACTGTACAGGTCCTGTATATGCTTAAACAGTCCCTGTGAGTTCATGTGCACCTGTTCCATTGTGTCTTTTCTTTTTTTTTCATAATATATTTTTATTACGTATTTTCCTCAATTACATTTCCAATGCTATCCCAAAAGTCCACCATACCCTCCCCCCCACTACCCTACCCACCCATTCCCACTTTTTGGCCCTGGCGTTCCCCTGTACTGGGGTACATAAAGTTTGCGTGTCCAATGGGACTCTCTTTCCAGTGATGGCTTACTAGGCCATCTTTTGATACATATGCAGCTAGAGTCAAGAGCTCCGGGGTACTGGTTAGTTCATAATATTGGTGCACCTATAGGGTTGCAGATCCCTGTAGCTCCTTTGTTACTGTCTCTAGCTCCTCCATTGGAGGCCCTGTGATCCATCCAATAGCTGACTGTAAGCATCCACTTATGTGTTTTCTAGGCGCCAGCCTAGTCTCATAAGAGACAGCTATATCAGGGTCCTTTCAGCAAAATCTTGCTAGTGTAAGCAATGGTGTCATCGTTTGGAGGATAATTATGGGATGGATCCCTGGATATGGCAGTCTCTAGATGGTCCATCCTTTTGTCTCAGCTCCAAATTTTGTCTCTGTAACTCCTTCCATGGGTGATTGTTTCCAATTCTAAGAAGGGGAAAAGTGTCCACACTTTGGTATTCATTCTTCTTCAGTTTCATGTGTTTTACAAATTGTCTCTTATATCTCGGGTATACTAAGTTTCTGGGCTAATATCCACTTATCAGTGAGTACATATCATGTGAGTTATTTTGTGATTGGGTTACCTCACTCAGGATAATGCCCTCCAGGTCGAACCATTTGCCTAGAAATTTCATAAATTCATTCTTTTTAATAGCTGAGTAGTACTCCATTGTGTAAATGTACCACATTTTTTGTATCCATTCCTCTGTTGAGGGGCATCTGGGTTCTTTGCAGCTTCTGGCTATTATAAATAAGGCTGCTATGAACATAGTGGAGCATGTGTCCTTCTTACCTGTTGGGACATCTTCTGGATATATGCCCAGGAGAGGTATTGCTGGATCCTCAGGTAGTACTATGTCCAATTTTCTAAGGAACCACCAGACTGATTTCCAGAGTGGTTGTACAAGCACGCAATCCCACCAACAATGAAGGAGTGTTCCCCTTTCTCCACATCCTCGCCAGCATCTGCTGTCACCTGAATTTTTGATCTTAGCCATTTCTGACTGGTATGAGATGGAATCTTAGGGTTGTTTTGATTTGCATTTCTCTGATGATTAAGAATGCTGAGCATTTTTTCAAGTGCTTCTCAGCCATTTGGTATTCCTCAGGTGAGAATTCTTTGTTTAGCTCTGAGCCCCATTTTTTAATGATTTTGATTCTCTGGAGTCCACCTTCTTGAGTTCTTTATATATATTGGATATTAGTCCCCTATCTGATTTAGGATAGGAAAAGATCCTTTCCCAATCTGTTGGTGGCCTTTTTGTCTTATTGACAGTCCATTGTGTCCATACTGGAATTTTGGGAATGGGTCCTTTAGTGAATATGGACTTCAATTAGAATAATAGTGTGTGATCATGTCCTTTCAACATGTAACATTTATTGCTCATACTGGGTAGTCTGAGTTAGAAATGACCTTAATTTTGGGACACTAAGTTGAGAACTGGTTTTGGTACAAAGAAAAATTCCCCTCATATTTAGTGCTCAGCATTGTAAAAGGCAGCTCAGAAGGTACTGAGTAAATTTGATTAAGCAACATTGATGTATTGAGATCATTATCTTCTTCCTCTCACAGGTACCTATTACTTTAAAAAAAAATAAATTGTAGTGGATCCTGTCAAGGACTGTCAAGATGTGCCCCTCTAGAACTGGTGCTGTTCCTATCTCAGCTGATAGAACTCAACCCTTAGCTATCAGCCTTCTTTCTGTAATTGTTCATGGACTGAAGACAAGTATATCACATGAGACCACACCTCCTTTGTGTGAACAGCTTATATTCAGTGATGGTTTTGAAAAGGGATCTCTCAAATAATCCAAGGATTTCCTTAAATTTTCTCTATAACCATGGGTGACCTAGGACTACTTATCTTCCTGCTTCTACTTTCAGAGTACTTGGGCTGTAAGTATATGCCACCATGCTCAATCCTGAGGCCTCCTGTCACTACATCATTATCTGTCACTGCCCTTTGCCAAATGGCTTATTTCAATACCCCACCCCTAGGCACAAAGCCAAGTCAAGTTCTTATATACTAATCCCCATCTCAGACCCTCTACTTGGAGATACAAAATTTGAAGTATGGAACATTCTCTTTCTTTTATTTTATAGTTAACAAATTAGATTTATGTATTAATAATATCATATTTTACAAGATGCCAATACAGTAATTTCAGAGCCCATTGATAATGATAAAGCTTGAACCAAGTTATTCTAACCTTCTGAAAATCTTAGCTACTTGTGGCTGTTTAAAAACCTGGGATCAGGTTCACCTTCTTTTCTGTCTACCTCCATGTTGGGTTCTCTCCTCCTCCCCTCCTGTTTCCTTTCTCTCTTCCAAGCTCCTCACTATGCCTCTCTTTCCCTGACAATCACAGGCATGCCACTGCCCTAATGTGATTGGACAGAAAAATCCTGCAACATTTAACACTTTCTGTTTAATTAAAAAGTTTCTTTAATGAATGTGGCAGTCCTTGCATTTGGAGCATAGATATTCAGAATTGAGAGTTCTTCTTGGAATATTTTACCTTTGATGAGTATGAAGTGTCCCTCCTTGTCTTTTTTGATAACTTTGGGTTAGAAGTCGATTTTATTAGAAATTAGAATGGCTACTCCAGCTTGTTTCTTCAGACCATTTGCTTGGAAACTTGTTTTCCAGCCTTTCATTCTGAGGTACTGTCTGTCTTTTTCCCTGAGATGGGTTTCCTGTAAGCAGCAAAATGTTGGGTCCTCTTTGTGTAGCCAGTCTGTTAGTCTATGTCTTTTTATTGGGGAATGTGTCTGGCGGTTCCTGAGAAAATTGGACATAGTACTACCAGAGAATCCAGCAATACCTCTCCTGGGCATATATCCAGAAGATGTTCCAACTGGTAAGAAGGACACATGCTCCTCTACGTTCATAGCAGCCTTATTTATAATAGCCAGAAACTGGAAAGAACCCAGATGGCCCCCAACAGAGGAATGGATACAGAAAATGTGGTACATTTACACAGTGGAGTACTACTCAGCTATTAAAAAGAATGAATTTATGAAATTCCTAGGCAAATGGTTGGACCTGGAGGGTATCATCCTAAGTGAGGTAACCCAATCACAAAAGAACTCACATGATATGTACTCACTGATAAGTGGATATTAGCCCAGAAACTTAGAATACCCAAGATACAAGATACAATTTGCAAAACACATGAAACTCAAGAAGAATGAAGACAAAAGTGTGGATACTTTGCCCCTTCTTAGAATTGGGAACAAAACACCCATGGAAGGAGTTACAGAGACAAAGTTTGGAGCTGACACGAAAGGATGGACCATCTAGAGACTGCCATACCCGGAGATCCATCCTATAATCAGCCTCCAAACGCTGACACCATTGCATATGCTAGCAAGATTTTGCTGAAAGGACCCTGATACAGCTGTCTCTTCTGAGACTATGCTGGGGCCTAGCAAACACAGAAGTGGATCCTCACAGTCAGCTATTGGATGGATCACAGGGCCCCCAATGGAGGAGCTAGAGAAAGTACCCATGGAGCTGGGGGGGGATCTGCAACCCTATAGGTGGAACAACAATATGAACTAACCAGTACCCCCCAGATCTGGTTTCTCTACCTGCATATGTATCAGAAGATGGCCTAGTTGTCCATCAGTTGAATGAGAGGCCAATTGGTCATGCAAACTTTATATGCCTCAATACAGGGGAACACCAGGACCAAGAAGTGGGAATGAGTTGGTGAAGGAGTGGGTGGGGGAGGGTGTGGGGGACTTTTGGGATAGCATTGGAAATGTAAATGAAATATATACCTAATTAAAAAAAAAACCTTTCTCTCAAAATATAAATTGAACACAACTATTATATTTTGTACATTACATGGTATAAGATAGACCTAACACCCAGTCCATCATTTTTACCAATAAAATTGAACACTGTCCTCTATCTGAACTTAAAAAAAATACTATAGTTTTGCACCTGAGTATGTCCTGGTATTAGATTGTATCTCATCTGAAAACCATCCTTTCAAATTTGTTACTCTCAAACTAGAAATCCTGAGTTGTCTAGGAGAGTATGTACTTTTTCAACACCATCAGAAATCCAAGAATGACTGATATTAACTGAAAATATATAGGAAGCCTAACACAGCTTCCAAAACTTAGCAAATTGATAGAGACTGCTGAACACCTGAACAGTCCTTTGCTTCAAAACTTTGGAGCATTGGTCTTCAGCCTACTGGCAAGGGTCATCTGAGAGACTTAGTGAAACAAGAATATTAAGGACTAGCCTCCTCTGTCTCAGCAGGATCAAGATGTCCTAACCTGTAATTGTGTCCTTTCTTTGGACAGTATTATGTCTGTAGATGAAATGAGGCAATTCTTGTCTAGTGGCTGTTTCGCCACAACTGGAGTAACTCAAGACGCTCAATTACTTCTTTGAATCCACTTTTCAAAATCATAATTTTAAAATATTGTGCAAATGTAAAGATAAATAATACAAAAGTGTATGAAGGGATGCTAAGATGGATTGGATCACAGTCTTGGTGGCGGCATGAGCAACAGAGGAGAAAGAATCATGAAGGATAGTAGAGAGTAGGTAGAAATCCCCAAGTTGGGAGAAGCTTGCTTTGCTTTGCTTTGCTTTGCTTTGCTTTGCTTTGCTTTGCTTTGCTTTGCTTTGCTTTGCTTTGTTTTGCTATCTTTTTTTTTTTTTTTTTTTTTTTTTTTTTTTGTTCCTCAGAGAATTTAACATGCATACTGGAGCTACTAGAGCAGGATACAACAGGGATTTTAACATATAGCCTTATGTATGATAAGCTAGACAAATCTTCTACCACTGAATTGTATGTGCCCCCTCCCCCAGGAGCCCAGAGTGTAAAGCACTGCAGAATAAAATACAAACTCATACCACATTGTGTGGGCCCTGAAAAGAAGATTGGTTATTTTGTTTACTGGGTAACTTCTTCCTCTTCAGCTCATCTAACAGACCTCAAATCCTCAATTATTCCTATAGTGTAAGCAGGTGAGTGACAGTGAATTCCAACAATCATGGAGATCCAGTGAGAGTGCAAAATGTTTCTCGGTGCTATATAGCTGACAGTGGTAAACAGAAGGTTAAGAGTTATGACCAAATAATTATCAATACTGCAAGGTGCTCCATGAACTTAGATCTTGACATGGATGGTAAGGCTGTTCAGAAAGATACAAAATTATTACAGAATTCATGTTTTACTTGGGAATGACTACGGAGCTCCCATATAAGCACTGCTTAAGACAGTGCTACTAGTTACAGTTCAAAGCTCAGCAACATCATGCTAAGTACACTTGGCACTCTACACAGCTCTGAGTAACTATTGGAAAGTGGCCTAATTAGTTTTCTACTGCTGTGATAAGCACAATGACCAAAAGTAACTTGAGAAGATAAGCATCTGTCTAGTGTAAACATCCTAGACCACAGTCCCCAACATTGGAATATGTCGAAGCAGAAACTCAAAGAGGAATCTGGATTCAAGAAGTGAAGCAGAGGCTGTGCAGGAGTTCTGCTTACTGGCTTGTTCCTCATGGTTTGCTTGGCTTGTTTTTGTTGTTGTTATTGTTTTGTTTTGTTTTGATTTTTTGTTTTGTTTTGTTTTGTTTTGTTTTGTTTTGTTTTGTTTTACTTCCCAGAACCTTCTGCCCAGGGGTATAACATAACAGGCTGGACCCTCCACATTAATCATTAATTAAGAAAAATGATTCCCTCCAAGACTTGCCTACAATTGAGGCTCCCTATGCCCATGTCCCTAGCCAATGTCAAGGTAACAGAAAAGCTAACACATACCATTTTATGCCATTACTCTAACAACCCTAGTAGGTAAAATCCTGGTCTGTGATGCTTCAAAACTTTATTTGGCATATTTCAGGCAACATCTGACATTACACATAGTTCATGCAATGAGATACAGCAGAAGTGAAGACTGGCTTGGGCATGATGACCAGGTATGATTACACATAATTAATTAACAGCATCCCAGTCCTTTTCTCCCACGTTTTCTGACATTTGAGAATACCATCGAGTATCTTCCTTATTCTCCTCCTCTCTCTCTCTCCTCTTCTCTTCTTTCCACCATTCTCCCTCCCCCCTCTCTCTTCTTATCTTCCTCTTTATTTCTGCTAATTTGTGAGTTTAAAAATATAACTGCACTTAGTCCTGTGCACTTATCTTCAACATACAGTGTCAACTTTTGTTGACTTGTGTAGATCTTGTCTGCTGGACCTGGGATCTGAGGATCTTCCATAATAGGGCAGACTAATACTGTAGACAACCAAGGTTATTTGAGTTCAGAAAATCATAGTCAGGAAAACATGTAAATAAATGCCAATTATCATATACTAAATATTAACAGAGTGGCTCCTTCTCTGAACTTTCTCAGCACAGACCAATTTAAACACAATTGCTTAGTACACACTATAGATTATATCTGGGGAAGCATGAAAGCAAGGCAGAAGACCATATCCAGGTTTAGGGTACAGTGACCGGTTTGGCTTCTATAGCTGTGCTCTGACATCCAACAAGAATAAGCAGGTCTTATAAATTAAATGTGAATGCTTAACACAAGGACACAAAATCATGTCTAAGAACAATCCAGGCAACAAAATTTAGCTGAGGTAAAAGACCATCTGCCTTTTTTCCTGGAACCTCTTTCAGAGTTCCCCAAGGCATTGTTTACCATGCATAATTTGTTGACAGTACTCCCACAATACAGTACAAGGAAATGTCTGATATTCTATAAAATCACTTCCTTAGTGCCTCATGTACAGAATAATTTGGGTATCCCATAGGAAAGTCTTACACCTTTTCCCAACTATAAGCTCCTAAAAATTGACCAATGTCCTGATTTTTGTCATTGTTGCTATTTTCAGTGTTCTTGAAATTCTTTGGGGTAGATTTACAAAGTATGTACTATTTACACAGTATGCACTATTTTATTATATCTTTTGTTTCACATTTTGACTGAGATTTGTTAGAGGTTACACTGGATTGGAGGCTGCTTGGAGGCCCTAATGGGATGTGGACCCTTTACATACTCAGAGTCATGCCACACAAGGCTTACTGTAGACAGGCTCTATGGTCTAGGAAGCCTGGGCACTTGCTTGATATTTCCTCTGTATACGTGGTCAAATGTTCCAGGCACTGTGATGAGTAATGTTTTGTTTGCTGTGCCAGAATGGACCTTGTTAAAGGTGAACTTATGAGCTCCCAGTAATTACACTGTTTTTTAAGAACAAGTCCTTATTGACTTGTTTTCTGCTTCCCTGTTTGGGGGCTATAAAAATGGTGATTTCATTAATAAACTTGCTGGCCTGGGTCACCTGTACTCATAGCCCTCATGATCCCAGATTTTGACCTGTTCCTTTCATTTTAGTTTTACATTTATTACTTTATGTACCTGAGATTTCCTCTTCGGACCCTCTTCATAGCCCTGATAGAGCTGGTCTAGGTCAGAAATCCTTACTGCTATTTTTGGCAGACATTTGTTCTTTTTCATTGTATACTAGTTGTTATTTGAATATATAGCATTTTAATGGTTCCATTTAATTGACTTATTAATTATTTCTTGTGTTTTGTTATTTATAATCACTCTGCCCTGAATATTCTGGGACATAAACACTCATTCTTTGGATATGTACTTAGTTACAGAATCACTCATTTCAAAGATAGAGCATATTTAGTTCTATAAGAAATTGCTAAGCAAACTTGAAAGAAATTGTAAAATTTTACTTTATTATTAATGAATTGTAAGGGTGCATGCTATTCCACATTCTCACCAAACTCAGGAGAGATCAAGGCTCACCGAATGACCTGAGCAGGGCTCACAGGGCTCACAGAGACTGAAGCAACAATAACAGAGCTTGCATTAGTCTGTGCTAGATACTTTGCATATTTGTTGTGGTTGTTTAGTTTGGGGTTTTGATGGGATCTATAATAATGAAAGTGAGTGTATCTCTGGCTCTTTTGCCTGCTCTTGGGGATCCTTTTCCTCTTACTGAGTTTCATTGCCCAGCCTAGAAATAAGAGTCTGTGCCTAGTTATATTGCATCTTTTTATGCCATTTTTGTAAGGCTTCATCTTATCTGAAGGAAACCAGAGGGGTAGGGGATATGGGAAAGAGGGGAGGTGGACAGAAATTGAGAAAAATGGAGAGAGGGGAAAATGTGATCTGTATGTATTGTCTGAGTGAACAATAAGTAAAAGGAATATTTTTAAAGGATTAAAAAGGGTTTAAATAGAAAAACTACCAATATGAGCAACAAAGATTATGGTATAGTGTCAATCAATAGAATAAAAATAAAAACTTGTTAAATAAAAACACAATAATGTAATAGACATTATATAAAAAGAACATAAATATGTGATACGACCATGAAAATGTAACAGAATTGAGACAAGCATGATAAAGGAATAAGTGTAAATGAACTTATGTTACCTTGTAAAAGAAAAATACTTCCATCTTTGTCCTAAAAAGGAAATGTTATTTGCGCCTCATATACAATAAAATGATTCACAATGATTAAAATTAATATAAAGTAAATAGCAAAAAAAAAAAAGTCAAACAAATAAGCTAGGAACAGGGATTGCAATATTTTTTTCTTAACTAAGAAATAGGCCAAAGATGATGTATTATAGTTAGTTGTACAGGGGAGAAGACATTCAACAGTACACACTTTCAAAGACTGCAGAAATAAGGCTAGGGTTTTTTTTTTGTCAAGCTTACCTTGCATTCTTTGAACATAATACTCATATTTATTAGCTTGATCCTTGGTCTTAGTCTCCAGATTTTACAGGGATGGCAGAGCTCCTTTGTGATTTGCTGTTTTGTTTTTCTGCATTTCTACTCATAGTAGTGGTGGGTTCTCTAGTTTCTGGATTTTAGTTTATAAAATTTATTACAGAAACTCCCCAATAGGTATTTGAGTATTGAGTTCCATGTTATTTCAGGCTCCATGAGTGCACAGGTACTGCTCTATTGCAGGTAAAATTCAAGTGGTGGGGTGGGGATGAATAAAAGGGTAAAACACTTCCCTAGCATTCTTGAGCAACTGGGTTTGATTGATCCCCAGGACACAGCATCAAAGAAAATCCTATCAGAAACACTTCTGCCATAGAGTTGCCTTAAGAAATCCAATGTTTGTGCTTTCTCAATAGTTGAGATATTCTATATTTGGCATATATTATTTTTAAATCAGAAAGAAATACTCTTTTGAGATGAGAGGGGATCATATGAGGAGATACACCATGAGGCATTTGCCATGAGTAGGTCTTGAGGGGAGTCACCATGAGGAAACAGATAAAGGAGACCAGGACGAGACTAAGATGGAATTAATATAACCTTTGTTGTGGCTGGTTGAGCATCAATGTTAGAAAACTCTCCTATCATGTACAAACTCCTGGACTAACTCCCCAACAATTCTTAAAAATATCAGCATCTGGAATTCCTCACCATAATCTCATCATATAACTTTGAGGCTCATTGTATTATTCTATGTATGTTATTTTCAATTTGTCACACTCAGACATTAGCATAGCACGTGCTTCTGGGCCAACTGAAGGCACAAGATTCTAACAGAAGTAAGCATATATACACATTTATCAGGCCAGGGCTGTCCTGGTGGAAAGTTCACAGAAAAGGAGATCATTGTAGAACATTCTAGACACACATTGATCTCCAAACAGAAGAAATCAAATCAAGTCTATGTGTTAACATGTCATAGGCAATTTCTAAGGATCAAAGAAAGCCAAAAGGAATGATTTGCCTACAAAGGACACTAATACAAACAGCAAAAGTAACAATAGAAAGCAGAAACTAATGAAATGCTATATCCAAAGTGTGAGAAAAAAATGACTGCTTACAAAGTTTCCCTACGATGGTAGAGGCACATGTACTATGAGCATTCCAGGTGCTCAAGAGAGCTGGATAGTAAGGGAAACTTTAGCAGGGCTTCCTAGGAGAGGCTTGTTTGACATAGAATTTAAGAAGAGATACAAGAAAAACAGAGCAGTAAACATTTGAATGAAGCTGAACAAGGATTGATTACACAAGACAAGAATAAGAGCAACTCACCCAGGAAGTCAGAAGATGGGATACAGTACAGAGCAAATGTGCAATTGAGGAGTAGAATAACTAGAAGTTGCTCAATGATTAACAAGTTCTAGTACTGTTTGACAAGCATAAAGAGGGAAATAGATCAGATCTGTGTTGCATTTCCTAATCTAGCATCCTGGAGACTGAGGCAAGAGCATCCTAGGCCATTCTGAGCTAAATATACCAAGACCTGGTCTCAAAAATGTTAAATGTAATCAATAAAATACTAGAAATTGGACAAATGGCTATTAAAGCAGAATAAGAGAAAACAGATGGTGATCTCATTGAAGAAGAGAATTCTGATGGACAGGCTTGGAAGGAATTTCTCAGCAGTACTACTCAGTGTATCAGAAAAGTCTATACCATGAAAAGGCAAAGCTAGTCTGTCCTCAGATGACCATGTGTCTGGACAGGGTTGTCCAGGACATCAAAGCATTTGGATTTCCATTTGTGTAGGAATCCTGGACTGAGACAGATAGCTCAAGGATGAGCAATTGTGAATACTAAGGCTGCCTATGAGGTTTACTTCTCTGTGCTGTTTGCACAGTTAATACCAGAAGGATTCAAATCTTGAGAAGACACATAATGTGTAATGAGTAATATACAGAAATGCTATGAGTATTTAATATACCAGTGCAGTTCAAGATGGGTGAGGAGGAAACAATATTAGTAGTGATGATAGATAGATAGATAGATAGATAGATAGATAGATAGATAGATAGACAGATACATAGATATATAGATATATAGATAAGAGAGTGAAGGATTTATCAAAAATAAGAAAAGATATGAATGACTTAGACTAGTATAATAAAACCTGGTAAAAATAAGAAATCAAAATTCAACAAATAGACAAGCTACTACCTTAACCTATTAAGAAAAAATGGAGAATCTAAGTTCAATTCCCATCTTCCTCATTATCAAGTGGCTCAAACCATCTGCCAGTCCAGTTTTAAGAAATCTGAACCCTGCTCTGGCTTCCAAGGACACCTTGATACATTTGGCATATACTTGCACAGAAACACAACAGACACACAGACACACATAATATGCAATCCTTTTCATAAGTAAAAAGGGAAAATATAAAATATGAAAAGTATCAGATATGCAAAAATTTTCTTCAATAACGCACAATCCTTGAAGTTTTCTGGAGGGACTTCTATTAGACCCTCAAAGATTTGCTACTTCAGGTACTGCTTATATCATTCTAGAATACAGAAAATATATCCCAATTTTGCTTATAAAGAAAGTACATATAATACTAAATGTCCAAACAACTACCATGAAATAATTTCATAAATATTAATGCTTTTTTGCATCAATAAAATATTGCCATATTGCTTTCAAAACACAGTTTTGAAAACCATACTTCTTATACTCTGGTCAAAATGAACTTATTCCAATATTATTTTGTGTTAAATCTATTACTGTAATTCATGGTATTAGTAGAACTAAAACGAAAACTTACACAGTTTTCTCACAGATGTTAAAAAGATCTTTGGTAAAATTGAACACACATTCATTAAAACATACGTAGGAAATAGGGAAATTATCCTTTATGTTCACCTTTTCCTCAAGTGATAAAATGTGTGTGTGTGTGTGTGTGTGTGTGTGTGTGTGTGTGTGTGCTATCATTAAGCACACAAATACATACTAGGACAATATAGAAATTCACACAAAGATCAGAATTGTAATAATTCCTATTATCTCCTTTCCTATTTTATATTATATTGAAATTAATCAAAACGAATTGAAAATCTAGAAATGTAAATTGAATTGAAGATTAAAAGTTGATAATATGATATTAAACTTGGAAAGCCTGAAAGAAGTACTGATAAAAATAACCCAAATAATAAGCAAATTAGTAGTTTAGTAGGATATGAAATTCCAAAAATCAGTATGCCTCATACATAAAAGTAACCAGTGAAATGATATAATAGAAGAAGTTAATTTACACAAAAACTCTATTTGAATCACACTTAATTAAATATCAGAAAAAATATAAGAAAAATAATAATACACCACCAAGATAAACAGTAGATTTATAAATGAAAAGATAGATGTCTTTCAATATAATAAATTTCCTATATATGTATATTCCTTTCAAAAAATACCCACACTTTAAATTAGCACATTTAGAAAAATGCAATAGTATGCAAACATAATTTTGCAAAATTCTGAAAATAAAAACAATGAGGGACATAAATTCTACAAGATAGTAGGACATCATAGCTCTTCTGTAACTAACAGTGATAGTACCAACCAGCACATGAAAAGGGTGATCAGTATAACAGAACAGAGTAGACCAGAAACATAACCAAGAACATAGGAGAATTTAAGTTGATAAAGTGGCACCTTGTTTCACTGGAGAGAAAAGTGAACACAATTCTGTTATAATAAATGGATAGCCATGGTAGGGTGGGGAGTTTGATTTCTACCCGTATCATAAACTAAGAGGAATTACAAATGGCTTAGATAACTAAGCACAAAAGTAAAGAAATTAAATCACACAATTTCTAAAAGACAATAACACAAAAGTTTCTCTTACAACCTGAACTTGTATGCTTCACAACCAGAGTTATCACATCAAATGATTGATAGAACTGATTCTGTAGCTTATTCATCCAGTGCTTTCTCATCATGAGTTCTGTAGCTCATATGCTGGACACACACACACAAACACACACACACACACACACACACACACACACACACACACACACACACACACCAAAATGTCAAATAAGAAGGAAATCTTTTTACATAAGAAACACACAACAACTAAGTCAGAAGGCAGTGAAAAATTGAAGAATACTGTGCCTCATACTGAGTTAATATTCTCCTATTCTCCTGTTTGGCCACTCTTAATTTTCATATGAGCCCTGCTGAGGCTTGGAACTAAGTGATAATTTCCTAACTTACATTTTTCAATTCAGAGCATGGTTTTCAGCTACATCTTCTCTGCAAGAATTGCAACATATTTAATTTTTGAGCTCTTAGTGTATCTCCACAACCCTAATTGTTTTTGTAATATCTGGAATAGCAGTTTTTAACTTTCTCAAATTTATTAAATAATTTATATTGTTCTCTTATATACTTTATTTCAAATGATTATAGTTGATCCAAATTTAAATCATAATTTGATATGTGTACCTAGGAACTGATAAATTGTACCTCTTAATATCAGCCACGAGTTTCCATAGGAAATGAAATGTCATGTGCAACAGATTTAGGAAGGGGGAGGTAGTGTTGGCTATTTGTAGACTCCAGGAAAGTTTTCACAGAACCAATAAGAAACTCTTGAGGCAATACTGTGGTGCTCAATGACAATGTCTGTTTAACATCAACTGGCAAAGACTGCTTTTTTGTGATTATTTTTATTAATTATTTTATTTATATACGTTCAAATGTTATCCCCATTCCCAGTACCCTACTCCATGAGCCCCCACACACATCTAACCTCCCTTTTGCCCACTAAGAGAATTTTTCCATACCTTCACACCTACTCCCACCTTACCCTTCTAACATCCCACTCCTCTGGGATATCAAGCCTCCACAGGAGGCCCCATACCTTAACTGGGAGCAGTGTTTATCTCCTGGAGGTGATCTTTTCTGGTTCTATCTTCTTGCTGTTGGGCATTTCAGCTAATATCATCCACATTGATTCTTGGTAACCTCTTACACCCCAGAGTCCTTTTGGGCCTGGTTTACCTCACTCAGGATGATATTTCTAGTTCCATCCATTTGCCTGCAAAGTTCATAATGTCCTCAGTTTTCAAAGCTGAGTAGTATTGTATTATGTAAATATACCACATTTTCTGTATCCATTCTTCTCTTAAGAGACATATGGGTTTCTAGCTTCTGACCATTATAGATAAGGCTGGTATGAGTATGTGTCCTTATTATATATTAGAACATGTTTTGGGTACATGCCTAGGAGTGGTATAGATGGGTTTTCAAGTAGAACTATTTCTAATTTTCTGGGAAACTGCCAGATTGATTTCCAGAGTGGTTATACCAGTTTACAATACCACCAGCACCAGAGAAATGTTCTTCTTTCTCCACATCTGCTGTTGCCTGAGTTTTTGATTTAAGCCATTGCGATTGCTTCAGAGAAATAGAAATAGCAATTCTCAACTTCATAGGAAATAACAAAAAACTTAGGATAGTGAAAACAGTTCTCAATAATGAAAGAACTTCCGGGGAAATTACCACCCCTGACCTCAAGCTATACTACAGAGCAATAGTGATAAAAACTGTATGGTATTGGTACATAGACAGACAGGTCGAATCAATAGAATAAAAGTGAAAACCCAGATATAAACCCACACACCCACAGACACTTGATGCTTGACAATGAACCCAAATCCATCCAGTAGAAAAAAAGAACACATCTTCAACAAATGGTTTTGGTCTAAGGGGCATGTAGAAAATGCAAATTTATCCATTTTTCTCCCTGTATAAAGCTCAAGTTCAAGTGGATCAAGGACGTCCATGTAAAACTAGATCTTTACTCTCCCTACATGTGATACAAGGCTAATATACAAAATATACAAAGAACTCAAGAAGTTAGATTTCAGAGAACCAAATAGCCCTATTAAAATGGGGTACAGAACTAAACAAAGAATTCTCAGCTGAGGAATCTCAAATGGCTGAGAAGCACCTGAAGAAATGTTCAACATCCTTAGCCATTAGGAAAATGTAAACCAAAATGACCCTGAGATTTCTCTTTATACCAACCAGAATGGCTAAGTTCTCTGCTATCTTCTTTCATGTTCTTCAATGGTAAATGCTTCCCAGTGATGGTTAAATTGTGACACACAAATGCCAACCCATATTATTTTACCCATTGTACACATGCCTGACTACTTCAAGGCATTTTCTTTCCCATATCCTGAAAGAGTCATTGCCACTTGCCTCAGTGATAATATGTCTCCTCTTACTACTATATTCCTGGTGTATTAGTATAGCTTTCATGAATCAGCCCTCCCACAAAATAATGCTCTATTGGATCTGTCAGCTTCAAGCAATATATACATTACAATATGACCATTTTCTGCAGTCTTTTAAAGTTCACCTCTACTGCGTACTATAGCACCTCAGACATTATTTCACCTACCATGTTATTGGCCATCACTCTAGGCTCCCAAAGGCTACATTCCAGAATATTTTCCCAATTCACTTGAATTTTTCTGCTCCAGTTATCTTTAGCTCATTTACTTATACAGTCTAGCCCCCTTTAAATACCTTTCAAATACTAACTACAAAAATTACCCTGCTCTTAGGAATGTATACTAAGCAATTATTGAAGCTATCATCACATGTAATCTCATTCTTTGCTTTTAGGCCTAACTACTGAGTAATTCTGGGATTTAACTTTAGTTATCAATCTAGTGGGCCAGTGTATTGGTGGAACAGTTTCTGATATAGGAAAGCTTATGATTTGAACCAACTGTTAACTTGCAGGGTGAAAATATGTAGCATCTTCCCCTATGTGGAAAAATTCTAGTTCTTAATGAAGGGAAAATAGTTGCTTTTAAAGCTTTGATGATTTGGGGATCTATGCAGAGCTATATCCCGTAAAGATATTCATTCTGATGTCTCTAGTGTATGTTACACAGATCATATTTTCTCCACCAGGGTCTAGAACTTGTGCAACAATCATGCTTTTCTTTAACATTGGAATGTCCCTGTACCTCTGTTGGTCAGCTGGATATTGTGCATATTCTTTTCACCCAGTGTCTGTTCTTTAGGACATGTAGCCTCTTTGTTAACCTGCCAGGAATCAGTCTGATCCTCTTAGTCTTTAACTGCTAACAGCTTGTAGTCTCCCATAATCCCCATGCAGGGTGTCAAAAGAATTTAATCACAATGCCCCAAAACCCCTAGCTCCTCTTTCCTTATTAGTATTATTTAACTTGTACCTCTCAAACCTCTGAATCATCAAACCAATTAAGGAATCATTCTTTACTGAGAAACATTTTCAGGAGATTATAGGTGGGAGAGGCATCCCTTAACCAGCTCGGTATTGAGTGAGCAGTCCAGATTACTTTTTACATCTTTTCCTTGACCTTTACCAGGGCCACCTAAGTCGGCTAGCATTTTTGAGTGGCAGAGGCCAAGATGAAGTTAAAAGTGAGAAGTTTATAGCAGGACCTGTTCAGGAAGGGTAAAAGTAGAGGAAGAGCACACAAAGGGAGGAAAGTCTCCAATCTATTTATTGTAAGAAACAGTAAAGGGGAAGACAAATTGGGCACAAAGACTTGGAGCTGCAAGGCAGCACTGATAAGAATTTTCAAACCAAAAGCAGTTCCTCAGAGAAATCAAAGCCTTGGGGAAAAACAAGCTGACTCCAATGCCTCAGATATTGCTTAGACACTGGCTGAGAGGAATAGCAGCTGGAATCTGTCAATCACTGTGCTCTCTGCTTCACACAGCTTGTTCTCCTGAAGGAAACATGAGCAGCATGTTTCCATGGTTGCTGCACTACATAACCAATCAAAATTTCCTCCATTCCCCTAGGGTTCTGTTGTCTGCAATGCCTTCTGGCTTCAGTTTCTGTATTATTCCATATACTTAGCTATACATTCTAGAAACTGACTGGCTGATTAGGCAAAAAGGAAGCTTTCCTTCATAAATGTAAACAAAAAATCAAAGGGTACTGGAGATTGCTCATAGAATCCTTTAGTGTCTTAGGCTACATTTCCATAATCAATTGCCAGAAAGCAACCCATAGAATTAGAGAAAGACATCACGGCTGCTCCCATACTATTGCCAAATCTTGTTTGCTATAGCCTGAACAGCTGCTATCTATTCATCTAAACTGAAAGGGCTATTGCAGTTTCCCCCAAAGTCATTTCTGCATCAAGAGATCAATGTTACCTATCTTCCTTGACAATCAGATGACTATTTGACCCCCCCTCAGGAAAGCAAATTAAGATTAATCTTAATTAATTAAGATTAAGTTTAATGATGGATCAAGTACCATCAGAATTCATATCAAGTGAATTTACCAACTGAGATATTTTGTTGGACCAAGTTTTATTTTGACTAATTTTTTAATTGAAAGAACTATGCTAAGTTTTTATTTACATCTCAAATGTTTTGCCCATTTACAATCTCCCCTCCATGAAGCCCCTTCTTATTGTATAAAACTATTATAATAAGATGGGTATTTAAACCATTATTTTACAGTTTACAATTTCATCTCTCTCTTTTTACACACACATACACTACACACACACACACACACACACACACACACACACACACACACACACAATTTGTACAAATAAGGCCTCCAACACATGAGCCTTTGCAGAAATACTCCTAAACCATATCCAAACCACAGGGCAGCTTCTTTATTGATCAGGAATAATTATTTAGAATGGATATTTATATCACTCACTTTTACTGTCAATTAATTAATTAATTGATTAATTTGATTAATTTTATCAAGCCACTACCAAGTACAGAAGAAAGCACAAGCAGACATTACTGGTGTTCTATTT
This sequence comes from Mus musculus, assembly GCF_000001635.26. Taxonomy (NCBI): domain Eukaryota; kingdom Metazoa; phylum Chordata; class Mammalia; order Rodentia; family Muridae; genus Mus; species Mus musculus. The sequence goes on along the minus strand of NC_000086.7, from coordinate 15,913,245 downwards.
TCAGTTATTATTATTATTTATTATTATTATTATTATTATTATTATTATTATTACTTGAGTACAGTTGTTGCAAATAAAGAGTGTTACAAGTTCCATTAGATTCCCAACTTAAGCACTTGTCTGGATTTCTCTAAATTTATTCAGCATAGAAGGCTAGGTTTCCATATCTCAGATACAATATGGAAGTATAGGAAGGCTTATGATATCTGAGACAAACTCAATCAATGAGGAATGGGATCTTTAATAAATATTCTAGACTTGATCCAACCACATCCACTTCACTCTGGTCATCTGGAAGTTAGACTAAATGATGTTTCAGAGGGTTTGGTTTGTTTGTTTGTTTGTTTGTTTGTTTTTTTTACCAAGGTTAAGCTTCAGGCAGCTACAGTTATCTATTCTGGTTACTGACAGATGGACTCTATAAGCTTTCATCTCCCCTCTTTTCCATGCACCCTTTCTCTCTTCCCTCCTTCTTTCCTTTTACAACAACTCACTGACTATACAGGACAGGGTATTCTGATCAACCTGCAGCTCTGAGTGCTCACCACAACTGTCTCCCTTTTGTCCATAGCTGACTACTACCTTTTGTTCTTTATGTGTTTTTCCAAAATAACGAAAGCTCACTCTTGTCTTCAGTTTGCAGTATGCTTTTATGGAGTGTTAAGTAAGCAAAAGTACATTTGAACCATGTTCCTACCTTCAAAGTCATATTTATTATAAAGTAGAAGAGAGTTAGATACCAGATGTGCAGTTCTTAAGCAGAAACCAGAAGTTCTCTAATGGCTGAGGGAACAATTAAAAGATATTTTAACTCAAATTATTTATTTATTTATTTATTTATTTATTTATTATTTGATATTTTTTTCTATCAGTTAATTTCTTTATTTAAACTTCAAATGTTATCTCCTTTCCTGGTATCCCTTCTGAAAACCCATCCTCCTCCCCTGCTCACTTCCTCTTCACTGTCCTGGAATTCCACTACACTGGGTCATCGGGCCTTCACCAGACCAAGGGCCTCTCCTCCTATTGATGGCCACCAAGGACATCCTCTACTACATATGCGGCTGGAGTCATGGGTACCTCCATGTATACTCTTTGGTTGGTAGTTTAGTCCCTGGGAGCTCTCAGGTTACTGGTTGGTTCATATTGTTGTTCCTCCTATGGGGCTGCAAACCTCTTCAGCTGCTTGGGTCCTTTCTCTAATTCCTCCATCGGGGACCCTGTGCTGAGAGCATCCATCCATCTATTTGTAAGGCACTGGTAGAGCCTCTCAGGAGACAGCTATGTCAGGCTCCTGTCAGCAAGCGTTTGTTGACATACATAATAGTGTCTGGGTTTGATCACTGTATAAGGAATGGATCCCCAGGTGAGGCATTCTCTGGGTGGCCTTTCCTTCAGTCTCTGCATGAAACTTTGTTTCTGTATCTCCTCCCATGGGTATTTTATTCCTTCTTCTATGAAGGACCAAAGTATCCATACTTTGGTCTTTCTTCCTCTGAGTTGCATGTGGTCTGTGACTTGTATTTATTATTATAGAGAAAACACACAAAGAAAAATATCCACCATGATAACTACTGTTAGGCTATTGCTCTGGAAAATCTGTTTTCTCTCTAAACGTTCCTCACATCTTGCACTGAATGGATAAAGGGATTGTCTCCAAAATTTACAATAATCAGTTGTCCTTCTTGAAGATGAGAGGATCTCTGGGAAGCATAAAAGCCAAACAAATTGACTTGTTTAAACATATCTACCAGATGAGAATGGCCCAGTTGCAGCTTCCCTCTGCCAGAGGTTTTCTTATGATCTAGGCGTGAAATGAGTTTGGGAGAAGAAAGAAAAAATTCCCCTTTGGGTTTTCAGATCTTCAAAAACACAGGGTAGTGTGTGAGTACCTGGCTATTCTCCTCAGCTTGAGAGATGTCTTACCAAAAGAGAGCCTGCTATTATAAATCAGGCTTTATTGGGGGAAGGTGGATTCAAAGAGGAAAATCAAATAAGAAGATAATGGCCAACATTTATAAATGTTTTTATGGGTAGTATGATAGGATTATGAACTGCCTGTTCCTTATATTGCATACATCCAGTATCCAGGTCAGACACTTGTACCTAAAAGAAAATTGTACCAGTAAAGGTCAGGAAAACTTTTACTCACAAGTGGGTACAAGACTCTAAATGATGAATGGTGATGACTTATCCCCCTCACTTGAAGTTCCTTTGAAAATATTTTTCACATACAAAATTTTTCAGTGTGTCTTATTTAACACACCATTAAGGGTTGGTGAATGTGGAGAGAATATATGTTTTTAAGTACATGCCACATTTGATTAAGATTGCAGTGCTAAACTGGGCGGTGGTGGCGCATGCCTTTAATCCCAGCCCTAGGTAGGCAGAGGCAGGCGGATTTCTGAGTTCGATAGAGGCCAGCCTGGTCTACAGAGTGAGTGCCAGGACAGCCAGGACCCAGCACTATACAGAGAAACCCTGTCTCTAAAAAATAAATTGCAGTGCTGTCTTGCCTTTTTCTAGACTTTCTGCTTTTCCACCTTCCAAGGTAATAAGATGCAATCAAATTTCAAAGACACTTTTCACATCCTGGTGCTAGTTTTTCCCTTAAGCCAACTACAGTCTTCAACCTACTAAGAGATGGGAATAGTCAAAGCAAAATAAGAGTTTTATATTAATATCCTCAATGTTTCTAAGTCTAGAAATTTGTATACTGTTGTAATCAGATCTAATAATGGTCCATCACATCATTGGAAATAAAGCACATAAATTTCTCTGTATCTCTTGTTACAACAATTGCATGTGAATAAAATCCTTTTCCATCATAGGTTATGCAAAGTTACCCTCATCATCACTCACTTAAAATATTTTTGAATGCCAATTTATGAACTGAGACCAGCTTAGCAGAAAAAAAGAGTGTTGTGAATATCCCTGAGGCTGCTTGTATTTTGATGCTAACTCTGATCTCTTGGGAGGGGCTTTGAACAAGGAATGAGTCTGTACTCAGGTGACTTCCTGTGAACCTTCTCCTCACCTTAATTTGTAAAATAAAGACTAGAGCTGGTGACTGGGCAGGAAAAAGGAAGGTGGAGCTGAAAGTTTGGGAGAGATGGAGGGGGAGAGTAAAGGACAAAAGAGGAGGAGGTGGAAGGATAGTGGAGTTGAAAGAAGCATGTGGCCTGGAGAAACCACAAGTTATAAGGCATCACATAGATGGGGAAGATGGAAATGTAGTTGTAGAAATGCCCAGTCTAGGCATGCAGTTTGTATTCATATCAATTGAGTCCTGTTGTCTTTGCCCAAGGTTATTTGGGTTGGAGATTTACCACAACAAGACAGAATATAACTTCCTTAGGAATGTGGTTAGTTTCTTTCAAAGGACTGCAGTGATAGACTGAATATGTTGATGACACAGATAATTGAATAATAAACATTTATCCAAATGAATGTGCACAATGCTCAGGCATTTACATTATGTAAAAGTAAGGAGTAACTAGATTTATATAAGAATTTGTGAATGGGAACTGGAAGTACATTTTATGTTTGGACATGGTAATGGGAAAATGTGTTTCTTCAGACAATCTACAAAAGCTCTATTGAGCACATGGTCTTTTAAATGCAGTTATGACAGTTGGCAGTGATAGGATGAGGCAAAATTGCACTTTTACCTGAGAATAACAGTGAGAAAATGACTCCATTACTTTATGGATTCCATAAAACATTCAGCAATGGAAGAATATCTTCGAGCAGCAGCGGTCGCCATCTTGGTTCCAGGACTCAGCAGAACTTAGGAAATTAGTCTGAACAGGTTAGAGGGTGCGCCAGAGAACTGGACAGCTTCTGGGATAGGCAGAAGCACAGAGCCGCTGAGGCAGCAGCCTGGGCGGGCCGCAGACAACCGGCCACCATCCGGACCAGAGGACAGGTGTCCACCTGGCTTGGGAGGCGGCCTCAGCCTCAGCAGCAGCGGTCGCCATCTTGGTTCTGGGACTCAGCAGAACTTAGGAAATTAGTCTGAACAGGTTAGAGGGTGCGCCAGAGAACCGGACAGCTTCTGGGACGGGCAGAAGCACAGAGCCACTGAGGCAGCAGCCTGGGCGGGCCGCAGACAACCGGCCACCATCCGGACCAGAGGACAGGTGTCCGCCTGGCTTGGGAGGCGGCCTCAGCCTCAGCAGCAGCGGTCGCCATCTTGGTTCCGGGACTCAGCAGAACTTAGGAAATTAGTCTGAACAGGTTAGAGGGTGCGCCAGAGAACCGGACAGCTTCTGGGAAGGGCAGAAGCACAGAGCCGCTGAGGCAGCACTCTTGGCGGGCCGCAGACAGCCGGCCACCGTCCGGACCAGAGGACAGGTGTCCACCTGGCTCGGGAGGTGGCCTCAGCCTCAGGAGCAGCGGTCACCATCTTGGTTCCAGGACTCCCTGGAACTTAGGATTTTAGTCTGCACAGGTGAGAGTCTGCACCACAGAAGCTGACAGCTTCTGGGAACTGCCAAAGCAACACAGCTTCTGAGAGAGGCCCTGTTTTGGGCCTTCTTCTTCGACCAGGAGGAGGTCCCAAAACAAGATATCTACGCACCTTCCCTGTAAGAGAGCTTGCCAGCAGAGAGTGCTTTGAGCACTGAAACTCAGAGGAGAGAATCTGTCTCCCAGGTCTGCTGAGAGACGGTAACAGAATCACCAGAAGAACAATCTCTAAACAGAGTCAACTATAACTACTAACTCCAGAGATTACCAGATGGCTAAAGGTAAACGTAGGAATCCTACTAACAGGAACCAAGACCACTCACCATCATCAGAACCCAGCACTCCCACTTCGCCCAGTCCAGGGCACCCCAACACACCCGAAAACCTAGACCTAGATTTAAAAGCATATCTCATGATGATGGTAGAGGACATCAAGAAGGACTTTAATAAATCACTTAAAGAAATACAGGAGAACACTGCTAAAGAGTTACAAGTCCTTAAAGAAAAACAGGAAAACACAATCAAACAGGTAGAAGTCCTTACAGAAAAAGAGGAAAAAACATACAAACAGGTGATGGAAATGAACAAAACCATACTAGACCTAAAAAGGGAAGTAGAAACAATAAAGAAAACTCAAAGTGAGGCAACACTGGAGATAGAAACCCTAGGAAAGAAATCTGGAACCATAGATTTGAGCATCAGCAACAGAATACAAGAGATGGAAGAGAGAATCTCAGGTGCAGAAGATTCCATAGAGAACATCGGCACAACAATCAAAGAAAATGGAAAATGCAAAAAGATCCTAACTCAAAATATCCAGGAAATCCAGGACACAATGAGAAGATCAAACCTACGGATAATAGTGGATGAGAATGAAGATTTTCAACTCAAAGGACCAGCAAACATCTTCAACAAAATTATTGAAGAAAACTTCCCAAATATAAAGAAAGAGATACCTATGAACATACAAGAAGCCTACAGAACTCCAAATAGACTGGACCAGAAAAGAAATTCCTCCCGACACATAATAATCAGAACAACAAATGCACTAAATAAAGATAGAATACTAAAAGCGGAGAGGGAAAAAGGTCAAGTAACATACAAAGGCAAGCCTATCAGAATTACACCAGATTTTTCACCAGAGACTATGAAAGCCAGAAGAGCCTGGACAGATGTTATACAGACACTAAGAGAACACAAATTCCAGCCCAGGCTACTATACCCAGCCAAACTCTCAATTACCATAGATGGAGAAACCAAAGTATTCCACGACAAAACCAAATTCACACATTATCTCTCCACGAATCCAGCCCTTCAAAGGTTAATAACAGAAAAAAACCAATGCAAGAACGGGAACAATGCCCTAGAAAAAAAAAGAAGGTAATCCCTCAACAAACCTAAAAGAAGACAACCACAAGAACAGAATGCCAACTTTAACAACAAAAATAACAGGAAGCAACAATTACTTTTCCTTAATATCTCTTAACATCAATGGTCTCAACTCCCCAATAAAAAGACATAGACTAACAAACTGGCTACACAAACAAGACCCAACATTTTGCTGTTTACAGGAGACACATCTCAGAGAAAAAGATAGACACTACCTCAGAATAAAAGGCTGGAAAACAATTTTCCAAGCAAATGGTATGAAGAAACAAGCTGGAGTAGCCATCCTAATATCTGATAAGATTGACTTCCAACCCAAAGTCATCAAAAAAGACAAGGAGGGGCACTTTGTTCTCATCAAAGGTAAAATCCTCCAAGAGGAACTCTCAATTCTGAATATCTATGCGCCAAATACAAGGGCAGCCACATTCATTAAAGAAACTTTAGTAAAGCTCAAAGCACACATTGCACCTCACACAATAATAGTGGGAGACTTCAACACACCACTTTCACCAATGGACAGATCATGGAAACAGAAACTAAACAGGGACACACTGAAACTAACAGAAGTGATGAAACAAATGGATCTGACAGATATCTACAGAACATTTTATCCTAAAACAAAAGGATATACCTTCTTCTCAGCACCTCATGGTACCTTCTCCAAAATTGACCACATAATAGGTCACAAAACAGGCCTCAACAGATTCAAAAATATTGAAATTGTCCCATGTATCCTATCAGATCACCATGCACTAAGGCTGATCTTCAATAACAAAAAAAATAACAGAAAGCCAACACTCACGTGGAAACTGAACAACACTGTTCTCAATGATACCTTGGTCAAGGAAGGAATAAAGAAAGAAATTAAAGACTTTATAGAGTTTAATGAAAATGAAGCCACAACGTACCCAAACCTTTGGGACACAATGAAAGCATTTCTAAGAGGGAAACTCATAGCTCTGAGTGCCTCCAAGAAGAAACGGGAGAGAGCACATACTAGAAGCTTGACAACACATCTAAAAGCTCTAGAAAAAAAGGAAGCAAATTCACCCAAGAGGAGTAGATGGCAGGAAATAATCAAACTCAGGGGTGAAATCAACCAAGTGGAAACAAGAAGAACTATTCAAAGAATTAACCAAACGAGGAGTTGGTTCTTTGAGAAAATCAACAAGATAGATAAACCCTTAGCTAGACTCACTAGAGGGCACAGAGACAAAATCCTAATTAACAAAATCAGAACTGAAAAGGGAGACATAACAACAGATCCTGAAGAAATCCAAAACACCATCAGATCCTTCTACAAAAGGCTATACTCAACAAAACTGGAAAACCTGGACGAAATGGACAAATTTCTGGACAGATACCAGGTACCAAAGTTGAATCAGGATCAAGTTGACCTTCTAAACAATCCCATATCCCCTAAAGAAATAGAAGCAGTTATAAATAGTCTCCCAGCCAAAAAAAGCCCAGGACCAGACAGGTTTAGTGCAGAGTTCTATCAGACCTTCAAAGAAGATCTAATTCCAGTTCTGCACAAACTATTTCACAAAATAGAAGTAGAAGGTACTCTACCAAACTCATTTTATGAAGCCACTATTACTCTGATACCTAAACCACAGAAAGACTCAACAAAGATAGAGAACTTCAGACCAATTTCTCTTATGAATATCGATGCAAAAATCCTCAATAAAATTCTCGCTAACCGAATCCAAGAACACATTAAAGCAATCATCCATCCTGACCAAGTAGGTTTTATTCCAGGGATGCAGGGATGGTTTAATATACGAAAATCCATCAATGTAATCCACTATATAAACAAACTCAAAGACAAAAACCACATGATCATCTCGTTGGATGCAGAAAAAGCATTTGACAAGATCCAACACCCATTCATGATAAAAGTTCTGGAAAGATCAGGAATTCAAGGCCCATACCTAAACATGATAAAAGCAATCTACAGCAAACCAGTAGCCAACATCAAAGTAAATGGAGAGAAGCTGGAAGCAATCCCACTAAAATCAGAGACTAGACAAGGCTGCCCACTTTCTCCCTACCTTTTCAACATAGTACTTGAAGTATTAGCCAGAGCAATTCGACAACAAAAGGAGATCAAGGGGATACAAATTGGAAAGGAGGAAGTCAAAATATCACTTTTTGCAGGTGATATGATAGTATATATACGTGACCCTAAAAATTCCACCAGAGAACTCCTAAACCTGATAAACAGCTATGGTGAAGTAGCTGGATATAAAATTAACTCAAACAAGTCAATGACCTTTCTCTACACAAAGAATAAACAGGCTGAGAAAGAAATTAGGGAAACAACACCCTTCTCAATAGTCACAAATAATATAAAATATCTCGGCGTGACTCTAACTAAGGAAGTGAAAGATCTGTATGATAAAAACTTCAAGTCTCTGAAGAAAGAAATTAAAGAAGATCTCAGAAGATGGAAAGATCTCCCATGCTCATGGATTGGCAGGATCAATATTGTAAAAATGGCTATCTTGCCAAAAGCAATCTACAGATTCAATGCAATCCCCATCAAAATTCCAACTCAATTCTTCAACGAATTAGAAGGAGCAATTTGCAAATTCATCTGGAATAACAAAAAACCTAGGATAGCAAAAACTCTTCTCAAGGATAAAAGAACCTCTGGTGGAATCACCATGCCTGACCTAAAGCTTTACTACAGAGCAATTGTGGTAAAAACTGCATGGTACTGGTATAGAGACAGACAAGTAGACCAATGGAATAGAATTGAAGACCCAGAAATGAACCCACACACCTATGGTCACTTGATCTTCGACAAGGGAGCTAAAACCATCCAGTGGAAGAAAGACAGCATTTTCAACAAATGGTGCTGGCACAACTGGTTGTTATCATGTAGAAGAATGCGAATCGATCCATACTTATCTCCTTGTACTAAGGTCAAATCTAAATGGATCAAAGAACTTCACATAAAACCAGAGACACTGAAACTTATAGAGGAGAAAGTGGGGAAAAGCCTTGAAGATATGGGCACAGGGGAAAAATTCCTGAACAGAACAGCAATGGCTTGTGCTGTAAGATCGAGAATTGACAAATGGGACCTAATGAAACTCCAAAGTTTCTGCAAGGCAAAAGACACCGTCAATAAGACAAAGAGACCACCAACTGATTGGGAAAGGATCTTTACCTATCCTAAATCAGATAGGGGACTAATATCCAACATATATAAAGAACTCAAGAAGGTGGACTTCAGAAAATCAAACAACCCCATTAAAAAATGGGGCTCAGAACTGAACAAAGAATTCTCACCTGAGGAATACCGAATGGCAGAGAAGCACCTGAAAAAATGTTCAACATCCTTAATCATCAGGGAAATGCAAATCAAAACAACACTGAGATTCCACCTCACACCAGTCAGAATGTCTAAGATCAAAAATTCAGGTGACAGCAGATGCTGGCGAGGATGTGGAGAAAGAGGAACAGTCCTCCATTGTTGGTGGGATTGCAGGCTTGTACAACCACTCTGGAAATCCGTCTGATGGTTCCTCAGAAAATTGGACATAGTACTACCGGAGGATCCAGCAATACCTCTCCTGGGCATATATCCAGAAGATGCCCCAACTGGTAAGAAGGACACATGCTCCACTATGTTCATAGCAGCCTTATTTATAATAGCCAGAAGCTGGAAAGAACCCAGATGCCCCTCAACAGAGGAATGGATACAGAAAATGTGGTACATCTACACAATGGAGTACTACTCAGCTATTAAAAAGAATGAATTTATGAAATTCCTAGCCAAATGGATGGACCTGGAGGGCATCATCCTGAGTGAGGTAACACATTCACAAAGGAACTCACACAATATGTACTCACTGATAAGTGGATATTAGCCCAAAACCTAGGATACCCAAGATATAAGATACAATTTCCTAAACACATGAAACTCAAGAAAAATGAAGACTGAAGTGTGGACACTATGCCCTTCCTTAGAAGTGGGAACAAAACACCCTTGGAAGGAGTTACAGAGACAAAGTTTGGAGCTGAGATGAAAGGATGGACCATGTAGAGACTGCCTTATCCAGGGATCCACCCCATAATCAGCATCCAAACGCTGACACCATTGCATACACTAGCAAGATTTTATCGAAAGGACCCAGATGTAGCTGTCTCTTGTGAGACTATGCCGGGGCCTAGCAAACACAGAAGTGGATGCCCACAGTCAGCTAATGGATGGATCACAGGGCTCCCAATGGAGGAGCTAGAGAAAGTAGCCAAGGAGCTAAAGGGATCTGCAACCCTATAGGTGGAACAACATTATGAACTAACCAGTACCCCGGAGCTCTTGACTCTAGCTGCATATGTATCAAAAGATGGCCTAGTCGGCCATCACGGGAAAGAGAGGCCCATTGGACACACAAACTTTATATGCCCCAGAACAGGGGAACGCCAGGGCCAAAAAGGGGGAGTGGGCGGGTAGGGGAGTGGGGGTGGGTGGGTATGGGGGACTTTTGGTATAGCATTGGAAATGTAAATGAGCTAAATACCTAATAAAAAATGGAAAGAAAAAAAAAACATTCAGCAATGGTCACGAAAGAAAGAGAGTTTCAACATTATAAAGGGGCAAAGTATTCCAGAGACACTCCCAGTTCAAGCCTGAAGTAAGAATGAAACCAAAGAAAATGAGAATCTTTCATTTTAATGCTGTTTTAGATACACCAAAATGCTTCTGATGAATCTAGATGTGTCATAGTTTCTCTTGTGCAAAGTTATTTTAAAGGGAATGTATGTAACACAAAATCATATATAATAAGCAAGTGGTTCAAATGTGTTGAGAAATTACTGTAGTGGTGTTGTAATGACATTAATCTTAATTATAGGCAAAATCACATTTTTAAATGAACCCAAACTCTTTAATAAAAAAACAAGCTATTTAAAAAATAACTGTAGACCTAGCATGGTAGTACATGCCTATAATCCTAGAAATCATTAAGCTGAAGAAGGAAAATCATGGGTCTATGGTTAGTCTAGGCTACATGCAATTATTGTAGTGTACATAAAATAGGAGGTAGGGAATGACTGGATATTCAGATGAGAGTCTTGTAGCCCCACCTACCCCTCCAAAAGTGAGGGCTCAGAACCAACAGTTTCAGCTGACTTTATCCTTTCATCTTTTTACAAGGATGTATAGTTTAGTTCCCCCAAGATTACAGTTGCTTGGGTCAGAACGTAGACATGAACAACAGAAAACTATTGAGAATTCTGTTTTCATGTTGAGAACACATGAAATTTTCTAAAAAATTTGAAAAGAAGCAAGTGATACCTCATCTTCAACTTTCCTGTTCTCTAGTATCCTGTGCATGCAGAATAGGCATTTAGATCAAGACCAATATATAGGTATCTAGTCACTGATTTTATGTCTTTTGGTCTGGAGAATCAAAGAATTAAGTAAAATTTTTGGTAAGAGCTATTGGTCACAAAAAATATTCAATGTCAATTCTTTGTTTAACATATCTAAATGGCTGTATCCAATACCATAAGCAAGATGCAATAGCTCTATTATATCTTTAAAATGACTTCATGCTACAATTATGCTCCCTTCCCTCGTTAATTTCTGGTGAGCAATGATCTTTTTTTTTGTTTTGTTTTGTTTTGTTTTTGTTTTTGTTTTCTGGTATATTGCAAGTATGATAGTATAGTATGTAACTTTAACATATTTGCTTCTTTCTAGTTTATTGACATATTTTGTGATTCATGGATGGTATGTGTGCTATAGTTTTCCCCATCTTTGACAGATATGTCGCTTGTTTCCAGGTTTGGTGAATTAAAATAGACTGCCTCTAGTCAAGGAAATAACTACCAGAATGAGGAGACAGCCTGATGAATGCCAGCTATACATGTGATAGTAAAGTAATATCTACTATTTATACAGACCACAAAAAATAAAACCATTCAAACAGAATCACTCAGTTAATAAATATGTAAATGAACTGAAGAAGTAGTTTGTAAAGAAACAATAATCATATGGAAAATTTTTAACATCTAACTAGAAACTAGAACTACCTTGAGATTCTTCCTTACCCTATGCAGAAGACAAACTATCCAGAATACAAACAAGAAATATTAACTAGGATATTTCAGAGGGTGGTATAAACTGATGATGGGAATGCAGCCACTATGTAAATCAGTATGGAGGTTCCTAAAAATACTTAAAGATAGAACTACAATAGAATACAGTTATAGCATTACATATTACAGAGATACTGCTACATCTGTGTTTATTGTGTCACTAGGTATCCATTGATAGATTAATAAACAAAGAAAATGTGCTTTTATATGGAATTTGATTCAGCCATAGGAAAAATGAAATTATGTTATTTACTAGGAAATGGAAGGCACTGGAGAGCATCATATTAAAAGAAATAAATCAGATAGAGAAAGATAAATAAGGAATTCTTTCTCTTGTGAGAGCAATCCAAATTTTAAAAATCTATGTGTAAATCATGAAGGCAGAAGTAGGACTATATAGAGAGGAAGGGGTAAGAAATGGTGCTAGAACAATGAATTTAAGAAAACTGCATGATATACATTTATGTAAATATGTGATGACACCCATCAATTTGTAGAATTAATACGTCAATTTATAAAAAAAATTAATTCCACACAAAATGGAAAGAAATTATGTGGTGGTTTTCTTTTTTATTTTTCCAATTTTTTATTAGGCATTTTCTTCATTTACATTTCAAAAGCTATCCCTAAAGTCCTCCATAACCCACCCCCCCTCTCGCATACCCACCTACTCCCAATTCTTAGTCCTGGTAATCCCCTGTACTGGAGCATATAAAGTTTGAAAGAACAAGGGGATTCTCCTCACAATGATAGTCGACTAGGCCAGCGTCTGCTGCATATGCAGCTAGAGACACGAGCTCTGGGGGTACTGGTTAGTTCATATTGTTGTTCCAAATATAGGGTGGCAGACCCCTTTAGCTACTTGGGTACTTTCTCTAGCTCCTCCATTGGGGGCCCTGTGTTCCATCCAATAGCTGACTATGAGCTTCCACTTCTGTGTTTGCCAGGCACTGGCATCACCTCACAAGAGACAGCTATATCAGGGTCCTTTCAGCAAAATCTTGGCTGGCATATGCAGTGGTGTCTGCATTTGGAGGCTGATTATGGGATGGATCCCTGGGTGCTGCAGTCTCTACATGGTACATTCTTTCATCTCTGCTCCAAACTTTGTCTCTTTACCTCCTTCCATGGATATTTTGTTCCCAATTCTAAGAAGGGGCAAAGTGTCTATACTTTGGTCTTCAATCTTCTTGAGTTTCATGTGTTTTGCAAATTTTATCTTGGGTATTCTGAGGTTCTGGGCTAATATCCACTTATCAGTGAGTACATATCATGTGTGTTATTTTGTGATTGGGTTACCTCACTCAGGATGATATCCTCCAGATCCATCCATTTGCCTAGGAATTTCATAAATTCATTAGTTTTAATAGCTGAGTAGTAGTCCATTGTGTAAATGTACCACATTTTCTGTATCCATTCCTTTGTTGAGGGACATGTCAGTTCTTTACAGCTTCTGGATATTATAAATAAGTCTGCTATGAACATAGTGGAGTATGTGTACTTCTTACCGGGTTGGAACATCTTCTGGGTATATGCCCAAGAGAAGTATTGCGGGATCCTCCAGTACATCCAGTATTATGTCCAATTTTCTGAGGAAACGCCAGACTGATTTCGAAAGTGTTTGTATAAGCTTGCAATCCCACCAACAATGAGGGAGTGTGCCTCTTTCTCCACATCCTGGCCAGCATCTGCTGTCACCTGAATTTTTGATCTTAGCCATACTGATTGATGTGAGGTAGAATCTCAGGGCTGTATTGATTTGCATTTCCCTGATGATTAAGGACATTGAACATTTCTTTCAGGTGATTCTCCGTCATTCGATATTCCTCATGTGAGAATTCTTTGTTTAGCTCTGAGCCCCATTTTTTTAATTGGGTTGTTTGATTTTCTGGAGTCTACCTTCTTGAGTTCTTTATATATATGGATATTAGTCCCCGATATGATTTAGGATAGAAAAAGATCCTTTCCCAATCTGTTGGTGGCCTTTTTGTCTTATTGACAGTATCTTTTGCCTTATAGAAGCTTTGCAATTTTCTGAGGTCCCATTTGTCTATTCTCGATCTTACAGCACTAGCCATTGCTGTTCTATTCAGGAATTTTTCCCTTGTGACCATATCATCGAGGCTTTTTCCCACTTCCTCTTCTGTGAGTTTCAGTGTCTCTGGTTTTATATGGAGTTCCTTGATCCACTTAGACTTGAGATTTGTACAAGGAAATAGGAATGGATCAATTCCCATTCTTCTACATGATAACCACCAGTTATGCCAGCACCTTTTGTTGAAAATGCTGTCTTTTTTTCCACTGGATGTTTTTAGCTCCCTTGTCAAAGATCAAATGACCATAGGTGTGTGGTTCATTTCTGGGTTTTCAATTATATTGCATTGGTCTACCTGTCTGTCACTATGCCAGTACAAGGCAGTTTTTATCACAATTCCTCTGTAGTTGAGCTACAGGCATGGAGATTCCACCAGAGGTTCTTTTATCATTGAGAAGAATTTTTGCTATACTAGGTTTTTTGTTATTCTAGATGAATTTGCAAATTGTCATTTCTAATTCATTAATGGGGATTGCATTGAATCTATAGATTGCTTTTGGCAAGATAGCCATTTTTCCTATATTGATCTTGCCAATCCATGAGAGTGGGAGATCTTTCTAACTTCTGAGATATTCTTTGAATTATTTCTCCAGAGACTTGAAGTTCTTATCATACATATCTTTCACTTCCTTTGGTAGAGTCACACCAAGGTATTTTATATTATTTGTGACTAATTTGAAGGGTGTTGTTTCCCTAATTTCTTTATCAGCCTGTTTATCCTTTGTTTAGAGAAAGGCCATTGACTTGTTTGAGTTAATTTTATATCCATCTACTTCACTAAAGCTGTTTATCAGGTTTAGGAGTTCTCTGGTGGAATTCTTAAGGTCACATATATACTAACATATAATTTGCAAAAAGTGATATTTTGACTTCTTCCTTTCCAATTTGTATCCCCTTGATCTCCTTTTGTTGCCGAAATGCTCTGGGTAGGACTTCAAGTACTATATTAAATAGGTAAGTAGAAAGTGGGCAGCCTTGTCTAGTCCCTGATTTTAGTGGGATTGCTTCTCACCATTTACTTTGATGTTGGCTACTGATTTGCTGTAGATTGCTTTTATTATATTTAGATATGGGCCTTGAATTCCTGGTCTTTCCAAGACTTTTATAGTGAATGGGTGTCTGATTTTTTCAAATGCGTTCTCAGCATCTAACAATATGATCATGTGGTTTTGCCTTTTAGTTTGCTTTTATAGTGGATTACATTGATGGATTTCCATATATCAAACCATCCATGCATCCCTGGAATGAATCCTACTTGTTTAGGATGGATGATTGTTTTGATGTGTTCTTGGATTCAGTTATCTAGTGTTGTACATTTTCCAGGTGAATGTTGGCTTTCTTTTTTTTTCCATTTTTTATTAGGTATTTAGCTCATTTACATTTCCAATGCTATACCAAAAGTCCCCCATACCAACCCACCCCCACTCCCCTACACACCCACTCCCCCTTTTTGGCCCTGGCGTTCCCCTGTACTGGGGCATATAAAGTTTGCGTGTCCAATGGGCCTCTCTTTCCAGTGATGGTTATGGTTGGGGTCACCACAACGTGAGGAGCTATATTAAAGGGTCGTAGCATTAGGAAGATTAAGATTTCAATAAAATCTTGCTAGGGTATGCAATGGTGTCAGCGTTTGCATGCTGATTATGGGGTGGATCCCTGGATATGGCAGTCTCTACATGGTCCATCCTTTCATCTCAGCTCCAAACTTTGTCTCTGTAACTCCTTCCATGGGTGTTTTGTTCCCAATTCTAAGGAGGGGCATAGTGTCCACACTACAGTTTTCATTCTTCTTGAGTTTCATGTGTTTAGCAAATTGTACCTTATATCTTGGGAATCCTAGGTTTGGGGTTAATATCCACTTATCAGTGAGTACATATTGTGTGAGTTCCTTTGTGAATGTGTTACCTCACTCAGGATGATGCCCTCCAGGCCCATCCATTTGGCTAGGAATTTCATAAATTCATTCTTTTTAATAGCTGAGTAGTACTCCATTGTGTAGATGTACCACATTTTCTGTATCCATTCCTCTGTTGAAGGGCATCTGGGTTCTTTCCAGCTTCTGGCTATTATAAATAAGGCTGCTATGAACATAGTGGAGCATGTGTCCTTCTTACCAGTTGGGGCATCTTCTGGATAAATGCCGAGGAGAGGTATTGCTGGATCCTCTGGTAGTACTATGTCCAATTTTCTGAGGAACCGCCAGACTGATTTCCTATTATTTATGTTGTTATTGAAGATCAGCCTTAGACCATGGTGATCTGATAGAACGCATGGGAAAATTTCAATATTTTTGTATTTGTTGAGGCCTGTTTTATGACCAATTGTGTAGTCAATTTTGGAGAAGGTACCATGAGGTACTGAGAAGAAGGTATATCCTTTTGTTTTAGGATAAAATGTTCTGTAGAGTGCTTGCTTCGGCAACACATACACTAAAATTGGAACTATACAAAGAATATTACCATGGCTCCTGCATAAGGATGAAAGGCAAATTTGTGAAGCATTCCATATTATTTTGCTTAGAGGAAACCCATCTCAGAGAAGAAGAGATACATGACCTCAGAGTGAAAAGCTGGAAAACAATTTTCTAAGCAAATGTCTGTAGAAACAAGCTGGAGTAGTCTTTCTAATATCGAATAAAATCTACTTCCAACCCAAAGTTATCAAAAAAGACAAGAAGGGGTACTTCATACTCATCAAAGGTAAAATCTTCCAAGAGGAACTCTCAATTCGATTATCTATGCTCCAAATGCAAGGGAAGCCACATTTATTAAAGAAACTTTAGTAAAGCTCAAAGCACAAGTTGCACCTCACACAATAATAGTGGGAGACTTCAACACACCACTTTCATCAATGGACTGATCGTGGAAACAGAAACTAAACAGGGAGACAGTGAAACTACCAGAAGTTATGAAACAAATGGATTTAGCAGATATCTACAGAATATTTTATCCTAAAACAAAAGGATATACCTTCTTCTCAGCACCTCACGGGACCTTCTCCAAAACTGACCATATAATGCGTCACAAAACAGGCCTCAAGATATACAAAAATATTGAAATTGTCCCATGCATCCTGTCAGATCACCATGGACTAAGGCTGATCTTCAATAACAACAGAAATAATAGAAAGCCAACATTCATCTGGAAAATGAACAACACTCTTCTCAATGATAACTTGATCAAAGAAGGAATAAAGAATGAAATTAAAGACATTTTAGAGTTTAATGAAAATGAAGCCACAACATACCCAAACTTATGGAAAACACTGAAAGCATTCCTAAGAGGAAAACTCATAGCTCTGAGTTCCCCCCCCCCAAAAAAAAAAAAAAAAAAAACTCTAGAGGGAACACACTAGCAGCTGACAACACACCTAAAAGCTCTAGATCAAAAGGAAGCAAATTCACCCAAGAGGAGTAGATGACAGGAAATAATCAAACTCAGGGGCGAAATCAACCAAGAGGAAACAAAAAGAACTATTCAAAGAATTAACCAAAACAGGAGCTGGTTCTTTGAGAAATTCAACAAGATATATAAACCCTTAGGCAGATTCACTAGAGGGCACAGGGACAGCATCCTAATTAACAAAATCAGAAATGAAAAGGGAGGCATAACAACAGATCCTGAAGAAATCCAAAACAGCATCAGATCCTTCTACAAAAGACTATACTCCACAGACCTGGAAAATGTGGACGAATTGGATACCAGGTACCAGGTACCAAAATTAAATCAGGATCAGATTAATGGCATAAACAGTTCTATATCCCCTAAAGAAATAGAAGTAGTCTTTAATAGTCTCCCAACCAAACAACACCCAGGACCAGATGGGTTTACTGCAGAGTTCTAGCAGGCCCTCAAAGAGGATCTAATTCCAATTTTCTCAAACTATTCCAAAAAATAGAATCAGAAGTTACTCTACCCAATTCATTCTACGAAGCCACAATTACTCTGATACCTAAACCACTGAAAGACCCAACAAAGATATAGAACTTCAGACCAATTTCCCTTATGAATATTGATGAACAATACTCAATAAAAATTCTAGATAACTGAATCCAAGAACACATCAAAACAATCATCCATCCTGACCAAGTAGACTTCATTCCAGGGATGCATGGATGGTTTGATATATGGAAATCCATCAACGTAATCCACTATATAAACAAACTCAAATACAAAAAGCACATGATCATCTCCTTAGATGCGGAGAAAGCATTTGACAAAATCAGACACCCATTCATGATAATAGTCTTGAAAAGATCAGGAATTCAAGGCCCACACCTAAACATGATAAAAGGAATCTATAGCAAACCACTAGCCAACAGAAAAGTAAATGGTGAGAAGCAATCCCACTAAAATCAGGGACTAGACAAGGCTACCCACTTTGTACCTACCTATTCAACATAGTAATTGAAGTCCTAGCCAGAGAAATATGACAACAAAAGAAGATCAATGGGATACAAATTGGAATGGAAGAAGTCAAAATATCACTATTTCAGGTGATATGATAGTATATATAAACATGATAAAAGGAATCTATAGCAAACCACTAGCCAACAGAAAAGTAAATGGTGAGAAGCAATCCCACTAAAATCAGGGACTAGACAAGGCTACCCACTTTGTACCTACCTATTCAACATAGTAATTGAAGTCCTAGCCAGAGAAATATGACAACAAAAGAAGATCAATGGGATACAAATTGGAATGGAAGAAGTCAAAATATCACTATTTCAGGTGATATGATAGTATATATAAACATGATAAAAGGAATCTATAGCAAACCACTAGCCAACAGAAAAGTAAATGGTGAGAAGCAATCCCACTAAAATCAGGGACTAGACAAGGCTACCCACTTTGTACCTACCTATTCAACATAGTAATTGAAGTCCTAGCCAGAGAAATATGACAACAAAAGAAGATCAATGGGATACAAATTGGAATGGAAGAAGTCAAAATATCACTATTTCAGGTGATATGATAGTATATATAAGTGACCCTTAAAAATTTCACCAGAGAACTCCTAAACCTGATAAACAGCTTCAGTGAAGTAGCTGGATATAAAATTAACTCAAACATGTCTATGGCCTTTCTCTAAACAAAGAATAACCAGGCTGAGAAACAAATTTGTGAAACAACAGCCTTCACAATAATCACAAATAATATAAAATACCTTGGTGTGACTCTACCTAAGGAAGTGAAAGATATGTATGATAAGAACTTCAAGTCTCTGAAGAAAGAAATTAAAGATCTCTGAAGATGGAAAGATCTCCCATTCTCATGGATTGGCAGGATCAGTGTGCGAAATATAGCTATCTTGCCAAAAGAAATCTACAGATTCAATGCAATCCCCATCAAAATTCCAACTCAATTCTTCAAAGAAGTAGAAAGGGCAATTTGCAAATTCATCTGGAATAGCAAAAATTCTTCTCAAGGATAAAAGAACCTCTCGTGGAATCACCATGCCTAACCTAAATTGTACTACAGAGAAATTGTGATTAAAAACTGCCTGGTACTGGTATAGTGCCAGGCAGGTAGACCAATGGAATAGAATTTGAAGACCCAGAAATGAACCCACACACCTATGGTCACTTGATCTTTGACAAGGGAGCTAAAATCATCCAGTGGAAAAAAAGACAGCATTTACAACAAATGGTGCTGGCACAACAGGCGATTGTCAGTTTATCATGTAGAAGAATGCGAATTGATCCATTCCTATCTCCTTGTTCAAATCTCAAGTCTAAGTGGATCAAGGAACTCCACATAAAACCAGAGTCACTGAAATTTATAGAAGAGAAAGTGCGCAGAAGCCTCAAAAATATGGTCACAGGGGAAAAATTCCTGAATAGAACAGCAATGGCTTGTGCTGTAAGATCGAGTATCTACAAATGGGACCTCATAAAATTACAAAGCTTCTGTAAGGCAAAAGATACTGTCAATAAGACAAAAAGGCCACCAACATATTGGGAAAGGAACTTTACCAATCCTAAATCATATAGGGGACTAATATCCAATATATATAAAGAACTCAAGAAGGTGGACTCCAGAAAATTAAATAACCTAATTGAAAAATGAGGCTCAGAGTTAAAGAATTGTCATCTGAGGAATACTGAATGCCTGAGAATCACCTGAAAAATTGTTCAGCATCCTTAAGCATAAGGGAAATGCAAATCAAAACAAACCTGAGATTCCACCTCACACCAGTCAGAATGGAGAAGATAAAAAATTCAGGTGACAGCAGATGCTGGCCAGAATGTGGAGAAAGAGGAACACTCCTCCACTGTTGGTGGGATTGCAAGCTTTTAAAACCACTCTGGAAATTAGTTTAGTGGTTCCTCAGAAAATTGTACATAATACTACTGGAGGATCCCGCAATACCTCTCCTGGGCATATATCCAGAAGATGTTTCAACTGGTAAGAAGGACACATGCTCCACTATGTTTATAGCAGGCTTATTCATAATATCCAGAAGCTGAAAAGAACCCAAATTTCTCTCAACAGAGGAATGGATACATAAAATGTTTTACATTTATATAATGGAGTGCTACTCAGCTATTAAAAACAAAAAAATTAATGAAATTCCTAGGCAAATGGATGGACCTGGAGGGCATCATCCTGAGTGAGGTAACCCAATCACAAAAGAGCTCACATGATATGTATTCACTGATAAGCGGATATTAGCCCAGAAACTTAGAATACCCAAGATACAAAAGACATGAAACTCAAGAAGAATGAATACCAAAGTGTGGACACTTTTCCACTTCTTAGAATTGGGAACAAAACACCCATGGAGGAGTTATAGAGACAAAGTTTGTAGCTGAGACAAAAGAATGGACCATCTAGAGACTGCCATCTCCGGAATCAATTCCATAGTCAGCCTCCAAACGCTGACACCATTGCATACACCAGCAAGATTTTGCTGAAAGGACCCTGATATAGCTGTCTCTTTTGAGGCTATGCAGGGGCCTGGCAAACACAGAAGTGGATTCTCACAGTCAGCTATTGGATGGAACACAGGGCCCTCAATGGAGGAGCTAGAGAAGGTACCTAAGGAGCTAAAGTGGTCTGCAACACTATAGGTGGAACAACAATATGATCTAACCAGTAACTCAGGAGCTCATGTCTCTAGCTGCATACGTATCAAAAGATGGCCTAGTCGCCCACCATTCAGAAGAGAGGTTCCTTGGTCTTGCAAACTTTATATACCTCAGTACAGGAGAACGTCAGGGCCAAGAAGTGGGAATGGGTGGGTAGGGGAGTTGTGGAGGAAGGTCTGGGGGTCTTTTGGGATAACATTTGAAATGTAAATGAAGAAAATACCTAATTAAAAAATAAATTAAAAAATGGCAAAATAAGTAAATAAATAAATAAATAAAATTTAAAAAGCATTAAAATTCAAATGACATATATTGTAATTTCTCTTCATAATCATTTGGACATGATTACTAAAAACTATGCAAAAATTACCTAATAAGTTCATTTTTAAGTATTTTATCTAATATATTGTCTTAGTCAGGGTTTCTATTCCTGCACAAACATCATGACCAAGAAGCAAGTTGGGGAGGAAAGGGTTTATTTGGCTTACACTTCCATACTGCTGTTCATCACCAAGGAAGTCAGGACTGGAACTCAAGCAGGTCAGGAAGCAGGAGCTGATGCAGAGGCCATGGAGGGATGTTCTTTACTGGCTTGCCTCACCTGGCTCGCTCAGCCTTCTCTCTTATAGAACCCAAGATTACCAGCCCAGAGATGGTCCCACCCACAAGGGGCCTTTCCCCCTTGATCACTAATTGAGAAAATGCCTTACAGTTGGATCTCATGGAGGCATTTCCTCCATTGAAGCTCCTTTCTCTGTGATAACTCCAGCTGTGTCAAGTTCATACAAAACTAGCCAGTACATATATCATTATAAATATTTTATACTCTTAACAAAATGTTTTGTAGATATCTGCTAAATTCATTTGTTTCATAACTTCTGTTTGTTTCATTGTGTCCCTGTTTAGTTTCTTCTTCCAGGATCTGTCCATTGATGAAAGTGGGGTGTTGAAGTCTCCCACTATTATTGTGTGAGGTACAGTGTGTGCTTTGAGCTTTACTAGAGTTTCTTTAATGAATGTGGCTGCCCTTGCATTTGGAACATAGATATTCAGAATTGAGAGTTCATCTTGGTAGATTTTACCTTTGATGAGTACGAAATTCCCCTCCTTGTCTTTTTTGATAACTTTGGGTTGGAAGTGGATTTTATTCGATATTAGAATGACTATTCCAGCTTGTTTCTTCAGACTGTTTGTTTGGAAATCTGTTTTCCAGCCTTTCACTCTGAGGTAGTGCCTGTCTTTTCCCCTGAGATGTGTTTCCTGTAAGCAGCAAAATGTTGGATCC
The DNA here is from genome assembly GCF_000001635.26 of Mus musculus. Lineage (NCBI taxonomy): Eukaryota > Metazoa > Chordata > Mammalia > Rodentia > Muridae > Mus > Mus musculus. The sequence continues at coordinate 15,890,799 of NC_000086.7, read as the reverse complement.
TGTTTCTGTAGCCTGTCCGTTAGTCTATGTCTTTTTATTGTTGAATTGAGTGCATTGATATTAAGAGATAGTAAGGAAAAGTAATTGTTGCTTCCTATTATTATTATTTTTTTGTTATAGTTGGCATACTGTTCTTGTGGCTGTCTTCTTTTAGATTTGTTGAAGGATTACTTTCTTGCTTTTTCTAGGGCGTAGTTTCCATTCTTGTATTGATATTTTTTTATGTTATTATCCTTTGAAGGGCTGGATTCATGGAAAGATATTGTGTGAATTTGGTTTTGTCATGGAATACTTTGGTTTCTTCATCTATGTTAATTGAGAGTTTTGCTGGGTATAGTAGCCTGGGCTGGCATTTGTGTTCTCTTAGTGTCTTTATACCATCTGTCCAGGATTTTCTGGCTTTCATAGTCTCTTGTGAGAAGTCTGGAGTAATTCTAATAGGCCTGCCTTTATATGTTGCTTGACCTTTTTCCCTTGCTGCTTTTAATATTTTGTCTTTATTTAGTGCATTTGTTTTTCTTATTATTATATGTTGGGAGTAATTTCTTTTCTGTTACAGTCTTTTTGGAGTTCTGTAGGCTTCTTGTATGTTCATGGGTATCTCTTTCTTTAGGTATGGAAAGTTTTCTTCTATAAGTTTTTCAAGATATTTGCTGGCCCTTCAAGTTGAAAATCTTCATTCTCATCTACTCCTATTATCTGTCAGTTTGGTCTTCCCATTGTGTCCTGGATTTCCTGGATGTTTTGAGTTAGGATCTTTTTCATTTTGCATTTTCTTTGATTGTTGTGTCCATGTTCCCTATGGAATCTTCTGCACCTGAGATTCTCTCTTCCATCTCTTGTATCCTGTTGCTGATGCTCATATCTATGGTTCCTGATTTCTTTCCTATGGTTTCTATCTCCAGAGTTGTCTCCCTTTGGGTTTTCTTTATTTTTTCTACTTCCATTTTTAGTTCCTAGATGGTTTTATTCAAATCCATCACCTATTTGGTAGTGTTTTCCTGTAACTCTCTAAGGCATATTTGTGCTTCCTCTTTAAAGGCTTCTAGCTGTTTACCTGTGTTTTCCTGTATTTCCTTCTTAAAGTCCTCCATCACCATCATAAGAAGTGACATTAGATCCATATCTTGCTTTTCTGGTGTGATCCAGGACTTGCTATGGTGTGAGAGTTTGGTTCTGATGATGCCAACTAAGTAACCTTGGTTTCTGTTGCTTCTGTTCTTACAATTGCCTCCTTCCATCTGATTATCTCAAGTACTTGCTGGCCTCAATATATCTGATTGGAGCCTGTCTTTCCTATAATCCCAGTTGATTCAGAACTCCTCAGAGTCCAGCTTTCTCTGTGATCCTTTGCTTGTGGGCTCCTGTGAACCTGAAAATCTGGGTGTGTCAGAGTTCTTGGCAGTCAAATTCCTCTGAGACCCTGCAATACTGGTGTGACCAAGCTCCTTTTATCCTGGGATCCCGTTGTCAAAGATCCTGGGCCTGTTACAGTGCCTGGAAGTGGTGTCTGTTTTGAGGAGCATGGAGCTGTCTGTTCAGTGGTCCTAAGATTTCGTGGAAAGTCCTCTAAGGACTGTGGGGGTGTCCGCTGACTCAGCACCCAAGGTGACACAGTGTTGGTGCTGACCGGAAGGGACTTGTGCCCCTGGTCAGGCCGGTTTTCTGCTTCCTTTAAGCTGTCTCAGGTCCCGCATGATTGAATTGGAACAGAAGTTGTGTTCCACTCACCAGTGATCCTAAGATCGCATGGAGAGTCCTCTAGGGATTGTGGGGCTGTCCACCAACTCTGCACACAAGGTGACCCAGTGCTGGAGCGGACCGGAAGGGCATGTGGCTGTTTTCTTATGTGCATAAAAGTGCATTTTGCTGGGATAGATACCAAAAAATCAAATGGCTGGTTATGTAACTGTATGTTTAACTTTGCAACAAAACTGTCAATTCTATTTCTAAAGTGGTTGTATCATTTTGTATTTTTACTAGCATGGTGTGAGGTTTTTAGTTCCTCCACACTTTTTGAAGGATAATTATTATGTTTAGATTTTACCAATTGTAAGTACAGTTTACTGGTATCTCCTTGTATTTATTTTGTGGTTCTGCTATGAAACACCCAAGGCAACTGGCTAGTATAAAGAAAGCATTTGTTAACTTACTGTCTAGGGGACACAGTCCAAATCATAGCAAAATATTGACCTCATGAGAGCCGTGAAAGAGGGAGGAAAGGGATATAGAGGGGAGGGTTGGAGAGAGAGGGGATAGATAGATGATAGATAGATAGATAGATGATAGATAGATAGATAGATAGATAGATAGATAGATAGATAGATAGATAGATAGATAGATAGAAAATATGTACCTGTGGCTTCATAATACCTCCCCAAATGATCTAAGGACTTCCTAATAGCTCTCACCAATAGTGCCACACTGAGGACTAAACTTTAACACGTGGACCATTGTTCATCAGACTGTAGTATTTATTTTTTTCTTTCTCTTTCCTTCCTTCTTCCCTCCCTCCCTCCCTCCCTCCCTCCCTCCCTCCCTCCCTCCCTCCCTCCCTCTCTCTCTCTCTTTCTTTCTTTCTTTCTTTCTTTCCATCTCCCTCCTTTCTTCCCTCCCTTCCTGCCACTCTTACCTCCTTTCTTCCTACCTATCTTTGTTTTGGAGACTTCGTCTCATGTATCCCAGACAGGCTTTGGATTCAATATATAGCAAAGAATGGCCTTAACTGTTGATATTCCTGCCTCTACCTGCCAAGTAGTATCAAACCTAGCTTATGCAATGCTGGGTATCAAATCTAGGACTTTCACCATGCTAGACAAACACTCTATCAACTAGGCTATACCCCCAGAGCATTTATTCTTTTAGTTTGCATTTATCTATTCTCTTTATATATTGAATGCCTTTTCTATACATACTTATCATCCTTGCATGTTATGCATATTTGTTTCGGTGTACTTGTAAATTTGTGAAACAAATTTTGAGATAATTATGTTTCCAAAAAATTGTAAATAATCATGGAGAAATCATTTGTAGAGTTTACTCACCTTTTATCTCTATGCTAACAATTTACAAACTAGAATATCCTACAGCCAAGATATTTTCATTGATACAAAACATTTAAGAGTATTCATACTTTTTCTGGTTTCCCTATTGTTGACGTACATATATCAAGTTCTATGAATTTATAACTAGATTGGATTTGTGGAAACCACAATGAGCATATTGAATAGTTATGTCACCACTAGAATTCCTGTTGTTGCATTTATTTTTTTTATTATTAATTTATGTTTTACATAGAGGAGGTTGCCTGCATGCATGTTTGTGAACCTTATATATACAATGCCTTTTGGGGCATGAAGTGGGTTATAATCCTCTAGAACTGGGATTATAGACTGTTTTCAGTTGTCCTCATTTTCCTGCAAATGGCAAAATATCATTAAGTATGGCTACTTATGATTATACAGTGTATATGGTCATTTTACTTATCCATTTACCTATTATTATTCATGGACATCTAGAATGGTCTATTTCTTGGCTACTTTCAATAGCATAGTATCTTATATAGATGTACAATTCTGTGCTATGTTTATCATTCTTTTGATGTACCTGGAACTTATGGTAGTATGCCTTTAGGTTTCTTTGGTATATGCCTATATTTACTTCCACAGTAGTTGTACTAATTCACATTCAGCATCTGTTATCACTTGTTTTCCTTGATATAGTTATTCTAATCGGGATGAAATGAGCTAACTTGTTTCGATTTGCATTTCTTTGATGTCTAAGGATGTTCAACACTGTTTATTTCTTCCTTTATCAACTGCTTACACAGTTTATTAACTCTCTTACTAACTGGAAGATTTGGTTTAGGATTTTTACATTTTTCTTTTGTTTTTAATTATGTAATGGATATCTACATCCTATCTGAAGCTTAACTGGAAATTATTCTTTTTTTTCCTTCATTCTGTAGGCTCCTTTCACTCTGACAATTGTTTTCTTTGCTGAGCACAATTTTCTTAATTTCAAATCTCAATTTTAGAGATATTGTCAGTATTATTAGACTTATTTTCAGAAATACATGTCTATGCCTATATTAATATAAATCTTTGACTTGGGTTTCCCTCCAGCAGTTTCAAAATTGCATGTCCTGTATTAAGGCTTTTGATTCATTTTAAATTGAGTTGTGTCCAGGGTGAGTGATATGAATACAATTTCATTCTTCTGCATCTTTCCAGCACATTTCTAGCAAAAGCTATCATTTTCTTGATGTATATTTTGGTGCATTTGTCAAAAATTATGTAGAGGTAGATGTGTGGGCTTATATCAAGTCCTTATTCTCTGTTTAATTGGCTTGTGTATGTGTTTTCATGTCAAGACTAGTTTGCCTTTGTTACTGTGGCTCTGTATGATAATTTTAGATCAGACATTGTGGTAGCTCCACTATTGTTCTTTCTGAATGAGACTGTTTTGAGTATTGGGTAGGTGGTGGTTATGTTTCCATAAGTGTGTTAAGATTGTTTATTTTTCTAGCTCTATGAAGAATGTTACTGGAATTTTGATGGGAATTGTACTAGACCTGTAGATCACTTTGCCATATAGCCATTTCCACAATATTAATTTTGCTAATTCATGAAAAAATAAAGACTTTATAGTTCCTAAAATCCTTTTCAAATTCTTTCAGTGTCTTGCAGTTTCATTGTAGAGGTTTTTCATATTATTTTGTTTATTCTTAGATATTTTAACTTTTTAAGTTAAATGAGAATGGATTAATGTTCTCATCCTCTTTCAGCAAGTTTATTATTAGTTATTGAAAATGTATTAAATTTGTGTTCTGATACCTTGCTTACCTTTTTCAGCTCTAAGAGTTTTCTGGTAGCATCTTGGATTTTTCAATATGGTCTACTAATAGAGAAAATTTGAGTTCTTTTTCTATTTTTTTTTTTCTTTCTTTTATATTATTTTATTTTGTTTTATGTATATGAGGGTTTTGCCTGCATGTATGTAAGTGCATTACATATGCCTGCTGCCAATGGAGGCCAGAAGAGGGCATCAAATCCCCTGGAACTGGAGTTACAGATAGTTGTGAGTCACCTTGTGGGTGTTTGGAATCAAACCCAGATATACTAGAGGAGCATATAGTGCTCTTAACCATCTTGCCAACTTCTTTCTTTCTTGTGTCCCATTCCTCTAACTAAGCAACTGGGAGTTAGGGCAATTAAGAGTGGAAACATTATCATTTTAGAATATACAGAAAATATTTAGAAAATTTTTCATTTAGTATATAGCATTAGTTATAAGTTTGCCATATAAGAACTTTATTATGTTGAGGTATGTTCCTGTTACTCCCACATTCTTTGGGGATTTTCATCAAGATGGGATGATGAACTTTAATGAGGGAGTGTCTTTTGTGCACACATTAGAATTATCATGCCTTTCTTTACTTAAGTCTATTGACTTGCAGAATTATACCTACTGATTTCCATTTATTGAACCAAGTTTGTATCCCTGAAATGAAACCAACTTGGTTATAATGCATGCTCTTCCAATTCTTGAATTAATCATTCAAGAATTCTATAAAGAAATTATTCTCCTAATGTTTATCAAATTGGCCTACTTTTTTTCTTTGTTGTGTCCTTATTTTGTTGTAATGTTGGCTTTATGGGATATTTGACAATGCTCCTTCCATTTCTACTTTAGGGAACAGATCAAAAGTATTGGCTTTAGCTAGCTTGGGAGATATATATATATATATATATATATATAACTTATATCTCCCAAGATATATATTATATCTTGGGATATATATATATATCTGTCACTTGTTAGTTTTTATGGATCTGGTATTTCTCTCTCTCTCTCTCTCTCTCTCTCTCTCTCTCTCTCTCTCTGTGCGTGTGTGTATATGTGTGTATGTGTGTGTATGTGTGGTGTGTGTGTGTGTATTTTGATTTGATTTTGATATGTTAGGTGTAAAGACATTTATACATTTTTCTATATACTTCAACTTTTGAAATATGAATTTTCCTATATTCCTAGTAATTCTGTGTGTTTTAAACTAATCTCTAGTAGTTTACATCTTTTCATTTCTAATTTTATAAATTTATATTTTCTCTTTCTTTTGACTAATTTGTCTAGGAGTATATCACTTTTTAAACTTAATTAATTTATTTTTCACGCTCTATGTTTTATCCCCCTCCCCTCTCCACCCTCTTACTGTTCCACATCCCATACCTCTTCCCCACTCCCTGTCTCCACATGGATGTCCCAACACCCACTCCACCTGACCTCTAAACTCCCTGGGCTTCCAGTCTCTTGAGGGTTAGGTGCATCATCTCTGAATGAACACAGATCCAGCAGCTCTACTCTATGTGTATTGGGTACCTCATATCAGCTGGAGAATGCTGCCTGTTTGGTGGTCCAGGGTTTAAGAGATCTCAGAGGTTCAGATTCATTGAGACTGCTGGTATTCATACAGAGTCGCCCTTCTCCTCAGCCTCTTTCAGCCATCCTTATTCAACAACAGGGGTCAGCTGCTTTTGTCCATTGGTTGGGCAAAAATATCTGAATCTGACTCTTTCAGCTGCTTGTTGGGTTTTCCAGAATGCGGTCATGCTAGGTCCCTTTTTGTGAGTGCTCCATAGCCTCAGTAATAGTGTCAGGCCTTGGGACCTCCCCTTGAGCTGGGTCCAACTTTGGGCCTGTTGCTAGACCTTCTTTTCCTAAGGCTTCTCTCTATTTCCATCCCTGTAATTCTTTCAGACAAGAACAATTATTGGTCAGAGTTGTTACTGTACGATGCCCCCCCTCTCTCATTTGATGTCCTATCTTCCATCTGGAGGTGGGCTCTGTAAGTTCCCTCTCCCTACTGTCCGGTATTTAAGGTTCCTCCCTTTGAATCCCAAGAGTCCCGTACCTTCCATATCTCTGATGCATTCTAGAGGACACCTCCCCGCAACCTCCTATCTCCTGATGTTGCCAGTTTCCATTCTTTCTCCTGTCCTTCAGGGCTTCAGTTCATTTCCCTCACCCAATACCAGATCAGGTTCTCCTCTCCCTCCCACAACTCCCTACACCCATCCACTTTCCCTCACAGGTCTCTCCCTCCCTCCCTCCCCAGTTGTGATTGATTTCTTCTTCCTCCTGAGTGGGTCTGTGGTGTCCTCACTTGGGCACTTCAGCTTGTTGACCTTTAGAAGTTCTGTGGACTGTATCTTGGCTACTCTGTGTTTGTTTTTGTTTTTGTTTTGTTTTTTTGTTTGTTTTGTTTTGTTTTTTTGCGGGGAAGCTAATATCAACTTATTAATGAGTACATACCATGCATGTCCTTTTATGTTTGCATTACCTCACTCAGGATGATATTTTCTACATCCACCCATTTGCCTGCAAAACTCAGGATGTCCTCAATCTTAATAGCTAAATAGTGTAAATGAACCACATTTTCTGAATCCATTCTTCTGTAGTGGGTATTTATTTATTTAAAAAAAACAATCAATTCTGATTGATTACATGCATTTTTATTTTAGTTTCTGTTTTACTAGTGTCTGCTCTGATCCTTATTATAGTTTCTGCTTATCATAGGCTGCTTTTTCATTGGGGATGCCATTAATTTCCTGTACTTACACTATGTGGGATTTTGAGATTAAACTCATGTCACCTACCTACTAAGCCATATAACTAATTTTTATCTGAATACAATGACTATATTAGTTAAGAAGAGTGACCTTGAATTTTTTTTTACTCACATCCTTTTAAATAAATCAACCTAGTAACATCTAGACGCATCAGTGTAGAACTTGAGACAAGAAATTGCAGTATTTTATTGGTACTTTGTAACAGTCCCAAGCCAAATAATGCAGTACCCCAAAGCACTAAAACCATGGCAGTGGGCTTCCATTCAAACACCATTTTGAAAACTCAGAACATTCCATTTCTCTTGGCCTAACTCTAGTCCTTTGATGAAAAATATGAAGAGAAGCCACTGACAAGGTTATCCTACAGGTTGTATTGCTGTTGTTCAGTGTTGAATGTGACTGAACTCAATAATTAATTACCCATGCGTTATAGGATCCCCTGCAGTACTTTACCAATGATAACTCAGTCCTCTGGATAATAAAGCATCCAGATAGATTTTCTTATCTTAACCATGTTTGGCTAGTCAAAAACTAAATCTGTTAAAGTTCAAAGGATGTTCTAGGTTGAGGATATGCAATGTAAAATCAGGTACAAATGTCCAAGCAGCTTTTGTGAATCTTGACATGTGTCTATCAGTAAACTGTATGCTCGTTAATAGAGAAAACAGATATATAACCCAATGTATATATGCATAGCTTATCTCCATGCATGAAGGAATGGTTAATATGTACCTGGGCTAAAATGCCTTTGTACATATGTTAGGAATGTCTGAAAGTCTGGTTAAGATAAGGTTGAAATGTCATACTTAATGTTTTATAGTGTGCATTTTAAGGTCCAAAATTTCCTTAAAGATATCATGTTCTGAGTGGTATTGTTTGGGGATATAAAGATAGATAGTTTGCACCTGGTTTAACCATTTACAAAATCTGGTTTTAATTGTGACTGGTAGAATATAAAAGATTTCCCAGGAGAGTCATCGACACTAAGGGGAAACCTACTACTGCCATTTCCCCAAATCAACATAGTTCCTAACTGCAATCTAAACACTTATGCTTATAACCTAAGCATAACCTGAGTGTCCATACCAATTGGCATTCCAATGTAGATGGAGAAATTTCCATAAGACTCCACTCCTATATGAAGAGCTACAAGCACTCAATGACTGCTACAAAAGGTAGAATCAATCTTATTCAGGGACAAGATTAATGGTCCATTATCTAGTTTCATTGTGTCAGCTCTAATCACACCTTCATCCAAGTAACACCAAAGGAACTGGGTATCCTGGCTTCCTTTCATATATCTTAGTGGATAATGACATAAACATAAACCATATCTTTTGTTTCTGAGAAAGGATTCAGAACTATTTTGAGACACATAAAGTTTCATTATAACTGATGGCAATTTTCCTTGTGACTACTTGCTTTTAATAAAAATAAATGTGTTTTGGGGGGGCTGCCATCTGGGTACCCTTAGATGCTAGTCAACTGCAATAGACATCATGGATATAGAGTTACAGAATGATGGAAGACACCTGACATAGCTGCTGACAACCAAACTTAGGCCCTCTGCAAAAACAACAAGGAAATTTAACCACTGACTCATCTTTCCAGCCATGAGTGCTTACTTTTTAAAAAGCCTCATATGTGAAGTAATTTATTTCCTTTCTGTTGTATTCTGTGATTGTTGTATTTGCACTCTAGGTTCAAGACAGAAGTCTGTATTAAAATTTTATGGAGACCATATATTAGAAAGAAAATGGCAAAGTATTTTCAACTTTAAGCAAATATCAGAGATTATAAAATGCCTATGGAGTTCTGAGTACAAGTAGAGGAAACTTGGTGTATATTGTAGACACAACATATAAACAACTAGACCACCAAACACAAGCTTTCTTTTCTCTATGAAGAACATAGTATTGAGAGAGAATGACTGAGCTGGCAAGAGAAAATAAAAAGTGTGTTTGACAGTTATTTCTGCTGGGTATCATGCATTCTATTTTCCTACAGATGATTTCTGAAACCAAGTGCATTATAGGATATAAGGGATTGAAAGCTGCAGAATAGTGAAAATTACAGTTACATCAAGGTCATTCTCCAAATACTTACAATAAAAAGAACTACTAAATCCATTGCTCACACAAACTGTTTTTGTTTTATTTTTGTTTAATTGGATTAAATTAGCTATAGACAGCTTTATATTCTGAACACCACAGATGCTTCACATAGGATCTCCATTAAGAAGCAGATGTGAATAAAGAAAATGATTATGCTTTATAAGAGAACAGTGGAAATATCAACTGAATTATACATTTATAAAAAGAGTAAGTTCTAGGAGAAGGTTTAACTTTAAAAAATGATTTAAGAAATTATGGGATATCAATATGATGGAATATTATACAAGCATTAAAATTATAATTAAGATTATATTGGAGAATGAAAATATGATATATGTAATTTAAAGCAAAAGAAGGCCAAATTAAAAATTGCGTATGTAAATATTAGAGCAGAAAATTATATTTGCATGCTATCTTAGTGTTTTACTGCTGTGAACAGACACCATGACCTAGGCAAGTCCTATAAAATACAACATTTACATGGGGCTGGCTTCCAGGTTCAGAGGTTCAGTCCATTATCATCAAGGTGGGAGCATGGCAGTATCCAGGCGGGCATGGCACAGTCAGAGCTGAGAGTTCTACATCTTCGTCCAAAAGCTGCTAGTGGAACACTGACTTCCAGGCAACTGGGGTGAGAGTCTTAAGCCCATACCCACAGTGACACACCTGCTCCAACCAGGTCACACCTCCAGATGGTGCCTCTCCCTAGTCCAAGAATATATAAACCATCACACGTGCTAAGAGATTAGCTAAAAAGGTTATTATAGTAACTAAGATTGAGTCATTTGTTTTTAATTAAAATATACTACTATTTAGACTATGTACAAATATACACATACACACACACACACACACACACACACACGAATATATGACCATAAGACAGTTGTAAACACCTTGTCTGAGTTGTTTTGGTATTATCTTATTTAGTGGAGTACTCTGTAATAAAATTTAGTATAATGGGGGAAATAGTCTATAAGTTGTGCCATCTACAGTGTTAACACTTTCACTGCATGCTTCTATCATGATGTAACTGAGGAATTTGGTCCTAGGTCTTTATTTTAACTTATTCAAATACAAATTCATGTACCAGGATGTGTAAAATGGCTATCCTATTGTGTTCTATGTGAAAGTAAAGTGCCAGACAATGGATGCAAATCAACAGTGAGTACAGAGAATAAGATTCCCATTTTGGAATTTTGGTTCATGAGTTTGTAGCATCACAAATCTTTACTGGGATCACAAATATGTGGGAGACCTATGGTTCTGTAAACTGTTGCCCCTTTCAAGTATACAGTCCTTCAAGGCATGAAGGTACATCAGTGGGTACCTTCGTGGGTTCAAGGATGCCAACCAGGAACCTGAGAAAAAAAATGTGTATAGGGAGGAAGGCTGTTCTGTGACCTGATTCTTTGACAAATGAAATTAGTATTCATGAAATTATGCTTGGATATTGCTCTGAGAGACATAAATGATAACTTCAAAAATAGTGACCTTATTTATTAACTCCTGTAGCTTCCTCTATCATGGATTAATGTTCAAATGAAAGTATTTCATAAGAACATTTTCATATAAGCATACATTGTAATTTGACCATATTCACCCTATATATATTTTCCCCTTCCCTTGTCCTTCTCTTTAAGTAGCTATATTTGTTCCTCTAAATATATTTATTTCTATTTAACACACATACACACAGAAAGACATATATACAAACACATGTATATATGTGATGTTTTTATTTTTAAGTTTTTATTCTTGTTTAATACATTACATCCTGACTGCAGTTTTCCTTGCTTTCACTCTTCCCAGAATCCCCCACCTACTATCTCTCCCAGATCTACTCCTCCATTTCCCTTCACAAAATAGTGACAGCCTCCTAGGAATATCAACAAAACATGGAATAACAAGTTACAATAAAACTAAGCACAAACACTCATATCAAGGTTGGACAAGGCAACTATAAAAAGGAAAGGGTCTCAAATACAGGCAAGAGTCAGAGACACACCTCACTTCCACTCACAAGAAAAGCAATGTATATAACCAAATCATATATGCAGAGGACCAAGCTCAGACCCATACAGGGTCCATGCTTGCCATTCCAGTTTCTTTGAGCCCCTATATCATTGCTTAGTTGATTCTATGGGATGTGTTCTCCTGGTGTCCTGGACCCCTCTAGCTTTTACAATCCTTCCTTCCTCTCTTCTGAGAGATTCCCCTGCCTCCACTTAATGTTTGATTATGAGCCTCTGCATCTGTTCCCATCAGTTATTGGATGATGCCCCTCTGATAACAATAGGGTTTGAAATTGAACTATGCATATAGCAGAATATTATTAAGAATCATTTCACTGACTTATGTTGGTCAGTTATATTTGCTTCTTTTAAGGGTTTCTGGGCAGTCCAGGCTCTGCTTCATGGCCATCCAGGAAGTGTCAGACATGAGCTCTATCTTGTGGCCTCAACTTAGACCAGACTTTGGTTGGCCACTACCATAATCTTTGTGTCCAGTTTCTTGAGATCTTTATATATTTTGGATATTAGCCCTTTGTCAGATGTGGAATTGGTGAAATCTCTTCACATTTTCTAGTTTGCATTTTGTCCTATTGATAGTGTCCTTTGTTTTATAGAACCTTTTCAGTTTCACGAAGTCCCATTTATTAACGATCTTAGTGCCTGTACTATTGGTGCTCTGTTCAGGAACTTATTTCTCATGCCAACGTGTTTAAGGTTATTCCCCATTTTCTCTTCTATTAATAGTGTTCAGTGTATCTGATTGTATGTTGAAGCTTTTGATCCATATGGACTTGAGTTGTTTGCAGTATGATATATATATATATCCATTTGTATTCTTCTACATGCTTACATCCAATTAGACCACCAACATTTATTAATGATGTTGTCTTTTTTTTTAGTGTGTATTTCTTTATTAAAAATCTAGGGTCCACAAGTATGTAGATTTGTGTCTGGGTCTTTGATTTGATATTATTGACTAACTTATCTGTCTTTATGCCAATACCATGCAGGATTTATTACTATAGCTCTGAAATATATCTTGAAATCAGGGATGGTGATATGGATACAGCTACCAAATTTTTGACAAAGATGCCAAAGAATTTATATCAGAGAAAATTTATCCTCTCCAACTAATGGTGCTGAGACAAATGGATATCTATATGTAGAGGAATGGAAATATATATGTATATCTGACTTTTGTAGCTTAAATGCTTCATCCAAATCTTCCTTTTTATCTTGTTCTCAGAATAAGGAAACTTTTGTAATTAATATTTTTCTCACGTTTTTAAACCAAGAATGAAATCATTTATAAGCATGAATCTTCTGTGGTAAAATTAAATTAAAACTTTCTGATATAATCACTATCCCTGATTTCAAGGTGTCTATGTCTATGTCTGTATATGTCTATGTCTATGTCTATGTCTATGTCTATGTCTATGTCTATGTCTATGTCTATGTATATCAACAACAGTGAAGCAAAATTTTTCTAAATCAAATAATTCCATAAAACATTGAGTCAGAAAGCGTCATAGTTCTGGATGTACAGCTGCTGAATTTAATTGATAATTGTCTCAATGAGATGTGGCAGTTGGAGAGTTTTATGCCTAGAGCTTTTGTTTTTCAATTTTTGAGACAGAAAATATCCAAGTATCGCTTTGGGAATAACAATTTTTCCTGTGAAAGATATGGAGGATGACTTTGCTCTTATAGTTTGAATATGAATCTCCTCAAAACTCCAATTTTCTGAATACTGATATCCTCATGGCTTGAAAAGGTACAATTAAGTGTCCTCTTTTGTTCCTCTCTTGTGACTGCCATGAAAGGTTATTTGATTTTATAAAGCAAGAGAAAATGTATCTGAAACTATTGGCTTTTTCTCAATATATTTAATCATGTCCATGGGGAATAACCAGAATCTTTAGCAAAATGATACAGTGGGAAACTAATTACCTATTAAATTTGGATGAAGAAAAGTGTTTTTGTTTCCCCACTAGGGGCTCTGACTCTTCTTTACATTTTTCTTTTAGCTAAAGTCATATAATTTGTCCAGTGATTCTTCACATATTGGTCAATGTAGGCAAGTAGTCATTTATAATTCTCTGTATTTTAGGCAATAATGATTCTAGCTATATAGCTGCCTGTTGGCTTACAATAAATCTCCACAATTAAAGCAATTGATTGTAGGAATTGTTCATTTGTGCCCCATTTAGAACACCTAGTCTAAACAGACAGAACTATTATGGGGAACAACAAAGGGAAATCAGTTCAGCTAATAATACATGTATGGTATTTTGTCAGTGACCTAAACAGAGAGTTTTTTTTATGATAGATAGATGTAAAATGGACTGCAGGACTAGACTAAGCATCAGAATAGGCTCTGAAGCTAAGAATGAAACTTACTTTCATTGAACATAGTTTTATAGGTTTGGTTATTCTAGACATAGGACCTGGGCTAGAGCTTGGAATAAAGGGAGAAACATCTGTGGGAGAAAAGAAGCTATAGTAAGAGTGAGGAGAAGATGGCAAATTTAAAATTTCAATATAGTAAAGGTACCAGGAGACTCTATCAGGCACTTTGTAGATAGAATAACCCTTCATAATTGTTCCCTGATGGAGCTGGCCAGACACTTGTAAATCTTCATGAATCAAGTAGGTGGATCTCTGTAGATGAAGGTTCCTAGGTACCACTCAATACTCTGTGTCTTTGCCTGAGGAAAAATCTGGATGGAAATTAAAGGAATGAAATTGCTAGGGAAATGAAACAAGTTGTTAAGCATGTTTAAAGAGCTCATATTTAAAGTGGACTACCAACTAAGCTTATATGGATGTATCTGGAGGATATCATCCTGAGTGAGGTAACCCAATCACAAAATAAGTCACTTGATATGCACTCACTGATAAGTGTATATTAGCCCAGAAACCTAGAATACCCAAGATACAACTTCCAAAACACAAGAAAATCAAGAAGGAAGACCAACACTTGGATACTTCATTCCTCCCTAGAATATGGAATAAAATTTCCCCGGAAGGAGTTGCAGAGACAAAGGATGGACCACCCAGAGACTGACCCACCCGGGGGTCGATCCCATAATCAGCCACCAAATGCAGACACTATTGCATGTGTCAGCAAGATTTTGCTGACAGGACCCTGAAATAGCTGTCTCCTGTGAGGCTTTGCCAGTGCCTGGCAAATACAGAAGTGGATGCTCACAGTCATCTATAGGATGGGACACAGGGCCCATTTAAGATACACAATTTTAAGAACTCTCTGTAGAAAATAACAAAAGAGAAACAATGTGATCAAAAGGGAAGAAGATCTAAATATTTAGGAATGGATAATTTTCATGTTCTTAACAAGCAAAGAAATGAACATTAGTATCAGGGCACTTTTAAGAAACTATTCCAAAGGAGAGCTAAATGCAAAACTGAGTTTTAGTATTATCTGTCATTGGTACTAGGGAATTATGCAAATTAATGTATTACTCTTACATCAAAATCATGTACAAATTAAACCTTTTTTTTCATTTTTTCATTTTTTTTAATGAAAGGTAGTATGGAGGTTAATTCTGATGGTCAACTTGATAGGATCTGGTAGACAGCCAGGAGACCAGCCTATGGGTGTGCATTTGAAGGATTATCTAGGTTAGTTTAATCAAATTAGGTCTCGATATGAGTAGTACTAATCCATTGACTTGGGACTGGGTCTGAATAGTGGAGAAAGTGAGCTGAAAGCGGGATTCATTTTTTTTTTGTTTTGTTTTTTTGTTTCTTTCCACACTATGGATATAATGTAATCTGCTGGCTTAAGTTCCATGGAAATTATTTCTCTGCCATGATGGCTTGGACTGTACTTTTGAACTGTAAACCAAATTAACCCTTTTCTTGCTAAGTTGCTTTTGTTAGGTACTTTGTTATAGAAATAAGAAATGTAAATGATTACAATCAATGATGCCTTTCTAAAATGTTTACAGTATAGAATAAAATAATAAAAAATGTATATAATAAATGCTAGATGTTCTTTTCTTTCTATATATGCATATATGTCCATGTTCATATGTATGTGGGTGCACATATATGAAAATTTATGTGGAACCAAAAAAAAAAAACCATGCATATCATGCTTCAAGCACTGTTTACCATTGTTTTCAAGAGAAGGTTCACATTGGCCTAGAGCTTGACAAGTAGCTGAGACTTGGAACCTGCAAGCATACCCATTTCTGCTTCCACATCGATAAGAACAAATGCTTATGCTATCATGTAAGGCTTTCTTATTTTACATGGGTTATAGATATCAAATTCAGGTCCTTATTCCTGAAAGGTTAGCACTGCAATTTATTGAGTTAGTTCCTGATTTTATTATTTGTTATGAAAAAGTCTTAATAGTTGAGACTTGTTTCAACTGTGGAGTCAGATATATCTTTTTAATTAATTAATTAACACTCCAAATGTTGCCCTCTCCCAGTCTCTCCTCTCAGAATTGTCCCCCTCTTTCCCGTCCCCTTTAGGCCCCACCCTGGGGTATCACAAATCTATAGGATTAAACACATCCTTTCCCAGGGAGGCCAGAAAAGACTTAGTCCTCTGCTCCATATGTGCTTGAGGCCTTGGGCATGCCAATGTATACTCTTTGGTTGGTGGCTCAGTCTCTGGAAGCTCCCAGGAGTCCAGGTTAGTTGACACTGTTCGTCTTCTTAAGGGAATGCTATTCCCTCCAGTTCCTTTAATTCTTCCCCTAACTGTTTCATAGGAGTCCCGGTCTCCATCCAATGCTTAGCTCTGAATATCTGCATCTGTCTGTCAGCTGCTGGCAAAGACACTCAGAGGGCAGACATGCTAGGTTCCTGTCTGCAAGCACAATATAGCATCAGTAATATCAAGGGTTGGTATCCACCCATGAGATGGTTCCCAAATTGGGTTAGTCACAGGTTACCCATTCCTTCAGTCCCTGCTCCATTTTGTCCCTGCCTTTGTTTTAGTCAGCAGCATTTTGGGGTCAAAAGTTTTGTAGGTGGATTGATACTCCCATCTCTTCAATGGGGGGTCCTATCTGACTAATGGAGGTAGTCTCTTCAGGTTCCATATCCTCACTGTTGGGCATTTCACTAAGATCACCACAAGTGAGTCCTGAGGTTCTATATTAAATCAATTATAAAGACTAAGATCAAAAAATCAAGTGATAGCACAGGCTGATGAGGATATGGAGAAAGAGGAACACCCCTCCATTGCTGGAGGGATTGAAAACTTGTATAGTCATTCTAGAAACCAATCTGGTGGTTCCTCAAAAAATTGGAAATAGTTGTACCTGAAGATACAGCTATATCACTCCTAGATACATACCCAAAAGATGTTCCCCAGTGTATCACAAGGATATGTGTTCCACTATGTTCATAGCAGCCTTATTTGTGATAGCCAGAAAGAGGAAGCAACCAGATGTTATTCAACTGAATAATGGATAGGGAAAATGTGTTTCATTTGCACATTGGAATACTATCCCGCTGTTAAAAACAAAGACTTCATGAAATTTTCAGGCAAATGGAACTAGACAATATCATCTTGAGTGAGGTAACCCAGATCACTGATAAGTAGATATTAAGTCAAAATGTACAGATATATCTTTTTAACAGACTTTTAAAAAAGGATATTTGAATACAAATATGGATATTCACATGAATTTACTTGTAATAAATAACATTCAACCTATATTATTTGTCATTGTTCTTGTAAAGACCAAGTAGTACATCTGAATATGTGAAGTGCAGAATCACTCTATTTTTACTATTTGTATAAGATTGCAGGTGTTATAATGTTTTGAGTAGTTGTTTTTATTGAATATCAATAGATACTACATTGTTATATCATTTGTAGCAAATTAATGATCTTACAAACCTGGTTTAAATTATAATAGAAAATTATAATATTATAATTAATATTTAATCTTACTACATCTGAAAAATATTCAAGAAATAAAAGTTGATACAGAGTTGAAAATCAGATTACTTGGTCATCCAAGTGACTACATTAAAAATATTTGGCAACATGGACAAAAGCCAACATTATTACCCCTTTATAGTGTTAAATGTTAAAGCATAAAATTTCAAATAGTGCCACAATCTATCTTTTAAATATTACATGTGAATATGTATATTTATTTGATTTTATGTATAAATGGGAAGAGATTCCAGAACCCACAGACAGAAATTAAAAGTGCTTTAGAGTATTTTTTTATTTTAAACGTGAAACAATTAAAAGTTAGTATTTGCTCTCAGCATCCTCTAAGCAGATGACAAGTGATCTTACTTTTGCCTACCTTAGCTTTGCAGTCTCAAAAATTCCCTTAATTTTATGCTTTTATCTGCTTTAGAAAACTCTACATTTGTAGATAAATGTAAGTGAACTGACAAAGAGAACTCAATTATAATGTTCATTGTAGATATAGTTTGTTATGCTTGTTTGATAATACAAATACCTCTCTAGACCATTATGTACCAATTCCTCTGTTTATAACAATGTTTTTTTTCCTTTACAACAGTCAAAAAGTCATTATGAAATATTATAAAGAAACGTATACTTTAGAAATTTGTCTCAGTGAAAGAATTCACATTGGCATCTTGATGTTTTTTTTTTTCTTGTAATAAATGATAATTTTAGTTACCAATTGAGTTTTTTTTTTTTTTAATTTTCTTATTTGTGTCTATAGATAGAGTTTCAGGTTGACAAAGGTGTTTTGAAAGAACTGTGAAAGAGAGTTTTGGTGTTTCCATTATCAGATACTCTTGATTGGCGAAGGTTGTTGTTTTTTTTTTTGTTTGTTTGTTTCTTTTTTTTTTAATTAGGTATTTTCCTCATTTACATTTCCAATGCTATCCCAAAAGTCTGCCATACCCTCCCCCGACTCCCCTACCAACCCACTCCCACTTTTTGGCCCTGGCGTTCCCCTGTACTGGGGCATATAAACTTTGCAAGTCCAATGGGCTTCTCTTTCCAGTGAGGGCCGACTAGGCCATCTTTTGATACTTATGCAGCTAGAGACAAGAGCTCCGGGGTACTGGTTAGTACATAATGTTGTTCCACCTATAGGGTTGCAGATCCCTTTAGCTCCTTGGTTACTTTCTCTAGCTCCTCCATTGGGGGCCCTGTGATCCATCCAATATCGGACTGTGAGCATCCACTTCTGTGTTTGCTAGGTTCCAGCATAGTCTAACAAGAGACAGCTATATCAGGGTCCTTTCAGCAAAATCTTGCTAGTGTATGCAATGGTGCCAGCATTTGGAGGCTGATTATGGGATGGATCCCTGGATATGGCAGGCTCTAGATGGTCCATCCTTTTGTCTCAGCTCCAAACTTTGTGTCTGTAACTTCATCCATAGGGGTTTTGCTCCCAATTCTAAGAAGGGGCAAAGTGTCCACACTTTGGTCTTCGTTCTTCTTGAGTTTCATGTGTTTTGCAAATTGTATCTTATATCTTGGGTATTCTAAGTTTCTGGGCTAATATCCACTTATCAGTGAGTACATATCATTTGAGTTCTTTTGTGATTGGGTTACCTCACTCAGGATAATGCCCTCCAGGTCGAACCATTTGCCTAGAAATTTCATAAATTCATTCGTTTTAATAGCTGAGTAGTACTCCATTGTGTAAATGTACCACATTTTTTGTATCCATTCCTCTGTTGAGGGGCATCTGGGTTCTTTGCAGCTTCTGGCTATTATAAATAAGGCTGCTATGAACATAGTGGAGCATGTGTCCTTCTTACCTGTTGGGACATCTTCTGGATATATGCCCAGGAGAGGTATTGCTGGATCCTCAGGTAGTACTATGTCCTATTTTCTGAGGAACTACCAAACTGATTTCCAGATTGGTTGTACAAGCTTGCAATCCCTCCAACAATGGAGGAGTGTTTCTTTTTATTCACATCCTTGCTAGCATCTGCTGTCACCTGAATTTTTGATCTTAGCCATTCTGACTGGTGTGAGATGGAATCTCAGGGTTGTTTTGATTTGCATTTCCCTGATGATTAAGGATGTTGAACATTTTTTCAGGTGCTTCTCTGCCATTCGGTATTCCTCAGGTGAGAATTCTTTGTTTAGCTCTGAGCCCCAGTTTTAATGGGGTTATTTGATTTTCTTGCGTCCACCTTCTTGAGTTCTTTTTATATATTGCATATTAGTCCTCTTTCTGATTTAGGATAAGTAAAGATCGTTTCCCAATCTGTTGGTGGCTTTTTTGTCTTATTGACAGTGTCTTTTGCCTTGCAGAAGCTTTGCAGTTTCATGAGGTCCAATCTGTCAGTTCTCAATCTTACAGCAAAAGCCATTGATGTTCTATTCAGCAATTTTTCTGCTGCGCCCATATCTTCAAGGCTTTTCACCACTTTCTCCTTTATAAGTTTCCGTGTCTCTGTTTTTATGTGGAGCTCCTTGATCCACTTAGGGTTGACCTTAGTACAAGGGGATAGAAATGGATCAATTCGCATTCTTTTAGATGATAACCACCAGTTGTGCAGGTACCATTTTTTGAAAATGTTGTCTTTTTTCCACTGGATGGTTTTAGCTCCCTTGTAGAAGATCAAGTGACCAGAGGTGTTAGGGTTCATTTCTGGGTCTTCAATTCTATTCCATTGGTCTACTTGTCTGTCTCTATACCAGTACCATGCAGTTTTTATCACAATTGCTCTGTAGTTAGGTCAGGCATGGTGATTACACCAGAGGTTCTTTTATCCTTTAGAAGAGCTTTTGCTATCCTAGGTTTTTTGTTATTCCAGATGAATTTGCAGATTGCTCTTAAAATTTGTTGAAGAATTGAGTTGGAATTTTGATGGGGATTGCATTGAATCTGTAGATTGCTTTTGGCAAGACAGCCATTTTTACAATATTGATCCTGCCAATCCATGAGCATGGGAGCTCTTTCCATCTTCTGAGATCTACTTTAATTTCTTTCTTCTGAGACATGAAGTTCTTCTCATACAGATCTTTTACTTCCTTAGTTAGAGTCACGCCTAGGTATTTTATATTATTTGTGGCTATTGAGAAGGGTGTTGTTTCCCTAATTTCTTTCTCAGTCTGTTTATTCTTTGTGTAGAGAAAGGCCATTGACTTGTTTGAGTTAATTTTATATCGAGCTACTTCACCGAAGCTGTTTATCAGGTTTAGGAGTTCTCTGGTGGAATTTTTAGGGTCACTTATATATACTGTCATATCATCTGCAAAAAGTGATATTTTGATTTCTTCTTTTCCAATTTGTATCCCCTTGATCTCCTTTTGTTGTCTAATTGCTCTGGCTAGGCCTTCAAGTACAATGTTGAATAGGTAGGGAGAAAGTGGGCAGCCTTGCCTAGTCCCTGATTTTAGTGGGATTGCTTAAAGCTTCTCACCATTTAATTTGATGTTGGCTACTGGTTTACTGTAGATTGCTTTTATCATGTTTAGGTATGGGCCTTGAATTCCTGATCTTTCCAAGACTTTTATCATGAATGGGTATTGGATTTTGTCAAATACTTTCTTAGCATCTAAGGAGAATATCATGTGGTTTTTGTCTTTGAGTTTTTTTATATAATGGACTACGTTGATGTATTTCCATATATTAAACCATCCCTGCATCCCTGGAATAAAACCTACTTGGTCAGGATGGATGATTGTTTTAATGTGTACTTGGATTTGGTTAGCATGAATTTTATTGAGTATTTTTGCATGATATTTTTTTATTTTTAATACTTTTTATTATGTATTTTCCTTAATTACATTTCCAATGCTATCCCAAAAGTCCCCCATACGCTCCCCCCCCTCAATTCCCTACCCACCCATTCCCATTTTTTGGCCCTGGCGTTCCCCTGTACTGGGGCATACAAACTTTGTGTGTCCAATGGGCCTCTCTTTCCAGTGATGGCCGACTATGCCATCTTCTGATACATATGCAGCTAGAGTCAAGAGCTCTGGAGTACTGGTTAGTTCATAATGTTGTTCCACCTATAGGGATGCAGATCCCTTTAGCTCCTTGGGTACTTTCTCTATCTCCTCCATTGGGAGCCCTGTGATCCAGCCCATAGCAGACTGTGACCATCCACTTCTGTGTTTGCTAGGCCCCAGCATAGTCTCACAAGAGACAGCTATATCAGGGTCCTTTCAGCAATATTTTGCTTGTGTAAGCAATGGTGTCAGCGTTTGGAAGCTGATTATGAGATGGATCCCTGTATATGGCAGTCTCTAGATGGTCCATCCTTTTGTCACAGCTCCAAACTTTATCTATGTAATTCCTTCCATGGGTGTTTTGTTCCCAATTCTAAGAAGGGGCACAGTGTCCACACTTTGTTCTTCATTCTTCTTGAGTTTCATGCATTTAGCAAATTGTATCTTATATCTTGGGTATCCTAAGTTTTGAGCTAATATCCACTTATCAGTGAGTACATATTGTGTGAGTTCCTTTGTGAATGTGTTACCTCACTCAGGATGATGCCCTCCAGGTCCATGAATTTGGCTAGGAATTTCATAAATTCATTCTTTTTAATAGCTGAGTAGTACTCTATTGTGTAAATATACCAAATTTTCTGTATCCATTCCTCTGTTGAGGGGTATCTGGGATCTTTCCAGCTTCTGGCTATTATAAATAAGGCTGCTATGAACATAGTGGAGCATGTGTTCTTCTTACCAGTTGGGACATCTTCTGGATATATGCCCAGGAGAGGTATTGCTGGATCCTCAGGTAGTACTATGTCCAATATTCTAAGAACCCACCAGACTGATTTCCAGAATGGTTGTACAAGCTTGCCATCCCACCAATAATGGAAGAGTGTTCCTCTTTTTCCACATCCTCGCCAGCATCTGCTGTCACCTGAATTTTTGAACTTAGCCATTCTGACTGGTGGGAGGTGGAATCTCAGGGTTGTTTTGATTTGCATTTCCCTGATGATTAAGGATGCTGAACATTTTTTCAGGTGCTCCTCTGCCCTCGGTATTCCTCAGGTGAGGATTCTTTGTTCCGTTCTGAGCCCCATTTTTTAATGGAGTTATTTGATTTTCTTGAGTCCACCTTCTTGAGTTCTTTATATATATTGGATATTAGTCCGCTATCTGATTTAGGATAGGTAAAGAGCCTTTCCCAATCTGTTGGTGGCCTTTTTTTCTTATTGACGGTTTCTTTTGCCTTGCAGAAGGTTCACAGTTTCATGAGGTCCCATTTGTCAATTCTCAATCTTACAGCACAAGCCACTGCTGTTCTATTCAGGAATTTTTCCCCTGTGCCCATATCTTCAAGGCTTTTCCTCACTTTCTCCTCTATAAGTTTCAGTGTCTCTGGTTTTATGTGAAGTTCCTTGATCCACTTAGATTTGTCCTTAGTACAAGGAGATAGGAATGGATCAATTCACATTCTTCTACATAATAACAGCCAGTTGTGCCAGCACCATTTTTTGAAAATGCTGTTTTTCTTCCACTGGATGGTTTTAGCTCCCTTATAGAAGATCAAGTGACCATAGGTGTGTGGGTTCATTTCTGGGTCTTCAATTCTATTCCATTGGTCTATTTGTCTGTCACTATACCAGTACCATGCAGTTTTTATCACAATTGCTCTGTAGTAAAGCTTTAGGTCAGGCATGGTGATTCCACCAGAGGTACTTTTATACTTGAAAAGAGTTTTTGCTGTACTAGGTTTTTTGTTATTCCAGATGAATTTGCAGATTACTCATTCTAATTCGTTGAAGAATTGAGTTGGAATTTTAATGGGGATTGCATTGAATCTGTAGATTGCTTTTGGCAAGATAGCCATTTTTACAATGTTGATCCTGCCAATACATGAGCTTGGGAAATCTTTCCATCTTCTGAGATCTTCTTTAATTTCTTTCTTCAGAAACTTGAAGTTTTTATCATATAGATCTTTCACTTCCTTAGTTAGAGTCACGCCTAGATATTTTATATTATTTGTGAATGTTGAAAAAGGTTTGTTTCCCTAATTTCTTTCTCAGCCTGTTTATTCTTTGTGTAGAGAAAGACCATTAACTTGTTTGACTTAATTTTATATCCAGCTACTTCACTGAAGCTGTTTATCAGGTTTAGGAGTTCTCTGATGGAATTTTTAGGGTCACTTATATATACTTTTATATCATCTGCAAAAAGGGATATTTTGATTTCTTCTTTTCCATATACCCCTTAATCTCCTTTTGTTGTCGAATTGCTCTGGCTAGGACTTCAAGTACACTGTTGAATAGGTATGGAGAGAGTGGACAGCCTTGTCTAGTCCCTGATTTTAGTTGGATTGCGTAAAGCTTCTCACCATTTACTTTGATGTTGGCTACTGGTTTACTGTAGATTGCTTTTATCATGTTTAGGTATGGGCCTTGAATTCCTGAACTTTACAGGATTTTTATGATGATTTGGTGTTGGATTTTGTCGAATGCTTTCTCAGCATCTAAGGAGAATATCATGTGGTTTTTGTCTTTGAGTTTGTTTATATAATGGATTACATTGATTGATATTTGTATATTAAACCATCCCTGCATCCCTGGAATAAAACCTACTTGGTCAGGATGGATGATTGATTTAATGTGTTCTTGGATTCCGTTAGCTAGAATTTTACTGAGAATTTTTTCATCGATATTCATAAGGGAAATTGGTCTGAAGTTCTCTATCTTTGTTGGATCTTTCTGTGGTTTAGGTATCAGAGTAATTGTGGCTTCATAGAATGAGTTGGGTAGAGTTCCCTCTACTTCTATTTTGTGGATTAGTTTGTGCAATACTGGGATTAGATCTTCTTTGAAGGTCTGTTAGAACTCTGCACTAAACCCATCTAGTCCTGGGCTTTTTTGGGCTGGGAGACTATTAATGACTGCTTCTATTTCCTTAGGGGATATGGGACTGTTTAGATTGTTACCTTGATACTGATTTAACTTTGGTACCTCGTATCTGTCTAGACATTTGTCCATTTCATCCAGGTTTCCCAGTTTTGTTGAGTACAGCCTTCTGTAGAAGGATCTGATGGTGTTTTGGATTTCTTCAGGATCTGTTGTTATGTCTCCCATTTCATTTCTGATTTTGTTAATTAGGATTTTGTCCCTGTGCCCTCTAGTGAGTCTAGCTAAGGGTTAATCTATCTTGTTGATTTTCTCAAAGAACCAACTCCTCGTTTGGTTAACTCTTTGAATAGTTCTTCTTGCTTCCAATGGTTGATTTCACCCCTGAGTTTGATTATTTCCTGCCATCTACTCATCTTGGGTGAATTTGCTTCTTTTTTTCTGGAGCTTTTAGATGTGTTGCCAAGCAGCTAGTATGTGCTCTCTCCCATTTCTTCTTGGAGGCACTCATAGCTATGAGTTTCCCTCTTAGAAATTGCTTTCATTGTGTCCCATAGGTTTGGGTATGTTGTGGCTTCATTTTCATTAAACTCTAAAAAGTCTTTAATTTCTTTCTTTATTCCTTCCTTGACCAAGGTATCATTGAGAAGAGTGTTGTTCAGTTTCCACGTGAATGTTGACTTTCCATTATTTATGTTGTTATTGAAGATCAGCCTCGGTCCGTGGTGGTCTGATAGGATGCATGGGACAATTTCAATATTTTTGTATATGTTGAGGCTTGTTTTGTGACCAATTATGTTTTCAATTTTAGAGAAGGTACCATGAGGTGCTGAGAAGAAGGTATATCCTTTTGTTTTAGGATAAAATGTTCTGTAGATATTTGTTAAGTCCATTTGTTTCATAACTTCTGTTAGTTTCATTGTGTCCCTGTTTAGTTTCTGTTTCCATGATCTGTCCATTGGTGAAAGTGGTGTATTGAAGTCTCCCACTATTATTGTGTGAGGTACAATGTGTGCTTTGAGCTTTTATAAAGTGTCTTTAATGAATGTGGCTGTCCTTGCATTTGGAGCATATATATTCAAAATTGAGAGTTCTTCTTGGAGGATTTTACCTTTGATGAGTATGAAGTGTTCCTCCTTGTCTTTTTTGATAAGTTTGGGTTGGATATCGATTTTATTCGATATTAGAATGGCTACTCCAGCTTGTTTCTTCAGACCATTTGCTTAGAAAATTATTTTCCAGCCTTTCACTCTGAGGTAGTGTCTGTCTTTTTCCCTGAGATGGGTTTCCTTTAAACAGCAAAATGTTGGGTCCTGCTTGTGTAGCCAGTCTGTTAGTTTATGTTTTTTTTTTTTTTATCAAGGGGAATTGAGTCCCTATATATTAAGAGATATTATGGAAAAGTAATTGTTGCTTCCTTTTAGTTTTGTTGTTCGAGTTGTCATTCTGTTCTCGTGGCTGTCTTCTTTTTGGTTCATTGAGGGATTACTTTCTTGCTTTTTCTAGGGCATGATTTCCATCCTTGTATTGTTTTTTTTTCTGTTATTATCCTTTGAAAGGCTGGATTCGTGGAAAGATAATGTGTGAATTTGGTTTTGTCTTGGAATACTTTGGTTTCCCTATCTATGGTAATTGAGAGTTTGGCCAGTTATAGTAGCCTGGGCTGGCATTTCTTTTCTCTTAGTGTCTGTATAACATCTGTCCAGGCTCTTCTGGCTTCCATAGTCTCTGGTGAAAAGTCTGATGTAATTCTGATAGTCCTGCCTTTATATGTCACTTGACCTTTCCCCTTTACTGCTTTTAATATTCTCCCTTTAAATTGTGCATTTGTTGTTCTGATTATTATGTGTAGGGAGGAATTTCTTTTCTGGTCCAGTCTATTTGGAGTTCTGTAGGCTTCTTGTATGTTCATGGGCATCTCTTTCCTTAGGTTTGGGAAGTTTTCTTCTATAATTTTGTTGAAGATATTTGCTGGCCCTTTAAGTTGAAAATCTTCATTCTCATTAACTCCTATTATCCATAGGTTTAGTCTTCTCATTTTGTCCTTTATTTTCTGGATGTTTTGAGTTAGAATCTTTTTGCATTTTTGTATTTTCTTTGATCATTGTGCCGATGTTCTCTATGGAATCTTCTGCACTTGAGATTCTCTCTTCCATCTCTTGTATTCTGTTGCTGATGCTGGCATCTAATGTTCCAGAGTTCTTTCCTAGGGTGTCTATCTCCAGCGTTGCTTCACTTTGGTTTTTCTTTATTGTGTCTACTTCCCTTTTTAGGTCTAGTATGGTTTTGTTCATTTCTATTACCTGTTTGGATGTGTTTTCCTGTTTTTCTTTAAGTAGTTCTACCTGTTTGGTTGTGTTTTCCTGTTTTTCTTTAAGGACTTGTAACTCTTTGGCAGTGTTCTCCTGTATTTCTTTAAGTGAGTTATTACAGTTCTTCTTGATGTCCCCTACCATCATCATGAGATATTCTTTTAAATCCGGGACTAGCTTTTCGGTTGTGTTGGGGTGCCCAGGACTAGGTGGGGTGGGAGTGCTGCGTTCTGATGATGGTGAGTGGTCTTGATTTCTGTTAGTAGGATTCTTACATTTGCCTTTTGTCATCTGGTAATCTCTGGAGCTAGTTGTTATAGTTGTCTCTGGTTAGAGCTTGTTCCTCAGGTGATTCTGTTAGCCTCTATCAGCAGACCTGGGAGAGTAGATCTCTCCTCTGAGTTTCAGTGGTCAGAGCACTCTCTGCAGGCACGCTCTTGTCTTACAGGAAAGGTGAACAGATATCTGGCTTTAGGACCTCCCTCCTGGCCAAAGACTTAGGCCCAAAACAGGACCTGTCCAGAAGCTAAGTTGCTTTGGCCTGTCCCAGAAGCTGTTAGCTTCTGTATTCTACACTCTCACCTGTGTAGAATACTCTCAGTGGAGTCCTGGAACCAAGATGTCTGCAGCTGATGCTCAGGCCAAGCGCTCCTGGGCCAGGTGAACCCCTATCCTCTGGCAGGGAAAGTGGCCAGCTATCTGGGGCCCAGAAAGGGGGCTGCATTAGAAGCTTTGTGGCTTTCGCCTGTCCGAGAAGCTTCTAGCTTCTGTATTCCGTACTCTCACCTGTGCAGAATATACTCGGCGGGGTTCCAGAACCAAGATGTCTGCTTCCAATGCTCAGGCAAAGTGCTCCTGTGCTGGGTGGACCCCTTTCCTCTGGCCAGGAAAGTGGCTGGATGTCTGGGGCCTGTGCAGAATACTCTCTGCTGGGTCTCAGAACCAAGATGTCTGCTGCCAATGCTCAGGCAAAGCGCTCCCACGCCAGGAAGACCCCTTTCCTCTGGCCAGGAAAGTGCCAGATGTCTGGGGCCTGTGCAGAATACACTCGGCGGGGTCCCAGAACCAAGATCTGCATCGATATTCATAAGGGAAATTGGTCTGAAGTTCTCTATCTTTGTTGGATCTTTCTGTGGTTTAGGTATCAGTGTAATTGTGGCTTCATAGAATGAGTTGGGTAAAGTACCTTCTACTTCAATTTTGTGGAATAGTTTTTGCAGAACTGGAATTAGATCTTCTTTGAAGGTCTGATAGAACTCTGCACTAAAACCATTTGGTCCTGGGCTTTTTTTGGTTAGGAGACTATTAGTGACTGCTTCTATTTCTGTAGGGGATATGGGACTTTTTTAGATTGTTAACTTGATCCTGATTTAACCTTGGTGCCTGGTATCTGTCTAAAAATTTGTCCATTTCATCCAGGTTTTCCAATTTTGTTGAGTGTAGCCTTTTGTAGAAGGATCTGATGGTGTTTTGGATTTCTTCAGGATCTGTTGTTATGTCTCCCTTTTCAATTCCGATTTTGTTAATTAGGATGCTGTACCTGTGACCTCTAGTGAGTCTAGCTAAGGGTTAATCTATCTTGTTGATTTTCTCAAAGAACCAACTCCTCGTTTGGTTAACTCTTTGAATAGTTCTTCTTGCTTCCAATGGTTGATTTCACCCCTGAGTTTGATTATTTCCTGCCATCTACTCATCTTGGGAGAATTTGCTTCCTTTTTTCTAGAGCTTTTAGGTGTGTTGTCAAGCTGCTAGTGTGTGTTCTCTCCCGTTTCTTTTTGGAGGCACTCAGAGCTAGGAGTTTCCCTCATAGAAATGCTTTCATTGTGTCCCATAATTTTGGGTATGTTGTGGCTTCATTTTCATTAAACTCTAAAAAGTCTTTAATTTCTTTCTTTATTCCTTCCTTGACCAAGGTATCATTGAGAAGAGTGTTGTTCATTTTCCACATGATTGTTGGCTTTCCATTATTGATGTTGTTATTGAAGATCAGCCTTAGTCCGTGGTGGTCTGTTAGGATGCATGGGACAGTTTCAATATTTTTGTATCTGTTGAGGCCTGTTTTGTGACCAATTATATGGTCAATTTTGGAGAAGGTACCATGAGGTGTTGAGAAGAAGGTATATCCTTTTCTTTTAGGATAAAATGTTCTGTAGATATCTGTTAAGTCCATTTGTTTCATAATTTCTGTTAGTTTCACTGTGTCCGTGTTTAGTTTCTGTTTCCACGATCTGTCCATTGATGAAAGTGGTGTATTGAAGTCTCCCACTGTTATTGTGCGAGGTGCAATGTGTGCTTTGATTTTTACTAATGTTTCTTTAATGAATGTGGCTGCCCTTGCATTTGGAGCATAGTTATTCAGAATTGAGAGTTCCTCTTGGAGGATCTTACCTTTGATGTGTATGAAGTGTCCCTCCTTGTCTTTTTTGATAACTTTGTGTTGGAAGTCCATTTTATTCGATATTAGAATGGTTACTGTAGCTTGTTTCTTCAGACCATTTGCTTAGAAAATTATTTTCCAGCCTTTCACTCTGAGGTAGTGTCTGTCTTTTTCCCTGAGATGGGTTTCCTGTAATCAGCAGAATGTTGGGTCCTGTATGTGTAGCCAGTCTGTTAGTCTATGTCTTTTTATTGGGGAATTGAGTGCATTGATATTAAGAGATATTAAGGAAAAGTAATTGTTGCTTCCAATTATTTTTGTTGTTTGAGTTGGCATTCTCTTCTTGTGGCTGTCTTCTTTTTGGTTTGTTGAGGGATTATTTTCTTGCTTTTTCTAGGGCGTGATTTCCATCCTTGTATTTCTTTTTTCTATTATTATCCTTTGAAGGGCTGGGTTCGTGGAAAGATAATGTGTGAATTTGGTTTTGTCTTGGAATACTTTGGTTTCTCTATCTATGGTAATTGAGAGTTTGGCTGGGTATAGTAGCCTGGGCTGGCATTTCTGTTCTCTTATTGTCTGTATAACATCTGTCCAGGATCTTCTGGCTTTTATAGTCTTTGGTGAAAAGTCTGGTGTAATTCTGATAGGCCTGCCTTTATATTTTACTTGATCTTTTTCCCTTACTGCTTTTAATATTCTATCTTTATTTAGTGCATTTGTTGTTCTGATTATTATGTGTAGGGAAGAGTTTCTTTACTGGTCCAGTCTATTTGGAGTTCTGTAGGCTTCTTGTATGTTCATGAGCATCTCTTTCTTAGGTTTGCGAAATTTTCTTCTATAATTTTGTTGATGATATTTGCTGGCCCTTTAAGTTGAAAATTTTTCATTCTCATCTACTCCTATTATCTGTAGGTTTGGTCTTCTCATTGTGTCCTGTATTTCCTGGATGTTTTGAGTTAGGATCTTTTTGTATTTTGTATTTTCTTCGATTGTTGTGCCTATGTTCTCTATGGAATCTTCTGCACCTGAGATTCTCTCCTCCATCTCTTGTATTCTGTTGCTGATGCTTGCATCAATGGTTCCAGATTTCTTTCCTAGGGTTTCTATCTCCACTGTTGCCTCACTGTGGGTTTTCTTTATTGTGTCTACTTCCCTTTTTAGGTCTTGGTTGGTTTTATTCAATTCCATCCCCTATTTGGTCCTGTTTTCCTGCAATTCTTTAAGGCATTTTTGTACTTCCATTTAAGGTCTTCTACCTGTTTAGCAGTGTTCTCCTGTATTTCTTCAAGTGAGTTACTAAAGTCCTTCTTGATGTCCTCTACCATCATCATGAAATATTCTTTTAAATCCGGGTCTAGTTTTTCGGGTGTGTTGGGGTGCCCAGGACTGTGTGGGGTGGAAGTGCTGCATTCTGATGATGGTGAGTGGTCTTGGTTTCTGTTAGTAAGATTATTATGTTTGCCTTTCACCATCGGTAATCTCTGGAGTTAGTTGTTGTTGTTGTCTCTGGTTAGATCTTGTTCCTCAGGTGATTATGTTAGCCTCTATTAGCAGACCGGGGAGAGTCTTTCTCTCCTGAGTTTCAGTGTTTAGAGTACTCTCTGCAGGCAAGCTCTCCTCTTGCAGGTAAGGTGCCCAGATATCTGGTGTCGAACCTGCCTCCTGGCAGAAGTTGTAATCCACTCACCAGAGGTCTTAAGATCCCATGGAGGGTCCTGTGGGTACCTTGCCAGTGTCTGCAGACTCCGTGCCCAAGGTACCCCGGTGCTGGCGTGGACCGGAACGGACTTGTGTCCCTGATCAGGCTGGGTTTTCTGCTTCCCTAATTAATGCAGTCTCAGGTCCCAAGCAATTGGATTGGAGCAGAAGCTGTTTTCCACTCACCAGAGGTCTTAAGATCCCGTGGAGGGTCCTGTGGGTACCTTGCCAGTGTCTGCAGACTCCGTGCCCAAGGTACCCAGGTGCTGGTATGGAATGGAAGGGACCCTTTTGTTTTGTTTTGTTTTGTTTTATGTTGTTTTTTTGGTTGGTTTGTTTTGTCTTTTGTTTTTGTTGTTGTTGTCATTGGTCTGTTTTGAATTTTTGGATGTGCTGAGGATTAATCCTAGGCCTTTATTCATGTGAGTCAAGGGCTTTATCATTACTGAACTATACTGTCAACCCTCTGTCTCCATATGCTATGTAATGCAGATAAGTTTGAGGAAAAAGACTCATGAATATATGGTGATGTCTTCTCTACAGTCTGGTACCTAGAAGACTGAACATCTAGAGATTTTGAAACACAAAATTTGTAAGACTAGATTTACAGAAGCAAATAGCCTATTGATATGTGTTAATGGAAGAAATGAGTTATACCAATAGCAGAAATCTAAAAGACAATTTCCTGTAAAGCTGTGGCATATAATAATATATTTATCAACAGACATATGGTGATAAGTCTTTTCTTGTTTTTCTAGTAATCAATTTCTTAGGACGTTATTGTTCTAACTGTAGCTTAAAACTCAAAATTATCTTCAACAGATGCTGTTGATCAAACTAGAAGTGTACATGTAGAAGAATGCAAAAAGAACTCTTACCTATCACCCTACATAAAACTCTATCAACATAAAACCAGATACAGCAAATCTGATAGAAAAAAAAAAAAAAAAAAAACAGGAATACCCTTGAGCTCATTAGCACATGAGAACCTTTTCTGAACAGAACAACATTAGCACAGGCACTAAGATAAACATTTAATAAATGGGACTTCATGAAACAGAAAATGTTCTGTATGGCAAATGACACCATCAAAAAGTGTCAGCCTACAGAGTGAGAAAAGATCTTCACCATCCTCACATATGACAGAGGGATGATATCCAAAATATATAAAGAAATGAATGTGCAAGGTATCAACAAACGAAACAATCCAATAACAAATGGGAAACATATATAAACAGAATTCTCAATTGAGAAATTTCAAATGACTGAAGAGCAGGTAAAGAAATGTTCAACATCTTTAATCATCAAAGAAATGTAAACCCAAACTACTTTGAGATTTTATCTTACACCCATGAGAATGGCTAAGATCAATAAAACAAGTGACAGCTCATGCTGGCAAGGATGTAGAGTAAGGGGAACAATCTTTCATTATTGGTGGGATTGATAACTTTTACGGCCATTAAAGAAACCAGTGTGGCAGTTTCTCAGAAAGATGGGAATTGATCTACCTTAAGATCTAGGTATACCACTCTTGGGCATACAACCAAAGGATGCTTGTTCCTGCCACTGAGAAACTTGCTCAACTATGTTCATTGCTACTCAACTTATAATAGCCAGAAACTATAAACTACTTAGATATCCCTCAACAGAGGAATAGATAAAATATGACACATTTACACAATGGAATACTACTCAGCCATTAATAAGTGACATGATATTTTTAGGCAACTGCATGAAATTAGAAAAAATCATAATACTGAAGGAGGTAACCCAGGCCCCCAAAGACAAATAAGATATGTATTCAATTCTATGAAGATATTAGTTTTAAATCAATGATAAGCAATCTACAATTCACAGAACAACAGAAATTTGCTATAGAGTAAGGGACTAGTTGAGAACAGATCTCATTATATAGGGGACTATAACAGTTGGGGGATTATGTTGGAACAAGAGGATTAAAAGGGGAAATGTCTTTTATGAAGACATTGGGATGCCATTCACTAATTTATTCCTTTCCCTGGTTAACAACTCTTATTTTCACCCTAATGGCATCATTAGTTATTCTTTTACTTTTCCTTACCTTTGGACTGTGTATCATAAACAAGCTTTTACAATATATAAGGCAGAGATTTAGGGCTATTCATTTAATGGTAATAAGATCTAGTTATCAACAAATTAGTACAGACAATCTGGACCTAAAGGAGCCCAAGATTGGCCTCCAAAGCAACTAGTAGAAGGGAGAATGAAGGTGCAGAGGTTGCAGAATAAACTCCATTTTATTTGTAAGACTATGGCCCCCATCCTAAAGGTCTGAGAAAAATCACAAATGTTCCTGACAGTAGAAAAATAGGCATAGCAGCTCCAGCTATCTGATAACAGAGTGGGCTAAGAAAACATAATTCTTTTCCAAATCAAGATGTTACTTTTTGATGTAGGCTCCCTTTTTGGTGGTTTAGCCAGGTGCTATAAACAAATTAGCTTGAAGACTAACATTCCTTTACCTTCTCATGTAATGACAAGATGTAGAAACTCCAGTTTGCAGATGGTTTTTCCTTTATAAACTGCTTTCACCCAGACCTGGGGGTCACCCTCCTATCCTATTGTATCAGGAAGGTTTGTGGCTCAGGCTCACGAGCCTGAATAAAGACTCTCATGTGCTTGCACTGGAGTTGTGGTTTCTGGTGGTCTCTTTGGGTTTTTGTAGTCTGGTCACAACAGTCTCAAAAACTACCATAGTAGCTGTATAAGGTTGTACTTGTAATGCAATATATGGGTGTTCCCCTTATTCCATATCATAACCAGCATGATCTGTCATTTATGTTATTCATCTTACCCATTTTGTCATGTGTAAGATGAAATCTCAAATTTGATTTGCATTTCCATGATAGCTAATGACGTTGGACATATCTTTAAGGGTTTCTCAACCATTTGAATTACCTCTATTGAGAATATGGGTAGCTCATTTTTGAATTGGATTGTTTGCTTTTCTTGATATCTAGTTTCATGAGATCTTTATATTTTTGGATATAGCCTTCTATTAGATACAAAATTGTTTTTAAAAATATGTTCGTATTCTGTGGATTTCTGCCTTGTCTGTTTGAGGGTGTCTTTTACTTTAAGAAGCTTTTCAGTTTCATGACATCCCATTTATTAATTGTTGATCTTAGTGCCTACAATATCAGTGTTCAGTGAAAAAAGAAAGAATGAGAGAGAGAGAGAGAGAGAGAGAGAGAGAGAGAGAGAGAGAGATCTGACTCTTGTGCTAATGCATTCAAAGTTATTTCTCACTTTCTCTTCTGTCAGGTTCACCATATCTGGACTTGTTGTTGTTCTTGTTTTGTTGTTGCTGTTGTTGTTGTTGAGATCATTGACATACTTGAACTGGAGTTTTGTGCAGTATGCTAAGTGAAGTGAAAACTTCTAGTTCTTTTGGAACCTTGGTTATGAAAAATGATGTTTTCCTGGGGCACACAGGTAAAAGGATGTCTTAATAAAGCAAACACATGAAAAGTGTTTTCCTGAAATAGACACAGATGACTATGTTTGGATATAGCAGACAAGTGAAAGGACTCTTAATGGGATATAAACATGACCCCACAGACAGTGGTAGATGGGCACTTAGCTTTGGTTTGGTTTGCTCCACCTTGCTATTCTTCTCTAAAGACACACATGTATTGGTTCACTTTACATACTGTTGAGCTTCACTTGTGATAATGTTGCCATTGAAAGAAACTCACTCATGAGTTTGTTACTACTTCTGAGGCCTTGCCTCAGACAGGTTGATGAGCCTGGTGGTTTCTTCAGTAATGAACTACAGCTTCCTGGTGTCTACTTGCTAAAGATTGAACTATAGCTGCTGTTTCATGCCTGTTGTCTGCCTGCCTCGATGACTGGTCTGCAGCTGCTAAGCCATGACTGGTGTTTGCTATGGAACTAAACTGCTGCCTAAGAAGACTGAGCTCATCCCCAAAGAACAGGTCTATTTCCTCCATATCCTAATGACTCTTCTCTTTCACTACCTCTGTTGGGTGGTGGGTTACAGAAGTTGAACCCTTATTAAAAGTAGATTGTAAAAATTTGTGCCTGCAGGTAAATATGGTCTTCTACATGGAGACATCCAGTTTGAGCAGTAGGATTTGTTGAAAATTCTTTTTCCATTGTGTATTTATGGCTTCTTTATTAAAAATCACATGACTATAGATGTGTAGATTTATATCTGAATCTTCCATTTGATGCCATTGACTAACATGTCAGTCTTGATGCCAATACTATGCAGTTTTTCTTACTATGACTCTGTAGTATAAGGTGAAATTTAGAGAAATTGTAAGTCCTCTTGCAGTAACAGTAAAGATAGCATACAATAAGAGGGACTGCTTGACCCCACCTCACTCTCTTGCTCTCTTGCTCTCTTGCTCTTACTCCTCTTACTCCCCTTAATCTCCTTTCTCCTCTCACTCTCCTCCTCTCTCTCTCCCTCTTACTCTCCAGCCTTTCTTCTTTCTCTCTCTTCCCATTTCTCTCCTCTTGGCTATGGCTGGTCTCTCTCTCTCTTTCTACCTTTTCTCTTTCTCCCTGCCTTTCTACAATAAAACTCTAACACCATAGACTCTCTCTGCTCATCTGCTCTTACTCTCGCTTGCATAGGAACCTCTCTCCTTAAGCCCTCTCTCCCTTAACCCTGGAGCTACATGGTGTCACTCCGGGGCCCCTGGTTGGGGGCTGCCCCTTGTCCACTGTCCCCCCAGTCGAGTGGGGTCAGTAGCTTAGCTGCCCACCCGGGGCTGAGTGGAAGTGTCTGGCAGCCCTCCCACATCATCCTGTCCAGAGAATAGGAGGAACTCTGGCCAGACAGGGGATATCCTCCATACTCTGCCTTCCCCAGCCCCCTTTTAGTTCCAACAGATGGTAGCAGAGGATGGTTATGCCATCCACAGGAGATAGAACCAGCTGAAGAACAAAGCACACAGAGATGTACATCAAATCTCCAAGTTTCCCAAGACAGTTCAAACTAGGCTTCTCTCCTCTCCTCTCCTCTCCTCTCCTCTCCTCTCCTCTCCTCTCCTCTCCTCTCCTCTCCTCTCCTCTCCTCTCTCCTTCCACAGTTTCCTGGCCAGCTTCCTCCCTACTGCCCATCTTTCTCACAGGTTTCCACTGCAAGCTGCTGGTTTTCCAGCTCTGCAGCCAGCCTCTCCTCTCTTGATCTTGGCTTTGATCTGTGTGCAAATGACTCTGCCCAGCAGCACAGAGGCAAAGTCTGCTCTAATCTCTCTGTCTCCTCAAATGTCACTGTTGCTCTGAGCTCTGTCCCTCTCTCCCTGCCACAGTCCTGTACAAGAGTGTAGCCCATGCTGAGCAACCTCAACCTGCCCTGCTCCGCAGGTCGGGCTGATGGACAAATCACCCCAGTGATTTGTCCACCAGCAGACAAGGCGGCAGCAGGCAGAAGTGACTTGTGGTGCACCTGCAAATGCAGGCTACAGGCGGGTGAAGGCAAAAGAGCACAGAGTGAGTTGAGCAATGTTACTTCTGTTTCTGTTTTCTGGAATAGTTTGACGAATATTGGCATTAACTCTTTCCTGAAAATCTGGTAGAAATCACTACTAAAACCATCTGGCCTTGGGCTATTTTTATTTTTTTAGTTGGGGGACTTTTTTTCTTTTTACTTTTTTATTGGATTTTTTAAAATTTACATTTCAAATGTCTTCCCCTTTCCAGGTCTCCCCTTCTGAAACCCTCTCTCTTATGCACACGTCTCTCTACCTCTATGTGGGTGCTCCTCTAGCCACCCACCCATTCCTATCTTTCCCACCCTGGCATTCCCCTACACTGGGACATTGAACAACCTATTGCCCAAGGTCCTCTCTTGGTTGGAAGACTTTTAATGACTACTTACTCTTCACCAATGGTTGTAGCTCTGTTTAAATTATTTATCTGATATTGACTTTACTTAGGTAAGTTGTACCTATCAAGAAAATTATGTCATTTAATCTGCTTTTGGTATTTTGGATATTCTCTTTAGATCCTTCAGTTAGTTTAGACTAGTGCTTGTCTATCTTGTTGATTTTCTCAAAGAATCAATTGTTTGTTTCATGCAATGTTTGTTTTGTTTTGTTTGTTTGATTCTATGTTATTGATTTTGAATGCAAGTTTAATTACTACTTGCCATTTTATCCTACTGGGTGTGATTTTTTTTTTTTTTTCTTTTTGGTTCTAGGGCAGTGGTCCTCAACCTATTGTTGTGACCTCATAAAAGTATTTCATTGCTACTTCATAACTCTGTTGGGAGCCATTAAGGCAACGCTATTGTCCTGATCTCTGAATTGGGCCTCTCCCCCCTCCCCCCCCATAAGAAAAGAGGGTCAAAAGCGGGCCACCGACACATGGATTCCGAGAACTACGGGATGTTCCAGCCCTGGGTCATCACTGCTCTCCTGACCACACCCTGACATCAGCAAGTTCCTGCTTCCCCGTGTAGCTGTCAAAAGAAAGAATTTCTATTGTCCCCCCTTCCCATTAATACTTCACCTTTTGCTTGTATTGCCCCATCCCTCCCGCTGGTAAGTATCTGTACTTCCCCGTTTCCTTGTGCAATTCTACTGCCCCATCCTTCCTGCTGAAAGACACTTCCCCTTTTGCTTGTGTATTTAAACCTTGGGCCTGGCTAATACATTTTGGGGTCTTGATACAACTTCAGAACGGTTTCCATGTCGTTACTCGTACAAGACCCTCGTCTCTCTCTACCCCCCATTTGGTTATTAGGAGGAGGTCCCCTCAAGATCCTTGAATAACTGGACCTTCTGGACGGGTCATAACTCTAATT
This sequence comes from Mus musculus, assembly GCF_000001635.26. Taxonomy (NCBI): domain Eukaryota; kingdom Metazoa; phylum Chordata; class Mammalia; order Rodentia; family Muridae; genus Mus; species Mus musculus. Next base: position 15,853,059 of record NC_000086.7, on the reverse strand, counting down.
TAGCTATTGTTATGAGTCATAATATAAATATCTGATATGCAGGATACCTAATATATTACCCCTAATGGATTACAACCCACAGTGAGAAATCCTGTTTTAGAGCTTACACATACTGTTGTTAAATTATTAATATTAGGTCTCTCAAGGATAATATTTAAAAATATAGGCACTTACTGCTATGAACTTGCCTCTTAGAATTGCTTTCATTGTATCCCATAAGTTTAGGCATGCTGTGTGTTTATTTTCATTTAATTCTAAGACGCTGTTTGATTTCTTTCTTAATTTGTGTTTTGACCTATTTTTCACTCAATAGAGAGTTGTTTAGTGTACATGATCTTGTAATGTTCAGTTGTTGTTTATATCTTGCTTTAACTCATGGTGATATGATAGGATTCAGGAGATTACTCAAATTTCTTATATCTCTTTAGGCTTATGTTGTGTACATACAACAAGGTATAGTCTTTTGTATTTGGGTGAAATGTTCGGTAAATATCTATTAAGTCTATTTGCTTAGGCTCATTGGAGCTAACAGATGTTAACTCTAGCATTTTTTTTTCTTTTTTTCACTTTTTGTCTAAATTACCTGTGAGGTATTAAAATTCTGCACTATCAAGGTATAAGGGTCAACATGGTCAATATGTGATTTAAGCTGTAGAGTCAATATATGATTTAAGATATAGTAGTGTTTCTTTTACAAACTTGAATGCCCTTGTATTTAGGGCATAGATGTTATGAATTGAAATATATCTTTTTTTTTTCTTTAATGAGTATGTAATGGCTTTTCCTCTCTCTTCTGAATAGTTCTGGTATGAAGTCATTTTAGTTAGATGTTAAAATAGTTACACCAGCTGTCTTCTTTGTTTTATTTGTTTGGAATATCTTTTTCTAATTCTTGGTACTGAGGAAATGTCTATTTTTGATGTTGAGGTATGTTTCCTGGATGCGTCAGAATGAAAGATACCATTTTTACAGCAATTATCTTAGGCTGTGCCATTTTACTGGGGAAATTGAGACCATTAATGCTGAGAGATATTGATAACCAATTATTATTCATTCCTATTACTTTGATTCTATTGCTAGTGGTGATAGGTATGCGTTTTCCTTGTTTTGACTCTGGTTGTCTATGTTTTCTGCATGCAGTTAACTTCTTTATGTTGGAGTTTTCCTTCTGTAGGGCTAGATATATACCTTGAATTTATTTTTATCATAGTAGTTCTTATTTTCTTTATCTACAATAATTGAACATTTTACTGTTTATAATAGTCTGAGATGGCCTCTGTGGTCCATAGTGTCTGTCACATCTATCCAGGCTCTTCTGGCTTTTCAATTATCCATTGAGAAATTAAGTATAGTTCTAATAGGTTTGTCTTTAAATTTTACTTGGTCTTTTCCCTTGCACATTTTAATATTCTTTATTTTTTTTCTATATTTAGCATTTTGATTACCACTTGTCAAGAAAACTTTGTTATAAGGTCCAGTCTATTTGATGTTATGTATTTTTCTTATAATTTTATAAACATCTTTATGTCAGGGAAATTTTATTCTATGATTTTGTTGAAAATATTTTCTGTTCATTTGACATAGGCTTATTATCCTTCCTCTATTTCTATTAATTTTACATTTTTCATAGTTTCCTGAATTTTATAGATGATTTCTGCCAGTAGATTTTAGATTCACATTTTCTTTGTCCTATGTATTCATTTTTTTTTCTAATGCCTGAGATTGTGCTGTTAGAGCTTGCCTTGGTAGTTTATATTTTCAAATTTCTAAATTTCTCATTTTCAGAATTCCCTCAGTTTTTGTTTTCTTTATTGATTTTCTTTCCATTTTGAAGTCTTGAACAATTTTCTTCATTTCCTTCCACTATTTATGTTATCCTAAATTTCATTGAAGGATTTACTCATTTCATCTTTAAGGATCTCTATCACCTTCATACAGGCAGTTTTAAGGTCCTTTCCTTGTGCTTCACAGACTCTATGAAACCACAGATGCCATCTCAAACTACTATACTCAGAAAAATTTTCAATCATCATAGATGGAGAAAATAAGAAATTCTATGATAAAAAGAAATTCACATATGTTGGAGTATTCAAATTCTGCTGTGGCAGGGTTGTTATGCTCTAGTATATTATATTATATTATAATTATATATATATATATATATATATATTGTCCTAAATGTTTTAAATACTACTGATTGTGTTAAACCCTGCTGTTTAGGCATGTGGGCTTGGGAAAAATATATTTCTAGGTGTGTGTCTTTTCTTTGGTTTCTGTTTTATCTCTGGTTTTAAGAAGAGTTTGGTCTCTGTGCCCACTAGGGAATTTTCTGTGAACTTGATAGGTGTAGCAAGTGGGTGATCAAGGTAAAATGTGCTTCTGGTTATTGGGAACTGACACTTAGGAATGGGGATAGGCTAAGTAACTGAAGGGGTTCACAAGAGGGACAAGAAATCATCATTTTCCACTAGGATCTTCTTTATTCTCTTTGGAAAGGGGAAGAGAAATGATGCAAGAAGGTCTGCTACAGAGGTGCAAATGAGACTGGTGAATTGGATCTGGAGGAAAATAAGGAGAGGGAAATATCTCCAGTTAGCCTACCTGTTCCCTGATAGCAGTGGCCATTGGCTTAGCAGGGAGTACCTGCTGGGCTAGAGGGCTGAGATAAAGCAGCAAGTGGAAAAAGAATAATTAGGAAAGGAATGTTTTGGGGGGGGGGGATTCTGCAGGAGATATGGACAGATGGGGAAGGAAGAATGGAACAAGTACTCTGTTGAAGAATTGGGAATGAGAATTGGGGATTAAATATGGTGGAAGAGATGTAGAGGTGAATATCTGGAATCAGCCTTCCTACTTCTCTGGAAGGATTGGCCTTTGGGTTAGCAAGGAGTGATTCAAAATGTAAAACTTCTATACTTCAAAGAACAGCATCACAGATAATACAATAACCTGCAATGGGAAATATTTTCAGGTATATATGATTATGGTTTTGTTTTAGAGTCAATAAAAATAATTACAAAAAGACAGCTCAAGTGAAAAAAAGAGAAAATTATGTGACCAGTTTTCTGAGAAAATGTACAAATGACAAATACATAAAAAGTTGCTAAAAAACAGTTTCTCTAGTTATTATTTGTTATTAGACAAAGGCAAATCTCAGACCCTATGAGATACAAATACCTCAAGGATAAAGGAAATAAGTACAGATTGCACCTTGGCTTGAAAGGAATGGTGACAAATCAGAACCTTCATACACTACTGTTAAGAATGCAAAAGGAGGCAATCATTTTGGAAATGTGTTTTGCTCCTGAAAATGTTAAACATGATAAGGAGTTCTCCTCAACACATACACAAAATATATACCTATATTCACACAAAACTTGCATATAAATACTTAAGCTGCATTATTCATATTGCCCCAAATAGGAATCAATCAAATCAACTTATGACAAGGTCATAAGTACATACGTACTATATATCCACACAATTCACTATTTAGCAATCAAAATGAATGAAGACATGTTGATATACAATACATGTATACAATTTGAAAACATGCTAAGAAAAAAAGGGTAGACACACATTGCCACTTACATAGCTATTTCTATTACATGAAAAGAAAAGAATTGGCAAATGGTACCAGTGAAAAGTAGGCTAGCATTTTCCTATGTCTGCTGAAATATGGAGCAACCAAGAATAATAATATGTACAAGGTATTATTTTAGAGTAATTAAAAAAACCTCAAAGTGAATTGATATGATGTTCATACAACTGTAAAAGTACACTAAAATTAATTGAATTGTACTCTAATTGGTTGATTTGTACAGCTTGTGGATTATAGTTTAATAAGTTATTAATTAAAGATAAAATTAAAAGTAGACATGCAAAAGCAGAAAGAATCATGATCAGTAGCTCCATAAAAGAAGTTAAAAGAAACCCTATAGAAAGGTGGCTAATTAATATAAGACCTGAGACTTATAAATAAGTGTTTTATACACAAAATAGAGAAAATGCACTTATGAACTTACATACCCTTTGACAGCATCCACAAGACCTGCAGATGCTCCAGCAAGACAAAAATCCCAACACGAAGGAGGGGATTTTTGTGTACAAAATTCCACTTTGGTATTTGATTGCTACTGAGAGAGGAAAAATCACATTGTGTCATTGTTGTGATGCCTGCTATATTAGTCACATTCCAAGGCAGGTGCCCCACTCAGGAGTAGTTAACCCAAAAAAACTGAACTCAAGTTTTAAAAGAGATAGACAGAAGGACACAGACAGTCAGACAGACAGACAGAAGGAAACAGAGAGAAGAGAGAGAGAAAATGAAGTTGGGTGGGTAGAGATGAGAGGGAGGATCTTGGAAGAGACAGGAGAGGGGGACACATATGATCAAAATATTCTATTAGACTCTCAAATAAATAATTAAAATATTTTTAAAGATTAAAATATGTGAAAAGAGCTTAAAGATCAGGAGAGGAGTAGTTAAAGCGCACTAATGTGAGATGCTTATACTAAAGCAAATGGTGCATTTTAAATTAAAGAAAAATGTGAAGAATCATTCTAAAACTCACAATCAATATTTGAAACCATCAAAATGTAAGTAGAGCTAATGAAGTAACAAAGAAGAAGAAATTAAATCTTGAAAAATGCTCTGTAAAGTTCTGAAAAAATGAAGAAGGCATACTTAATTCTTACCACTATGTACAACTACAATCCCTGGGAATTTTGTAGGAAACAAGCAGGAGAAAGTTCTGAAAAGTAGAATGAAAATAGACTAGGTAAAGTCTTCAGGAAAAGGAATGGTGCCATGGTAGTTTGTTCTTAATTCACTCATATTTCCTAGATTGAATTTTAGAGACTCCAGGAACCAAAATAGCCAGTGGGCAAAAACAAGATGCTAAGAAATGTGTCATTTTTCTAAACTCAGAGACAGGAATTTGTCAATCTAGAAAGACAGGAGACACTTAGAAAAATACTGTTTGGGTATAGAGGCACACCCCTTGGAAATACAGCCATCAGGAAATGAAAGCAAGGGTATTTGCAGCAAGTCCGGGCTGCATAGCAGAGATGGGAAGAATGAGGAAGAGGAAATAGAAGGAATATGAGTGTTGTGGTTTGAATATGTTTGGACCATGGGAAATGGCATTATAGGAGGTATGGCCTTGATTAAATGTGTGTGGCCTTGTTGGAGGAAGTGGGTCACTGTGTAGGCAGGTTTTGAGGTCTCCTAGTACTCAAGCTCCACCCAGGATGTTATCAGATTCTTATCCTGGCTGCCTTTGAATCAAGGTGCAGAACTCTCAGCTCCTTCTCCAGCTCCATGCTTACCTGCATGCTGCTACACTTTCCACCAAGATGACAATGAACTTTACTTCCAAACCTGTAAGACAGCCTCAATTAAATGTTTGACTTTATAAGACTTGCCTTGGTCATGGTGTCTGTTCAGAGAAATAAAACACTAAGATAAGTATAAACACATTTTAGTAATTATCCCTTCCCCCAAAAAATGCCTGATCCTTCAACTGTGGCCGTGAAATTAACTGAGTGTGTAGGCTCCCACGAGTGCTTGATTTTTCCCATGTGTGCAGAGAGATGAGGCTGTTCGTTTTCTTCAACATATAGTGAAGACACCTGTGGGATGAATGTTTTAATGGCCTATTTTAGGTGATAGCCAGTTAGGTGTTAAGAATCTGTTTCAGGATCCAGGGACAAGGAAATGTGAGTAGCTTTCCTGCTTCAGCCATTTTAGTAAATGTCTATGTGCCATATTTTGTGAAAGTATGTCCTAAACATTATTAAAATAATCACACTACTGGGAACATGAAAGAAGGTGACCTAATGATGTCAGACAAGAACATCTTGACTCTAAGAATAGAGGATAACATGCATTTTTAAAATAAAAACCTTACATATCCTTTGAAAGTATATTATGGTTTCTTGCTATGCCCACTCCAGTGAAGTCTGCCTGTTGGGGTCGAAAAGCTTGGAGGCAGTCATGAGGCAAAGAGTTTCAAAGAAACTCAGTCTCCTGGAAACTTGGCATTCTCATAGCCCGCATACTCAAATCATGTCCCGGCGTTAGTATGGTGTATGCTCTCTTTCAGTATTGTTTTATTATAAGTGCCTTTAAAGATTGACATAGGTAAGCCTCCACCAGTGATCCAATGTCCTAGAAAATCCTTGTAATCTGAGCTAGGAATTCGTAAGAAGGTTACCTAACATTCAAATTCACTTCTAGTAGAGAAATGCCTAATTAGTGAAACTAATTAGGCATTACAAAGAAAGGAGCTAGAATAGCTCAGGGCTAGTCTGCAGAGTGATTACTTAGAACAGTAGCTGAGTTTCACCCAAACAAGGGAATACACAATGGCCTAGCAAATAGGTGGGGTAACCATGAAAGAGTTAGGGATTCCCCCTGGGACAGGTTTCTTCACTAGGCCCAAAGGAACAGCATAATCAGGCATTTACTAAGAACCCCTGGTGGTGGGTTTAACAATAGATTAGCATTACACCTGTCTCCATTCTAAGTGGTAAGCAAGGCCTGGTCCCCACAATCTTTTGATGTATGCATTCCTTTTGTTTTGTGTCACTGTAACTTAGCAGATGTGTTCGCCTGGTTTCTTTTTATTCTTCTGCATAAAAAGTTTGATGCTTGATTTGACAAATTACACTCAGATTCAACATGCTCTCTGGTGTACTGTTTGTTTGTCACTTGCCAACTATGCCCATTGGTTCAAGACCTTGATTTGCATGGACTGAGGAGGGCCCATTGAGCCCCCATCCGTGGCAGTTCTGTGTTTTCATGGGATTTCTGTGTGTGCAAACTCTCTGAATTTATATGTGTTTCTCAAGTTGTTTCTTTGGTTCACTTTCTCCTGTCTGTCTGTTGACTTTTGTATTTTTTTTTGTCCTATATCACTTGTTTCCTTCAATTTATTTTAAGTTCATTTTCCCTTCTTTTCCTTTCTTTTCTTTACTTTTCTTTTTTTTTTTTCCGGATGCCTGTATTCAAATGAGAGAAAACGAAAGCGACTGATTTGGATGGGTGAGTGGGGAGGATCTGGGAGGTGTTGGGGGAGGCAAAAGCAGAATCAGAATATATTGAATTGCAGAAAAATATCTATTTTCAATAATAAAATTAGAGGGAAAGTGAAATGTTAGAAAGATTGATTGAACCAGACATAGCCTAATAAAAAATATCATAACACAATGTATTTCAAAATCCCAACAAGACAAATAATCAACACCTCTATTGAAATGTTTTTCCCTAGATTGAGGGAAGTGAGAAACTTAGATACATGGAGAAATTCTTCACATCATTTTCATCTTCAGTCCATTGGTTAGGAGCATAAACATTTTTGAGACAGGATCTCACTCGTAGCTCAGGCTTGCCTCCCTCAAATGAATAACATTTTCCTCCATCATTCCCCCAAGTTTGGATGAGAGATATGACATAGATGATAACATACAGATCTTTGATTTGCAGTTCTCTAACCTTTACTTTGCTTTTAGGTCTGTTGCATTTATTGGGCTCAGAGAGTGACCCAGCACAATCTGCCTGTCTGAGTCCTGAAGCTGAAGGTACCTTGGGAACAGTAAATACAGAAACAGGCTTTATTTAAACTCATCTACCTCAAAACTGCATCAGTCAAAGGGTGTTTTCTATCCTGTCTCTGTTATGTCCTTGATCAAGGAAGACTAATTTGCTGTTACAGAAAATGTCTGAAAACTCAATGTTCAAATCCCTGTAGGAAAGAAAATATCCTAAAGACAGAATCATGGACCCATTTCTTACCCTCCCAGCCTCTTAAAACAATGGATTCCAATGAATTAAACTTTCCACAGGAAGTCCAGACTAGGGGGAAAGACAGTTTAAAGCCCTAGTGCCAGCCATAGGGAGAAGTTTTTCTCCCGGGAAAAAGCTGCTTATACTTCTGACAACTTGTCTGGTTATCATGCAGGACATGTCAGTTCCTGTGAATGATAGGTTGATGAAAAGCAGGATTATACCTTAACCAGAACTGCTAGGTTATGCAAACCCTTTGCCCTCTAGTTAAACCTGAACCACATTTCAGGATATCAGATTGACATTGGGGCTACTAAACCAATTAATTTGTTCCTCTACCCAATGTGTCCACAATGCATAACTCTCTTTTCTCTCCTTTGTACCATTGCCTGTCATTTAAATTGGCATAGTGAGGATGAGCCTAGTTTCTTGGTATTGTCAGGACCCAAACATATACCCTGCAAACCCCAGCAGCATCAACAGTATACCTGCAGCAAAATGTGCTTTATTACAAACTATTTTCTGTTGTTTGACTCCCCTTATATCCCTAAAAATAACTTATTCATCTTCTCAAATTTCCTGCAAGCCTTATCTGAAACTCACAAGCTTTTGAATTTCAGTAGGTTAGTAGATGTTCAGTTTCCTGGGACAACCCTATGGATATAATAAACATATGTGTCCTTTTTCCTGTTAATATGTCTACTGCAACTTCATTTCTAAGTCTCAAATATCAAAACCTCCTGAAGGGGAAGAACATGCTCTTTGGATTTTACATATTTCTATTAAGTAGTAATTACCTAGCTTTGAGTTTTTCTCCTGAAAGGAGAAAAAGAATCATGGTCCAAAACTTCTACACATGCTTATAAATGAAATATGTTTTTCAGGGACTGCAAGCATTTGAAAGACTGTGTTAAAGAACACAGGGTATTCACAAAAGAACACAAGATCCAATATACAAGTGTGACAATATATCTACCACCTTTTTTTTTGCCCCCATACACACATATTCTTAAATGAAAAAATGTATTTCTCTTTTTGAGTCTATTTGTTTTGAATTTTTAATGAAAAAATCTTTATCCTGTAATGTTATAAAACTTGTAAAAAGTAATTAATCCATGCCCATGTCTCCAGAGAACTCAACTATCTGTTCATTTGGTATACATAGCACATGGAATAAAGATAATATGTGTCGCTGTTACTCATTACAGAAGAAACATTGATACGGCCCATTTTCTAAATTTATACTTCCCCTCCTTCATTTCATGTACTTACTCAAAGGGAGGTACTGACAGAGTACCTTTTAGCAGTCAAATATCCCTGTAGGGATTGTCTGGTTAATCATAATTTCAAAGGGCATCTATAATTATTCTATTCACTGCTATTTTGTTGAGTATTAATTACTCGGTCTCTTATTCTACTCCTCCCAAAAATCTCTTAGATTATGTTAAACAACATTAGGGTTTAGGTGGACTTCTAATTTTTATACATTCACAAACAAAAGACAAACTTAATTGTAGCTGATAGAGTTAGCAGAAACCGTATCATATAATACCTTAACAATTTCATTAATTTACATATTTAACAAGCATATATTGAGTACTAATGTATGGTGCTACTATGGAGGAAATAAAGTAGCAAAGTAGTCTTTAAAATACGTAGAATCCATTTTACAATATTAAATTGAAAAGACATATGTAATATTAATGTGAAATGATCCATTGTAATGAATTTCATCAAGATGGCAATCAACAAAACAGTGTTTTCTGGACTAAATGATGCACAAACATAACAATACTATGGTAAAGGAAATAATAATATCATACCCCCAGTTGCAATTCCTGTTACCAATGACAGATGCACATAAGAAATATATAACAAATAGTACTAACCAAAATGCCCTATGTTGGAGAGTTATAGATGAAGACTCAAACAAAACTGTATTTTCATCTTGTATGTTTAACTTTATATATTTTTTGATGAATAATAGATATTAAGGGAGAAATGGGGTTTAACAGGTATATGATCTTTTAATGATGATGCAATGGAAAGAACTCAGCAAACATGTTCATTCAAGCACTCTTTTGTACCTCTTCCTGACATACTCCCCCTGAGTACAGGAAAGAACACTTATAAGTATGTTAGATAATGAAATCCCTAGATTTTATGGCTTTCTTTAAGGAGGTTGATTCTAATTTCTGTGACCTGCTTTGTGGAGGAAAGGGTGCATGAACAGTCAAAGAAAACTCTCTGCTTTTGAGAACCTCCCATTCTGCTCTAATTTAAGATAAGATATTCAGCATCCCAATATGCATATCAGGGGTATCATACTCTGAGACTCAACACTACTGTTAACAGGTACCTCATTAGCCGAGGACCTACTAACATCCTATGACTGAAGAAGTAAGTTTAAATTGGAGATACAATTTCAGAAGTAGTGAACACAAAACTCATAGTTCCTAGGTTCTGTCATATGGGGGTATAAACAGTGGACTTGAATAAAAAATCAGGACAAGAATTCAGGTTCAGTCTTTCACTAGAAACAATGGAGAAATCTAACTGTATTTAAAAAAAATCAGGTAGAATTGTCATGCTAATATCCAAGTCACAAAAAAAAAAAAGAAAAAAAAAAGAAAAGAAAAAGAAAAGAAAAGAAAAGAAAAAGAAAACAAACAAAGAAGTCACTGATGTGAAGAACATTGGTTGTACCTGTTATATATGACATTGTCTTTATGGAATTGGTCTTGGGAATCAAAGTAAAGTACAGAATCTTCAAAATCAGTGGAGATGATATAGCTAGTGGAACAAGCTGAACCAGAAGTAAATGTGCATCAGTCTTCTACCCTTGAGAAAAAAAATGTGAAACACATCCCTGAGAAGTTATTACAACATGAAAAATATGGGTACTTAAAAACAACTTGAAGCCATTATTGAGAACTTATGACATCTATGTATATCCTTTAAAGTATAAATTCATATTCATGCTGGAATCAAGGTTGTCATGGAAAATTTATTTCAGAAAGTTAGCATCATATAGCAAATGCATACCTGAATAAATATCAAATCACACACACACACACACACACACAGAGACAGAGAGAGAGAAAGAGAGATTGAGAAGGGAGGGAAGAAAATAAACAAGAACCAGTAGCTTTAAAGGGGATACTTGAAAATTATGCCAAGCCCCCAAAATTCTGGTTGTGGAATTATAAAAAGCAAATTATAAAATAGTGTGTGAAAAGAGTTTAAGAAAAGACAAACTTGTGCTGAGCACAGTGGCTCACTCCTTTATTCCCAGCTCCTGGGAGGCAGAGGCAGCCTGATCTCTAAGAGACTGAGGCCAGCCTAGTCTACAGAGTAAGTTCCTAGTCTACAGAACAAAATAGTTGGACCCTATCTCAAAAAAACATAATGGAAAAACAGCAAGCTTAAATAGTATAGGCAGGGAACAGGAACTTATTTTTATTTATTTTAAGTTTAAGCATGTTTATGAAAGTTCCTACTGGAACTTCCAAAAAATTAAACATAATATGTGAAATTGAAAAGCAAATAAATTGATTCATTAACCAATAAAATATGGGTGTACTCAGCTTTAGTGAGATGGCAGATGAGTGAAAATAAATATTCCAGGATGAATTACAAATGAAAAAGAAATGGTCACGTAAAGAGAACTGGGAACATTAAAAACATTAATAACATTAAAAACATTAAGAAAAATTTTAATCAGGGTTTCAAGAAGCAGAGGAGTGATTGTAAGGAAGGGCTTATTTTTTAAGAGATAAAAATTATTAATTTTCTCAAATGGTTTAAATTCAACAAGCTACAGATGAAAGAAGGGTGGCAAGGGACAAAGAAATATCAATTTCTAACTTTTTGAGTCTATAACATATCAAAGGTAAACAATCTTAAAAACAGTTGGTGGGGACATGGATTTAGTGGAAAACAGGAATGGCAAACTGCTCTGTTAGTGGCTTCTTCAGATCAGATTATTTGCCCCGGGGAAGAAATAGGAAAATTGCATCTCTAGGAAAGAAATAGGAAAATTTCATTTTCAATGTAATGTTAAAAAAATAATTTCCAAAATAATATGTTATACAAAGTGAAAGTGTATTTCAAAATGTGAAAATGTAAAGAAATATCTTTTTTAAAAGAGGGATGGTTTTCCAGGAAGCAGTATCTTGCTAATAGAAAGTCTAGAATTTATACTTTCAGCTGAAGAAAAACTACTTTCGTAAAAGGTTTGAGATGCAAGAAAGAATGAAGATGGACAACCTAGTTAAATATGGATAAGCATTTGGCTGTGTAGGGCATTGTATTGCATAGAACAACTGTAGTAAAGGCCACTAAAAATAGAAGAATAGATTTAAAAGACATGGGAATAAAATAACTACCAAAAGAGAGGATAAATGAAGGTGAAATGTATCATCTTGGAAAAAGGTAAATGTTTGATCATTTTAGGCTTCATTTTCAGTATTCATCTTGAAGTTTTTAGTGCAATCAATAAAAAATGACACATAGTTTAACTTCTACAATGACATCAAAAATAATTAATCTGGGAAAGTAAATTATTCAGAAGAAAGAGCATTGGAATGAGCAAAAAGAAAGTAAGCAAAAATTTGGATTTGCCAGTTAGTATAGTTTGTACTAATAAATTAAATGTTTTAATTAAAAGATCACAAAACAAAACTAATGTAAACACATAGAATGAATTAGAGACCACAATGAAAAGAATGTGCATAGCAATAAAATATTCAGAATTAATTATGATGAAACTCTGATATATATATATATATATATATATATATATATATATATATATATATATATATATATATATATATATCTTGTTTGAGACACTGATGCTATATGTAGAAGAAAACCAGCCATAAAGAAGAAGAGAGAGTAAAAACATTAATATCTAAATGATGGTCCAAAAAATGTTTAAAAACGTTCATGGATATCTGGAGAGATTGTTTAACAGTGAAAGGAACATTCAGAGGATACTGATTTTGTTCCAAGTTCATGCATGGTGGCTCAAAATCATCATCAACTCCCTTTCCAGGCGATCTGATGCTTCTTCTGCCCTTCACAGGCACACAAATATACACAAATTAAATATGTGTAAACATTATAAATGCAAGAATGAATAGAATTATTAATTTACACAAGTGATATAAGAAAGCAGACAAAACAAAGATAATTAATCAAAAGTTTGGATTCTTGTAAAAAGACTGTTAGATTGGGCTGGAGAGATGGCTCAGTCAGTACAGGCTGACATTCCTTTAAGACAGACAGTCTGCTTGACTCACAAAGTAGAAGGAGAGAACTGATTTCTCAAAGTTGTCCTCTGATTCCAATATGTGCACAATGCAGTGCTTACACACACAGCTTTTTTTTGAGGTGGGGTGGTTTCAAGACTGGGTTTCTCTATATAGCCCTGGCTGTCCTGGAACTCACTCTGTAGACCGGGCTGGCCTTAAACTCAGAAATCCATCTCCCTCTGCCTTCAAGTGCTGGGATTAAAGGAATGCAACACCACTGCCTGACTGACAATGCATTTTTAAAATATTTATTTGTGTGGTTTGTGCACATGAATGCAAGCAACCTCAAATGTCACAGGAGTTGGATTCTCCTGGAACTGGAGTTTAAGGCAATTGTGAGCTGCCAGGTATGAGTTCGGGGGATCAAATTTGGGTTCTCTGGGCAGTATGTGCTTTCAACGCTCATTGTTTTGCCTCATTAATGCATTATAGAAAAAAATGGTAACTCTGAGAAAGTTTATTCTGAAGGAGGAAAAACAGAAAGCGGAAAAGCCTACAAACTGGAAGAAATAACCCAAGAAATAGATGTATTCCTACATTTCATGCAGATATCAAAATTAATAGATCTCATATAGTTTTAACCACAAAAATTAGTACCTCAAGATAAAACACAAATTCCTAGGAAAATTTAACACAGAATAAGCTAGTTGTGGCTAAATTAAGATGGTATATGAGGAAGTTATAAACATTAACATAATTTCGCATGCCAAATATTTGTGTCTCAGTAATGGGAATTTACTTTGTAATTGACAATGGTCTCTGTTCATCAATCTCAAACAGATCAAGAATCCATTTCTCTAGAAAGGTCGAAATACTACACAGTCTCACACTGGCGATTTTATATTTTCATTTTCTTGATTCAGCAATGTACAGGACCATATGAAATTTCAAAGATGAGGGGAAAAAGTATTGTATCAGATTTCTGGAATGACAACTGGGATGTTTGTAAACAGCTTTAAAACTAACTCACCAAAACTCGTTCCGGAAACCCGAAACCTAAAAATTATTGCTCTGATCTAATATTTGATAAAAAACAAAACAAAACAAAACAAAAAACAAACAAACAAACAAAAAACAGGCCTGAGGCTCTTTACAGAAAATATTAGCATATACTCAAAGAAGAAATACTCTTTATCTAATTCAAGCTCTTCTCTACAAAAGAAATATAAGAAATAGTTTATGAGTCTTATGAAAGTATGGGAAAATATGGTCCCCTTTCTCTCTTAGTTGTGGTATCTACTGTTGTAATAAAACACCATAACCAAAACAACATGGGGAAGAAGAAACTGTTTATTTGGCTTATAGGTTAAAATATATCTTTAAGAGAAGCCAGAGTAAGAATTCTAGGCAGGAACCCAAAGGGAAGAGTTGAAGAAGAGGGCACAAAAGAGTGCTGCTTCTGGCTTGCTCAGGTATTTTCCTGTAGAAAATCCAGGGTCTGTATCAGTGACCTTCGGCCTCTAAGTTCAATAACTAGTCAAGAGTATGTTCCCAGGATAGCCTACTAATATTCCTTTCCCCAGATAATGCTTGTGTCAAGTTGACAAAAAGTAACCAGGACACCATCTATATCTATTAATGAACTATTCACAATAGCCAGGAAGTAAAACTATCAGCAGATAGGTGAATAAAAAAATGTGGAACTTATATACAATGAAATTCTATGTGACTAATTGGTTCAACTTAAGATAAGCAGACTCAGAATGAGAAATGTCACATTTTCCTCACATTAAAACTATATGTGTGTGTTGTTTTATGCATGTGTGTTTTCAGGTCATGAATGTAGAAAGGTGATCGTGAAAGGCAAGAGAGAGACTTATAAGAAGTGGGAGACAGAGTAAAATGGAATACATATTTTAGGAACAGAGAAGTTGAAACTAAGAGTATTAAAAAGTAGAATCAAATGAAGAAAGGGAGGAGTCACTGGAAGGGGTATTGGATAAAAGAATAAATGAGAACAAAGTATGATATATATACACATACATATATATGTATACATATATACACATATATGCGTACATATATACATACACACACACAAACACACACACACACACACACACACACATATATATATATATATATATATACACATACATATATACATACATATACATATTCTTGTGGACTATATATTCCATAATGACACCTATTACATTTAATGTTAATCTAAAGTTAATCTTTGAAACTGACAAAAGAAAATACAAGGAACTTACAGCTAAATCATTAGTAATGATCAATAGTTTAGAAAGCTCCTGGTAAAATACAAATACTCATTAAAAAATTGCATTTAACTGTGGAAGGAAGAAAAATATTTTCCTTCTACCTTTCTCAGAACTTGACTTTTACTCCTAGAAAAAGACAGATTAATAAAAGGAAAGCACAAAGATATATTAAACAAATGCTACAGGAAATAGATATCCTAATAACGAAAAGAAGCCCCAAAGAACATTTGAACTTGAATGTTTGAACCTGAATGATATAGAACCTAGAGGTACAGGTTTTTAATCTCAACACTAAGGAGGCAGAGGCAAAAGGATCACAAGTTCAATGCCTGCTTGAGCTACAGAGGGAATTCTAGCCCAGCAATAATATGACCATGACTAAAAATAAAAATAAGGGGGCTGGAGAGATGGCTCAGTGGTTAAGAGCACTGACTGCTCTTCCAGAGGTCCTGAGTTCAGTTCCCAGCAACCACATGATGGCTCATAGCCATCTGTAATGGGATCCAGTGCCCTCGCTTCTGGTGTGTCTAAAGATAGCTACAGTGTACTCATTCATATACATAAAATAAATAAATATTTTAAAAAATAATAAAAATAAAAATAAGAAAAAAAAAAAAAAGACTGGAACATCAGGCAGCACTGGCCTAGTATGGAAGAGGCCCTGGGTTCAATCCCCATCACTGCAGAAACCAGTGAAAAAAACTTTTTCATGAAGCGTGAAGCATTCTGGAGAAATAATGATAGGTCTGTGGCTATGTGATGTAGGAACACTACACTACAGAAAACTTAGGAAGTCTTGTGGGTTCAGATTTCCTTTAATGTCTCTTTGCCTTCAGAAATAAGGATGCTCCTTTTCTCTCATGTCATAATGGCGATGGAAAATTTCTGCCTAGCCTCTTAGTTTGAATAGAATCCTGTTACAATAGACAGATTATCATGAAGAAAATAAACAGAATAAATGTGGATATTTCATACATACATGGGAAGCATCTTGGAATGGGAATGGCTTTGTTTTCTAGTTTGAACATAATTTTCAACAAATAATAGTAAAATTTCAAGACATACAAAACAAAGAGAAGGATTTTGTGTCATTATAGGTTGTGATATAGGAGAAAAGAGAACTGGCAGAAAAAAAACTATTTGAACATACATTCCTGTGGGAGCAATTCGAGACTAGGGATGTTGTCTTTAATGATTAATTTTTATTCTCCTTGGTGGAGAGTCATCTTGATTCTAAATAAATAGATGAAGGGCAGAGAGCCTTTCTTCCTTAGCTTCTCATGTCCAGCTTGTTATTCTGGTGCTCCATAGAGTGATCCTCTCACACTGATTTAGTGGCAAGTCATAGAGCTCTTCATACACATGCCATTTCTCAAATTCTTTCAGATTAAATATTCAATAGTTCGTGATGCCGTATTTTGAAGTATAGTGTCCTGCATGAACTCATAAGTGGCAGTACTTACAAAGTGAATTTTATTGTAGTCATAAATGGGGTCTTACATAGCAGCAAAACAACAAACTACTGATGCTGTTGTGCTAGGAAGCATTCTTGTACCCCCAAAGGACCATCAGGGAGCCATTTCTGATGTAATCACATTAGGGCCTCTTTATTATAATCTCTATCTTGGGCTCTCCTCCAACTCAACCCTAACACAGCAGGACAAGAAGGTGGAGCAGCATTGACCCTTTAGCAGGACAAGATTTTATAGGAAGTGGGAGTAACTAAAGGGGTGTCTAGCTTGGCAAGCATCTAATAGAATAACTATTGTAAACCAACAGGTGGGTGTTCTGAAGTAAGATGGTTAACAATCACAAACTGTCTGAAAGTACATCTGAAACAATCAGACTAAATGTGTGATTAGCTGTTGGTAGGAAATAGCCAGGAGTAACTCTGGGGTATGGGCCAAGGACAAGCCATAGGGTCCTTCCTGGTAGTTGGGTACAGTTTGGGTTCAGCTATAGGTCAAGATTTTAGTGTTTTGTTCTTTTAAAAAGTAAGGTGTGTGTGTCTGTTTGTGTGTGTGTTTGTGTGTGTGTGTTGTCTGTTTTTGTCTCTCTGTGTTTGCATGAGTACAGACATAAATGTATGTGCAAGTGCCCATGGAGACCAGAATTGGACATCAGATTCCCTGGGTTATAGGCAAAGTAAACCACATGATATTGGTGCTGTGAACTGAACTCCATTCCACTGTGGAGCCATCTTCCCAGCTCCAACACTGGCAAATCTCAAAAACATATTATTGACCTACTGAAAGCTAACTAGAAAAGAATGCCACACTAGCTTTCTGTTTCTGCACAATATGGCAACAAACTCAGTGACTTAAAACAATTTATACCTCACTTTCCTGGTTTGGGAGTCTGAGAATCTCTTAAGTAGATCATTCTGGCTCAGAATCTGCCTTGAAATTTTAATCAAGATTCAGTTGGAGTTGTAGTCATCTGAGATTTGACTAAGGGTGGAACATTTGCTTCCAATTCATACATGGCTTTTGGCCTGAGGTTTCAGTTCCTTGCCAGATGACTTCCTCCATAGGCCAACTATTTAGTTTTCCTTGGAAGAAGTAATTCACTGGAACAAGCTATCCAAGGAGATTTGAAGAAAAGACATTGTCTAAGGGCATTTTATTACTCTAGTAAAGCATCATGCCCAAAAGCCTCTTGGGAAAGAAAATGTCTACTTCATCTGGCAGCAGGTGGTCCCTCAGAAACCTAAGGTAGAAATATGGAAGACTGCTGTTTATTGGCTTGACCCTCATCATCTGCTCAGCCCGCCTTCTAATAGCATACAAGACCACCTGCCTAGGGATGACATTGCCCACAGTGATCTGGGCCTTCCTACATAAAATGGACCACAGGCTTTCCCATATCATATTCTGATAGATGATCTTTCTCAATTGAGATTTTTCTCTTCAAAAATAACTCTGGGTTATGTCAAAATGACATAAAACTAGTCACCATAGATACCAAGTGTAATTTCTCCATATGTTGATTGTCAACAAAGGAATTGACTTCAAAAGGGTATGAAGAATAAAAGACAGTGAATATTATGAATCATCTTGGAGAATGGCTAACTCAGGTACATGTTTTATGATTACAATTGTATAAAATTCTAAAATAAACAAAAACATAATTAGTGAATGGAAATTAAAGTTGAAACTTGAGGGTTCTTTGGAGACTCAGTTGTGTTGGATGGTGTTTTGCTGGGGCTAAACAGGTGAAGGAATGTTTTCCTGAAGTGGATACAGGTGAAAGGCTAAGACAGACTCATGAAAGAATGTTTCTCTGAAGCAGACTCAGGTGAAAGGATATTCTGTTAAAGCAAACACTTGAAAGGACACATGATGAAGGATTCTTCACTAACAACATATAAGTATTGGTCTGCCTTACATTGTGTAGTTGAGCTCTATTTGTCAGGACTCCATAGAGAGAAATGTACCAAAAACTTCTGGTGTGCTGTGGCTTCTTGCCTCTTCCACAGACTCAGGCTGATTGGCAGAGTGATGTTAGATGAGACAGACTCATGTTCTGAGGCAAGACCCATAGAAGATATATGATGTTTGAAGAGGTTATAAAAAAGGAATCAGCAGACAGTGATGAGGGTTGAGCTTGGCTTGCTTGCATAGCTAAATGCTTCTTGGTCTTTGGTTTCTTGGTGTTCTCTGCTCTTTGCTTTGCTGAGAGATGCACAGTTGTTGAAACCTTTTCCTGACATTCCTGTTGGATTTGATGCCTCCGACGCCTGCTGAGGTTAAGGTCTTGTTATCTCTGCTAGGTGTTACCACTGCTGCTGATTCATGTGTGTTATCCCAACACTACCAAACTAGACTCCTGGTGTATTTATGAAGTGTTTGTGAATGGGTCAAACTGTTGATGCTGACTTATGAACTGAACTGCCAATTTCCAGACTACACTGATGGGAGTTACACCAAAGAATTGTTCTAAACAGGTCCACTTCTCCTGTATCCTTTCTTTTCCACTACTTCTGGTGGGTGATGGGCTAAAAAGGGAGGTTAAAGTGTTTAAGACCCAGCAATAAAAATAATGCTTGAAAAAATTAAAGTTACAGGAAATAGATTGTGTCCATTAGAGCTGCATACCTGAAAAGGGACATAATAGTAGTTTCTACTACCATCATCACCACCACCACCATCATCATCATCATCATCATCATCATCATAATTAGTGTTATTATTAGTCATATTGGTATTTAGTATTGTGTGTGTGTTTGTGAGTATGCATACAAACGGAGTTTAGATGACGACTTTAAGGAGTCAGTTCTTTTCTTCTGCTTTGTTGAGAAGGGGCATTTCTTGTTTCTGGCCTATTAGGTTCCAGGCAATATCCTGTCTCTGTTTTCATATTGCCTTAGAAGTGCTGGGATTGCAAATGGGATCTTGCTTTTAAAGTGCATTTTAGGGATCAAAGTTTGCTTGTCAGGCTTTCCTGGCTTATACTTTTGACTACTGAGCCATTTCCCTGTCACCTGAAAATATTTTATATCTTGATATGGGTTATAGTTGTATATATTTGTCAAAACTCATTGAGCAGCACATATGGAGTAGATGCATCCTATTCATGAAATTTAGATCTTAAAAAACTTTACTTTTTCAAGGGAAATGGAATTTAAATTAAAATGCCATGTACAATAGAATAAATAACAAAGCATTCAGGAATTAATTTTACAACCTAAATAGTAATCAAGGAAGTGCAATTTATACCTTATAGTTTATTGCATTTCAGTTAATAAAACACTGAAAAGTCTGATAATGATTAGACTAGCAATGGGAATTCTCAAGTATGGCTGATGGGAATTTAAGTTAGTATCACTATTGCAACAGGTTGGCATTGTCTAATAAAACAGAGTTAATATCATGTTTCTGATGATGTATGTAAGAGAAATTTTTTAAAGCTATATACCCCAGTGTAAAAACTTTGAACAATAGTGTTTATCACTATTTGGAAAGCACTTCCAAATACTTCAATGGTAGAATGGACATACAAACTGTATTATATCCAGGAAATACATTTCAGAAATGAAATTAAGGGCAAAATGGACATATCCAACTATTGCAGACATATAGTAAAGTGAAGAAGTCACCTAAAATACTAACGTGTCTTTTTTTGTGTAAAAATACAAAAAACACGAAGAAACAACTAGTATTGTTTAGTGACTCAGACACAAGTTACAATGCTCTGGGGAGAATAAAAACTATTGTGCTATATCACAACCATGTACTGTGAGAGTTTCTCTCCTCAGAAGATGTAAAGCAAAGTACATTCCATCAAACTTCACGGAACTCACGAATTCACTGGGTTTCCTTACAGGACAAGAGTGACCCCAAGGGTGCTGTACTGGAAAGTCTTTGCCTGGCATGGATTATGATTTCTCCTATCCAAGTAGATGTTAGCCTTCTCCCGACTGTATACTATAAGATAGCCTCAGAACCGGAGGCCTCCTGCAATTAAATAAGCACTGTATGTAAATATTTTTGAAGGTCTGCTGGAACTTAAGATATGAGTCCATTGACCTTCCCCCACTCTCTCTTGTGAGGTAGCATCTATGGTCAACAAATCAAGCCTACCTATGTTGATATTCTGCAAGCAAGCACAGCTTATCTGATGAAGATGGCTGCTGATTTGTTCCGAGAATAGTCCTATACAATATCATTGTTCTTGATAAATCAGCAAATTGTTCTGCTATCCCAGTGAAATTCTTTTAGAATACACCTGACATAATAACATCACTACTATATGGGTTGATTGCATTGAACATATTTAAGTGCTGTTTCATGAGGTTTTTTTTTTATTTTTAATTTTTAATTTTTTTTTTTATTTTTTGCTTTTCTGAGAGAATAGCTGTAATTCTCATTGGATCACTTTTCCTGGGCTCTGCTTTGCCACAAGAGCAAATAGAAGTACTTGTGAATTGGCATGCTCATTCTACTCCTAGGTGGTTCTTAATCCATGATTGCCAGAGACTTTATTTGAAATCAAGGCATAGTGAAGACTGTCTAAAATTTCATCTTGGCTTACTTTGTTCTTTGTCATATCTTTTCCATTTATCTGTCTCATCCAAACATTTCTTCCAACAACCTCTTACTCCTTGTTGTAGAAAACCACTACCTCCACCTAAGCAGAACCCTTAAGTGCTAGAAAGTGTAATTTGGAGGGAGAATGCATGGGTAAGGCCTTGTCATCCAGTTCTTTGTGGCCCAAAACCTAAAAGACAAAGAAACTTGAAGTGCTCAGGTTGCCTGTCTTTAATACTCCTCTAACTTGAAAGAAAAAGAAATATTAACTAAAAGGAAAGGTTGGATAGGTATTGAAATTAGCAAAGTCCATTTCCTCTCAATACATGTACATTCAGAGGTGCTGAAAATCACATTTCTTAACTGGATTAGTATTGAAGGAGAAATGGGGCTCAGTGCCTGTCCACTAATAGATGCATGTATACTAGTAACTGCTTGAAAATAATCAACTTCAAATCAGGTTCAAATTAGCTGCTGCTGAATGAGTGAAAATGAAATTTACCCTCTGAGCCAATACATAACATATTCTGATTCCATTTGAAGTCAGAAGGAACAAAAAGAAAAGGGAAGAGATAACTTATCCTAACTTTGTTTCTTTTATTTCTCCATTTAGAGTTGGCTTAAAAAATGTTTTTTTTTTCTAAGAATATTCATAGATACTTTGGAAAGATTTCTGTTGATTAAATTTCAATCTCCATACAACAACATTTGACATAAATTGACTTCATGTTTCAATGCACAACAAGATTTGTTGTTCATTTGGAATTAATGTTATTCTGTACTAGGTATTGTAGCCATCAGGAATCCAAATCAGGAAATCAAACTGAAAAAACAAAATCAGTGTAGAGGCTTTTTCAGATCTCATGTTTTGGAAATTCTGAAAGTTTGGAACATCCTCAGGATATGGAAAAAAAGAACCTTCTTCTGTTCTTTATCATTATTATTTTATTATTATATATTTTTATTTACATTTTAAATATTATCCCCTTTCTTCATTTTCCCCCCAAAACTCCCCTGTCCCATCTCCCCAACTTGCTGCTCACTAACCCACCCACTCCAGCTTCCCTGGCCTGACATTCCCCTAAATTGGGGCACTGAGCTTTCACAAGACCAAGGGTCCCTCCTCACATTGATGTCCCACAAGGCCATCCTCTGTGACATATGCTGCTGGAGCATTGAGTCCCTTTATCTATAGTCTTTGGTTAATGGTTTAGTCCCTGGGAGATCTGGGGGTCCTTGTTGGTTCATGTTGTTCCTCCTATGGTGTTGCAGACCCCTTCAGCAATTTCAGTCCTTTCTCTAGATCTTACATTGGGGACCATTTGCTCAGACCAATTGATAGTTGTGAGCATGCACTTCTGTATTTTTCAGACACTGGCAGAGGCTCTCAGGAGATAGCTGATATATCAGGCTACTGTCAGCAAAGCAATTGTTGGTATCCACAATAGTGTCTGGGTTTGATCACTGTATATGGGTTGGATCCCCAGGTGGGACAGTCACTGGATGACCTTTCCTTCAGTTTCTCCTCCAAACTTTGTCTCTGTTTATCCTCCCATGGGTATTTTGATCCCCATTCTAACAAGGACTGAAGTATCCACACTGTGGTCTTCCTTCTTCTTGAGGTTCATGTGGTTTGTGAATTGTATCTTGTCTATTTTGAACTTTTGGGCTAATATCCACTTATTAGTGAGTGCAGACCATGTGGGTTCTTTTGTGATTGATTTGCCTCACTCAGGATGATATTTTCTGGGTCCATGCATTTGCCTAAGAACTTCTTGAATTCTTTGCTTTAATAGCTGAGTAGTATTCCATTATGTAAATGTACCATATTTTCTGTATCCATTCCTCTGATGAAGGATATCTGGGTTCTTTCTAGCTTCTGGCTATTATAAATAAGGCTGCTATTAACATAGTGGAGCATTTGACCTTATTAAAAGTTGGAGCAACTTGTGGGTATATGCCCAGGAGTGGTATAGCTGGGTCCTCAGGAAGTACTATGCCCAATTTTCTGAGGAACTGCCAAACTGATTTCCAGAGTTGCTGTACCAGCTTGCAATCCCACCAGCAATGGTGGAATATTCCTCTTTCTCCATATACTTGACAGTATCTGCTGCTGTCACCTGATTTTTTTTTAAATCTTAGCCATTCTGACTGAAGTGAGGTGGAATCTCAGGGTTGTTTTGATTTGCATTTCTCTGATGACTAAGGATGTTGAACATTTCTTTAGGTGCTCCTCAGCCATTCAGTATTCCTCAGTTGAAAATTCTTTCTTAAGGTCTGTACCATATATTTAATAGGGTTATGTAGCCTCCCCTAGCCTGAAGCAGGCTTGTGCAGACCTTGTTGCCAATGAGGTGGGGCCACCTGCTGTGCAGCTTTCAGAATTGGTTGACTTATTTTGATGTGTCAATTGCCCTGCTATTCTCTGAGATCCTGCTGCCTGCTGAGACACCTTTGAAACAATCCACATTGTGCAGAGTCTTTGGCTGGCTCCAGGCACCAAGGATGGACTGGCAGGGGGGAGGGGAGGGGGGAATAGGCCTTCCCCCTTTATAAGCACAGTCTCTTAGTAACCTCACGGGCCTTGATCAGAGAAAGTTTGTCTTGGCTTCATTCATTTCATTTCCATCTAGTCTGTCTTTCAGCCCCAGCCTGCCTTTCAGGAGTACCTAGTTCATGTAGGCCTCAGGCGGCTTACAACTACAGATTGGTACCTGAACCAGGTACAAGAAAACAATGGGATACACTGTCTTATGTGGAGCTCCACGAGAAGGGAAGAATAAGAATATCATATCAGGCACAGTGAGCAATAGGTATTTATTTATTTATTTATTTATTTTAGAGAGTTATTTAATTTTTTAATAAATATTTTACTCATATAATACATGGTTTATTTCACTGATATTATTTCTTTAAATTTCCTTTGGTTTTACATTAGAAATTATGAAGTGAAATAATTTTTCCGTTTTTTAATTAGGTATTTTCTTAATTACATTTCAAATGCTAACCCAAAAGTCCCCAAAATCCTCCCCCACTACTCACCTCCCCACCCCCCACTCACACTTCTTGGCCCTGTCATTCCCCTGTACTGAGACATATAAAGTTTACAAGAACAATGGGCCTCTCTTTCGACTGATGGCCAACTAGATCATTTTCTAGTACGTATGCAGCTATAGACACGAGTTCTGGGGGGTACTGGTTAGTTCGTAGTGTTGTTCCACTTATAGGCTTACAGCCCCCATTTGCTCTTGGGTACTGTCTCTAGCTCCTCCATTGGGGGACCTGTGATCCACCCAATTGCTGACTGTGAGCATCCACTTCTGTGTTTGCTAGGCCCCGACATAGCCTCGAAAAAGACAGCTATATCAGGGTTCTTTCAGCAAAATCTTGCTAGCATGTGCGATGGTGTCAGCGTTTGGAGGCTGATTATGGGATGGATCCAGGGGTATGGCAGGCTCTATGGTATGGTATGGTATGGTATGGTATGGCCCATCAGTTCATCTGAGCTACAATCATTGTCACTGTAACTCCTTCCATGGGCGTTTTGTTTCCAATTCTAAGAAGGAGCAAAATGTCCACACTTCCATCTTCGTTCTTCTCAAGTTTCATGTGTTTTACAAATTGTATCTTATATCTTGGGTTTCTAAGTTTCTGGGCTAATATCCACTTATCAGTGAGTCCATATCTTGTGAGTTCTTTTGTGAATGGGTTACCTCATTCAGGATGATGCCCTCCAGGTCCATCCATTTGCCTAGGAATTTCATAAATTCATTCTTTTTATTAGCTAAGTAGTATTACATTGTGTAAATGTACCACATTTTCTGTATCCATTCCTCTGTTGAGGGGCATCTGGGTTCTTTACAGCTTCTGGCTATTACAAATAAGGCTGCTATTAACATAGTTGAGCATGCGTCCTTCTTACTGGTTGGAACATCTTCTGGATATATGCCCAGGAGAGGTATTGTGGGATCCTCCAGTAGTACTATGTCCAGTTTTCTGAGGAAGTGCCAAACTGATTTCCAGAGTGGTTGTACAAGCTTGCAATCCCACCAACAATGGAGGAGTGTTCCTCTTTCTCCACTTCCTAAACAGCATCTGCTGTCACCTGAATTTTTGATCTTGGCCCTTCTGGCTGGTGTGAGGTGGAGTCTCAGGGTTATTTTGATTTGCATTTCCCTGATGATTAAGAATGCTGAACATTTTTTCAGGTGCTTCTCAGCAATTCGGTATTCCTCAGGTGAGAATTCTTTCTTTAGCACCGAGCCCCATTTTTTTAATGAGGTTATTTGATTTTCTGGAGTCCACCTTCTTGAGTTCTTTATATAATTGGATATTAGTCCCCTATCTGATTTAGGATAGGTAAAGATCCTTTCCCAATCTATTGGTGGCTTTTTGTCTTATTGACAGTGTCTTTTCCCTTACAAAAGCTTTGCAATTTTATGAGGTCCCATTTGTTGAATCTCGACCTTAGAGCACAAACCATTGCTGTTCTATTCAGGAATTTTCCCCCTGTGCCCATATCTTCGAGGCTTTTCCCCTCTTTCTCCTCTATAAGTTTCACTGTCTCTTGCTTTATGTGCAGTTCCTAGATCTACTTAGACTTGACCTTAGTTCAAGAAGATAGGAGTGAATCAATTCACAATCTTCTACATGATAACCCCCAGTTGTGCCAGCACCATTTGTTGAAAATGCTGGTTTTTTTTCCACTGGATGATTTTAGCTCCCTTGTCAAAGGTCAAGTGACCAGAGGTGTGTAGGTTCATTTGTGGGTCTTCAATTCTATTCCATTGGTCTACTTGTCCGTCACTATAACAGTACCATGCAATTTTGATCACTATTGCTCTGTAGTACAGCTTTAAGTCAGGCATTGTGATTCCACCAGAGGTTCTTTTCTCCTTGAGAAGAGTTTTTGCTATCCTAGGTTTTTTGTTATTCCAGATAAATTTGCAGATTGCCCTTTCTAATTCATTGAAGAATTGAGTTGGAATTTTGATGGGGATTGCATTGAATCTGTAGATTGCTTTTGGTAAGATAACCATTTTTACTATATTGATCCTGCCAATCCATGAGCGTGGGAGATGTCTCCCACTATTATTGTGTGAGGTGCAATGTGTGGTTTGAGCTTTAATAAAGTCTCTTTAATGAATGTGGCTGCCCTTGCATTTGAAACATAGATATTCAGAATTGAGAGTTACTCTTGGAAGATTTTACTTTTGATTAGTATGAAGTGCCCCTCCTTTTCTTTTTTGATAACTTTGGGTTGGAAGTCGATTTTATTCGATATTAGAATGGCTACTTCACCTTGTTTCTTCAGACCATTTGCTTGGAAAATTGTTTTCCAGCCTTTCACTCTGAGGTAGTGTCTGTCTTTTTCCCTGAGATGGGTTTCCTGTAAGCAGCAAAATGTTGGGTCCTGTTTGTGTAGCCAGTCTGTTAGTCTATGTGTTTTTACTGGGGAGTTGATTCCATTGATGTTAAGAGATATTAAGGAAAAGTCATTGTTCCTTCCCATTATTTTTGTTGTTAGAGTTGTCATTATGTTCTTGTGGCTGTCTTCTTTTAGGTTTGTTGAAGGATTATTTTCTTACTTTTTCTAGGATGTGGTTTCCATCCTTGTATTGTTTTTTTTTTTTTTTTTTTTTTTTCTGTTATTATCCTTTGAAGGGCTGGATTCTTGGAAAGATAATGTGTGAATTTGGTTTTCTCATGGAATAGTTTGGTTTCTCCATCTATGGTAATTGAGAGTTTGGCTGGGTATAGTAGCCTGGGCTGCCATTTGTGTTCTCTTAGTGTCTGTATAACATATGTGCGGGATCTCTGGCTTTCATAGTCTCTGGTGAGAAGTCTGGTGTAACTCTGATAGGCTTGCCTTTATATGTTACTTGACCTTTTCCCCTTACTGCTTTTAATATTCTCCCTTTATTTAGTGCATTTGTTGTTTTGATCATTATGTATTGGGTGGAATTTCTCTTCTGGTCCAGTCTATTTGGAGTTCTGTAGGCTTCTTGTATGTTCATGGTCATCTTTTTCTTTGTTTGGGAAGTTTTCTTCTATAATTTTGTTGAAGATATTTGCTGGCCCTTTAAGGTGAATATCTTCATTGTAAGCTACTTGTATTATCCGTAGGTTTGGTCTTCTCATTGTGTCCTGGATTTCCTGGATTTTTTTAGTTAGAATCTTTTTGCATTTTGCATTTTCTTTAATTGTTTTACTGATGTTCTCTATGGAATCTTCTGAACCTGAGATTCTCGCTTCCATCTCTTGTATTCTGATGCTGATGTATCTATGGTTCCAGATTTCTTTCCTAGGGTTTCTATCTTTAATATTGCCTCACTTTGGGTTTTCTTTATTGTGTCTACTTCCCTTTTTAGTTCTAGTATGGTTTTTTTCATTTCCATCACCTGTTTGGATGTGTTTTCCTGTTTTTCTTTAAGGACTTCTACCTCTTTGTTTGTGTTTTCCTGTTTTTCTTTAAGGACTTTTAACTCTTTAGCAGTGTTCTTCTTTATTTCTTTAAGTGAGTTATCAGAGTCCTTCTTGGTGTCCTCTACCATCATCATGAGATATGCTTTTGAATTCGGGTCTATCTTTTCGGGTATGTTGTGGTACCAAGGTCTGGCTGAGGTGGGAGTGCTGGGATTTGATGATGGTGAGTGGTCTTGGTTTCTGTCAGTAAGATTCTTATGTTTGCCTTTCACCATCTGGTAATCTCTGGAGCAACAGGTATTTATGCTAGCGCTGGTTTGAAACTTCATTTTTTTAATGTGTTGCTGGAGGTGCAATAGGATATGGCTAAGTTGGAAAAGTGCTGACCTGGCGCTGATTCCACTTAGGGTTTGGCAGTGAATTATGGGACTAGAAACCCCCAAACAGGCGGTTGTCTGCAGCTTTCAAGAGCTGATTCAGTTGAGAGGAATAAGGTTTGAAGAAAAATTGTTAGAAACATTTTCAGATAAGATAGATTCTTGTTGCCCATGGTTCAGGGAAGAAAAAAGCTGTAGATAACAGAACCTGGGAGAGAGTTGGAGAAACTTTGATAATCACCCAGGCAGATAATTCCACCCTTTGCCTCTGGTCACTCGTAAAAGATGCTATTGAAAAGGAGATCTCACAGGGGTCAGATAGTACCCAGGCAGAGCTTGAAGAATCCCAGGAAGAACACCACTCAGAGAGGACTTTCTCAGAAAGGGGACTTCTCAACCCTGGGATTAATACTATGCGGATTGTGGAACAGAAATGGGAGTTCAAACTCTACCTACAGGAGTTTTTGGACCTCTACCTGCAGAAACTTGTGGATTTCTTTTAGGACAAAGCAGTTCTATTGTAAAAGGTCTCCAGATTTATCCACGTGTTATAGATAATGACTATGAGGGAGAATTTAAAATCATAGCTGCCTCCCCTCATGGTGTTATAACTGTACTAGCCAACCAGAGAATTGCTCAACTTGTCTTAGCTCCTTTACATCTGCTACCGTCCAGATCTGTTAAGAATGAGAGAGGACAAGGTGGCTTTGGCTCCTCTGGTGTGCATTGGGTTCAATCTATTACTAATCAGAGACCTAACCTTAATTGACATTTGAAGGAAAAAAGCTTTGAAGGGTTAATATATACTGGAGCTGATGTAACAATTATTAGAGGACAAGATTGGCCTTCAGCTTGGCCTTTTTCTGATATGCTTACTCACCTTCAAGGAATTGGTTATGCACATAACCCAAAACAAAGCTCCAAATTGCTAACCTGGAGAGATGAGGAAGGCAAATCAGGACAAATTCAGTCGTATTATATGTCAAATTTACCCTATGGGGAAGATATTTCTTGTCACAGATGGGCGTTATAATGTGTAGTCCTAATGAGTCAGTGACCAAGCAGATGCTCAGACAGAGATTTTTGCCTGGTCATGGACTAGGAAAGAAAGGATAAGGTATTAAGACTTTTGAAGGTCATAAACCTCACTCTAACAAAAGAGGTTTGGGGTATTTTCAGTAATGGCCACTATCTTGCCTGCATCCCATGCTGATAAAATTCAATGGCTTAATGATATTCCAGTGTGGGTTGAGCAGTGGTCTTTACCTAAAGAGAAAATCAAAGCTGCCTCTTCGCTAGTGAAGGATCAGTTAGAGGCAGGACATTTAGTAGAATCTCAGTCTCCTTGGAATACTCCAATTTTTGTTATCAAGAAAAAATCTGGTAAATGGAGATTGTTACAAGATCTAAGAAAGGTTAATGAAACCATGATATCTATGGGAGCCTTACAACCTGGGCTTCCATCTCTGGTAGCCATCCCTAAAGGATATTATAAAATTGTGGTAGATATGAAGGATTGTTTCTTTACTATTCCTTTATATCCTGAGGATTGTGAAAGATTTGCTTTTAGTATTCCTTCTATAAAATTAAAAGAACCTATGAAGAGATATCAATGGACAGTTCTCACATAGGACATGGCTAATAGACCTACCTTATGTCAAAAGTTTGTGACACAAGCCATTCAGCCTGTGAGACAACAGTGGGCTATGATTTACATCATTCATTACACAGATGAAGTATTGATGGTGGGAAAAGACCCCCAGGATTTGCTTTTGTGTTATAGAGATTTACAAAAGGCCTTAGCTGATAAACGACTACAAATAACTCCTGAGAAGATACAAACTCAGGATCCTTATAATTATTTGTGTTTTAGACTTACAAATCAAACTGTTTCCCCCCAGAAGGTAGTTATTCACAGGGACAACTTAAAAGCTTTAAATGATTTTCAAAAATTATTAGGTGATATTAATTGGCTTTGCCCCTATTTAAAGCTTACTACAGGGAAATTGAAACCTTTATTTGATATTCTTAAAGGGAGTTCTGATCCTACCTCCCCTGGATCTTTAACCTCAGAAGGATTGCTGGCCTTACAACAAGTGGAAAGAGCTATTAAAGAACAATTTTTACTTATATAGATTACTCTTTGCCTTTACATATGTAATTTTTAATACGATTCATATGCCTACAGGATTGTTGTGGCAAAAGGCTCCTCTAATGTGAATACAGTTGAGGATTTCTCTTAAACATAATATCCTGCCATATTAAGAAGCAGTAGCTCAGATGATCATACTTGGAAGGAAGCAGGCACTAACTTATTTTGGCAAAGAGCCAGATATCATTGTTACCCTTATAGCGTAGATAAAGATACTTGGCTGAAGCAGCACAGTACAGATTGGTTGCTTGCTCAAAGAATTTATAGGAACTATAGATAATCATTATTCTCAAGATAGGTTGATAAAATTTTTAAATGTACATGAGGTGATATTTCCTAATATGACTTCTTACAACCTTTATATAATGCTCTACTGATTTTTATTGACTGTTCCTCTAAAGGGTGAGCTAGATATCTTATGAATAACCAACAAGTAGTCATAGAGACACTTGGCCTCTCAGCTCAGTTAGCAGAACTGACAGCACTACTGAATGTCTTTCAGTCTGTAAATGATGCTTTTAGTATGTTTACTGATAGTTTATATGTTGCACAATCAATTCCCTTAATGGAGACTTGTTGTACGTTTAACTTTAATACGCCATCAGGATCTCTGTTTTCACAATTGCAAAACATCATTCTTGCCTGAAAACATCCATTTTATATTAGTCATATACGAGCTCATTCTGGTTTTCCTGGACCTTTAGCTGCAGGCAATGATTGCATCGACAGAGCTCTAATAGGAGAGGCCTTAATTTCAGATCCTGTTGCTTTGGATAGATGTGATCATGATAAATTTCATCTCTCTAGCCATACCTTAAGGCTCAGACATAAGATCACTAAAGAACAGGCAAGAATGATTGTAAAACAATGTTCTAAATATATTACATTATCTCCAGTACCGCTTTTAGGAGTTAATCCACGAGGTCTTATGCCTAATCATATTTGGCAAATGGATGTAACTCATTATGCGGAATTTGGAAAATTAAAATATATACATGTTTGTATTGACACTTGTTCAGGATTTCTTTTTGCTTCTCTACATATGTGAGAGTCCTCTAGAAACGTAATTGATCATTGTTTACAAGCCTTTAATCCTATGTGATTGCCTAAACTCATTAAGACAGATAATTGGCCATCCTATACTGGCAACAATTTTACTTCATTTTGTAAGAAATTTGGTATCAAACATAAAACTGGAATTCCTTATAACCCCATGAGA
Source organism: Mus musculus (assembly GCF_000001635.26). Lineage (NCBI taxonomy): Eukaryota > Metazoa > Chordata > Mammalia > Rodentia > Muridae > Mus > Mus musculus. Next base: position 15,821,524 of record NC_000086.7, on the reverse strand, counting down.
CAAGGAGTTGTTGAACGTGCTCATCGTACTCTGAAAGTTTGGCTTTTAAAAACAAAACAGGGGCAGTTATACCCCCAAGGTCACCAAAAGCACATCTTGGTTTTGTCTTGTTCGTTTTTTTTAAATTTTTTGCAAACTGATTTTAAAGGTCAGTCTGCAGCGGGTTGCCACTGGCATCCAATTACTTCCAGTTCTTATGCCATGGTTAAATGGCGGGACCCATTAACTAATATGTGGAATGGTCTAGACCCCATTTTAATCTGGGAAAGAGGTTCTGTATATGTTTTTTCACAAAAAGAAGATGGCGCATGATGGCTGCCTGAAAGACTGGTTCGTCAAGTGGACACAGATCCTGAATCTTCTAGTAAGTATGATTCTAACCTCCTTGGTGGCTAAAAATCCTTTTTAGCCAAAAAAAAAAGTTAATTCGGAGCACAGCCTCCACTCTCAGAGAAATTTCTGCCTTTCTGCTAATTCTCAAAGCCAGCTCCCCGACACACACCAGGAGGTCAGAGTCTGAGCATGATTGTTGCTAATTTGCAACTGAATAAAGTACCTGGACTTCCTCAAAGAAGCTTTTATTCTGTTGTTTTTTCAACTATCTTGATTTTGTTTTTCATGCAGGTCAGTCTCTCCTTACAGCCTGATTTCAGCTGTGTGTGTGCACCCTCGTCTCCAGCAAGTGCAGGTGGCAGAAATTCATTAATATGAAGAAGCATATTGTGTATATATTGTGGCTTTGGTCTGATTTGGGAACAAGGTGTGCTATGAGGGTTGGTCAGCCAATTATGGGCAACCAGATTTCAGAATTATATCAATCTAAAACAGAGGTATATGCCAAGACGCCGTGGTTTGTTAATAATACACCACAGAGCCATGTTTGTGTAAAATAAACACAAACAAGCTGCATATATACTCCTACGGATAAGAAGAGTTCGGGAAAATCTAAGTCCCAAAGCCAGGCGCGGCCAACAGCCATCATAACTCCCAGGCAGGACTATGGAACAAAAATAAATTTTATGTCTCAGTCCAGCTATTTTTATTATATAATCAGGGAGGAATTGTAGCCTCCCACAGCCTGAAGTGTTCTTGTGCAGACCTTGTCACCACTGAGGTGGGGCCACCTGTGGTGCAGCTTTCTTGGCTGGCTTCTTTTGATGTGTCAACTGCCCTGCTCTTCTCTGAGATCCGGCTGCCTGCTGAGACACTTTTGAGACAATCCACATTGCGCTGACTTTGGGCTGGCTTGGGGCACCAAGGATAGACTGGCGGGGTAGGGGTGGGGAAATGGGCCTTCCCCCTTTATAAGCACAGTCTCTTAGTAACCTCACGGGCCTTGATCAGAGAAAATTTGTCTTGGCTCCATTCTTTTCTTGCCATCTAGTCTGTCTTTCAGCCCCAGGCTGCCTTTCAGGAGTACCCAGTTCATGTAGGCCGCGGGTGGCTTACAACTACAGGGTTATTGATTATCTGCATATTGATTGTCTGCAGTCTAACTTCTTGAGTTCTTTGTATATTTTGGATATTAGTCCTCTATTGGATTTGGGATTGTTAGATATCTTCATTTTGACTGCTAGTTGAGGCAGCACTATTTGTTGAAAATGCTTTCTGTTTTTCCCCTTGATGGTTTTAGCTCCTTTGTCAAAGATCAAGTGACCATAGATGTGTGTTCATTTCTGGGTCTTCAATTCTATTGCATTGATCTATCTGACTATCACTGTGACATGCAAGTTTTGTTTTGTTTTTTTTTTTTTTTGTTTTTCTGATCACAATTGCTCTGTAGTACAGCTTGAGGTCAGGGGTGATGATTCCACCAAATGTTCTTTCACTGTTGAAAATAGTTTTTGATAGCCTAGGTTTTTTGTTATTCCAGATGAATTTGCAAATTGTTTTTTTCTAATTCTATGAAGAACTGAGTTAGAATTTTAATGGGGATTACACTAATTCTTTAGATTTCTTTAAGCAAATGGAAATTTTTATTATATTAATCCTGCCAATCCCTGAACATGGGAGATATTTCTGTCTTCTGAGATCTTCTTTGATTTCTTTTCTTAGAGACGTGAAGTTCTTCTCATACAGATATTACACTTGCTTAGTTAAACTCACAACAAAATATTTTATATCATTTGTGTCTGATTGTGAAAGGTGTTGTTTCCGTAATTTCTTTCTCAGCCTGTTTATCCTTTGAGTATAGGAAGGCCACTGACTTGTTTGAGTTAATCCACCCACTTTACTGAAGTTGCTTATCTATTGTAGGAGTTCTCTGGTGGAATTCTTGGGGTCACTTATGTATGCTATCATATCATCTGCAAATAGTGATATTTTGAGTTCTTCCTTTCCAATTTGTATCCCGTTGACCTCCTTTTGTTGTCTAATTGTTCTGGCTAGGAATTCGAGTACTATATAGAAGAAGGTAGGGAGAGAGTGGTCAGCCTTGTCTAGTCCCTGATTTTAGTAGAACTGCTTCAAGTTTCTCTCCATTTAGTTTGATTTTGACTACTGGTTTGCTGTATATAGCTTTTGCTATGTTTAGGTATGGGCCTTGAATTCCTGATCTTTCTAAGACTTTTATCATGAAGGGGTGTTAGATTTTCTCAAATGCTTTATCAACATCTAATGAGATGGTCATGTGGTGTCTTAAATGTTTGGGTATGTTGTGATAGGTCTGCCTTTATATGTTTCTTGACCTTTTTCCCTTACTGCTTTTAATATTCTTTCTTTGTTTTGGGCATTTCTTGTGTTGATTATTATGTGACAGCCGGATTTTCTTTTCTGGTCCAATCTATTTGGAGTTCTGCAGGCTTCTTGTATGTTCATGGACATCTCTTTCTTTAGGTTACGGAAATTTTCTTCTATAATTTTGTTGAAGTTTTATACTGGCCTTTTATGTTGGGAATCTTTACTCTCTTCTATACCTATTAAACTTAGGTTTGGTCTTCTCATTGTGTCCTAGATTCCTGAATGTTTTGGCTTAGGAAGTTTTTGCATTTTGCATTTTCTTTGACTGTTGGGTTAATGATTTCTATGGTATATTCTACACATGAGATTCTCTCTTCTTTCTCTTGTATTCTGTTTGTGATGATTGCATCTATGACTCTTGATCTCTTTCCTAGGTTTCCTATCTCCAGATTTATCTTCCTTTGTGATTTGTTTGTTCATTCTACTTCCATTTTTAGATCCTGGATGATTTTGTTCAATTCCTTCAACTGTTTGGTCATGGTTTCCTGTAATTCTTTAAGGGATTTTTGTGTTTCCTCTTTATGGACTTTTCCCTGTTTACCTGTGTTCTCCTGTATTTCTCTAAGTGTGTTATTTATGTCCTTCTTAAAGTCCTCAATCAGCATAATGAGATGCGATTTTTAAATCCAAATCATGCTTTTCCTATGTGTTGTGGTATTCAGGACTTGCTGTTGTAGGTGAACTGGGTTTTGATGATGCCATGTTAACTTGGTTTCTGTTGATAATGTCCTTGTACTTGCCTTTCACCATCTGGTTATCTCCCGTGTTAGTTGGATTTGCTGTCTCTGGCTTGAGCTTGTCCTTCCTATGTGCCTGTAGGCCTGTGTCATCACTCCTGTGAGACTAGCTCTCCCCCAGCAATACATGTGCACAGAGAGCTTTGGAACAGCCCCAGCTCCTGGGTGTAGATGGTGGCTGGAAAGACTCTGTCCCAGCTGCTCCACTGCTCCTGTGGCCTTTGTGTTCCTGCTGGTCCTACCTTAGACAGTTACTGGAGAGAAAATGGCCCCTTCTTCTGTTATTTTGGGATACATGACAGTTGGCATTTCAAGTACTCAATTTTTTTTTTTCAGAAAATTCTACTGTGAGAAAACCTTTTTTGTAGTAGTCACTTTGGGAGTAGATCCTTAGGCCATAAGATAAACAATACTTTCCCTTTAAAAACTGTTTGTAGTAATTCTTCAAGAATTTCATACAATGTATTTTGATCATAGTCACTCTTCTTCCCATTTCTATCAGGTCCCTTCCTGTCCCTAGCCATATCTTTATGTCCTCATTTTTTTTTTTTTTTTTGGTTAACCAATAAAGTCCAATTTATGCCACCCATACACTACTAGGTATGTGGTCATCCACTAGAGCATGGTCAATGTACTAGGGGTCACATTCTTAAAGGAAACTGACATTCCCTGTTCCAGAAACTGGTAATTGACAGCTTTTGTGGAAATGACTTCCACTTAATCATAATATGTATGTTGGTATGTTTTTCTCCCTGAGAGGGATGATATAATCATAATCCATACTCTGAGATTTAGAACTGAAACTAATAAAGTCAATTATTCGTGTGTATTGATTTCTTAAGAAGTATAAAAACTTGAAGGTGGTTCTTGTTATTAAAACAATTTATCTCCCAGGACTGTTAAAATAAAGTAACAATAACTAGGTGTCTTAAAACACAGAAAGGATTGGTGAGACATACCTTAGATTCTAAGAGACCACAGATGCCAGACTATTTTCTCCATAAAAACTTTCAATCACCATAAATGAAGAAAATAAGATATTACATGATAAAATCAAATTTAAGTATCTATCAACAAATATATCCCTACAGAAGCTGCTAGAAAGAAAACTCCAACCCAAGGAGGTTAACTATACCCATGAAAACACAGGAAATAATCTCACACCAGAAAAACAAAAAGAAGAGAAATACACACACACACACACACACACACACACACACACACACACACACACACATGCTCACATATACACACAACACCATCACCATCACCATCACCACCACCACCAAAATAACATTTAATGTTTATCTATTTAGTTTAGGACTTCAACCATCTTCATATAGTGGGTTGTGCATTTCTTTTCTTGTGTTTCAACTATGAACTATTTAGAGTTGGCTTTGGTAGGATAGCTGAGTTCTATTGGAGACTCTAGTTGTTACTGTGTTCTTATGCTGTCATGTAGGCATCTGAGTTTGCATTGATTATAGGTGCTGATTTCTGGGTTGTCTTTTGGGGTGGGTATTTTCTTCCTTCATTTCTATTTCCTCTCTGGATTTTCAGAGAACGTGATGGCTGTTTATTGCCTGTTTTGTTTGTTTGTTTGTTTGTCTGTTTTTTCTGTCCTCCTCAGCTGGTATATTCACACGGAATGTCTACTTATGTTGAAGGCTGAGAAGCAAAGAACACTCATGGGAGGGAAATTAGTAGGGGATGGTCTGTGCGATCCACAGGACATGTGGGCATGGAGGAAGGGAGGCTGCCGTAGGTGTTCTGTTGCAGCACTGGGGACTAGACTGAGGGTCTGGAGGCACAGAGTGTGAGATAAGAAGGTCTGTGGGCAGCCTACCTGAGAAATACTTACTACATTTGTCCCTCTGTTTTATTGTTTGTAAATACATATAATAATGGGTGCTTCACAGGGCTTGTCAAGGTTAAATTTATTGATGTTTATTTTCTAACTTGCAATATACCTTTGATACTTATTATAAATTATTTTGTAATATCTAAAGAAATTTCCACCTATGTTGGTGTCTATATATCTTTCAAAGTTGAAATTCCAATTCATTTGTAGGCTGTCGTTGTTCTGAAACATCTCTTTCCAGGTTTCATTAGGAAAAGAAACTCGAAGCCTAATGTGGCAACTCACACCTCTGATCCTAACCTGAGACACTTACATGGGAGGTTTGGTTTGAGTTTAAGGCAAGCTTTACAGTAAGTTCAAGGGAAGCTTGGGCTCATTAGCCAATTGTTATCTTGTGTGTGTATGTGTGTGTGTATGTGTGCATGTGTGTTTCTATTTTGTTGCAGTTTTGACAAGTAGAAGGTCCACCGTAAGGTGCTAAGTGGACTTTCTTGTTCAGTCATCTTGTGGAAAGCAACAGGGACAAGAATTACTTAATATTTTTCAAGAATACTTTTGCAGAAAAAAATTCAGGTTTCTCAAGGTAATTTATTATTTTGTTTTGGATTTTGCCTTTACACCTCCAAAGATTTTTATTTTTTTAAAAATCCCTAAACATTTAGCTGATAAAAATGTTATCAATTTTTTTTCTTTTTTATACATAGATGTTACAACTTTCTGTCATTTTCTATAAGCAATGATTAATAAAATAGTGGCATAATTTAATTTGGGATAATCTAAGTGTTTAAACCATTGATGGTGTAAATATATAGAAATATAGAGGTAAGACAAACATTTATCCCTATTTCTTAATTATGATTTTTTCAAATCTATAGAATTGTAACACTTTAATTTTTAATTTAATTTAATGCATATGAGTGTTATCTCTACATGTACATCTGTGTACCATGTGTATGCATGTATGCCTGGTGCCAGGATAGGGCACTAGATCTATAGACAGTCTGAGCCACTTGATGTGAGTAATGAGAATAGAACCCAAGTCCTTTGCCAGAGCAGCTGGTGCTCTTAACTACTGAGCCATCTCTCCAGCTCCCAAATCTATCTTTTATAAATAGATCAAATGTCCATTTTGAGTTTCCTGTGAAAGTATATCATGCTTCTCTACACAAAGTAAGGTATATTTCTGCACATGTGCCCAACAGACCTCTTGGGTAAGGGAATCTGTACAGTATATTTGATTTCTAGCATGGAATAATCACTCAAATCACTCAGTCAATGTTTTCTCTAGTTGACATCCTCTGATGCAACAGGTAGAAACTTCTACTAACAGAATGTTTTATTTAGCAATGATCTTCTTTCTTCCCTTTCCTTTCTTCCCCTGCACACCCCCACCACCACCAAGATACCCCACAGTGTAAAAGAGACTTCCTTTGGGACTCTCATACTAAACTTAAGTTGTGTGGCTGGTCTCATCTTTCTCATATTTCTTTATTCAGATTAAAATCCCCTTAGTGAATTCACTTTCAAATGGCACTTGAAATGTGCAGCTCAGAGTGCCTTGCCTTTGGAGTTTAAAATTCATCACCAGAGATGTGGATGTGTATTTGTTGACCATCTGTGGCAAAAGCCTCTGTCTCTCATTATTTCAAAGGCAGGGTATCCTTTGTGTTGTGTGGTTAGCAGGTGAAACACTGAGATTTTGAAGACCTTCATTTGAGGGTTTTCTTTTCTATGTGACCTAGGTGAAGTACCTGCAAGCTGGGGGTACCAACTTTCTCATCTTGTTACGAGTAAAATGCAGCTGATTTCCATAGCTCTCCCATGGCTTCCTTCTATTCTAACAGATAATTTGAATTTCCTGTCATCCCAGACTCCTTACTTTTAACCCTTAGAAGCATCCCTTTTGTTTTGTTTTCTATGTGGCAGGATTCTACAACAATTAAGTCTATGTACCTGTGGGGGAAGCTACTTGGATTTTAATCCTAGCTTTATCAATGTCTAGTTCTGCATCCTTGGGTATTGCCATCATCTGGATATCTGCATAACACACCCCTCCCCAATTCATATTGAGACTTAATTTCTAATCCTGGGTATTAAGAGCTGAGAGTCTAAGTAATTCAATGAGAAGGGGTACTGTCTTCATGGATGGTTGAAAGAAATTATCTAGGTAGTTTAGCCCTTTAGCTTCCTGCCATATGAGGACACAGCCACTAGGTGTCATCTTACAAACATGGAGCAATCCTCACCTGACACCACAACTTCGAGCACTCTGTTAGACTACCCAGCCATCCAAACTGTGAAATCTTTGTTTTAAAATTATCTGAACCAAGAGAAGAAAATCGTGGGTATGGAGTTCAGGGGGAACAGTGAAGTGAATTTTTGAGGGTAAAAAGTGTATTAGGAAAGTCTACCATGGGCAGACAGCAGTATAGCAGGCCTCTGAAGGAAACCCAGGCCCACCAGGCAGTAATGGGGCTTCTTTCTCATAGATCTCTGAAAAAGGGAGCAGGGTTTGTAATAGGAATCTGCAGCTAAGGCCTGGGATCCCCCAGAAGGTGGCAGGTGAGAAAGTAGAGAGTTTGTAGTGAGTCTTAGCTCACTTCACCCAGTGATAAATCAGGCCCCCATGAGTTGGTTACCCAGAGGACCAACAAGAGTGCCATGCAATTATCTGTGAAGCAGGGGAATGGGAGGGAAAACAGCAGGTTTTGTAGCCTGAGCAATAGTCTGGTCTGGGTTTTAAGAAAGATATTTTGTAACAGTAGCAAGATTTAGATGAAGACATGCATTAATTCTCAGTTCCTTAGTTTTCACATCTTGAAACTTGGAAAGCAATACTTGTCGTATAAGGATGACATGAATACTAAAGTTCATGACTCATGAACAGGACTTTATACAGATGCTCAGTAAGGAGCCTCTATCTTGAAAATAACTGCTGTGTTTTGAATATTCCCTCAATAGATCACTTAGAAATTTAACTTGAATTTTAATAATATTAAGAGACAGGATTTGAATTATAAATGAAGAAAATATCTAATAAAAATTGAAAAAAAAAAGAGACAGGATAAATCTACACATGGTGGAGCTTAACCTATAATCCCAAAACCCAAGAGGTGAGGCAGAAGAACCATGAATTTAAGGCAAACTTGGCCTATAGAACCAGTATGAAGCCAACCTGGACATTCAGTGAAATCATCTTCCTTCCTTCCTTCCTTCCTTCCTTCCTTCCTTCCTTCCTTCCTTCCTTCCTTTCTTTCCTTTTCTTTCTCTTTCTCTTTCTTTTTTCTTTCCTCCCTTCCTCCCTCCCTCCCTCCCTCCCTCCCTCCCTCCCTCCCTTCCTTCCTTTCTTTTTTTCTTTCTTTCCTTCTTTCTCTCTTTTTTTTTATTTAGGTATTTTCTTCATTTGCATTTCAAATGCTATCCCAAAAGTCCCCCATACCTCCCCCCCCATACCTCTCCCCCATACACTCCCACTTCTTGGCCCTGGCGTTCCTCTGTACTGAGGCATATAAAATTTGCAAGACCAAGGGGTCTCTCTTCCCAATGATGGCCGACTAGGCCATCTTCTGCTACATATGCAGCTAGAGACATGATCTCTGGGGGGTACTGGTTAGTTCATATTGTTGTTACACGTATAGGGTTGCAGACCTCTTTAGCTTTTTGGGTACTTTCTCTAGCACCTGGGGGAGCCATCTTGGTTCCCAGATCCCTCTTTTTCTCTCCTGATGGCCTCAGTAATCTTCCATGCAAGTGTAGAAGTGGTCCCTCCCAAACAAACAAACAAACAAACAAACAAACAAACAGGATAATGGTGGCAGAGCTTCTGGAACTAATGTTACAGATGGCTGTTGTCTGTCATGTGGGGGCGGGGAAATGAGCCAGCATTCGTGGGAAGAGTGATCAACAGCCGTTACATCATCCATCCACCCCTATAATATTAAACTCAGCCAAATTCTACAGTAATATTTTGTTATAGAACTTGGGCTTCAACACTTGTACCCTAAGTCAAGTCATATTTAGGTTTGATAAAACTCTTTTCCCAATTTGTTCATTGCCTTTTTGTCTTATTGATAGTGTTATTTGCATTACAGAAGCTTTGCAATTTTATGAGGTCCCATTTGTTGATTCTTGATTTTACAGCACAAGCAGTTGCTGTTCTCTTCATGAATTTTTCACCTCTTCCCATAAATTCAAGGCTCTTCCCCACTTTCTCCTCTTTAAGTTCCAGGGTCTCTGGTTTTATGTGGATTCTGTGATCCACTTAGACATGAGCTTTGCACAAGGAGCTAGGAATGGATAAATTCGCATTCTTCTAATTGCCAGTTGGGTCAGCACCATTTGTTGAGAATGCTTTTTTTTCAACTGGATGTTTCTAGCTCCTTTGTCGAAGATCAAATGAACATAAATGTGTGTGTTCATTTCTGGGTCTTCAATTCTATTCCATTGATCAACCTGTCTGTCACTGTACCAGTACCATGCAGTTTTTATCACAATTGCTCTGTAGTACAGCTTGAAGTCAGGGATGGTAAATCCACAAGAGATTCCTTTATTGCTGAGAATAATTTTTGCTATCCTAGTGCTTTTGTCATTCCGATGAATTTGCAAATTGCCCTTTCTGATTCTGTAAAGAATTGAATTGGAATTTTGATGGGATTGCATTGAATCTGTAGATTGCTTTCGGCAAGATAGCCATTTTTGCTATTTGATTCCTGCCAATCCAAGAACATGGGAGATCTTTCCATCTTCTGAGATCTTCTTCAATTTTTTTTCTTCAGAGATTTGAAGTACTTATCCTAAAGTTCTTTCACTTGTTTAGTTAGAGTCACACCAAGGTGTTTCATATTCAACTATTGTGAAGGGGGTTGTTTCCCTGAATTCTTTCTCAATCGCTTTATCCTTTGTGTAGAGAAAGGGCACTGCTTTGTTTGAATTTTATTTTACATCCAGCTACTCAATGAATTTGTTTATCAGGTTTAGGAGTTCTTTGGTGGAATTTTTGGGGTCACTTAAGTATACTATCATATCATTTACAAATAGTGATATTTTTTTTTTTTTTTTTTTTTTTTTTTTTTTTGGGACTGGTGTGGGATTTTATTTTATTTTATTTTATTTTTCCATTTTTTATTAGGTATTTAGCTCATTTACATTTCCAATGCTATACCAAAAGTCCCCCTTACCCACCCACCCCCACTCCCCTACCCACCCACTCCCCCCCTTTGGCCCTGGCGTTCCCCTGTACCGGGGCACACAAAGTCTGCGTGTCCAATGGGCCTCTCTTTCCAGTGATGGCCGACTAGGCCGACTTCATTCTTTCCAATTTGTATTCTTTTGACCTTCTTTTGTTTTCTATTTTCTCTGGCTAGAACTTGAAATACCAGATTGAATAGGTATGGAGAAAGTAGCAGCCTTGTCTAGTCCCTGATTTTAATGGGATTGCTTCAAGTTTCTCTCCATTTAGTTTGATATTGGCTATTGGTTTACTGTATGTTGCTTTTATTATGTTTAGGTATGGGCATTGTGTTTCTGATCTTTCCAAGACTTTTATTGTGAAGGGTTGTTGAATTTTGTCAAATGCTTTCTCACTATCTAGTGAGCTTATAATATGGTTTTTGTCTTTGAGTTTGTTTATATAGTGGATTACATTGATGGATTACTGTATATTGAACCATCCCAGGGATGAAGCATACTTGATTATGATGGATGATCATTTTGATGTCTTCTTGGATTCTTTTTGCCAGAATTTTTTTGAGTAGTTTTGCATCGATATTCATAAGGAAAATTGTTCTGAAGTGCTCTTTCTTTGGTGGGTCTTTGTGTGGGTTAGGTAACAGAGTAATTGTGGCTTCATAGAATGAATTTGGTAGAGTACCTTCTGTTTCTATTTTGTGGAATAGTTTGAGGGGTATTGGAATTAGGTCTTCTTTGAAGGACTGACAGAACTCTGCACTAAACCCATCTCATCCTGAGGTGTTTGTTTGTTTGTTTGTTTTTGTTTTTTGTTTGAGAGACTATTAATGAATGCTTCTATTTCTTTAAGGGATATGAGACTGTTTATATCAGTAATCTGATCCTGATTTAACTTTGGTACCTGGTATCTCTCTAGAAAATTGTCCATTTCATCCAAGTTTTCCAGTTTTCTTGAGTGTAGCCTTTTGTAGTAGGATCTGATGATTTTTTTTGGATTTCCTCAGATTCTGTTGTTATGTCTCCCTTTTCATTCTAATTTGTTAATTCGGATACTTTCCCTGTGCCCTTTTGTTAGTCTGCCTAAGGGTTTCTGTATCTTTTTTATTTTCTCAAAGAACAAGCTCCTGGTTTCATTGACTCTTTGTATAGTACTTTTGATTTCTACTTGGTTGATTTCAGCCCTGATTTTGATTATCTCCTGCTATCTACTCCTCTTGGGTGAATTTCCTTCCTTTTGTTCTCAGTCTTTTAGATGTGCTGTCAAGCTGCTAGTATATGCTCTCAGTTTCTTTTTGAAGGTACTCAGAGCTATGAGTTTTTCTCTTAGGAGTGCTTTCATTGTGTCCCATAAGTTTGGGTATGTTGTGGCTTCATTGTCATTAAACTCTAAAACGTCTTCAATTTCTTTATTTCTTTCTTGACCAATGATAATTGAGTTGAGTGTTGCTCACCTTCTACTTCAATGTTGGCTTTCTTTTTTTATTACATCAGTTTATTTTTATTTTTTTTCAATTTTTATTAGCTATTTTCTTCATTTACATTTCAAATGCTATCCCTAAAGTCCCCCATACCCTCCCCCTGCCGTGCTCCCCTACCCACCCACTCCCACTTCTTGGCCTTGGCGTTCCCCTGTACTGGGGCATATAAAGTTTGCAAGACCAAGGGGCCTCTCTTACCAATGATGGCAGAATAGGCCATCTTCTGCTACATATGCAGCTAGAGACACGAGCTCTGGGGGTACTGGTTAGTTCATATTTTTTGTTTCACCTATAGGGTTGCAGACACTTTCAGCTTCTTGGATACTTTCTCTAGCTCCTCCATTGGGGTCCCTGTGTTCCATCCAAAAGATGACGGTGAGCATCCACTTCTGTATTTTCCAGGCACTGGCATAGCCTCACAGGAGATAGCTATATCAGGGTCCCTTCAGCAAAATCTTGCTGGCATGTGCATAAGTGTCAGTGTGTGGTGGCTTATTATGGGATGGATCCTCAGGTGGAGTAGTCTCTGGATGGTCCATCCTTTCATCTTAGCTCCAAACTTTGACTCTATAACTCCTTCCATGGGTATTTTGTTTACTAGACTAAGGAGAATGAAGTATCCACATGTTGGTCTTCCTTCTTCTTGATTTTCTTGTGTTTTGCAAATTGTATTTTGGGTATTCTTAGTTTCTGGGCTAATATCCACTTATGCTGGCTTTCTATTATTTATGTTTTTATTGAAGATCAGCCTTAGTCCATGGTGATCTGATAGGATGCTTATGATTATTTCAATCTGCTTATATATGTAGAGGCATGTTTTATGACTAATTATATGGTCAGTTTTGGAGAAGGTACCATGAGGTGCTGAAGTGAAGGCACATCCTTTCATTTTAGGATAAAATATTCTACAGATATCTATTAAATCCATTTGTTTCATAACTTTTGTTAGTTTCACTGTGTCTCTTTTTAGTTTCTATTTCCAGGATCTGTCCATTGATGAGACTAGTGTGTTGAAGTCTCCCACTATTATTGTGTGAGATGCAATGTGTGCTTTGAGCTTTACTAAAGTTTCTTTAATGAATATGGCTGCCCTTGCATTTGGAGCATGGATTTTCAGAATTGAGGGTTCATCCTGGTAGAGGTTATCTTCGATGAGTATGATGTATCCCTCCTTGTCTTTTTTAATAACTTTAGTTTGAAAGTAGATTTTATTTGATTTTAGCGTGACTACTTGAGCTTGTTTTTTGGGACCATTTGCTTGGAAAGTTTTTTTTCAGTCTTTTACTCTGAGGAAGTGTCTGTCTTTGTCCCTGAGCTGGGTTTCCTGTATGGAGCAAAATGTTGGATCCTTTTTACATAGCCAGTCTGTCAGTCTAGGTGTTTTATTGGGGAATTGAATCCACTGATATTAAGAGATATTAAGGAAATCTAATTTTTGCTTCCTGATATTTTTCTTGTTAGAGTTGGGATTCTATTCATGTGACTATCTTCTTTTAGGTTTGTTAAAAATGTATTTTCTTGCTTTCTCTAGGGCATAGTTTCCTTCCTTGTGCTGGAGTTTTCTCTTTATTACCCTTTGAAGGGCAGGAATTGTAGAAAGCTATTGTGTAAATTTTATTTTGTCTTGGAATACTTTTGTTTCATTGAGAGTTTTGATGGGTATAGTAGCCTGGGCTGGCATTTGTATTCTCTTAGGGTCTGTATGACATCTCTCCAGGATCTTTTGGGTTTCATAGTCTCTGGTGCGAAGGCTTCTGTAATTCTAATAGGCCTGCCTTTATATGTTACTTGACCTTTTTCCCTTACTGCTTTTAATATTCTATCTTTATTTAGTGCATGTGGTGCTCTGATTATTACGTGAAAGGAACAATTTCTTTTCTGGTCCAGTCTATTTAGAGTTCTGTAGGCTTCTTATATGTTCATGGGCATCTCTTTCTTTAGGTTAGGGAAGTTTTCTTCTATAATTTTGTTGAAGGTATTTACTGGCCCTTTAAGTTGAAAAATCTTCATTCTCATCTACTCCTATTATCCATAGTTTTGGTCTTCTCGTTGTGTCCTGGATTTTCTGGATGTTTTGAGTTAGGATCTTTTTGCATTTTGCATTTTCATTGATTGTTGTGTCCATGTTTTCTTTGAAATCTTCTGCATGTGATATTCTCTCTTCCATCTCTTGTATTCTGTTGCCTATGCTCATATCTATTGTTCCTGATTTCTTTCCTAGGGTTTCTATCTCCAGAGTTATCTCCCTTTGTGATCTCTTTATTGTTTCTACTTCCATTTTTATATCCTGGATGTTTTTCTCTAATTCCTTCACCTGTTTGGTTGTGTTTTCCTGTAATTCTTTAAGGAACTTTTGTGTTTCCTCTAAGGGCTTCTACCTATTTAGTTGTGTTCTCCTATATATCTTTAGGGTATTTTTTAATGTCCTTCTTAAAATCCTCTACTAGTATCATGAGATATTATTTTAAATCTGAATCTTACTTTTTCCATTTGTCACTGTGGTGGGAATACTGGGTTCTTGTGATGCCAAGTAGTCTTGGTTTCTGTTGGTAAGATTCTTGTGTTTGCTTTTTACCATCTGGTAATCTCTGGTGTTAGATGTTCTTGCTCTCTCTGACAGGAGCTTGTTACTCCTGAGAATCTGTAAGCCTGTATCAGCACTCTTGTGATACCAGCTCTTTCCTGTCAAGACCAGTGCACAGGTCCCTTCCGGCCGGGCCAATGCAGCACCTGCACCGTGGTCCCTGGCCCTGGGGAGTCTGCAGACACCTGCAAGGACACACACAGGATCCGCCACGGGATCCTAAGACCTCTGGTGAGTGGAACACAGCGCCTACTACAATCCAATCGTGCAGGTCCTGAGATTCCATTAATTAAGGAAGCAGGAAACCTGGCCTGATACAGGGCTCAAGTCCCTTCCGGCCTGCCCACTGCAGCACAGGGGTTCCTGGCCCAGGGGAGTCTACGGACACCCAAAAGGACCCACCCAGGATCTGCCATGGGATCCAAAGTCCTCTGGTGAGTGGAACACAACTTCTGTCAGGAGACAGGTTCAAACACCAGATATCTGGGCACCATCCCTGCAAGAGGAGAGCTTGCATGCAGAGAGTACTTTGACCACTGAAAGTAAGGATAGAGCTAGTCTCCCAGGTCTGCTGATAGAGGCTAACATAATCACCTGAGGAACAAGCTCTAACCAGAGACAACTATAACAACTAGCTCCAGAGAATACAAGATGGCAAAAGGCAAATGTAAGAATCCTACTAAGAGAAATCAAGACCGCTCACCATCATCAGAACACAGCACTCCCACGCCACCTAGTCCTGGGCACCCCAACACAACCGAAAAGCTAGACCCGGATTTAAAAGCATATCTCATGATGATGGTAGAGGACATCAAGGAGAACATTAATAACTCACTTAAAGAAATACAGGAGAATACTGCTAAAGAGTTACAAGTCCTTAAAGAAAAAGAGGAAAACACAACGAAACAGGTAGAAGTCCTTAAAGAAAAACAGGAAAACACACCCAAACAGGTGATGGAAATGGACAAAACAATACTAGACCTAAAAAGGGAAGTAGACACAATAAAGAAAACCCAAAGCGAGGCAATGCTGGAGATAGAAACCCTAGGAAAGAAATTGGAACCATAGATGCGAGCATCAGCAACAGAATACAAGAGATGGAAGAGAGAATCTCAGGTGCAGAAGATTCCATAGAAAACATCGGCACAACAATCAAAGATAATACAAAACACAAAAAGATCCTAACTCAAAACATCCAGGAAATCCAGGACAAAATGAGAAGACCAAACCTATGGATAATAGGAGTTGATGAGAATAAAGATTTTCAACTTAAAGGGCCAGCAAATATATTCAACAAAATTATAGAAGAAAACTTCCCAAACCTAAAGAATGACATGCCCATGAACATTCAAGAAGCCTACAGAACTCCAATTAGACTGGACCAGAAAAGAAATTCCTCCCGACACATAATAATCAGAACAACAAATGCACTAAATAAAGAGAGAATATTAAAAGCAGTAAGGGAGAAAGGTCAAGTAACATATAAAGGCAGACCTATCAGAATTACACCAGAATTTTCATCAGAGACTATGAAAACCAGAAGAGCCTGGACAGATGTTATACAGACACTAAGAGAACCATAGCTGGAGAAACCAAAGTATTCCAAGACAAAACAAATTCACACATTATCTTTCCAGGAATCCAACCCATCAAAGGATAATAACAGAAAAGAAGCAATATAAGGACGGAAATCACACCCTAGAACAAGCAAGAAAGTAATCCCTCAACAAACTAAAAAGAAGACAGCCACAAGAACAGAATGCCAACTGTAACAACAAAAATAAAAGGAAGCAACAATTAATTTTCCTTAATATCTCTTAATATCAATGGACTCAATTCCCTAATAAAAAGACATAGACTAACAGACTGGGTACACAAACAGAACCCAACATTCTGCTGCTTACAGGAAACCCATCTCAGGAAAAAAGACAGACACTACCTCAGAGTGAAAGGCTGGAAAACAATTTTCCAAGCAAATGGTCTGAAGAAACAAGCTGGAATAGCCATTCTAATATCAGATAAAATCGACTTCCAACCCAAAGTTATCAA
Source organism: Mus musculus (assembly GCF_000001635.26). Lineage (NCBI taxonomy): Eukaryota > Metazoa > Chordata > Mammalia > Rodentia > Muridae > Mus > Mus musculus. The sequence continues at coordinate 15,804,889 of NC_000086.7, read as the reverse complement.
AAAAGACAAGGAGGGACACTTCCTACTCATCAAAGTTAAAACCCTCCAAGAGGAACTCTCAATTCTGAATATTTAGCTCCAAATGCACGGACAGCCACATTCATTAAAGACACTTTAGGAAAGTTCAAAGCACACATTGTAACTCACACAATAATAGTGGGAGACTTCAATACTCCACTTTCATCAATGGACAGATCGTGGAAACAGAAACTAAACAGGGACACAGTGAACTAACAGAATTTATGAAACAAATGAATCTGACAGATATCTACAGAACATTTTATCCTAAAACAAAAGTATATACCTTCTTCTCAGCACCTCACGGGACCTTCTCCAAAATTGACCATATAATTGGTCAGAAAACAGGCCTCAACAGATACAAAAATATTGAAATTGTCCCATGTATCCTATCAGACCACCATGGCCTAAGGCTGATCTTCAGTAACAACATAAATAATGGAAATCCAACATTCATGTGGAAACTGAACAACACTCTTCTCAATGATAACTTGGTCAAGGAAGGAAGAAAGAAAGAAATTAAAGACTTTTTAGAGTTTAATGAAAATGAAGCCACAACACACCCAAAACTATGGGACACAAGGAAAGCATTTCTAAGAGGGAAACTCATAGCTCTGAGTGCCTCCAAGAAGAAACAGGAGAGAGCACATACTAGCTGCTTGACAACACATCTAAAAGCTCTAGAAAAAAGGAAGCAAATTCACCCAAGATGAGTAGATGGCAGGAAATAATCAAACTCAGGGGTGATATCAACCAAGTGGAAACAAGAAGAACTATTCAAAGAATTAACCAAAGAAGGAGTTGGTTCTTTCAGAAAATCAACAAGATAGATAAACCCTTAGCTAGAATCACTATAGGGCACAGAAACAACATCCTAATTAACAAAATCAGAAATGAAAAGGGAGACATAACAACAAATTCTGAAGAAATCCAAAACACCATCAGATCCTTCTACAAAGGCTATACTCAACAAAATTGGAAAACCTGGATGAAATGGACAAACTTCTAGACAGATACCAGGTACCAAAGTTAAATCAGGATCAAGTTAACGATCTAAACAGTCCCATATCCCCTAAGGAAATAGAAGCAGTCATTAATAGTCTCCCAGCCCAAAAAAGCCCAGGACTAGATGAGTTTAATGCAGAGTTCTACCAGACCTTCAAAGAAGATCTAATCCCAGTTCTGTACAAACTATTCCACAAAATAGAAGTAGAGGGAACTCTACCCAACTCATTCTATGAAGCCACAATTACTCTGATACCTAAACCACAGAAAGATCCAACAAAGATAGAAAACTTATGAATATCGATGCAAAAATACTCAATAAAATTCTCACTAACCGAATCCAAGAACACATTAAAGCAATCATCCATCCTGACCAAGTAGGTTTTATTCCAGGGATGCAGGGACGGTTTAATATAGAAAATCCATCAATGTAATCCATTATATAAACAAAGTCAAAGACAAAAACCTATGATCACCTCGTTAGATGCGGAAAAAGTATTCAACAAGATCCAACACCCATTCATGATAAAAGTCTTGGAAAGATCAGGAATTCAAGGCCCATACCTAAACATGATAAAAGCTATCTACAGCAAACCAGTAGCCAACATCAAAGTAAATGGTGAGAAGCTTGAAGCAATCCCACTAAAATCAGGGACTAGACAAGGCTGCCCACTTTCTCCCTACCTCTTCAACATAGTACTTGAAGTCCTAGCTAGAGCAATTCGACAACAAAAGGAGATCAAGTGGATACAATTTGGAAAGGATGAAGTCAAAATATTACTTTTTGCACATGATATGATAGTATATATAAGTGACCCTAAAAATTCCACCAGAGAACTCCTAAACCTGATAAACAGCTTCGGTGAAGTAGCTGGATATAAAATTAACTCAAACAAGTCAATTGCCTTTCTCTACACAAAGAATAAACAGGCTGAGAAAGAAATTAAGGAAACAACACCCTTCTCAATAGTCACAAATAATATAAAATACCTTGGCGTGACTCTAGGATAGCAAAAGCTCTTCTCAAGGATAAACGTACCTCTGGTGGAATCACCATGCCTGACCTAAAGCTTTACTACAGAGCAATTGTTATAAAAACTGCATTGTACTGGTATAGTGACAGACAAGTAGACCAATGGAATAGAATTGAAGACCCAGAAATGAACCCACACACCTATGGTCACTTGATCTTCGACAAGGTTGCTAAAACCATCCAGTGGAAGAAAGACAGCATTTTCAACAATTGGTGCTGGCACTACTGGTTGTTATCATGTAGAAGAATGCGAATCGACCCATTCCTCTCTCCTTGTACTAAGGTCAAATCTAAGTGGATCAAGGAACTTCACATAAAACCAGAGACACTGAAACTTATAAAGGAGAAAGTGGGGAAAAGTCTCGAAGACATGGGCACAGGGAAAAAATTCCTGAATAGAACAGCAATGGCTTGTGCTGTAAGATCGTGGATTGACAAATGGGACCTCATGAAACTGCAAAGCTTCTGCAAGGCAAAAGACACTGTCAATAAGACAAAAAGGCCACCAACAGATTGGGAAAGGATCTTTACCTATCTTAGATCAGATAGGGGACTAATATCCAATATATATAAAGAATTCAAGAGGGTTGACTCCAGAAAATCAAATAACCCCCTTAAAAGATGGGGCTCAGAGCTGAACACAGAATTCTCACCGGAGGAATACCGAAAGGCTGAGAAGCACCTGAAAAAATGTTCAACATCCTTAATCATCAGGGAAATGCAAATTAGAACAACCCTGAGATTCCACCTCACACCAGTCAGAATGGCTAAGATCAAAAATTCAGGCAGATGCTGGTGAGGATGTGGAGAAAGAGGAACACTCCTCCATTGTTGGTGGGATTGCAAGCTTGTACAACCACTCTGGAAATCAGTCTGGCGGTTCCTCAGAAAATTGGACATAGTACTACCGGAGGATCATGCAATACCTCTCCTGGGCATATATCCAGAAGATGCCCCAACTGGTAAGAAGGACACATGCTCCACTATGTTCATAGCAGCCTTATTTATAATAGCCAGAAGCTGGAAAGAACCCAGATGCCCCTCAACAGAGGAATGGATACAAAAAAATGTCGTACATTTACACAATGGAGTACTACTCAGCTATTAAAAAGAATGAATTTACGAAATTCTTAGGCAAATGGTTGGACCTAGAGGGCATCATCCTCAGTGAGGTAACCCAATCACAAAAGAACTCAAATGAAATGTACTCACTGATAAGTGGATATTAACCCAGAAACTTAGTATAGCGAGATATAAGGTACAATATGCAAAACATATGAAACTGAAGAAGAACGAAGACCAAAGTGTGGACACTTTGCTCCTTCTTAGAATTGGAAACAATCACCCAAGGAAAGAGTTACAGAGACAAAGTTTGGAGCTGAGACAAAAGGATGGACCATCTAGAGACTGCCATATCCAGGGATCCATCCCATAATTAGCCTCCAGACGATGACACCATTGCATACACTAGCAAGCCTTTGTTGCAAGGACGGTGATATAGCTGTCCCTTGTGAGACTAGGCCGGGGCCTAGCAAACACAGAAGTGGATGCTCACAGTCAGCTATTGCGTGGATCACAGGGCCCCCAATGGAGGAGCTAGAGAAAGTATCCAAGGAGCTAAAGAGATCTGCAACCCTATCGGTTGAACAACATTATGAACTAACCAGTACCCCAGAGCTCTTGACTCTAGCTGCATATGTATCAAAAGATGGCCTAGTCGGCCATCACTGGAAAGAGAGGCCCATTGATCAGGCAAACTTTATATGCCCCAGTACAGGGGAATGCGAGGGCCAAAAAATGGGACTGGGTGGGTAGGGGAGTGGGGGTGGGTGGGGGACTTTTGGGATAGCATTGGAAATGTAATTGAAGAAAATTCGTAATTAAAAAAAAAAAAAAAAACAGTGCACAACAGGTTGCGGAACAACCCCCCTCCTGTCTGCTGATATAGTCTTTAGGACCCTGTCCCAGAAGATCTGTTGCTTCTGTGGACTATCCTTTCCTGAGTGGACCTGTCTTATAGAGACACCAGAGAGAAAATGGTGAGATCACCTGAGTTCTGGGCTCAGAGACAATGTTTAATTTCATAAAAAAAAAAATCAGAATGAAATTTCCACATATACTCTAGTTTCGTTATTCCTCAGCACTAGGGTAATTGTCTAAATAATTTTAAGCAAGAAAGAGACACAGTAATCTTGGAGGTTGTTGCTTTCAACGGCGTGATTTTTACCAAAACCAAACACAGGGCAACACAGTTGAGTCAAATTGCTGTTTCTAGTGTTGACACCTGGACTACTCTAACTTTTACTTGTCATTCCTTTTACTCTACTGTTCCTCATATATTTAGTGAATTTCTGTCTTGTTTCAGGGATGTTTCAGCCAGGAGCCATAGAATGATAATCTTTCTTCTCTGATGACTATTAACATTATCTTGGAAGACAGATAAAAATACATCATCCACCTACAGATATTTATAATATGTTTAGTTATGAGAAATGCTATGGGAAAAAAGCAAATTATTGATAATTAGGGCTGAGGGGGTTAATTTTACATGAAGCAGTTAGGAATACTCACAATAATAATAAGACATTTAAACTGAATCTTAAAGGGAAAGATTCGTGTGACTGTATATTAGCAAGAGCAGGTGAAAATGTGGATGTGGGAGTATACTTTTCCTGGATTAATTGAATCAGTGTGGTTGTAGCTCAGCAAGCAAGCCAAGCATAAGAGGAAATAAGGTTAGACCAGTAAACAGGATTCGGATCAGAAATAAAAAAAGGTCTAGTTGAATGTGTAGCTTTCTGTGAGAAGGCCTGACTCAGACTGCAGTAAAATGGCCTAAGGCTGAAAGACACAAGGTCTTGAAGCAGACCTTGTTAAGTAAACTGTTTAATAAATGAATAGTTTCACAGGAAAGCAGAATGTTGTTTAGATAAATTGACTCAAAGGTATTTCCTGAAGCAAATTCTGAAGCTATTGACCAGTTCTGTTTTGTAGGCCAATGTTTCCCTATTACAAATTACCAAGGCATGTTCACACATCCCATCTTACTTCTTCATTCTAAATGCAGTACCATGCTGATATAGGTGGGCATGTTTCTTCCAATGTACAAAACATGTTGCATCATGTTAAATAAAAATTGTTGTCATAATCCAATGATGCTATTATAACACAATACCCCTGACTGCTTAGTTTGTTAAGAAGAAAAATATCTTCACTCACAAGGCTAAAGACTAGGAAGTTGAACACAAAAGAGCCAGCATCTAATTAATGTCTTTTTGCTGAAACATCACATACCACAGCCAAAGGCCAAGCTAGGGCTCAAGCTTTCATAGAAGGCTTTAGTTGTCTCAAAGCCAAATCATCCTGTTAAAGATCCTGTTCTGTGCATAGTGTGTGTGTGTGTGTGTGTGTGTGTGTGTATGTGTGTGTGTTCATGCACATGTATGCATGTATGCACATATCTATAAACATAAAATAAAAAGAACCAAATCTTTTAAAAAAATAAGATTTACATAAGGTTAAATGTCAACTTTACCAGTTATTAACTCTGGAAACTTGTAAAAGTCAGTTTGCTGTTTTTAGCCTCAGTTTTTCATTTAGAAAAACAAAGATTTTAAAAGACTGTATTAGTATACCCATTATTTGTTGATAGAATCTAGTCGCTATATCATCCAGCTTTCCATATAACAGACACACATACAATTCAATATGTGATTTGTGTTGCCGACTCTGGCTATTTCATGCCCCATACATCATTTATTATTCACATTCAAAAGCTGAGATGTCCTGTTCAATACAAGCTGCTTCCTGCTTCCATTGCTTGCTTACTGATTTCCTTTGTCTGGAACACAAATTGAAATATCCTTGCTTTTGAAGACTTCCACTGAAGCTCCCCCTGACAGAAAACTTCCCTGAAAGCCACTGTAAGAAAAATTGAGACAGAGAAGCCAACAGACTCTTATCTCAACAGGCTGCAACTGCTTTATTGTCACATCAAGGGGCCTCAACCTTTCTTCTGGATGAAGGTTGAGTACACTAAGAAGGTAGCTACTAGAAAGTTACAGCTAGTTTTTGTGGTTTGGCTTGAAGCAGGGTTTTCAATACCTGGGCATATTATTCCTTCAGGTAGAGTGAATGGTCATGCTGAGCTAAGCCATCCTTTATGGCTAGGGGCTATTGCCACATAAAGTCTGAATCAAGTCCTCATGACCTGATGCTATTACCTAAGAACCAACAATAGTAAACAGTGTGGTCACATAGTGCCCTTGAAGTGTATATCCTCCCTATGACTTAATATATCTGATGCAAATGATGTAAGTTCTGTCTCCTACATGACAAAAGCTCATTAAGTGGAGGTTGAAATGAGTAAAGGGAATTCTTATTTATTTTTAGTACTCTGTGAAGTACCTGAATTACAGCTGCTTTACAAAGTGAACCAAAATGGGAGGTATCCTTTATATTTGATTGTTTTTATATACATGCTGCTTGTATAGGTTTGTTGCTGCAAAACAAAAACAAAAAGCAAAAACAAAGAAAAGAAAACAACAACAACAAGAACCCCACATCTCTCATCTTAAAAGGGATGAGATAGTTTATTCTGAAGTCATTTTGAATGGCCATGGCCCAGGAACACATACTCAGGTTATCTCAAATTCCATATTCAATAATAGAAGTAGTTTTCTGAAGTTTTATAGTTTCATATGACAAAGAAAGCCATAGATCAAGGAATATTTAAATACATTGGTGTCTACATCAGAGAGGTGGTTAAGGTCAGATGGGGGAAGCTTTCAGATAGGTCTCAGATGCTATCTGATGACATGCTTGGCTTTTGGTTTACTAGAAGATAGTGGTTAGCTAAGTTAGTAGATTTCAAAGACTTTCATTTTTAGTCAGAGAATGTTAGTTCTGACACAGAGGTGAGCAAGAAATGTCTATTCCAAAGACTAAAGCTAGCCCAAGATAAGGTAATTAGCTTCCGGACCTGCATCATTCCAATGTCCCATTGCAGTTTTAATCAGTGAGTTTGAGAACTCCCTTGGCCTGAGAGGACATTCCCCACCCTGGAGTAGTGTTTCTGTGCTCTCCTACAGCCCAGCACCCACCCCAGTGGCTGAATGCCCTGAGGCAGAGTGGACATGGGACTACAACCCTCCAGAAAGGTATGCTGTGATAGGAGGGGATGCCTCAGCAAACCCATTCTGAGGCATCCCTTGCCCCAAGGTAACAGCAATAGGACAGGTCTAATATGCAAGAGAGTTTATTGGGGGCATGGGAAGGGGAGTAGAGAAAGTAGTAGAGGGGGAGAAAAAGAGTGGACAGAGAAGGAGAGGGAGAGAGTACAGGCTGGCCAGGAATACATGGAGAGGCAGGGAGGGGCCAGGAGAGAGAGGGAGGAAGGGGTCAGAGACTGAAGAGAGTCAGGGAGAGGGGGAGAGGCTAAAAAGTACCATTTATAGCAAACCAGGGGCTTTGCTTGTTTGGGGACCTGACCACAAAAAAATTATCTGCCTTCCCTTCATCAAAGAACCTACCATATTTTAATATGCAGATGTTACTTTTAAACTGTCCCTGAGATAAGTTGTTAAATGGATGGAATCCTGTCCTGTTTACTCCTAAAGCACAACACATAAAAGTCATGCTCAGTAGTTCTTTTGATGAAATTAATTTAAAGTAACTAAAATAGAAATAGAAAAATTGTTCACTTTATAAGTTGGCACATGATTATTTTATGTAAGTACAAAGATTTAGAGATAATAAGAAACACTGGCCTGAACAATTTGGGTCACACCTAGGTTTCCAAGCAGTTGGATATGGTTTGAGAAAACTAGAATAAAGACTTTCAATAGTCTATAAACTATGTCTGAGTGGTCATCACTAGTGGAATATCAATAACACTGCTATATCCCAAACCTAACCCTTGGCACACTAAAACATCACATATATATTATTGTGATTTTTGTGAGTCAGTAGTCCAAGCCTGAATAAATTGGATTCTTCTCAAAAAATGTGCACAAAGCTACTATGCGGAGATTGATTGTAGCAAGCACACAAAGTCATCTATATTTTATTACTTTTGTCCTTATAGGGTTGGCTAAAAGCAAGCCCTTGTCCCAGCTTCACTTCAGAGAAGAAATACCAGGAAGTACATATAATTGAAGGCACTTTGAACTTTGTCCATCATTCTATAAAATGCTTTTTGTGTTAGTCAGCTGTCCATTGCTGTCACAGAATACCTCAAACAATCAACTTAAAAGATAAAAAGTTAATTTTGGGGTCCGCAGACAGCCGGCCACCGTCCGGACCAGAGGACAGGTGTTCGCCTGGCTTGGGAGGCTGCCTCAGTCTCAGCAGCAGCGGTCGCCATCTTGGTTCCGGGACTCAGCAGAACTTAGGAAATTAGTCTGAACAGGTCAGAGGGTGCGCCAGAGAACCGGACAGCTTCTGCGGCAGGCAGAAGCACAGAGCAGCTGAGGCAGCACCCTTGGCGGGCCGCAGACAGCCGGCCACCATCTGGACCAGAGTACAGGTGTCCGCCTGGCTTGGGAGGCAGCCTCAGCCTCAGCAGCAGCGGTCGCCATCTTGGTTCCGGGACTCAGCAGAACTTAGGAAATTAGTCTGAACAGGTTAGAGGGTGCGCCAGAGAATCGGACAGCTTCTGGGACAGGCGGAAGCACAGAGCCGCTGAGGCAGCACCCTTGGCGGGCCGCAGACAGCCGGCCACCGTCTGGACCAGAGGACAGGTGTCCACCAGGCTTGGGAGGCGGCCTCAGCCTCAGCAGCAGCGGTCGCCATCTGGGTTCCGGGACTCCGCGGGACCTAGGAAATTAGTCTGCACAGGTGAGAGTCTGCACCACAGAAGCTGACAGCTTCTGGGAACTGCCAAAGCAACACAGCCTCTGAGAAAGTCCCTGTTTTGGGCCTTCCTCTTCCACCAGGAGGAGGTCCAAAAACAAGATATCTGCGCACCTTCCCTGTAAGAGAGCTTGCCAGCAGAGAGTGCTCTGAGCACTGAAACTCAGAGGAGAGAATCTGTCTCCCAGGTCTGCTGAGAGATGGTAACAGAATCACCAGAAGTACAATCTCTAAACAGAGTCAACTATAACTACTAACTCCAGAGATTACCAGATGGTGAAAGGTAAACGTAGGAATCCTACTAACAGGAACCAAGACCACTCACCATCATCAGAACCCAGCACTCCCACTTCGCCCAGTCCAGGGCACCCCAACACACCCGAAAACCTAGACCTAGATTTAAAAGCATACCTCATGATGATGGTAGAGGACATCAAGAAGGACTTTAATAAATCACTTAAAGAAATACAGGAGAACACTGCTAAAGAGTTACAAGTCCTTAAAGAAAAACAGGAAAACAAAATCAAACAGGTAGAAGTCCTTACAGAAAAAGAGGAAAAAACATACAAACAGGTGATGGAAATGAACAAAACCATACTAGACCTAAAAAGGGAAGTAGACACAATAAAGAAAACTCAAAGAGAGGCAACACTGGAGATAGAAACCCTAGGAAAGAAATCTGGAACCATAGATTTGAGCATCAGCAACAGAATACAAGAGATGGAAGAGAGAATCTCAGGTGCAGAAGATTCCATAGAGAACATAGGCACAACAATCAAAGAAAATGGAAAATGCAAAAAGATCCTAACTCAAAATATCCAGGAAATCCAGGACACAATGAGAAGACCAAACCTATGGATAATAGGTGTGAATGAGAATGAAGATTTTCAACTCAAAGGACCAGCAAACATCTTCAACAAAATTATTGAAGAAAACTTCCCAAATATAAAGAAAGAGATACCTATGAACATACAAGAAGCCTACAGAACTCCAATTAGACTGGACCAGAAAAGAAATTCCTCCCGACACATAATAATCAGAACAACAAATGCACTAAATAAAGATAGAATACTAAAAGCAGTAAGGGAAAAAGGTCAAGTAACATACAAAGGCAAGCCTATCAGAATTACACCAGATTTTTCACCAGAGACTATGAAAGCCAGAAGAGCCTGGACAGATGTTATACAGACACTAAGACAACACAAATTCCAGCCCAGGCTACTATACCCAGCCAAACTCTCAATTACCATAGATGGAGAAACCAAAGTATTCCACGACAAAACCAAATTCACACATTATCTCTCCACGAATCCAGCCCTTCAAAGGTTAATAACAGAAAAAAACCAATACAAGAACGGGAACAATGCCCTAGAAAAAACAAGAAGGTAATCCCTCAACAAACCTAAAAGAAGACAGCCACAAGAACAGAATGCCAACTTTAACAACAAAAATAACAGGAAGCAACAATTACTTTTCCTTAATATCTCTTAACATCAATGGTCTCAACTCCCCAATAAAAAGACATAGACTAACAAACTGGCTACACAAACAAGACCCAACATTTTGCTGTTTACAGGAGACACATCTCAGAGAAAAAGATAGACACTACCTCAGAATAAAAGGCTGGAAAACAATTTTCCAAGCAAATGGTATGAAGAAACAAGCTGGAGTAGCCATCCTAATATCTGATAAGATTGACTTCCAACCCAAAGTCATCAAAAAAGACAAGGAGGGGCACTTCGTTCTCATCAAAGTTAAAATCCTCCAAGAGGAACTCTCAATTCTGAATATCTATGTTCCAAATACAAGGGCAGCCACATTCATTAAAGAAACTTTAGTAAAGCTCAAAGCACACATTGCACCTCACACAATAATAGTGGGAGACTTCAACACACCACTTTCACCAATGGACAGATCATGGAAACAGAAACTAAACAGGGACACACTGAAACTAACAGAAGTGATGAAACAAATGGATCTGACAGATATCTACAGAACATTTTATCCTAAAACAAAAGGATATACCTTCTTCTCAGCACCTCATGGTACCTTCTCCAAAATTGACCACATAATAGGTCACAAAACAGGCCTCAACAGATTCAAAAATATTGAAATTGTCCCATGTATCCTATCAGATCACCATGCACTAAGGCTGATCTTCAATAACAAAAAAAAATAACAGAAAGCCAACACTCACGTGGAAACTGAACAACACTCTTCTCAATGATACCTTGGTCAAGGAAGGAATAAAGAAAGAAATTAAAGACTTTTTAGAGTTTAATGAAAATGAAGCCACAACGTACCCAAACCTTTGGGACACAATGAAAGCATTTCTAAGAGGGAAACTCATAGCTCTGAGTGCCCCCAAAAAGAAACGGGAGAGAGCACATACTAGCAGCTTGACAACACATCTAAAAGCTCTAGAAAAAAAGGAAGCAAATTCACCCAAGAGGAGTAGACGGCAGGAAATAATCAAACTCAGGGGTGAAATCAACCAAGTGGAAACAAGAAGAACTATTCAAAGAATTAACCAAACGAGGAGTTGGTTCTTTGAGAAAATCAACAAGATAGATAAACCCTTAATTCGACTCACTAGAGGGCACAGAGAAAAAATCCTAATTAACAAAATCAGAACTGAAAAGGGAGACATAACAACAGATCCTGAAGAAATCCAAAACACCATCAGATCCTTCTACAAAAGGCTATACTCAACAAAACTGGAAAACCTGGATGAAATGGACAAATTTCTGGACAGATACCAGGTACCAAAGTTGAATCAGGATCAAGTTGACCTTCTAAACAGTCCCATGTCCCCTAAAGAAATAGAAGCAGTTATAAATAGTCTCCCAGCCCAAAAAAGCCCAGGACCAGACGGGTTTAGTGCAGAGTTCTATCAGACCTACAAAGAAGATCTAATTCCAGTTCTGCACAAACTTTTTCACAAGATAGAAGTAGAAGGTACTCTACCCAACTCATTTTATGAAGCCACTATTACTCTGATACCTAAACCACAGAAAGATCCAACAAAGATAGAGAACTTCAGACCAATTTCTCTTATGAATATTGATGCAAAAATCCTCAATAAAATTCTGGCTAACTGAATCCAAGAACACATTAAAGCAATCATCCATCCTGACCTAGTAGGTTTTATTCCAGGGATGCAGGGATGGTTTAATATATGAAAATCCATCAATGTAATCCACTATATAAACAAACTCAAAGACAAAAACCACATGATCATCTCGTTAGATGCAGAAAAAGCATTTGACAAGATCCAACACCCATTCATGATAAAAGTTCTGGAAAGATCAGGAATTCAAGGCCCATACCTAAACATGATAAAAGCAATCGACAGCAAACCAGTAGCCAACATCAAAGTAAATGGAGAGAAGCTGGAAGCAATCCCACTAAAATCAGCGACTAGACAAGGCTGCCCACTTTCTCCCTACCTTTTCAACATAGTACTTGAAGTATTAGCCAGAGCAATTCGACAACAAAAGGAGATCAAGGGGATACAAATTGGAAAGGAGGAAGGCAAAATATCACTTTTTGCAGATGATATGATAGTATATATAAGTGATCCTAAAAATTCGACTAGAGAACTCCTAAACCTGATAAACAGCTTCGGTGAAGTAGCTTGATATAAAATTAACTCAAACAAGTCAATGGCCTTTCTCTACACAAAGAATAAACAGGCTGAGAAAGAAATTAGGGAAACAACACCCTTCTCAATAGTCACAAATAATATAAAATATCTCGGCGTGACTCTAACTAAGGAAGTGAAAGATCTGTATGATAAAAACTTCAAGTCTCTGAAGAAAGAAATTAAAGAAGATCTGAGAAGATGGAAAGATCTCCCATGCTCATGGATTGGCAGGATCAACATTGTAAAAATGGCTATCTTGCCAAAAGCAATCTACAGATTCAATGCAATCCCCATCAAAATTCCAACTGAATTCTTCAACGAATTAGAAGGAGCAATTTGCAAATTCATCTGGAATAACAAAAAACCTAGGATAGCAAAAACTCTTCTCAAGGATAAAAGAACCTCTGGTGGAATCACCATGCCTGACCTAAAGCTTTACTACAGAGCAATTGTGGTAAAAACTGCATGGTACTGGTATAGAGACAGACAAGTAGACCAATGGAATAGAATTGAAGACCCAGAAATGAACCCACACACCTATGGTCACTTGATCTTCGACAAGGGAGCTAAAACCATCCAGTGGAAGAAAAACAGCATTTTCAACAATTGGTGCTGGCACTACTGGTTGTTATCATGTAGAAGAATGGGAATCGATCCATGCTTATCTCCTTGTACTAAGGTCAAATATAAATGGATCAAAGAACTCCACATAAAACCAGAGACACTGAAACTTATAGAGGAGAAAGTGGGGAAAAGCCTTGAAGATATGGGCACAGGGGAAAAATTCCTGAATAGAACAGCAATGGCTTGTGCTGTAAGATCGAGAATTGACAAATGGGACCTAATGAAACTCCAAAGTTTCTGCAAGGCAAAAGACACCGTCAATAAGACAAAGAGACCACCAACTGATTGGGAAAGGATCTTTACCTATCCTAAATCAGATAGGGGACTAATATCCAACATATATAAAGAACTCAAGAAGGTGAACTTCAGTAAATCAAATAACCCCATTAAAAAATGGGGCTCAGAACTGAACAAAGAATTCTCACCTGAGGAATACCGAATGGCAGAGAAGCACCTGAAAAAATGTTCAACATCCTTAATCATCAGGGAAATGCAAATCAAAACAACCCTGAGATTCCACCTCACACCAATTAGAATGGCTAAGATCAAAAATTCAGGTGACAGCAGATGCTGGCGAGGATGTGGAGAAAGAGGAACACTCCTCCATTGTTGGTGGGATTGCAGGCTTGTACAACCACTCTGGAAATCCGTCTGGCGGTTCCTCAGAAAATTGGACATAGTACTACGGGAGGATCCAGCAATACCTCTCCTGGGCATGTATCCAGAAGATGCCCCAACTGGTAAGAAGGACACATGTTCCACTATGTTCATAGCAGCCTTATTTATAATAGCCAGAAGCTGGAAAGAACCCAGATGCCCCTCAACAGAGGAATGGATACAGAAAATGTGGTACATCTACACAATGGAGTACTACTCAGCTATTAAAAAGAATGAATTTATGAAATTCCTAGCCAAATGGATGGACCTGGAGGGCATCATCCTGAGTGAGGTAACACATTCACAAAGGAACTCACACAATATGTACTCACTGATAAGTGGATATTAGCCCAAAACCTAGGATACCCAAGATATAAGATACAATTTCCTAAACACATGATACTCAAGAAAAATGAAGACTGAAGTGTGGACACTATGCCCCTCCTTAGAAGTGGGAACAAAACACCCTTGGAAGGAGTTACAGAGACAAAGTTTGGAGCTGAGATGAAAGGATGGCCCATGTAGAGACTGCCATATCCAGGGATCCACCCCATAATCAGCATCCAAACGCTGACACCATTGCATACACTAGCAAGATTTTATCGAAAGGACCCAGATGTAGCTGTCTCTTGTGAGACTATGCCGGGGCCTAGCAAACACAGAAGTGGATGCTCACAGTCAGCTAATGGATGGATCACAGGGCTCCCAATGGAGGAGCTAGAGAAAGTACCCAAGGAACTAAAGGGATCTGCAACCCTATAGGTGGATCAACATTATGAACTAACCAGTACCCCGGAGCTCTTGACTCTAGCTGCATATGTATCAAACGATGGCCTAGTCGGCCATCACTGTAAAGAGAGGCCCATTGGACACGCAAACTTTATATGCCCCAGAACAGGGGAACGCCAGGGCCAAAAAGGGGGAGTGGGCGGGTAGGGGAGTGGGAGTGGGTGGGTATGGGGGACTTTTGGTATAGCATTGGAAATGTAAATGAGCTAAATACCTAATAAAAAATGGAAAGAAAAAAAAAGTTCATTTTGGCTCATGGGTTTAGAGTCTCTGGTCCATGGTTTCTTGACTATTATTTCTGTACTGTGATAAGGTGCAATACCATGGTGGTAAGAAAACAGTAAATCAAGAGACAAAGGAACCAAAGGAAGATATGCCCTTCAAAGAAATGGCCCTGTGACCTACTCCTTCCAACTAGACCAACTACTAAATGTTTTACCTGCTACCTGATAGAATCCACTGACTTGTGTGTTAGTCCATGAGTAAATCAAATTGTGAGAGCAATGCCCTCATGAACCAGTCACCTCTTAACATCTGAAGATTACTATATTGAAGACTAGGCTTTTGGGGGATGTTTCAGATTCAGATTATAACCCATACCATCCTTTTATTGAGCACCAACATGTATGTATGGATGTGTGACAGTGTGTGGTGTGTGTTTGTGTGTGTGTGTGTGTGGTATGTGAATGGATATATGTATTTAGTGGGGTGTTATACTTTTGAGCTAGGAGGGTTTTATCATTCTTATTCATAATTGAATCTTCAGTGTCTGTAATAGAACTTAGCACAAAGGAGATGTTTAACAGATATTTATCAAGGAATGAGTGAGTGAAGAAATGGACATCCACTTTTGCACAAAACACATATGCTTCTAACTATGTCAGTATTTGCTAGACATATACTACAACATCTTTACATAGAAATAGTATTAAACATCACAATTTTAGTGATAATAAATACTAAACTTTTGAATTAAAGCCTTTATCAAGAGTTATGGGATATTTTTGAACTCAATAAAGACATCTCTTACATTTCTTAAGCCCAATGATTTTTTTTTTCTTGTTTGGTTTTTCAAGACAGGGATTCTCTGGATATCCTGGAACTAACTTTGTAGACCAGGCTGGCCTCAAACTCAGAAATCCACCTGCCTCTGTCTCCTGAGTGCTGGGATTAAAGGTGTGCGCCACCATGCCCAGCATGATGTTTTATGATATAAAATTTATGACTAAATAACCTTTCTAAAACTATGATAAAATAGAATGTAGAATAAGAAGATGAAGATGAAGAAGGAGGAGGAGGAGGCAAAGAAGAAGAAGAAGAAGAAGAAGAAGAAGAAGAAGAAGAAGAAGAAGAAGAAGAAGAAGAAGAAGAAGAACAAGAACAAGAACAAGAACAAGAACAAGAACAAGAACAAGAAGAGCAAGAGCAAGAACAAGAACAAGAACAAGAACAAGAACAAGAACAAGAACAAGAATAGAAAGAAGAATAATTTGAAAACAATTTTAAAACTTCTTTTCCATCAAATTGTTTTTTGTTTCTTGCATGGGAAAACTCATTTTAGCCTCTGAAGAGTTATGTATGCCATGCAGTCACTTCTAATGACTGACATCTGTTAAATAGAAATTATCAAGATTATAGAATTGTGGAATTGTTTTGGTTTTCAGGTTTCTTGGTCCTGAGTATGACTTTAGCAGATGTTTGTCTTGTTTATGGTCAAATTCTAGCATCAAGGATCAAATATTTGCTCTGCTCTCACAAAAAAAAAAAAAAAAAAAAATCTACTTTCCATACAGTGGATTACAAAAAACAGAAACAAAATAGGAAACAACATCAGAATGTTTGGGATGCCAAATAGCCTATGGAGAGCTCTATTTGCCAGGATGTCTGGGAACATCAGAGACAGGATGCCTTCTCACAGCTGCTGGAGCCCCTCTGATGAGAAGTCTTTATGGAAAAAAAATAGGCAATCAGCATTCTGCAAATGATGACATTTTCTATTAAATTATCTTTTCTTTTTATATAACACAGCTGCAACCACTTTATGTGGATTTTCCTAATGGTCCCTCGTCATACAAGCATGCAAAGTAAGGGCAGCTTCTCATCCATTCCCAGTTCCCAGGGTTCCAGACTAATGGCTTTTTGCTCCACTTGAAAGACCCCAGCTCTTCCTGACAGTCACATAAAACTGAAACAAAATGAACCATTAAAATTGGCCACTCAACTTGAAGGGCAGACTGTGTGGCTGTATTTTGTTTTTTGTTTTTTGTTTTTTTCACTAACCTAATACACACATTTGTGACTCTTCAAGAAAGCTGGGATGCAGATTGACCATTGAAGGTTTGGAGTATTGAATTATTGATCAATTAACTTCCCTTGGTTTTGTTTTAGTGAAAAGATGGTAGTTTTGTAGTTTCTGTGTCTTTGCATTTATAAATCAGTTATTTTATAAAAGTGATGTCATTCTGTAAATGGTTTGTTGGCAGACATGTACAGAACCTTGTAATATGCATGCCATAGAAAAATGGCAAGATCTTTTGAAGAAATGTCTCAGATTAATTTAGTTTGAGAACTTTTGGCTGTGGAAATGGTTAAAGTGCTACCTGAGGAGCTGGGGCACATAGCTCAGTAGGAGTGTTAGTCTAGTATACAGGGGCCCTGGGTTCCATTGCTAGCAACAAAAAAATGACAATAAAATAAAACATGATAAAGTTTTGGAATGAAGACTACGTATCAAACTAGGTAGGTTCTCTCTCTTATTTTTCATTTTCTGCCCTCTCCCTTCCTTTCTTTCTTCTTATCTTGTGTTGGAGCCTGAGGTAAGGACTTGTGCACAGAAGACAAATGCCACATAGCTGGACTCACAGCCCAACAACTCTTACATTTAAACTTCAGTGTACCAAAACAATTCTGTAAGTATGTAGAAGCATGTTGAATAAAAGGTGTAATTTAAACCATACATTTATTATTGTAGCTAAAAAATAAACTTGCAATCCATCTATTTTTATTATTTTTATGGTCATGTATTGCTTCTCATTGACTATGTTAGATAACATACTGCATAAAGAGATATAATCATTGTGATGAGGCATTTTTCATATGAAAATGTTAAAAAATAAAGTAACATCATTAATATACTGATAATCTGAGGGTTATGCAGCCCCTCTGTATCTGTGCATCTTTGTTGCTGTCAGATCTGCTGCATCTGCTACAGGCTCTCCAATTACTCTGCTTTTCTGACATGGTACTGATTTGCCACAGACTTTGCTTACATATTTATATAATTTATTGATCAATTAAAATAAAGCTGTATATAAACACGAACTGTACCCATGATTCTTATTATGTAGTGAAATTTCTAGTACATCTAGATCATCTAAAAATATTTCTTGGATGAATAAAAGAATAGAGTCTTGCTGGAAGAAGTTCAGCTATCTAATTTTACTTTAAAAATCTTTGGAGAAATCACCCATGTTTTGTATATACTCTAGTTTTCTATCTTATTTCATTTTTAAAGTTTTGCCATTTCTTTAAATTATTGTTATGATGTGTGTGTGTGTGTGTGTGTGTGTGTGTGTGTTGCTGAGATAGAATCACATAGCCTTACATATGATGGGCAAGTGTTATATCTTTAAGTAACATTGTACTCTTTTGACTTTTTAAATAGGTTTAATGTTGTTAATATTTGAAATATGTTACTATATTTGTGTGCTGGTTACTTTTTTGCCAACTTAACACAAACTACAGTCACCTGAGGAAAAAAAGAGCTACAATTTAGGAATTGTCTTTCTCAGATTTACCTGAGGGCAAGTTTGATGGATTTTTTCTTCATTAATGATTGAAATGGTGGCAGGGGTAGGGGTTATGCACCAATTGTAGGGGTGCTACCCAAGCCTTAAGCAGATGGAACTGAGTTGTATAAGATAGCAAACCAGTAAACAGCTTTGCCCATGGTCTCTGCTTTGGTCCCTGCCTTGGGCCTCTGTCTTGGTCTTCTGTTCATAATGTATTATATCCTGTAACCTAAAATAAACCCTTTTCCCCCAAAGTTGTTTTGGTCAGAGTTTTATTACAACCACAGAGAAACAAGGAAAGGCAATGTCATATATATGTTACACATTTTAAACTGATATGAAAAATATGAAAAAAACTGAAATGCCCTATACTATTCTAAACATCAGAAGAAAAAACATATTATTCTTAGATTTGCTGATATATTAGTTCAGTGGATATGAGACTAGAGTTCTGAATGCTGATGAGGCATTTTATTTATTAATGATTTGATGTCAAGGTCCCCAAATTAAAATACTCATAATGTTTGCATTCTCTTAATTTGTTCTTATTCAGATTTAAAATATTTAATGGGGGTATAAATTAACAAAAGGTATTTTCTCCACTGCACTCATAAGATATACACACTTCCATTTGCCAACTTAGTGAAACTTCACCTTTTATGGCTTGTGGAGGTGCTAATACAGCAAACATGCTGTGAGAAATAGCATCATTTTGCATTTGTTGTAGAAATGAAAGCCATAGTGCAGATGCATCCTGATTCCAGCCTAGGCAGAAGTGGTCTCCACTTAAAGCCACTATATCATAAGCCTGTATCTAACTGACAAAAGTATTTCTTACCATGTTGGGGAATGAATGCCATGGGTAACTGAACACAAAATGTATTAGTGGATTTTAAATCAAATACGATAGCCCCACTTTCTTCACACTTTCCCTATGTGTTTGGAGTTACCTATATTCAAGTAAAATCTGTAAATTTGAAGGGAAAGTTTCCAGAAACAAACAAGACAAACTTCATTTACATCTGGTTTATTAAAATATATTGTTAGAATAATTACTTTATCATGTGTGGTGTCCTTCACCTTTACTCCCAGAATTCAAGAGGCAGAAGCAGGCAAATGCTTCTAAATTCTAGGTCAGCCACAGCTACAAAGTAAGACCTTGTCTCAACAAACAAACTAACAAAATGAAACACAAAAAATTGTTCTATTAATTTTTAGTTATAATAGTTTAATATTAGTTATATTTTTACTAGATTCTTAGTATGCCTAATTTCCAAAGCAAATTTTATTCTTGGTATGTTCATATAGGTATGTTCATTTTAAATATATGGCATATCTAATATTAAGCATTCATCAAGTTTCAAAAATCCACTGGGGTTCTTAGAATGTTTCCTCAGTGCAGAAAGAAGAACTACTTACCAGTTTACAAACAAGTAGAATTTGATTCAGTTTTTGGTGTGAACTAGTCTTCCTTCAAATGGTAAAATACAATGATAATTAAGGGGAGGATAGATCAATTTAATGCCAACTCCAAGGTTAAAATGAAAAACAGATATCTTGTTTTTTTTTCCAAACTGGATCACAAGAGCACACTGGGAGCAAATATGCCTGCTTTATGAGACATAAGGAAGTATAACTGAATGAGAACTCACTGTCCTGTGTCCAAAGAAACCAATATGCAAACACCATCTTTTTACAAAAAGAAATAGTTCATTGGACCATCTATTGGCTAGGGGGTAAAGAGCTCAGGCATGCCTTCTCAATCATAGTAGCAGAATTGATAGGAAGAGAGAAGAAATCAGGTCACATGCTTTTAAAATATTTTATATGATTTGTCTACATGCATGTATGTGTATCACATTGTGTCTGAGGCCCACCTAGGCTTGATGACTGCCATAAAGGGGGTGCTGAAATTGAACCTGGGTGCTGCAAGAATAATACATGTATTTTTATTGATATTTTTATTAGGTATTTATTTTATTTATATTTCCAATGCTATACCAAAAGTCCCCCACACACTCCCTCCCCCACTCCCCCCCCCCCACTCCCACGTCTTGACCCTGGCTTTCCTCTGTACTGAGGCAGATAAAGTTACACGACCAATGGGCCCCTCTTTCCACTGATGGCCAACTAGGACATCTTCTGATACATATGCAGCTGGAAAGCACTAGCTCTGGGGGGTACTGGGTAATTCATATTGTTGTTCCACCTATAGGGTTGCAAATGCCCCCAGCTCCTTAGGTACTTTTTCTAGCTCATCAATTGTGGTCCCTGTGATCCATCCAATAGCTGACTGTGAGCATCCACTTCTGTGTTTGCTAGGCCCCAGCATAGTCTCACAATAGACAGCTATATCTGGGTCCTTTCAGCAAAATCTTGCTAGTGTATACAATGGTGTCAGCATTTGGAAGCTGATTATGGGATGGATTCCCGGATATAGCAGTCTCTAGATGGTCCATCCTTTTGTCTCAGCTCCAAACTGTGTCTCTGTAACTCCTTCCATGGGTGTTTTGTTCCCAATTCTAAGAATGAGCAAAGTGTCCACACTTTGGTCTTCCTTCTTCTTGAGTTTCATGTATTTTGCAAATTGTATCTTATATCTTGGGTATTCTAAGTTTCTGGGCTAATATCCACTTATCAGTGAGTACATATTGTGTGAGTTCTTTTGTGATTGGGTTACCTCACTCAAGATGATGCCCTCCAAGTCCATCCATTTGCATAGGAATTTCATAAATTCATTCTTTTTAATAGCTGAGTCGTATTCCATTGTGTAAATGTACCACATTTTCTGTATCCATTCCTCTGTTGAGGGGCATCTGGGTTCTTTACAGCTTCTGGCTATTATAAATAAGGTTGCTATGAACATAGCTGAGCATGTGTCCTTCTTACTGGTTGGAACATCTTCTGGATATATGCCCAGGAGAGGTATTGCTGGATCCTCCGGTAGTACTATGTCGTATTTTCTGAGGAACTACCAAACTGATTTTCAGATTGGTTGTACAAGCTTGCAATCCCTCCAACAATGGAAGAGTGCTCCTTTTTATTCACATCCTCGCCAGCATCTGCTGTCACCTGAATTTTTGATCTTAGCCATTCTGACTGGTGTGAGTTTGAATCTCATGGTTGTTATCATCTGCATTTCCCTGATGATTAAGGATGTTGAACATTTATTCAAGAGCTTCTCAGCCATTCATATTCCTCAGTTAAGAATTCTTTTTTTAACTGTGAGCCCCATTTTTTAATGGGGTTAATTGATTTTCTGGAGTCCACCTTCTTGAGTTCTTTATATATATTGGATAATAGCCCCCTATCTGATTTAGGATAGGTAAAGATGCTTTCCCAATCTGTTGGTGGTCTTTTTGTCTTATTGATGGTGTCTTTTGCCTTGCAGAAGCTTTGCAATTTTATGAGGTCCCATTTGTCGATTCTTCATCCTACAGTACAAGCCATTGTTATTGTATTCAGGAATTTTTCCCCTGTACCCATATCTTCGAGGCTTTTCCCTACTTTCTCCTCTGTAAGTTTCAGTGTCTCTGGTTTTATGTGGATTTCCTTAATCCAATTAGATTTGACCTTAGTACAAGGAGATAGGAATGGATCAATTCACATTCTTCTACATGATAACTGCCAGTTGTGCCAACACCAATTGTTGAAAATGCTGTCTTTTTTTCACTGGATGGTTTTTGCTCCCTTGTCAAACATCAATTGACCATAGGTGTGTGGGTTCATTTCTGGGTCTTTAATTCTATTCCATCGGTCTACTTGTCTGTCACTATACTAGTACCATGCAGCTTTTATCACAATTGCTCTGTAGTACAGCTTTAGGTTAGGCATGGTGATTCCACTAGAGAATCTTTTATTCTTGAGAAGAGGTTTTGCTATCCTAGGTTTTATGTTATTCCAGATGAATTTGCAGATTGCTCCTTCTAATTCGTTGAAGAATTGAGTTGGAATTTTGATGGGGATTGCATTGAATCTGTAGATTGCTTTTGGCAAGATAGCCATTTTTACAATGTTGATCCTGCCAATCCATGAGCATGGGAGATCTTTCTGTCTTCTGAGATCTTCTTTAATTTCTTTCTTCAGAGACTTATAGTTCTTATCATACAGATATTTCACTTCCGTAGTTAGAGTATTGCCAAAATATTTTATATTATTTGTGACTATTAAGAAAGGTGTTGTTTCCCTAATTTCTTCTCAGCCTGTTTATCCTTTGTGTAGAGAAAGGCCATTGACTTGTTTGAGTTAATTTTATATTCAGCTACTTCATTGAAGCTGTTTATCAGGTTTAGAAGTTCTCTGGTGGAATTTTTAGGGTCACTTATATATACTATCATATCATCTGCAAAAAGTGATATTTTGACTTCCTCTTTTCCAATTTGTATCCCCTTGATCTCCTTTTGTTGTTGAATTGCTCTGACTAGGACTTCAAGTACAATGTTGAATAGGTAGGAAGAAAGTGGGCAGCCTTTTCTAGTCCCTGATTTTAGTGGGATTGCTTCCAGCTTCTCACCATTTACTTTGATGTTGGTACTGGTTTGCTGTAGATTGCTTTTATCATGTTTAGCTATGGGCCTTGAATTCCTGATCTTTCCAAGACTTTTATGACGAATGGGTGTTGGATTTTTTCAAATGCTTTCTCTGCATCTAACGAGATGATCATGTGGTTTTTGTCTTTGAGTTTGTTTATATAATGGATTATGTTGATGGATTTCCATATATTGAACCATCCCTGCATCCCTGGGATGAAACCTACTTGGTCAGGATGGATGATTGTTTTGATGTGTTCTTGGATTCGGTTAGTGAGAACTTCATTGATGATTTTTGCATCAATATTTATAAAGGAAATTGGTCTGAGGTTCTCTATCTTTGTTGAGTCTTTTTGAATTTTAGGTATCAGAGTAATTGTGGCTTCAAAGAATGAACTGGGTAGAGTACCTTCTGTTTCTATTTTGTGGAACAGTTTGTGAAGAACTGATATTAGATCTTCTTTGAAGGTCTCATAGAACTAACTCTGCACTAAACTCATCTGTCCCTAGGCATTTTTTGGTTGGGAGACTATTAATGACTGCTTCTATTTCTTTAGGGGATATAGGACTATTTAGATCATTAACCTGATCTTGATTTAACTTTTGTGCATTGTATCTGTCTAGAAACTTCTCTATTTCATCCAAATTCTCCAGTTTTGTTGAGTATAGCCTTTTGTAGAAGGATCTGACGGTGTTTTGGATTTCTTCTGTATATGTTGTTATGTCTCCCTTTTCATTTCTGATTTTGTTAATTTGGATACTTTCCCTGTGCCCTCTAGTGAGTCTGGCTAAGTGTTTATCTATTTGTTGATTTCCCCCCCCCCCAAAAAAAAGAACAAAAAAACCCAAAAACAAACAAACAAACAAACACAGCTCCTCATTTGGTTGATTCTTTGAATAGTTCTTCTTGTTTCCACTTGGTTGATTTCACCCCTGAGTGTAATTATTTCCTGCTGTCTACTCCTCTTGAGTTAATTTGCTTCCTTTTTTCTAGAGCTTTTAGGTGTGTTTTCAAGCTGCAAGTGTGTGCTCTCTCTACTTTCTTTTTGGAGGCACTCAGAGCTATGAGTTTTCCTCTTATAAATGCTTTCATTGTGTCCGAAATATTTGGGTATGTTGTGGCTTCATGTTCATAAAACTCTATAAAGTCCTTAATTTCTTTCTTTATTCCTTCCTTGACCAAGGTATCATTGAGAAGAGTGTTGTTCAGTTTCCACGTGAATGTTGGATTTCTATTATTTATTTTGTTATTGAAGATCAGCTTTAGTTCATGGTGATCTGATAGGATTCATGGGACAATTTCAATATTTTTGTATCTGATTAGGCTTCTTTTTTGACCAGTTATGTGGTCAGTTGTAGAGAAGGTACCATGAGGTGCTGAGAAGAAGGTATATCCTTTTGTTTTCGGATAAAATGTTCTGTAGATATCTGTTAGATCCATTTGTTTCATAACTTCTGTTAGTTTCACTGTGTCCATGTTTAGTTTTTGTTTCCATGATCTGTCCATTGGTGAAAGTGGTGTGTTGAAGTCTCCCACTATTATTCTGTGAGGTGCTATGTGTGCTTTGAGCTTTAGTAAAGTTTCTTTAATGAATGTGGCTGCTCTTGTATTTGGAGCATAGATATTCAGAATTGAGAGTTCCTCTTCGATGATTTTACCTTTGATGAGTATGAAGTCCCCCTCCTTGTCTTTTTTGATGAGTTTGGGTTGGAAGTCGATTTTATTAGATATTAGAATGGCTACTCCAGCTTGTTTCTTCAGACCATTTGCTTGGAAAATTGTATTCCAGACTTTCATTCTGAGGTTGTGTCTGTCTTTTTCCCTGAGATAGGTTTCCTGTAAGCAACAAAAGGTTGGGTCCCGTTTGTGTAGTCCTTCTGTCAGTCTATGTCTTCTTATTGGGGATTTGAGTCCATGGATATTAAGGAAAAGTAATTGTTGCTTCCTATTATTTTTGTTGTTAGAGTTGACAATCTGTTCTTGTGGCTGTCTTCTTTTAGGTTTGTTGCAGGATTACTTTATTGCTTTTTCTAGAACGTCGTTTCTGTCCTTGTATTGTTTTTTGTTTTGTTTTGTTTTGTTTTGTTTTGTTTTGTTTTTTCTGTTATTATCCTTTGAAGGGCTGGATTCGTGGAAAGATAATGTGTGAATTTGGTTCAGTCATGGAATACTTTGGTTTCTCCATTTACAGTAATTGAAAGTTTGGCTGGGTATAGTAGCATGGGCTGGCATTTGTGTTCTCTTAGTGTCTGTATAACATCTGTCCAGGATCTTCTGGCTTTCATAGTCTCTGGTGAGAAGGTTGCTGTAATTCTAATTGGCCTGCCTTTATATGTTATGTGACCTTTTTCCCTTACTGCTTTTAATATTCTATCTTTATTTAGTGCATTTGTTGTTCTGATTATTATGTTTTGGGAGGAATTTCTTTTCTGGTCCAGTCTATTTGGAGTTCTGTAGGCTTCTTGTATGTACATGGCCATCTCTTTCTTTAGGTTTGGGAAGTTTTCTTCTATAAATTTTTTGAAGATATTTGCTGTCCCTTTGAGTCTAAAATCTTCATTCTCATCTACTCCTATTATCTGTAGATTTGGTCTTCTCATTGTGTCCTGGATTTCCTGGATGTTTTATATTAGGATCTTTTTGCATTTTGTATTTTCTTTGATTGTTGTGCCGGTGTTCTCTATGGAAACTTCTGCACCTGAGATTCTCTCTTTCATCTCTTGTATTCTGTTGCTGATGCTCGCATCTATGGTTCCAGGTTTCTTTCCTAGGGTTTCTATCTCCAGTGTTGCCTCACTTTGGGTTTTCTTAATTGCATCTACTTCCCTTTTTACTTCTAGTATGGTTTTGTTCATTTCCATGATCTGTTTTGTTGTGTTTTCCTGTGTTTCCATAAGGACTTGCAACTCTTTACCAGTGTTCTCCTGTTTTTCTTTAAGTGAGTTATTAAAGACCTTCTTGATGTCTTCTACCATCATCATTAGATATGCCTTTAAATCTGGGTCTAGGTTTTCGGGTGTGTTTGGGTGCCCTGGACTGACTGAGGTGGGAGTACTGGGTTCTGATGATAGTGAGTTGTCTTGGTTTTTGTTAGTAGATTCTTACGTCTGCCTTTCGCCATCTGGTAAACTCTGGATTCAGTTTTTATAGTTGTCTCTTGTTAAAGCTTGTTCCTCTCGTGATTCTGTTATTCTCTACCAGCACACTGGGGAGACTAGCTCTCTCCTGAGTTTCAGTGGTCAGAGCACTCTCTTCAGGCAGGCTCTCCTCTTTTAGGGAAGGTGCACAAATATCTGGCGTTCAGACATTCCTCCTAGCAGAAGATTAAGGCCAGAAACAGGACCTGTCCCAGAAGCTGTTAGCTTCTATAGTCCACACTCTCACCTGTGCAGACTAGTCTTGGTGGAGTCAGGGAACCAAGATGTCTCCTGCAGATGGTCAGGCAAAGTCCTCCTGGGCCGGGTGGACACCTATCCTCTGGCAGGGAAGGTGCCCGGATGTCTGGAGCCCAAAAAGGGGGCTGCCCCAAAAGCTATGTGGCTCCTGCCTGTCCCAGAAGCTGTTAGCTTCTGTAGTCCACACTCTCACCTGTGCACAGTAGTCTCGGTGAAATCCAGGATCAAAGATGTCTCCAGCAGATGCTCAGGCAAAGCCCCCCTATCCTCTGACAGGGAAGGTGCCTGGATGTCTGGAGCCCGAAAAGAATGCTGCCTTAGAAGCTTTTTGGCTCCTGCCTGTGCCAGAAGCTGTTAGCTTCTGTAGTCTACACTCTCACCTCTGTAGAGTAGTCTCAGTGGAGTCCAGGATCCACGACATCTCCCGCAGATGCTCAGGTAAAGCCCTCCCTAGCCGGAAGGACACCTATCCTCTATACATGTTCTTAATATGGGAGTTTTCGCTCTATCCCCATATGCTTGCTTTTGATTGAGAGTTATCTATATTCCTATCAGGAGATTCTTGAGCTTGTGACATCATTGGCAAGAATAACTGGCTTCTTATATTCAGACTCACTCTAAAATTCTGTTTCCAACCCATAAAAACCATTAGTAAAAGAACTGGATATTTCATGAAATACAACTTAACAATATGTTTTTTCAAGAAATTTATCCCTTCCTGTGTGCAGACCTTCTGTTATGTCAGTAGAACAATAGTTATAGCAGAGCATGTGATCATTGTGGTCAAGCCTGATTGAGCCATGGAAAATGAAGCTTGTTAAGACTGTTCAGGGATGGCCCTGGACATACCCAGGCCAGTAGTCTTAGAATTGAGATGTGAATGGAATTCAAATGGGAAAACAAAAATTTCGTTATAATTTGTAAGTCTGATTGTTCAGAACATTCTAGAATCATGTAAAGTTGCTTTGATTTTCCCATGTCCCAGTCACTAGCTATATAAATTAATCTTGGTAGCTACATACTAGCTCATCTCTATTATTTTACTTCAACTGGGAAATAGGAGAGTGAGAGAACATTCCTTGGATACTGTTCTAAGCAGATTACAATGATAATGATTTTAAGGTACCTCTCTTAGGGCCCCTATAGCCCCAACAAATGAATGATATGGCCCTTTAGGGCAAAGGAGGTAGGTTGATGAATTACAAATAGCCTACATAATATTTTTTATAATATTTTGTTCAGATAGAAAATGATGAAATTTGGTCTAATGATCAGAAAAATGTCATTTAACTCATTTTAGCATATGCCTCATTTACTTCCCTAACCCAAATACCCAACTTACTCAACCTTCCAGTAAACTAGAATGCCAATTGTGAGTTTACAGCATTCTGAGTTTTCCTACCTGGCTGTTTTTGTTCTACTGTATTTATCTACCTCGCAAGATTGTCTCTCATAGAGACTTCTGCTGTAAGGTTGGTCTCAAAATTCTGAGTCTCTCTCTCTCTCTCTCTCTCTCTCTCTCTCTCTCTCTCTCCTGCATGTGTATGAGAGAGAGACATTGACATAGAGACACACAAAGTGAGCTTTGAGAACCTTGAATCCATTTTCTATCATTCAATGTGCCAACATAGTATAGAACAATGATCAATTTGAATGAATATATTTTTCAAGTAAAATAACATGACTCTTACCAGTGTCTTGACAGCTTCATGTTCCTCCTACCTACACACCATGAACCTTTAATTGGATAACATTAACCTTTGTCTTCTCCTTTCCAAAAATTGTTCCTTAATTATTTCTGTGCCAAGTATGATCTAATCCAGGCCAGTAATGAACTTTTGGCATCTGTTAGCTTTTGCTATGTTTTTATAGAAGGAAATGAACCATGCTTTCCCAATCTTATTATCTGTAAATCTTTGTACTTACATAAAATACTCATGTGACAACTTATAAAGTGAACATTTTTTCTATTTCTATTTTAGTTACTTTAAATTAATTTCATGAAAAGAACTACTGAGCATGACTTTTATGTGTTGTGGTTTAGAATTAAATAAGACAGGATTCCATCAATTTAACAACCTATCTCAGGGATAGTTTTAAAGTAATATCTGTATATTAAAAGATGGTAGGTTCTTTTATAAAGAGAAGGGAAATATTTTTTTGTGGTCAGGGTCAGGTCCCCAAACAAGCAAAGGCCCCTGGGTTTCAGTAGTGAAGAATGGGAGGTACTACCTTTACTTAATGGAAGAGCAATAAGACTCAAAGCTATAATGACATGCATTTTGTTCAATCAAAAAACTTGAGCATGGAATCTGTCCTGTCAAACTATGTGGATAGATGGATATATGGAGATAAGGTTGAATGATAAACTGAAAAATTGGTATAGAGCCCCTTTATAGTAAATAATTATTTAATTCTGCCAAAATCATTTGTTAATTCTGCACAGAAGCTGGTAGTACTCATCATTATAATGGATGTCTTTGGTTCATCCTATCCAGCTGGTACCTCCAAGTCTTTTTAAAATTTTCTAGTCAGCAAAGAATCCTATGATACCAGAAACCATATAGGGTATGCATATTTGTTCAAGAGCATACCATTTCATCATAGTTATGTGTAAAAGAATGTTTTCTTTTAGAGCAAATAACAGATACTCAGACTTTTGCAAAAAAGTATACAAATGTACCCATTCTTGAGCTTCCCTCGATAAAGAATAGTATAGTGGATCTGGAAATAGATGTTACATTAGCTTTATCAAGAATATATACACAGACTTAGAATACAACTAAGTGCTTAGGCACATTTCTAGCATCTTTAGGGGTCTGGGTTCGATTACCAGCAGTGCACACACAAAGTATATTTAATTAAGGTAAATAAGAGCAAAATAGGATTTTGAAATTAATACGTTGACAAAATTGTTGTTATCATTTTATTAATCTGCATATGTGAATGTGAATACACACAGACACACATATTATATATAGAGATTATAAATTAGGATAAGCACCATTCTAATCAGAATACAGAGAAATTCCAATATCACAAAAGGTGTTCTTAATACTGTCACCTTGACTTTGTATCCATGGCCCCTCTGAGCCTGTAGGTGTGTTATTTCAAGGAAGTCATGCAAATAGAGTTGTGAAAATATGACCTTTGAGACATTCTTCAGTAAGTATGATGTCAATGCAATCCAGTTGGGATTCATACACAGTAAGTTTATCCCTTTGTATTGCTTTGTGTCTTGATGTTTGTATTTACTAAAACCTTTAAACTCTTCACCCATAAAAGGACATTAGTGCTTTTCTCTACACTTTTGTTCCTATAACTTACATTGCTATGTATTTTCGGGGAATTGTATGTTTTCTCTTAGCAAAGTGATTGTTAGATCACCTAAGTGCATTCTTACTTTTGAACAAAATTCTGGGACAGTTTATTAAAGTATACCATGTGTAGTTCATATTTATAATGCATAGGAAGTACATTTTCTTCACATCATGTGCAGCATTTAATATTATCACTGGTTCTATCTTGGCTTTCTAAGGAGTGGGTGGGAATATTTCATTAAAGATTTAATTTGAACTTATCTCTTGGGTTATGGTTTAAGTCATTTTCATGTAATTAATTCTGTTTATTACTTTATAATACATGAAAATCAATCTGATAGTTTTGAGAGTTCTTTATATGTTTTAGAAATGAGAGCTTGTTGGACATACTTTTAAAATATTTTTCTCAGTATAAAGGTTCTTATTTTAGCCTCATATAACAAGGTCTTTTGTAGTGTTAAAGTCATTATCTTGATGAAGTTCAGTTTATATGTTTGAATGGAAAATATTTATAGTGTAATATTTAAGAACTAAGCCTTTTTCTATCATTAGCTCCTGAAGATATTCTCTAATATTAAGAGTACCATAGTTTTATATTATATACTGGACACTTAAATTCATTTGAACTTTTGTAAATAGTGGAGTATGTTGTATATCATATTCAGTCCAGTTTGTTAAGAATAATTTTTTCATTTGCCTAAGAATTTCATGAATTCATTGTTTTTAATTGCTGAGTAGTACTCCGTTGTGTAAATGTACCACATTTTCTGTATCCATTCCTCTGTTGAGGGACATATGGGTTCTTTCCAGCTTCTGGGTATTATGAATAGGCTGCTATGAACATAGTGGAACATGTGTCCTCATTACAAGTTGGAACATCTTCTGGGTATATGCCTAGGAGAGGAATTGCTGGATCTTCCAGTAGTATTATGTCTATAATGAAGGAGCTAGAGAAAGTACCCAAGGAGCTAAAGGGGTCTGCAACCCTACAAGAGGAACAACAATATGAACTAACCAGTACCCCCCAGACCTTTGTCTCTATTTGCATATGTAGCAGAGAATGGCCTAGTTGGCCATCAATGGAAGGAGAGGCCCTCGGTCTTGTGAAGGTGATATCCCCTTGTACAGAGGAATGCCAGGGCCAGGATGCGGAAGTGGGTGGTTTGGGGAACAGGGTGGGGGAAGGTGTGGGGGGCTTTGGGGATAGCATTTTAAATGTTAATGAAGAAACTGATATAAAATAAAAATAAATAAAAAAGAATTTTTTCATTGATAGATAGATTGATTGATAGATAAGAGTACTAACCACTCTTGCAGACTACCTGGTTCAATTGCCAGCACTCACATGAGGGTTCAAGAATCAGGTGTAACTCTATCCCAGGGCATCTAATTCTATCTTCTGACCTCTGTTGGTACAGCACATGGTACACTGATATACACACAGGCAGGCAAATCTCTCATATACATACAGCAATAAAGTAATTTAAAAATATTTGTCCATTAAATTTCCTTTGTAACTTTGTTAAAATCCGCTGAGTGTATTTGTGTTGCTCTATTTTTGCATTCTGCTGTATTGATCTATGTATTGATCACACAATTTCTAATAATACACTGTTATGATTAGTTTAACTACAGAGTTAGTTATGAACTTATATTTTTGTCTTTTAAGCCTTCTTTGAAAGAAATGTTTTAACCATTTGAGCTCATTTACCTTTCCATATAAATTTTAGAATATGCTTATCTACATTAACATGAAGCTTTCTAGAATCTAAATAAATTATGTTAAACAGGTAGATCAGTATGTAGAAATCTAGCATCCTTAATAAGTTGAGTCTTCTCATCCACATTAAATGTGTCCCTCTATTCATTCAGGCCCTTGTTGCATTTTGGACTTGTTTTTTCTTTTCTTTTTAATTAGATATTTTATTTATTTGCATTTCAAATGTTATCCCCTTTCCTAGTTTTCCCTCCAAAAATCCCCTATCACCTCCCCCTTCCCCCAGTTCCCCAACCCACCTACTCCCATTCCTGTTCCTGGCATTCCCCAATATTGGGGCATAGAGCATTCACAGGACCAAGGGCCTCTCTCCTCCCATTGATGACTGACTGGGCCATCATCTGCTACATATAAAGCTAGAGCCACAAGTTCCACCATGTGTTTTCTTTGATTTGTGATATAGTTCCAAGGATCATTGCGGGGTACTGGTTAGTTCATATTCATGCTCCTCCTATGGGGCTTCAGACCCCTTCAGCTCCCTGGGTACTTTCTCTTGCTCCTTCATCCACTTCTGTATTTGCTAGGCACAGGCAGAGCCTCATAGGAGACAGCTATATCAGGATCCTATTAACAGACTCTTTTTGGCATCCACCTAGTGTCTGGGTTTAGTGGTTGCTTTGTAATGGATCCCCAAGTGGAGTAGTCTCTGGATGGTAGTTCCTTAAGGCTCTGCTCTGAACTTTGTAACTCCTTCTAAGGGTATTTTGTTCTCCATTCTAAGAAAGAATGAAGTATCCACAAGTTGGTCTTCCTTCTTCTGGAGTTTCATGTGTTTTGCAAATTGTGAGTTGGGTATTCTAAGCTTCTGGGTTAATAACCACTTATGAGTAAGTGCATATCAGGAGTGTTCTTATGTGATTGGGTTACCTAACTCAGGATGATATCCTCCAGATCCATCCATTTGTCTAAGAATATCATAAATTCATTGTTTTTAATAGCTGAGTAGTACTCCATTATGTAAATTACCACATTTTCTATATCCATTCCTCTGTTGAGGGACATCTGAGCCCTTTCCAGTTTCTGGCTATTATAAATAAGGCTTCTATGAACATAGTGGAGCATGTGTTCTTATTACAAGTTTTAACATCTTCTGGGTATATGCCTAGGAGAAGTATTGCTGGATCTTCTGGTAGTACTATGTCCAATTTTCTGTGGAACCTCCAGACTGATTTCCATAGTGTTTGTAACCATGTGCAATCCTTCCAGCAATGGAGGAGTGGTTCTCTCTCCACATCCATGCCAGCATCTGCAGTCACCTGAATTTTTGATTTTAGCCATTCTGAATGGTGTGAAGTGTAATCTCAACATTGTTTTGATTTGCATTTCCCTGATGATTAAGAATGTTGAACATTTTTTCATGTGCAAAAAGAGCCATTCGCTATTTCTCAGTTGAGAATTCTTTGTTTAGCTCTGTATCCCAATTTTTAAATAAGGTTAATTGATTTTCTGGGGTCCAGCTTCTTGAGTTCTTCATATATATTGGTTATTAGTCCCCTTTTGGATTTAGGATTGGTAAAGATACTTTTCCAATTTGTTGGTAACCTTTTTGTGTTATTGACAGTGTCTTTTGCCTTAAAGAAGCTTTGGGAGTTTATGAGGTCCCATTTGTCAATTCTAGATCTTAGAGCACAAGCCATTGGTGTTCTGTTCAGCATTTTTTTCCCCTGTGCCTTATCTTTGAGGCTTTCCTTCACTTTTTCTATAAATTTTACTGTCTATGGTTTTATGTGGAGTTCCTTGATCCACTTAGACTTGAGCTTAGTACAAGGAGATAAGAATGGATCAATTCATATTCTTGGGTGAATTTGCTTTCTTTTCTTCTTGAGCTTTCAGGTGTGCTGTCAAGCTGCTAGTGTATTCTCTCTCTAGTTTCTTTTTTGGTGGCACACAGAGCTATCAATTTTTCTCTTAGGACTGCTTTCATTGTGTCCCATATGTTTGGGTAAGTTGTGTCTTCATTGCCATTAAACTCTAAAAAGTCTTTAATTTATTTCTTTATTTCTTTCTTGACCAAGATATCATTGAGTTGAGTGTTGTTCACCTTCCATGTCAATGTTGGCTTTCTATTATTTATGTTGAAATTGAAGATCAGCCTTAGTCCATGGTGATGTGATAGGATGCATGGTATAATTTCAATATTTTTGTATCTGTTGAGGCATGTTTTGTGACCAATTATATGGTTAATTTTGGAGAAGGTACCATAAGGTGCTGAGAAGAAGGTATCTCCTTTTGTTTTAGGGTAAAATATTCTAGAAATATCTGTTAAACACATTTGTTTCATAACTTCTGTTAGTTTCACCACGTCTTTGTTTAGTTTCCGTTTCCAGGATCTGTCCATTGATGAGAGTGGCATTTTAAACTATCCCACTAGTATTGTGTCCATTTACAATGTGTGCTTTGAGCTTTACTAAAGTTTCTTTAATAAATGTGGATGTTCTTACATTTGGAGCATAGGTATTCAGAATTGAGTGTTCATATTGGATGATTTTAGACTTGATGAGAATGAAGTGCCCCTTCTTGTCTTTTTTAATAGCTTCGTGTTGGAAGTCAATTTTATTCGATGTTAGAATGACTACTCCAGCTTGTTTCTTAGGACAATTTGCTTGGAAAATTTTTTTCCAGCCTTTTATTCTGAGGTAATATCTCTTTGTCCCTGAGGTGGGTTTCCTGTAAGCAGCAAAATGTTGTGTCTTGTTTATGTAGCCAATATTTTAGTCTATGTCTTTTTATTGGGGAATTGAGTCCATTCATATTAAGAGATATTACGGAAAAGTAATTGTTTCTTCCTGTTATTTATGTTGTTAGAGTTGGGATTTTGTCCTTGTGGCTATCTTCTTTTCGGTTTGTTGAAGAATTATTTATTGCTTCTTCTTAGGGCATAATTTCCATCCTTGTGTTGGAGTTTTCCCTTTATTATCCTTTGAAGGGCTGGATTCATGGAAAGATATTGTGTGCATTTGGTTTTGTCATAGAATACTTTGGTTTCTCCATCTATGGTAATTAAGTGTTTCACCTGGTATATTAGCCTGGGCTAGCACTTGTGTTCTCTTAAGTTCTGTATAACATCTGTCCCGAATCTCTTGGCTTTCATAATCTCTGGTGGGATTTCTCATGTAATTCTAATAGGTCTGTCTTTGAATGTTACTTGACGTTTTTCCCTTAATGCCTTTAATATTCTATCCTTTTTTACTGCATTTGTTGTTCTGATTATTATGTTTCAGGAAGAATTTCTCTTCTGGTCCAGTC
Organism: Mus musculus; assembly: GCF_000001635.26. Classification (NCBI taxonomy): domain Eukaryota; kingdom Metazoa; phylum Chordata; class Mammalia; order Rodentia; family Muridae; genus Mus; species Mus musculus. The sequence goes on along the minus strand of NC_000086.7, from coordinate 15,770,206 downwards.
TATTTGGAGTTCCCTAGGCTTCTTTTTGTTCATGGCCATCTCTCTCTTTAGGTTAGGGACATATTCTTCTATAATTTTGTTGAAGATATTTACTGGCCCTTTAAATTAAAATTCTTCATTCTCATCTATACCTATTATCCTTAGGTTTGATCTTCTCATTGTGTCCTGGATTTCCTGGATGTTTTGAGTTAGGATCTTTTTGCATTTTGCATTTTCTTTGATTGTTGTTTCCATGTTTTCTATGGAATCTTCTGCACTTGAGATTTTTTCTTCCATCTCTTGTATTCTGTTGCTGATGCTTGCATCTAGATTTCCTGATTTCTTTCATAGTATTTCTATCTCCAGAGTTGTCTCCCATTGTGATTATGTTATTGTTTCTACTTCCATTTTTCTATCCTGGATGGTTTCTTTAAATTATTTCACCTGTTTTGTAGTGTTTTCCTATAACTCTTTCAGAGATTTTTGTGTATCCTCTTTAAGGGCTTCTAGCTGTTTAAATGTGTTCTCCTATATTTCTTTAAGGGAGTTATTTATTTTCTTCTTAAAGTCCTCCATCATCATCATGCAAAGTGACTTTAGATCCATGTCTTGCTTTTCTGGTGTGATGGTGTATCCAGGACTTACTATGGTGGGAGAGTTTGGTTCTGATGATGCCAAGTAAAATTTTTGTTGTTGTTGCTTCTGTTCTTATGCTTGTCTCCTGTCATCTGATTATCTCAAGTGCTTGCTGCCCTCAATATATCCTATTGGAGCCTGTCCTTCCTGTAATCCCAATTGTTTCAGGCCTCCTTAGAGTCCAGCTTTCTCTGTCACCCTGTGATTCCTGAATCCTGTGAACCTGAGATTTTGGGTGTGTCAGAGTTCTTGGCAGTCAAGCTTCCTCTGAGACCCTGATATCCTGGTATGACCAAGCTCCTGGCATCCTGATATACTGGAATCCTAAGATCCTGGGCGTGTTACATCACCTGGAGGTGATTTCTCCTCTGGGAACTGTGGGGCTCTCTGGTGTGTTTGAAACCAATTTATACCAGCACTGATCATGAGGAACCCAAGCTGCTGGCCAGGTAGGGCTCCTGAGTGCTTGCTCCTGCTGTTGCAGTCCTGTCACAATTGGTTTGGAACAGATGCTGTGTTTAACTCACCAGTGATCCTAAGATCCTGGGCGTGCTAGGGCACCTGTGGTGTGAAGAGTCCTCTGGGGACCGTGGGACTGTCTGCTGAATTCATGCCCAAGGTGGCCCAGAGCTGGTTCTGACCAGAAGGGTGCATTTTGGACTTTTTAATATAGTATTCTTATATGAGTTTTTCTTTTTTTAAAAAAATATTCTTTATTTTTTTTTACAGTCCAGATTTTATTCCCCTCCTAGTCCATGCTCTGACTGCTCCTTATCCCACATCTCCCCCCATGTCTCCAAGAAAATGTCTCCACTCACCCCCAACTCACCAGACCTCCCCACTCCCTTGGGACCCCATGTCTCTCAAGAGTTAGGTGTATCTTCTCTGACTGAGTCCATAACTGGCAGTCCTCTTCTATATATGTGTTGGGGGCCTCATATCAGCTTGTGTATGTTGTCTGGTTGGTAGCTCAGTGTATGAGAGATCCCGGGACAGGGTGTCCAGGTTAGTTGAGACTGCTGGTCTTCCTTTGGGGTTGCCTTCCTCTTCATCTTCTTTCAGCTTTTTCCTAATTCAAATACAGGGGTCATCAGCTTATTTCCATTGGTTATGATTTTTTTCTTTTATCCAATTAAAAAGTCCTGTTTTGAGGTATTTTAATTAATTCCATAAGTATTGCACACAATATATTTTTATCATACTTACCCCAACTCCCTCCAGATATACTCTTACGTTCACACCCGCCAACTTTTTGTGTCCTTTTTTCCTTTTTAGAACACATCATTCCAATTTGTGTTACACAAATTCTCTGGGTATGAGGTCTTTTCTGAAGAGTGGTCTGTGCTTTACTTTTGAATTCCATATTTCTGCTGTTAGTGTGTAATCATACATTCAATTCTGTGTAATAGCCTATATCCTATGAGCTTGTGAAACTGATTAATTTCACTTTTTATGTGAATTATTTTATGATTGAGCTTTCTATATAGAATCATTTGAAAATAGGGACAGTTACATTTCCTTAAAGTCTGAAGTCCATCATTTCCTCTTATTTTGCTGGCAGTGCTTATTTCTCAAGATCTTTTGTGCTATATGGAAGAATTGTGACAATAAAAATCTTTGTTTTGTTTCTAATATTAGTGGAAGAATATTGTTTCTCCTGTGAGTATATTATATAATGAGTTACTTTGGGGTGTTGTTATACTTTGAGTTTGTAATATGTCCTATAGTGTCATTTATCTGAAGCTGTTTGAGGGAGCTTGCATAACCTTATTAGGTGAGGTTTAATTGCTGAAAGTAAGCTGCCAGGGACTGGTTTTGAGTTAGAAACTAACCTTAATTACAGTTCAAATTCTCTGGTTACTACCTTCAAACATAGTAAAAGCAGGTACTCTGTGTTCCTGCTGCTATAGCTATAAATTGCTCTTGCCAACATGCCTTTCCTGTCACCATAGACTGTACCTTCTAAACTCTAAGCCAAAACATAACTATTCCCCCTTAACCTGGTTACATAAAAAAAATTATAATGTATATAACTCCTACTCACTCTCCAAAACTGCCACCACAATTCGAAAGATAATAGATTTAGTTTCCACCTCTCAACCTCTTATATTTCATAATTTACTGTTCCCTATGGATTGAAATACTCTAAGGAAGGAACTACAGATCTGAAAATCTCGAAAGCAAGTCTCTATTGCTGAAGATATCATGTACTTCAGAAACAGGACCCAGAGAATACTGAAACTTGAAAACTTTCTTCCTGCTGAGTAATTTCCATGACACCAGAAGGCACCATACAAGCTTCTACAAGGCAAAGGCAAACAACAGTCCTACCCACCTATGATGTCTATGAACCACATTGGTGACCAATATGGAACAATAATCCTGAGAGTGAAGTAGTGACACACATATTCATATATTGGTGGTAACCAATAGCTCCCTAAGACTTAAGACTGACTCAACAAGATGGAAACCATACCTGGTACTGGAAACCTAACTAACTACTCAGTACAAATCAAGTCATAATTATTAGAGGACAATATACAACCACTAATTCAATGAACCAGCAGTTGGATGAATCTCAGAAGAGCCCTTGAACTTTGGACTTTTAACATTGTTGAGACTGCTATAGACTATGAGGACTTTGAAAGTTGTACTGAATGCATTTGCATTATGCTATGTTTAAGTATGTCTCCCCTAGACTCATTTTTTTGAACAAGTCTATGAGGGCCAGGGAGTGGAATGTGATGGTTTGTATATTCTTGAACCAGGGAGTGGCTCCATTTGAAGGTGTGGCCTTGTTGGAATAGGTGTGACCTGGTTAGAGTAGGTGTGTCACTGTGGGTGTGGGCTTAAGACTCTCACCCTAGTTGCCTGAAAGTCAGTCTTCCACTAGCAGCGTTTGGGTGAAGATGTAGAACTCTCAGCTCTGCCTGCACCATGCCTGCCTGGATACTGCCATGCTCCCACCTTGGTGATGATGGACTGAACCTCTGAACCTGTAAGCCAGCCCCAATTAAATGTTGTTTTTATTAAAAAAAATATTTCCTAACAACAGTCTATAAACATTTGTTCTTATGCTCATAGACATGTAGTACATGTGTAGTCCTCACCTCTCACCAAGGGGGAAAATTTGCAACAGGCAGAGATCATTACAGAAAACCACAAACAAATAAAGAACAGAGTTGTGGAGCTCCGCCCCAATGGCTAAAAATACAAAACACTTCCACATCTAAGGTTTAGTGAACATTGCCGAAGATGTAGTGGAAAGATTGTAAGAGCCAAGAGTTTGCTGTAATATTGTGTCTTTTAGCATATCAGAAGCTACAGACATGAAGTCTTATCAACATAACTAAATGTGAGCTGAACTAGGGAGAAACTAATAGAAATGCTAATGAAAAGCTCATGAGTCCTCAACCTTACACAAAGTACTATATAGGCATCTGAGGCAAGTTAGGAATGGAAGAGTTGGCCCTTTCTGGGAAGGAGCACACCAATTGTTTGTGTAGTGCCAAATTGTCAGCCATGGAAACATACATACAGGCAGCATTACAAGGCAGCATTATAAGGATGGAACAGTTTAGATTTAGGAGAATGTATTTATTTATGTATGTATACATATACACACACCTATATATGCAATAATGATTAATGAAAAACATAGGTCATGAATTAGACATAGAGTGGGTAGGGATAAATAGGAGAGTTTGAAAGGAAGAAAGAGAGGAGATATATTACAATTAAATTGTAATCTGAAAAATAAACAAAGTAAAGCAAAAGTAAAGGGATTTGAAATAAACCTAGCAATGAAGTATGATTACTTAGAGATAAAATTATTTTTGGTGTTCTCTGATTTATTTTGTGTCTTTACTGATAGGAATAGTATCACATCTATCACATGAAATTGGTTAAATTCTCCAACAGCTATTGACTCAGTCTGGTCCATTTTTCTTAGCATTATGATTTTAACATAAAGGCAATTACCTCCTTTCCACTTCTTCACACAGACTTTCAGATAGCTAGGAATATATGCTGTGATAAAAATGCTGTTTTCTAAGGTTTTTCATTTTTGTTTTTAAGATTCTGTTTATTTATATATATCAAACACTAATCTGTGAAGCTTTGTTTTCATTTTGAATGAGTCTAACAATACCTTCTCAGATTATAATGAAATGCTGCAAGAATAAATAGAATCATAGACCCTCAAGATGTTGAAATATGGGGTAGAACACTCTGACTATGTGAATTTTCAGATTCAATGTAGTTGAGTATCTTGTTCAAGATTAAATTTGGAAAATTTTCAACCTAATTCTAAATTTCACTAGCAGATTGAAATCACAATTATGAAGGATGTTGAAGATACACAACTTCTATAAGGATGATTGTGCTTCAAAGTTATCAGCTTTGAAATTATTCTTAGTTATAATTCCTCTTAATGTTCGGGATGACATTTTGTACCTAAAGATGTACCCACTTAATGAAAGTTGCTGAAGAAGTAGTCCAAAGTGAAACTATCTATTTGACTACAAAATGATACACCAGAATAAAATGAATGCAATTTGCTATTTTCTAGCAAATTCACCACTGGATATTTTTAATTTTTTTGAAAATGTATATGTAGGATATCATAGATTAGTAAGTAATCTGGATTTCTCTTATTTTGTAGTACAATGGATAGAACCTAGGACTTGAAACATTTTAAACTCAAGTTTTCCCATTAAGCTATATTTCACTAGTGAGTCCTTGCTAAAGTTATTTTATCTTGCCATGTCCAAGATTCTAAATCTTCAGAATGAAAGTAATATTTTTTTTTACTTAAGGACTGTTAAAATGATTATATAGCACTTATAAACCATTTATGAATGGCTGATATAGTGTGTATCCATGCTTAGAAAATGTAAAAGAGATTACCTAAAATCAAATCATGTCATTTTTTTAAACAGATACTATGTTCCAAGTATTATGTGCATTGGGAGTTAAGACTCTCAAGTTCTAGAATCTTTGGGGGTCTCAGTTGATTTTTTTTTTTTTAATGACAACCCTAGGCCAGAGAAATAGCCAACAGTTCTATATTTAAATTCTTAGATCTAGGCAACTTAATAGTTGTGGTTCAATGTGTCTTATTTTGTTTCCTTTGGCAAGTTAAATTTCTTTATGATAGCCCTTTACTGGAACATGCTGGAATACTGAACCATGTGGGACCATAAAATCTAGCATGGTCCCAGGTTGAGCTAAGGTTAAAAGCCCTAGAGACCCTGAGCTTTACCTGTTCCTGAGTAGCAGGTCCTTGTCATTAGCTGCAGCTCCCCACACCCCATAGATTTGTGACTATCAGTCATGTAAGTGCAATACCCAAAACACCTCCACATGAAGAGGATATGACCTGTGGTCAGGTAGGTTCAAGGCAGATCTCCATTTTAATAAGGGACCTAAAGGCCTGGAGGGCTTAATCAAGAAGCTTTTCTTCCCAGGTATTCCTCCATGCAAAAGGTATTTAACCTCAGGCCCACCCTGAGAAGTCGGGTATGGTTTTACTCATCTACTTTCTGCCATGACAATAAATGCCCTAAAACCAGGAACTGCCTCTTTTCATTGAAAGCCATGGAGGTAGTCTTTGCCTACAGAGATTCTGTCTAATTTCCCATATAAGGCTTCTCTATGCTCCCAGATGCCACCAAGCCAAGCTCAAGCCCACCAACATCAAGCCAAGGACTCTTCTTGAGGGACCAGTTTAAGCTTTCCTCTTCCTCATCCCCACCTCCCAACCACAGGCTAGATCCAGTTTTGTGGACTCCCACTCCATTCTCAGTTCTTCTGTGGCTTCCAGTGGCACCTGGATGACCAAGAGCCTGAGAACCAGATGGCCTCAGCCTTATCACAGGCCTGCAGACCCTGGAGCCAGCTCCAGCTGTCCCTCACCTCAGACTGTGCTTCCCCACCACTTGAGCAGTGTCCTGGGGCTTCCTTACAGCTGAACACCTGCCATGAGGTAAACACAGTCAACTCCAGCATCCTGCCTCTGCGTGCCCTGTAGCAGAGTGGACACAAGACCAATAATTCTACAGAGACAAACAGATTTGGAACCATCATTGTTGTGTTTATAAAAATAATTAGAGAAAGAATATGTTTGGTGGATGTGCAGTCAGGTTTTTTGGAAGGGGGTGCCTCTGTGGGCCCATGCTGAGGCATCCCTTCTCCCTGAGGGACCAGCCACATGATGGTATAGTATAGTATAGAGTTGATTCAGGGCATGCAGAAGGGAGTTGAGAGGGTAGTAGAGACAGAGAAAGGCAGAGAGTTGAGGAGTAAAGAGGCTGGCCATGAGCACAAGGAAAGTGGGGTAAAGGAAAGAGAGGTGTAAGGGGCAAGAGGACAGAGCAAGAAGAAGAAAGCAAGAGAGAGAGGAGAGGGCAAGAAGCCCCCTTTATACCTGGCTGTTGCTAGGTAAGTGTGGGGCTGAGCCTAGACAAAATGTCAAGAATGGTAATAATGGGAATGCACAAAATAAAATATGTTCCCTTTTCTAAAAGAGTTTTAAAATTCAGTACACTAGATACATGCAAACCATTGGGATATTGCTTGTGCTTCACTGGAAGTGTTGCCAAACTCTATGGTAGCATATAAATGGAATAGGGGTATGGGAATTGGCATAACACAACAACTATTTGAGTATTTATTTAGTTTTGAGTATCAAATGACTGTGGGGCATTGGGCTATACACAGATATTCTGGTCACCAGTTGAGCTCAGTTGTTGAACCCTGTGACCTGGTGGTGATAATTCACCTACATGGTATTGAAGGAGTTCTCTCATGCCTCCTGGACCCTGGCTCCTGTCGAAGTTACTGCCCCCTCATCCCCCACAGGAGACACATGGTTAGTAGTCACTTAGGCAATGTCCCAAGCTTCTGACCTTCAGGCTAAACTCCTCCCCAGTTCCCTAGCAACAGAAAAGATAGCAGCTTATTTTAAGAAGGGCTGTTGGAGCCTCCTGGCTCTCTCACTCTCCTGCTCTCTTTGTCTTCTACTCTCCCATCTCCTCTCTCCCTCTTTCTCCCTCTTATTATCTAGCCTTTCTTCTATCTCCTTTTCTCCCTTCTCTCCTCTTGGGCATTCTCTCTCTCTCTCTCTCTCTCTCTCTCTCTCTCTCTCTCTCTCTCTCTCCCTCACCTTCTCTCTTTCCCTCTGCCTTTCTACAATAAAGCTCTAAAACCATAGAAAGTCTCTGCTCATCAAGGCCCACTGCGTAGACTCTCGCCTATGTGTGAATCTCTTTCTCTAAGCCCTCTCTCCCATAACCCCGGAGTGACAGGGTGTTGCTCCAGGGGCTGCCTCTTGTGCACCCCCCCCATCTAGTGGGGTCAATGGCTTAGATGCCCACCCGGGGCTGAGTAGAAAGCGTCAGGCAGCTCTCCCGAATCTGCCTGCCCAGAGCATAGGAGGAACTCTGGCCAGGCACTGGCTATTCTCCCTTCCCCCTCCTTCTCCTGCTCCCTTTTATTTCCCACAAATGACCAAGTGAAGAACAAAAGGAAAGTAGAAGAAGGAGTACAGTCAAAACCATTCCAAGTCATTCAGGGAAATTCAGAGAATTTTATGTTGTTGGTAATGATTATAAAAATTAGAGTAGGCCTATATTGGTAGTACACATGATACTGATGAGTGTGGCAGTTATGGACACACAAATATGGATTGCTCTCCAATAACAATTGTGGTGTGAGAACTATGGGCCAGTAGTCTTTTGTTGAGACCTACCACAGCTTACTCTTGAAGCTACACTTTTTTCAAGATGTACTAACCAATGATCATGTAAACACTAATCTGGAACTGGGATGCTTCAGCCTAATATGAGATATAACTAATATGCATCCTTTGCTCTGCACCCGCTATTGGATTTACTGAGACATTTTCAGAGCCATACAATCATATGGGTTCCGTGTCTCTCTCTCTCTCTCTCTCTCTCTCTCTCTCTCTCTCTCTCTCTCTGTGTGTGTGTGTGTGTGTGTGTGTGTGTGTGTGTTTCTCTTCTTTCCCTCTCTTTCCCTCACATTTCCTTCTTTCCACCTTGTATATGTGTTGAACCTGTATCTAGAGAGATACAAACACCTATTCAAAACCATTTATTCTTTCTCTGTATTTTTGCAGGAATACCTTCTATTTATCATTTCATTGTTACATTTACTTTCTAGAGGACCATAACTCATACAACAATAAAACAAAAAGATTCTCTTGGTGAGACTTATGAGTACAAAACTTCCTATGTAGGAAAGAAGGAATCATGAAAGATATAGTATAAAGTATAAATTATGCTCTTTTTCATACATGGAAATTAGCCTAATGATAATTAGCAAAAACATTGGGTACTCAGGTATTGAATATCTGGGAGATGACTAGAGTGGAGAAAATCCACTATGATTTTATATCTATTAGTTTCAAGGCCCTTGAAAAGTGACATCCATGCTCAATAGACAGAGCTGTTTGTTTCATTCTTGAGAATGATAAAGGGTCTCGGCCTCCACAGTATTGGCCAGGTGCCTGATGAATGTGATCGTACTATTCTCTTCTTGCTTTCCTGTCACAGTGGAGTGCTGTGATTGATGTACAAATACAAACAATCACTGCTAGTAGATATCGACTTTCTTTCAAGGCAAAGGTCATAGACATTTATGAAGCGGGTTACATAAAGCAGGAAATAACCCAGCATGCTCTCAGCTAGAGGTCAAACATTGCAGGACTCCATTTTGCCTGCCAGCCTGGAAACTGGATCTGCTATAGCCAGCTTAACCCATGCAATTCATATTCATACTGACTTCGAGTGAACCCTTTGAAATTCTGGGGAAGTCTATTAGATTCCCTAATCAATTCATTTTCCCATTATCTTAAATGATTATTCACATAACTATCTTGTTGTTGACACACTACTAGCTCCTGCCTTCTTTTTCATTCTCAGTGAATCTACTTGTTTCTTAATTGATGAGAAAATAGAAGCATCAAAAGATTTTTTTGTTTATTTTTCAGATTTGTAATTTTAATTACATTCACCCCTTCATTTTCCTCCCTCAAAAATCCTCTATCTACCCCTACATGCTCTCCTTCAAATGCATGGCTTTTTTATCATATATATATATATATATATATATATATATATATATATATATGTATAAATTTTCCATTAGTTTAGGATCATGTTTTGGTCAAATTCACCCCAGGACCATCCTCTAGATCTCAGTTTTATTTCTGAAGGCAATTCATTCCATTATTATGTTTAAAAACCCTAAAGTCATACGATAATTTTGATAGCTTTTTTTTTTTTGGCTTAACATATTCATAAAACTCCCATTGTAGAAATTCAACTTTAAGGTAAAAACTTCCTATAGTCTAAAACATTTTTGAAAGATTCTTGTGTCAACCAAAGACATGGTATATATGATTTTATACTATAATCTTTATATTAATTGATATGCTGAGGGCAGGCATGGAAGGGGACAACATTTGAAACATAAATAATTAAAACATTTTTTAAAGTAGAAAAGAAGTAGAAATCTCAGCTTGGTTTTGTCTGCTTGTTGTTGTTGGAGAGAGAGAGAGAGAGAGAGAGAGAGAGAGAGAGAGAGAGAGAGGAAGAGAAGGGTGAGGAGGAAATGGAGGAAGAGGAAGAAGAAAAAGAAGAAGAAGAAGAAGAAGAAGAAGAAGAAGAAGAAGAAGAAGAAGAAGAAGAAGAAGAGGAGAGGAGGAGGAGGAGGAGAAGGAGGAGTAGGAGGAAAAGGAAGAGGAAGAAGAGGAGGAGGAGGAGGAGGAGGAGGAGGAAGAGGAAGAACAAGAAGAGGAGGAGGAGGAGGAAGAGGAGGAGGAAGAAGAAGAGGAGGAGGAAGAAGAAGAGGAGGAGGAAGAAGAGGAAGAAGAGGAGGAGGAGGAAGAGGACGAACAAGAAGAGGAGGAGGAAGAGGAAGAAGAAGGAGAAGAAGAAGAGGACGGTTTGGTGTGCATTGATGATCTTGGAGGTTCTGGGAGCCGGAATTGGGGGAAACATGATTTAAACATATTGTATGAAATTATTTTCAATAAATGTTTTTTTTTCAAAAAAAAAAACAAAACAAAATTCAAGTGGTCTTATTTTCCTTTCTACGAGGGTATTTCTTCAGCTTGTCATTTTTCAGTATTCTTGTGACATTTTATGATTGGTTAGATCTGCTTCAATCTAGTCTATGGAATTAATTTACCATCATCTGTTCCTTAGACATTATTGTTCCTCTCTGATTTTCTTCATTCCTCAAACTGTCTTAAGGTACATATGTTAGAGTGAAAGATCACTGTTGGGGCCAGGAAGCTCCTGGCATCTCAGTCTCCTTCTTGTCCCTGAGCCATCATCAAACACTGTTTTGCTTCTTCCACTATATTGCTTCTGTTTCATAACTGACTCAACATTTTACAATGAGGGCACTCCTTTCCAGAACTTTTACAATGAAGGCATTCCTTTCTTGACATTTTACAGTGGGGGAATTCCTTTGACATCAATGTGTTACTTACTACCCTTTTGGCCTGTGTACCTGAGCAAATACTGTCTGTGGTTTTCAGCTTTATAAACCCTCCATTTCCCAAGAGTTAAAGAGACTTGAACAGAATTTTTGTCTCGTCTCCTTCCTTTATGTCTTTTGATCCCAAATTATCATTGTAACTCCCTCCATTCGAGAACCCCATTGTTTAAGTCTTGCAAGTCAAGGCAGATCAAAAGTGGAAAAAGAGGTTTTCCAATATTAATAGTACAAGCAATTTATAAATTTGAACACTTTTTATGTCCCAAGCTTGGGCCATTTCAGATGTTTTCTTGTTCTAACTTGACAAAACCTTGTGGGCGTGAATCTCAAAATCTGTTTCACAGAGTAGAAGCATCGGCAACAGTATGAAGCAGCAGCAAGAGCAGCTGCAACAATGACTTATTTGAGGGACTGTTAGGTTAGAAATGCAAAGATCATCTGGCAATAGTCCATGATAGCTAGAGTTTAGTAGTTCTTGCCCTGTGTTGGCACAGGCATTACTGTCAAGAGATTGACTAGGCCATAGAGTTAGTAGACTATAAATTCAGGTTGCAAGTCTATACACGCTGATTCAAGAAACACCAACTTCAGCAGCATTTTTAAACTATCTACTTAATGTCCATTTCTCATTTACTATATCCTACAAAGATAGAATTAGATGGCAATATTTTGCTTTGACACCAAACAATAGAACCAATATGCATCAATTAAGGTCATGTCATGGAAATAGACTTTTAAGTGGAAGAAACTAGTCTACAAAAAATGTCCAAGGAGAGTGTCCTTGGTTCTAATACCATAGGTGAATGTGTGAGAGAAGTTACCCAAAGAAAGTATCCCCAGATGTTGGTGATCTGACCATGTCAGTGTAACTGCATGGAATTACAAATTTCTGGGAGTAGATTTTAGCATACACTCACCAACAGCAAATACTCAGAGCAGTTAGAAAGGATGAGTGTCTCAATCCCAAAGGAGAGAGATTGGGGGAATTCCAGGGTCACAGCTCCTCTCTCAGTGTTATTCTTATCTTTTAACTAACTTGTTTGTACAAGTTCCTCATAGGGACCTAATGTGATTACGGAATTTTGGTAGGTTGGCCACAATCAGACTATTTGCAACACTGTCAGAAGAACAGAAATTTAGCAAAGTAAGCACAGGTGAGAGCTGATGCCACAAAAGTGATTTGGAAGATAATGATAACAAAGGGGGAAATTGAGCAGCCAAAGGTAAAAACAAATACTGAATGAGAGAGAAACAGACATCACGTAGGATCACAGAGTGTCTGAAAGTAAGCGTCTCAATGTCAAATGCTTCTCCGTAGTATCCAACATTGATAATATTATTATTATCACATGGGAAATCATCTGGGGCCATTGGGGTGGAAGTCCCATGCCAGAAAGCTGGTGTCAGTTGAAAAACTCATTGAAAAGAAATGAACAAACAAACAAACCAATGATTGTCTCCCAGTCTAAAGGAGCAGCTACAATTCACAGAGAGTCCTCATGTGAAAATGACCTAATATTTTCACTAGAAAGTTCCTATCCCTTCTTGTGTCCATCTGTGTCCAGAACTAACTCTGTCCCAGAGCTCTTCATACCCAAATACCCCCAGGAGAGAGCTGGTCTCACAGGAGTGCTGAAACACCTGTGAGCACAGATAAGACAGACACTTCTGCTTAAATTCCTGGACCAAAAGGGACCAACTCAGAGCCATCAGGTTACTGAACCAAGGAAGAGCCAAGGAGAGGACACTTCCAGTTTCTGTCTGCACCCCAAAGCTGACTCTGTGCTACAGCTCTCCACGCCCAAATTCCTCCTGGAAAGAACTGGTCACCCAGGAGTGCTGACAAACAGGCTTACAGGAGGAACAATCCACAGTCAGAGACAGCAAGTCCAGCTAACACCAAAGATGACCAAATGGTAAAAGGCAAGGGCAAGAACATAAGCAACAGGAACCAAGGTTACTTGGCATCATCAGAAACTAGTTCTTCCACCACAATGAGCCCTGGATTCCCCAATACACCAGAAAAGCAAGACTGGTTTAAAATTACATATCATGATGAAGATAAAGGACATTAAGAATAATGTAAATAATTCCCTTAAAGAAATACAGGAGAACACAGGTAAACAGCTAGAAACCCTAAAGAAGAAACACAAAAATCCTTTTAAAAATTAAATAAAACACAACTAAACAGGTGAAGGAATTGAACAAAACCATCCAGGATCTAAAAGTGGAAACAGAAACAGTAAAGAAATCACAAAGGAAGACAACCCTGGAGATGTATAACATAGAAAAGAGATAAGGAGTCATAGATACAAATATCACCAACAGAATACAAGAGATAGAAGAGAGAATCTTAGGTGAGGAAGATACCATAGAAAACATTGACACAACCAAATAAAATGCACAATGCAAAAAGCTCCTATCTCAATACATCCAGGAAATCCAGGATGCAATAAGAAGACCAAACCTAAGGATAATAGGTATAGAAGAGATCAAAAATTCCCAAATTAAAGGACCAGTAAATATCTTCAACAAAATTATAGATGAAAACTTCTCCAACCTAAAGAAGGAGATGCCCATGTACATAAAAGAAGCCTACAGAACTCAAAATAAACTGTACTATAAAAGAAATTTCTCCTGTAACATAATAATCAAAACACCAAATGCACAAAACAAAGAAAGAATATTAAAAGCAGTAAGGGAAAAAAGTTAAATAACATATAAAGGCAGACCTATCAGAATAACACCAGGCTTCCCACCAGAGACTATGAAAGCTAGAAGATTCTGAGCAGATGTTATATAGACCATAAGAGAACACAAATGCTAGCCCAGTCTATTATACCCAGAAAAACTCTCAATTACTACAAATGGAGAAACCAAGATATCCCATGAAGACAAAATAAAACAAAACAAAACAAAACAAAACAAAACAAAAAACAAATTTACACAACATTTTTCCACAAATCCAGCCCTACAAAGGATAATAGATGGAAAATTCCAACACATGGAGAGAAACTACACCACAGAAAATGCAAGAAAGTAATCTTTCAACAAACCCAAAAGAAGTTAGACACATATATGTACAAATAACATCAAAAATAAAAATAACTATAAATCTTAAAGTATTTACTTTTATTGAGAGTTCATCTCTTTTGTTCCTACTATTCAAATGCAGGATATAAGACCTTCCCTACTCATATGATAATATTTTTTTCCAGGTAAAATCCTTGCAAACCTTATTCCTGTAGTACCATTCATATTTCCAAAACCATTAATCTCTGCATTCTTAATACCTTGCACAACAGAAGCTACTATAATACTCAGTGTCAAGGATACTGTTTCTTTAAAAATTTTAGTAACTCACAACCTTTACATCACCCACCCATGTAGTGCTGTATAACTGAATATAGAATGTATGTTCTGGCTGAGTAGCTTGGTGTTCTTGTGTAAAAATCTAATGGTGTAAAACCTAATAATGAGTGCAAGGATTTTCCAAGACACGTTTGCCTATTCATGAGACCATTTTTCTCTTACTGAGTTGCTTTGCCTAGCCTTCATGTGATGGTCTTATTATAACTTGTTGGGTTGGATTGTTGGACTGATGTCCCTGGGAGTCCAGCTCTTTTCAGAGGGAGGCAGTGGGGTGTGAATCTGGGGAAGAACAGGGGTGGTCATGACGGAGGAACTGTGGTCTGGATGTAGTATGAAAGAAGAATTTTTAAAAATCACTAATACTACTGCATCAGCAAAAACTGCATGTGGTTGTACACATTACCAATATGTTCATTACTACAATTATATAAAAAAGTAAAAAAAATCTGAACTTAAATACATGAATCAATTCTAGATCTTAAGTTGTTTAATGTAAAGGTAAAGCCATTGTCATCACAGTGAGAACTGGTAAACTTTCTGTCACAATATTGTTGTGTCCAAATATCATCATCATTGATATGTTACTAACATTGTTACATCATATATTTCATAGTTTAGCCAGGAATTTTCACATGTGTCTTTTCATTAAACTGGTAATTCCCTATTTTGCCAGATATGGAGGCCTGCTCCTATTAGAGAGAAAACACATTCTCTTTGAGTTCCTGTCCTTGGATCCTCAAAGATGAAATACCTTCCATTATATTCCAAGGCATAGGCTGCTCCCCAACAAATCTGAGTCCTGTAAGGCCAGTATAATGGTAGTTTCTTCTTTTTACTGTAGCACCCTAGAAGCTCAGTGTCCTGAAAAGACCAGGAACCTTTGGATAGAGGATGGTATAAGCACCTGTAAAGCTTGCATGTGCCAAAAGAAAAGAAACAGATTCTGAGGTCTGCAGGCAGTGGTGTAGGTATCTCAGAGGTCTGCCTCTTAGACAGGAATTAAAGGAACCCAATTCTCACTCATATTCTCAATGATCTGTGTCAGGTAGGCCAGTAGATCAGTAGACTACTATTAATGTGCATCTGTAGTCCAGGCCAGGACTGCCTTTCAAGTTCACCAACACTAAAGATGGAATTATCTAACTGTGGCCATAAATTTCAGAAGTGTCCATATTTTGAATGAGGAATAATGAATAAACTAACCACAAATTAAATTGTCATTTTATTTACTATTTTTTGTTTCAAATAAATGAGTCATTCACTGTTTCCTTAGTTGCTTGCAGGCATAGTGATGATAAATCAGTGAATGATCATGTAATAAGCATTTCAAAATATATGATTTTATATAAGTGAAAAAATAAGAGCAAGTATCAATATAGACTCAACTCTTTTGCCTGAATCCTGATGCCCTCTATCTGAAGGGAACCAGCTCAGTGTCCTACCCACAGCCAACAATTGCAGCTCCTGCTATAACCTCTAACAATAAAAATCAAAAAGTTGGGGACACAATCAGACCCTGATGCAGGGAAACATCTAACTATCTGCTCTCTTGTACATGGATTAGCTCTAGCCTGGAGATACTGAGAATCCTGTATTGTTACCTCATTGGGTTTATAGGTGCCAAAGCCCAGAGCAGAAATGAAGTGGCCATCATTTAGTTTGACAAACTGATATTTGAAGCTCATTGTCTCTCACTTTTCTGGCTAAGCACGTCCTGAGTCTTCTGTTGCCTTGAAGGGGAAGTGGGTAAACATATATCAATTTCCTGTCTAATGGTTAACAAGAGACACTCCCTTTCTGAGAGTTAGCCATGCCTACTCACTGACTAATGGTTAACTATCTTTGTTCCCCAGCTAATGATTAATCAGTGCTACTGTCTGGTTAATAGTTAACAGTACTCTTGTGTGCCTACTTTTTAAATGCTACTATTGTCTGTCTAGTGGACAACTAACAGAAGGGAGGAGTCAAAAATTTAAAGCAGTATTACACATATAAGAAGAGAAACCACTCATTTTCTTATGAAGGATGAATTTCAAATAAAGTACTATATAATGATAAGAAAAAGAAAACTATCAAAAAGGTATAATTAGCCAGTATAAAAAAGATATTATGACAATATTTATTTATGCAGATCAGGGCTTTAAACATGCTAAGCATATACTTTTTTTTTTGCTTTTTTTAATTATTATTTTTATTAGGTATTTTCTTCATTTACATTTCCAATGCTATCCCAAAAGTCCCCCAGCCCCCCTCCCCACTCCCCTACCTACCTACTCCCACTTCTTGGCCCTGGAGTTCCCCTGTACTGAGGCATATAAAGTTTGCAAGACCAATGGGCCCGTGCCCTAGCAAACACAGAAGTGGAGACTCACAGTCAGCTATTGGATGGAACACAGAGCCCCCAATGGAGGAGCTAGAGAAAGTACCCAAGGAGCTAAAGTGATCTGTAACCCTATAGGTGGAACAACAATATGAACTAACCAGTAGCCCCTGGAGCTCATGTCTCTAGCTGCGTATGTATCAGAAGACGGCCTAGTAGGCCATCAGTGGAAAAATAAATTCTTGAGAGAAGCTGAACTAAGAAAGGATTTTCAGAAGGTTTACCAGTTGGTAAAATCTGCCTTTGCTGTCTCTCAAAGAAAAAAAAAATGTGGAATTTTACAGATCTCTTTTTCCTAGCTATAGCACCCGAAAGTCCACAGCTAAACTATTTCAGAGATGCTGGGACAATTTTGCATTTGTGTTCCTATTTGAAATGATTTGATTTTGATATGCAAAAGTGAACAATCAAATGTGAGGGAAGATTATATTGTCACAATGCCTTCACCTCCTGCCTACTCTAATTATGTGGTCTATTAGAGAAGGAGATTAAAACAATGCCATCAAAACCTAGAAAATGTATTTCACAAGTGCAAAACGAAACCCGGCATTTCTCTAGCTCTGGTGGAGTCACCACAAGTTATTAAACAGACTTGTGAAGGAATCTAAAATATTCCTGAATATAGCCAATGGTGACATTTATAGTCTTTACTATAAAGTCAGTTTGTACTCACGGATCAGAAAATTGTCCAAATCACCGTGTAAATGTAGGGTAGGCCCTGTGAATAAAGCCTACATCTCACCAGCGTGGTTATGCTTCTATACAAGGATGATGTTTATGAAAATATGGACAGGTTGCATATCGCTCTCTCATATGGAAGTGTTTATCTATAGGTAGATGCTCCACAAGCAGAAGCACTTTCCAGCTGATAAGTCCAGAATGTTGCTTGTCACAGAGAAAGCACTGAAAAGAATAGATATTTTTGTTTGTTTGTTTGTGCAGGGCGAAAATTGATTGGAAGGAAATTAAGAGAAATCAAAGATTTTAATTTGAAAACGAACAGCTTATTTACATTGAATGTCAGGTGCAAATAAAAAATGAAATTGAAATTTCTAAGGATAGTGACAAAGAGAGAGGGGGGAGGGAGGGAGGGAGAGAGAGAGAGAGAGAGAGAGAGAGAGAGAGAGAGAGAGAGAGAACCATAAACTGAGTCATCATGACAGGGACTATTCTGAAAGTTCTGTGCTCTATTAAGAACCTGCTTTTAATATGCTTCTCTCAAATAGCAAGGACCGTGGACACATAGACACATAGTGGCTATCCATTAAACAACTTGCTCAATATATTGTCATAGCTGAGACCATTCTTTTGTTCTGCTTTTTACCAGTCGAATTCTCCTTACTATATTTAAAAGTTGTCAAAAAACCTACCCTCTTTTTTTTTTTATTATTTTTTTTCCATTTTTTATTAGGTATTTAACTCATTTACATTTCCAATGCTATACCAAAAGTCCCCCATATCCACCCACCCCCACTCCCCTGCCCACCCACTCCCCCTTTTTGGCCCTGGTGTTCCCCTGTACTGGGGCATATAAAGTTTGCAAGTCCAATGGGCCTCTCTTTCCAGTGATGGCCGACTAGGCCATCTTTTGATATATATGCAGCTAGAGTCAAGAGCTCCGGGGTACTGGTTAGTTCATAATGTTGTTCCACCTATAGGGTTGCAGATCCCTTTAGCTCCTTGGCTACTTTCTCTAGCTCCTCCATTGGGAGCCCTATGATCCATCCATTAGCTGACTGTGAGCATCCACTTCTGTGTTTGCTAGGCCCCGGCATAGTCTCACAAGAGACAGCTACATCTGGGTCCTTTCAATAAAATCTTGCTAGTGTATGCAATGGTGTCAGCGTTTGGATGCTGATTATGGGGTGGATCCCTGGATATGGCAGTCTCTACATGCTAAGCATATACTTTACTCTGAGCTACAAACCTGACAATCATGCCTCACTCTTCAGTTTTTCCAGGCCATTTGAAGTAAATTACTCTGATTTACTATCTGATTTTTGTTTTCTTCCTCTTGTTCTTCCTTGTCAGTTAGTACTAGAGATATAAACCCAGGAAAAGAGTATGAAATAGCATCTTGTCTTTTACACTTCAAACTCCTAAATGTGAATTTAGAGAGTGCATTGGCTACCAAAATATTTATATACATTTTTAAAATATTAAAAATTGTTTGTGAGACATGATAATCTAGTAAACCAAACACAAATATTAATTACCATTTTCTAGTCAAAGGCACTAAACTGTCAGTGAAAAGGATTATTATGCTAAAATTGAAGCATAAGGAGGGGAATGAGAGTAGAAATGTACAAACCAGGATTGGTAAGAGAGATCCCCAAGGGTTGTTTGCCACTAAATGCGATGGCCTAAATTCAATTCTCTGAATATACAAGGTATAAAAAAGGAGCAAACTCCCACAAGTTGTTCTGACCTCCACATTCATTCCTTGGCATGTGTGAATGCACATTCAAATAAATGAATGAATAAATAAATAAACACAAAAATAAATATATGCAATTGAAATGCACAAATTGGCAAAAAAAAAAAAATGTGAAAAGGGAAGCTGTCGACATGGACCAGACCAGAGAAAACTGATGCTCAAGCCCATCGTGTGGAAAGCACAGACACACATATTCTGTCAGTTACATTTCTCATTGCTGTGACAAAATGTCTGACAAATGTAATGTAAGGAAGTGAGAGTTTATTTTGCCTCATAGGTTGAGGGGATAGTCCACTTCTGATGGAGAAGGTATGGCAGCAGGAGTATGAGGTAGCTGATCACATTGTGTGTATAGTTAAATAGCAGAATCCACAATAGGTGGATTTTAGCTTAACATCTCCTTTTTATTCACCCATGGAACAATGCTACGCACATTTGGACTGGCTCTTCTCCTTCAATTATACACACACACACACACACACACACACACACACACACACACACACACACAAGTTCACACATGCTCTCTCACAAACAATCTTACCAAAGAAGCCTCAAAAGATTCAGCAATAGAAATGGGATTTGCCTGGGGTGCAAAGTTGGTCTTCAATGAAGAGATATGGTTTATATTTACAATAATAATACATCTTCCCTGTGAGAAATCACTCAACACACTTAGAAACTGATGACACTTTTACAGCATCCTTGAGCTGCCCCTTTAGAGACCTGTTCTTACATATGAGTCAGGAGGGTAGGCCAGAACCAACCCCAAATCAGGGTTGTCTTATTCTGTTATGTAAATGGAGCCTAACTGGTGGTAAATATAAGTCACCAAACATTAGCAGAAACTTGTATCAACCCTCAACTTTAATTATGATTTTACTTCTCACAGTTTCTAACAAGTCTTGCTAGTATAATCGGTATCCCCTGGTTGTATTAGAGCTAACTGTCCTTGAGCTAAATTTGACATTGTATAACTTATTATTCCCTAAGCAAGTTTATTAGCAAATCCTTTATAGCAACAATTTTACTACTTCACATTTCTCCCGCATCAACAATGAGTATATACTCTCATATGAGCAGAACTAAGATTCATATCACATTTATCAGGGATAGTGGGATGACTCAGTAGTTAACAGTACTTGCTTTGTGAGCCTGACAATATTAACTTAACCCCCCATTCCACAGTAAAGGGAGACAACTTACTTCTGAAAAACGTCCTGTTCCTTCCATATATGTTGAATAGCATGTGCTCACTTTCACTCAAAAATACTTATCATTCATATATTTGTAACAACAATAAAAATAAATAAACAAAATCTAAAGCAAAGTCCTTACCTTGGTCTCTGACAAAGCCTAGAAATTTTACCCTTCTATGTGTGTGGATATGGTTTGAATGTATCTCCCAAGGTTCACATTAAAGTTTAGTCTTAATTTTTGAAGTATTAGATGGGTGGAAACATCTGACAGTAATGTCTAGAGGTGTGGCCTTTGAGGGGGGGATGATTGACATGAGATAAATGTGTTGTGGTGAATTCCCTATTAGTAAATTCTAGTTTTCTTATAAGAAGACAGAAAGATATAAGAAATGATGCACACTCCCGCCCTTTCTCTTTACATGTAAAGCCTTGAGTCTTCTCAGGACTCTGCCAACCAAAGGGTGATAACTATGTATTTGTATGGTGTTGTACCTCCAAGACCATAACCCTGAATAAGCCTCTTTTAGTAAATTTGGTCAATAATATGGTGTTTTGGCAACAGTAAAGAAACTAATGTATAATCTGTAGTAAACTTAAACTTGAGAGACCATGATGTAAAACATTTTGCTAACAAAATCTAAACATCAAAACCATCACACCCTCCCACCTTCATTTTCCCTTTAAACCTAAAACAGCTTGCACAGAATAGCCAAGGAAATTTTTGAGAGAATCTTTAAATCCACAGGAAAAAATAATTAGGCTTTTAAGAAACTAAATTAAACATAGCAACTGCACAGTTCGCATTGTTATGTAAAATGTGTAATATTAAAGAAAGCTGACCTTTCTAAAAAGTAACATGGAGAAGTAGCAGATAGAAAGTGTGAGGTTTATACTTGCCCTGTTGCTTGAGTATAGAGGGAAGATAATCCCCCATCCCAAACTAGAATCCATCTCCCAAAAATGAAGGATGGCTTAGCTGAGGTCAATTAAGAAGCAGCTTTCTACAGAAGAGCTCTCTCACCCACAGCCACCCCCAAAAAATCAGGACTCGAATTTTCAAATACCATAAGTATCCTACCCAACTCTTTAACAAGAGAAAAAGTTAACCTGCTGAAGACCACTTTTGACCTTTCTTGTCCTGGTACCAGACAAAAAAATGAACAAACTTTACTAACTGGATTCTACCTGCAGATTGTTGGTTTTGCCCCTAGCTGATGTCCCTAAAGTTTCAAGATCTTCTAACCATGTTTTGCAATTTTTTTTCAAGAATTTACAAGTCTTCCTTGGATATGTGCTAATGAGATTGTGATACACTTATCTTTTTTATTAGATATTAACTTTATTTACATTTCAAATGTCCCCTTTCCTGGTTTCCCACCCAAAAAAAAAAAAAAAAAAAAAAAAAAAAAACCTATCCCCTCCCTCCTTCCTCTGCTCACCAATTAACCCACTTCTGTTGCCTGGCCCTGGCATTCTCCTACACTAGGGCATAGAGCCTTCATAGGACCAAGGGCCTCTTCTCCCATTGATGACCAACTAGGCCATCCTCTGCTACATATGCACCTGTAGCCATGAGTCCCACCATTTGTATTTTTTGGTTGGTGGTTTAGTCTTTGGGAGCTCTGGGAATACTGGTTGGTTCATCTTGTTGTTCCTCCTATGGAGCTGAAAAACCCTTCAGCTCATTGGATCCTTTTTCTAGATCCTCCATTGGAGACCCTGTGCTCAGTCTAGTGGTTGGCTATGAGCATCCACCTCTATATCTGTCAGACAGTGGTAGAGATTCTCAGGAGACAGTTATAACAGGCTTCTGTCAGGAAGCAATTGTTGGCATCCACAATACTGTCTGAGTTTGGTGACTGTATATGGGATGGATCCCCAGGTGGTGCAGTCTATGGATAGTCATACCTTCAGTATCTGTCCCATACTTTGTCTCTGTAACTCCTTCCATGGGTAATTTGTTCCCCTTCTAAGAAAGTCCGAAGTATCCATACTTTGGTCTTCCTTCTTCTTGAGTTTTATGTTGTTTGTAAATTGTATCTTGGGTATTCTGAGCTATTATCTACTTAGAGTGAGTGCATACCATGTGTGTTCTTCTGTGATTGGGTTACCTCATTCAGGATAATAGTTTCTAGTTCCATGCATTTGCCTATGAAATTCACGTATTCATTGTTTTAATAGCTGAGTAGAACTCCTTTGCATAAATGTATCCATTCCTCTGTTGAGGGACATCTTAGTTCTTTCCAGCTTCTGGCTATTATAAATAAGGATGATATGAACATAGTGGAGCACGTGTCCTTATTATATATTGCAGTATCTTCTGGGTACATTCCCAGGAGTGGTATAGGTGAGTCCTCAGGTAGTACTATGTCCAATTTTCTGAGAGACTCAAACTGATTTCCTGAGTAGTTGTTCTCTTTTTTTTGTTGGGTCTAGGTATCAGAGTAATTGTGTCTTCATAGAACAAATTGGGAAGAGTACCTTCTGTTTCTATTTTGTGTAATAGTTTGAGGAGTATTGTATTAGGTCTTCTTCAAAGGTCTAATAGAACTCTGTACTAAACCCATCTGGTCCTTGGCTTTTTTTGGTTGGGAGACTACTAATGACTGTTTTTATTTTGCTAGGGGATATGGCGCTGTTTAGATCATTAATCTGACCCTGATTTAACTTTGGTACCTGGTATCTGTCTAGTAAATTATCCATTTTCCAGTTTTGTTGAGTATAGTTTTTTGTAGTAGGATGTGATGACTTTTTTGGATTTCCTTGGTTTCTGTTGTTATGTCTCCCTTTTCTTTTCTGATTTTCTTTTTTTTTTCCATTTTTTATTAGGTATTTAGCTCATTTACATTTCCAATGCTATACCAAAAGTCCCCCATACCCACCCACCCCCACTCCCCTACCCACCCACTCCCCCTTTTTGGCCCTGGTGTTCCCCTGTACTGGGGCATATAAAGTTGCGTGTCCAATGGGCCTCTCTTTCCAGTGATGGCCGACTAGGCCATCTTTTGATACATATGCAGCTAGAGTCAAGAGCTCTGGGGTACTGGTTAGTTCATAATGTTGTTCCACCTATAGGGTTGCAGATCCCTTTAGCTCCTTGGGTACTTTCTCTAGCTCCTCCATTGGGAGCCCAGTGATCCATCCATTAGCTGACTGTGAGCATCCACTTCTGTGTTTGCTAGGCCCCGGCATAGTCTCACAAGAGACAGCTACATCTGGGTCCTTTCGATAAAATCTTGCTAGTATATGCAATGGTGTCAGCGTTTGGATGCTGATTATGGGTTGGATCCCTGGATATGGCAGTCTCTACATGGTCCATCCTTTCATCTCAGCTCCAAAATTTGTCTTTGTAACTCCTTCCATGAGTGTTTTGTTCCCAATTCTAAGGAGAGGCAAAGTGTCCACACTTCAGTCTTCATTCTTCTTGAGTTTCATGTGTTTGGCAAATTGTATCTTATATCTTGGGTATCCTAGGTTTGGGGCTAATATCCACTTATCAGTGAGTACATATTGTGTGAGTTCCTTTGTGAATGTGATACCTCACTCAGGATGATGCCCTCCAGGTCCATCCATTTGCCTAGGAATTTCATAAATTCATTTTTTTAATAGCTGAGTAGTACTCCATTGTGTAGATGTACCACATTTTCTGTATCCATTCCTCTGTTGAGGGGCATCTGGGTTCTTTCCAGCTTCTGGCTATTATAAATAAGGCTGCTATGAACATAGTGGAGCATGTGTCCTTCTTACCAGTTGGGGCTTCTTCTGGATATATGCCCAGGAGAGGTATTGCTGGATCCTCCGGTAGTACTATGTCCAATTTTCTGAGGAACAGCCAGACTGATTTCCAGAGTGGTTGTACAAGCCTGCAATCCCACCAACAATGGAGGAGTGTTCCTCTTTCTCCACATCCTCGCCAGCATCTGCTGTCACCTGAATTTTTGATCTTAGCCATTCTCACTGGTGTGAGGTGGAATCTCAGGGTTGTTTTGATTTGCATTTCCCTGATGATTAAGGATGTTGAACATTTTTTCAGGTGCTTCTCTGCCATTCGGTATTCCTCAGGTGAGAATTCTTTGTTCAGTTCTGAGCCCCATTTTTTAAGGGGGTTATTTGATTTTCTGAGGTCCACCTTCTTGAGTTCTTTATATATGTTGGATATCAGTCCCCTATCTGATTTAGGATAGGTAAAGATCCTTTCCCAGTCTGTTGGTGGTCTTTTTGTCTTATAGACAGTGTCTTTTGCCTTGCAGAAACTTTGGAGTTTCATTAGGTCCCATTTGTCAATTCTCGATCTTACAGCACAAGCCATTGCTGTTCTGTTCAGGAATTTTTCCCCTGTGCCCATATCTTCAAGGCTTTTCCCCACTTTCTCCTCTATAAGTTTCAGTGTCTCTGGTTTTATGTGAAGTTCCTTGATCCACTTAGATTTGACCTTAGTACAAGGAGATAAGTATGGATCGATTCGCATTCTTCTACATGATAACAACCAGTTGTGCCAGCACCAATTGTTGAAAATGCTGTCTTTCTTCCACTGGATGGTTTTGGCTCCCTTGTCGAAGATCAAGTGACCATAGATGTGTGGGTTCATTTCTGGGTCTTCAATTCTATTCCATTGGTCCACTTGTCTGTCTCTATACCAGTACCATGCAGTTTTTATCACAATTGCTCTGTAGTAAAGCTTTAGGTCAGGCATGGTGATTCCACCAGAGGTTCTTTTATCCTTTAGAAGAGTTTTTGCTATCCTCGGTTTTTTGTTATTCCAGATGAATTTGCAAATTGCTCCTTCTAATTCGTTGAAGAATTGAGTTGGAATTTTAATGGGGATTGCATTGAATCTGTAGATTGCTTTTGGCAAGATAGCCATTTTTACAATGTTGGTCCTGCCAATCCATGAGCATGGGAGATCTTTCCATCTTCTGAGATCTTCTTTAATTTCTTTCTTCAGGGACTTGAAGTTTTTATCATACAGATCTTTCACTTCCTTCGTTAGAGTCACGCCGAGATATTTTATATTATTTGTGACTATTGAGAAGGGTGTTGTTTCCCTAATTTCTTTCTCAGCCTGTTTATTCTTTGTGTAGAGAAAGGCCATTGACTTGTTTGAGTTAATTTTATATCCAGCTACTTCACCGAAGCTGTTTATCAGGTTTAGGAGTTCTCTGTTGGAATTTTTAGGGTCACTTATATATACTATCATATCATCTGCAAAAAGTGATATTTTGACTTCCTCTTTTCCAATTTGTATCCCCTTGATCTCCTTTTGTTGTCGAATTGCTCTGGCTAATACTTCAAGTACTATGTTAAAAAGGTAGGGAGAAAGTGGGCAGCCTTGTCTAGTCCCTGATTTTAGTGGGATTGCTTCCAGCTTCTCACCATTTACTTTGATGTTGGCTACTGGTTTGCTGTATATTGCTTTTATCATGTTTAGACATGGGCCTTGAATTCCTGATCTTTCCAAAACTTTTATCATGAATGGGTGTTGGATCTTGTCAAATGCTTTTTCTGCATCTAACGAGATGATCATGTGGTTTTTGTCTTTGAATTTGTTTATATAATGGATTACATTGATGGATTTTCGTATATTAAACCATCCCTGCATCCCTGGAATAAAACCTACTTGGTCAGGATGGATGATTGCTTTAATGTGTTCTTGGATTCGGTTAGCGAGAATTTTATTGAGGATTTTTGCATCGATATTCATAAGAGAAATTGGTC
Source organism: Mus musculus (assembly GCF_000001635.26). Taxonomy (NCBI): domain Eukaryota; kingdom Metazoa; phylum Chordata; class Mammalia; order Rodentia; family Muridae; genus Mus; species Mus musculus. The sequence continues at coordinate 15,743,958 of NC_000086.7, read as the reverse complement.
TGAAGTTCTCTATCTTTGTTGGGTCTTTCTGTGGTTTAGGTATCAGAGTAATAGTGGCTTCATAAAATGAGTTGGGTAGAGTACCTTCTACTTCTATTTTGTGAAATAGTTTGTGCAGAACTGGAATTAGATCTTCTTTGAAGGTCTGATAGAACTCTGCACTAAACCCGTCTGGTCCTGGGCTTTTATTGGTTGGGAGACTATTAATAACTGCTTCTATTTCTTTAGAGGATATGGGACTGTTTAGATGGTCAACTTGATCCTGATTCAACTTTGGTACCTGGTATCTGTCCAGAAATTTGTCCATTTCGTCCAGGTTTTCCAGTTTTGTTGAGTATAGCCTTTTGTAGAAGGATCTGATGGTGTTTTGGATTTCTTCAGGATCTGTTGTTATGTCTCCCTTTTCATTTCTGATTTTGTTAATTAGGATTTTGTCCCTGTGCCCTCTAGTGAGTCTAGCTAAGGGTTTATCTATCTTGTTGATTTTCTCAAAGAACCAACTCCTCGTTTGGTTAATTCTTTGAATAGTTCTTCTTGTTTCCACTTGGTTGATTTCACCCCTGAGTTTGATTATTTCCTGCTGTCTACTCCTCTTGGGTGAATTTGCTTCCTTTTTTTCTAGGGCTTTTAGATGTGTTGTCAAGCTGCTAGTATGTGTTCTCTCCCATTTCTTCTTGGAGGCACTCAGAGCTATGAGTTTCCCTCTTAGAAATGCTTTCATTGTGTCCCATAGGTTTCGGTACATTGTGGCTTCATTTTCATTAAACTCTAAAAAGTCTTTAATTTCTTTCTTTCTTCCTTCCTTGACCAAGGTATCATTGAGAAGAGTGTTGTTCAGTTTCCACATGAATGTTGGCTTTCCATTATTTATGTTGTTACTGAAGATTAGCCTTAGGCCATGGTGGTCTGATAGGATACATGGGACAATTTCAATATTTTTGTATCTGTTGAGGCCTGTTTTGTGACCAATTATATGGTCAATTTTGGAGAAGGTACCATGAGGTGCTGAGAAGAAGGTATATCCTTTTGTTTTAGGATAATATGTTCTGTAGATATCTGTCAGGTCCATTTGTTTCATAACTTCTGTTAGTTTCACTGTGTCCCTGTTTAGTTTCTGTTTCCACGATCTGTCCATTGAAAAAAGTGGTGTGTTGAAGTCTCCCACTATTATTGTGTGAGGTGCAATGTGTGCTTTGAGCTTTACTTAAGTGTCTTTAATGAATGTGGCTGCCCTTGCATTTGGTGAGTAGATATTCAGAATTGAGAGTTCCTCTTGGAGGATTTTACCTTTGATGAGTATGAAGTGTCCCTCCTTGTCTTTTTTGATAAGTTTGGGTTGGAAGTCGATTTTATCCGATATTAAAATGGCTACTCCAGCTTGTTTCTTCAGTCCATTTGCTTGGAAAATTGTTTTCCAGCCTTTCACTCTGAGGTAGTGTCTGTCTTTTTCCCTGAGATGGGTTTCCTGTAAGCAGCAGAATGTTGGGTCCTGTTTGTGTAGCCAGTCTGTTAGTCTATGTCTTTTTATTGGGGAATTGAGTCCATTGATATTAAGAGATATTAAGGAAAAGTAATTGTTGCTTCCTTTTATTTTTGTTGTTAGAGTTGGCATTCTGTTCTTGTGGCTGTCTTCTTTTTGGTTTGTTGAGTGATTACTTTCTTGGTTGTTCTAGGGCGTGATTTCCATCCTTGTATTGCTTCTTTTCTGTTATTATCCTTTGAAGGGCTGGATTCGTGGAAATATATTGTGTGAATTTGGTTTTGTCGTGGAATGCTTTGGTTTCTGCATCTATGGTAATTGAGAGTTTGGCTGGGTATAGTAGCCTGGGCTGGCATTTGTGTTCTCTTAGTGTCTGTATAACATCTGTCCAGGCTCTTCTGGCTTTCATAGTCTCTGGTGAAAAGTCTGGTGTAATTCTGATAGGCCTTCCTTTATATGTTACTTGACCTTTCTCCCTTACTGCTTTTAATATTCTATCTTTATTTAGTGCATTTGTTGTTCTGATTATTATGTGTCGGGAGGAATTTCTTTTCTGGTCCAGTCTATCTGGAGTTCTGTAGGCTTCTTGTATGATCATGGGCATCTCTTTCTTTATGTTTGGGAAGTTTTCTTCTATTATTTTGTTGAAGATATTAGCTGGACCTTTAAGTTGAAAATCTTCATTCTCATCAATTCCTATTATCCGTAGGTTTGGTCTTCTCATTGTGTCCTGGATTACCTGGATGTTTTGAGTTAGGATCCTTTTGCATTCTGTATTTTCTTTGACTGTTGTGTCGATGTTCTCTATGGAATCTTCTGCACCTGAGATTCTCTCTTCCATTTCTTGTATTCTGTTGCTGATGCTCGCATCTATGGTTCCAGATCTCTTTCCTAGGGTTTCTATCTCCAGCGTTGCCTCGCTTTGGTTTTCTTTATTGTGTCTACTTCCCTTTTTAGTTCTAGTATGGTTTTGTTCATTTCCATTACCTTTCTGGATGTGTTTTCCTGTTTTTCTTTAATGATTTCTACCTGTTTGGCTGTGTTTTCCTGCTTTTCTTTAAGGGCCTGTAACTCTTTAGCAGTGCTCTCCTGTAATTCTTAAATGACTTATGAAAGTCCTTCTTGATGTCCTCTATCATCATCATGAGAAATATTTTTAAATCTGTGTCTAGATTTTCCGTTGTATTGGGGTGCCCAGGACTAGGTGGGGTGGGAGTACTGCGTTCTGATGATGGTGAGTGATCTTGATTTCTGTTAGTAGGATTCTTACGTTTGCCTTTCGCCATCTGGTAATCTCTGAGGCTAGCTGTTTTAGTTGTCACTGTTAAGAGCTTGTTCTTCAGGTGACTCTGTTAGCCTCTATAAGCAGACCTGGAGGGTAGCACTCTCCTTAGTTTCAGTGTGCAGAGTATTCTCTGCAGGCAAACTCTCTTCTTGCAGGGAAGGTACCCAGATATCTGGTGTTCGAACCAGACTCCTGGCAGAAGTTGTGTTCCACTCACTAGAGGTCTTAGGATCCCGTGGGGAATCCTGTGTGGGCCCTTGCAGGTGTCAGGCGACTCCGCTGGCAAGATAGCCCAGGGCTTGAGTGGAGCGGAAGGGGCTTGTGCCCTAGATCAGGCCCGGGTAGCCTGCTTCCCTATGTACCGCAGTCTCAGGTTCCGTGCGATTGGATTGGGGCAGGCGCTGTGTTCCACTCACCAGAGGTCTTATGATCCCGTGGGGAGTCCTGTGTGGGCCCTTGCAGGTGTTGGGCAAGACTCTGCTGGCAAGGTAGCCCGGGGCTCGAGTGGAGCGGAAGGGGCTTGTTTTTCTGATTTTCTTAATTAGGATACTGTCTCTGTGTTCTCCAGTTAGTCTGGCTATGGGTTTATCTATTTTGTTGATTTTCTCAAAGAACCAGCTCTTGGTTTGGTTGATTCTTTGTATAGTTTGTTTGTTTGTTTGTTTGTTTTGGTTTTGGTTTTTTGTTTTTGCTTTTGTTTTGTTTTTTGTTTGTTTGTTTTTGTTTTTTTTCCACTTGGTTAATTTTAGCCCTGAGTTTGATTATTTCATGCCATCTAATCCTCTTGGGTGAATTTGCTTCCTTTTGTTCTTGAGCTTTCAGGTGTGCTGTCAAGCTGCTAATATATGCTCTCTGCAGTTTCTTTTTGGAGGCACACAGAGCTAGAATTTTTTCTCTTAACACTGCTTTCCCCCACCCCCACTGGGGAGGCTGTGTAATAGGCTCAAGGCAGGACAAATAGAAAACTTTCCAAGGACTGACCATGGGAAAAGACCACACAGACAACAGGGGCTGGTGGGGGGACTGCTCAGTTGCCGGGGGGAGGGGGAGGCATGTTCCCAGGGCCATCTGAGGGGAGTGGGGGCCTCAGCATGGTGGGCTTAGGAGCAGGGTGCACCCCAGGATTTGAAGGATGAACACCAAAAGCTGAGGGTGAATGCCCTGAACTGGAGCAGGATGGACTCCAGGAGGCAGCTGATTTCTTCCTTGACCAAGTTATCATTGAGTATAGTGTTGTTTAGTTTCCACATGTATGTGAGCTTTCTATTGTTTTGTTTTTATTGTATACTAGCCTAAGACCTTGGTGATGTGATAGGGTTCATGGTATTATTTCAATCTGCTTGTATCTGTTGAGGCCTGTTTTGTGACCAATTATATGGTAAATTTTGGAGAAGGTACTATGAGGTGCTGATAAGAAGGTATATTCTTTTGTTTTAGGATAAAATGTTCTATAGATATCTTCTAAATCCATTTGGTTCATAACTTCTGTTAGTTTCACAGTGCCTTTGTTTTGTTTCTGTTTCCATGATCTGTCCATTGCTGAGAGTGGGGTTTTGAAGTCTCCCAAAATTATTGTGTATGGTGTAATGTGTGCTTTGAGCTTTATTAAAGTTCTTTTTTAATGAATGTGGGTGCCCTCACATCAGGGACATTGATGTTCCGAATAGAGAATTCTTCTTGGTAGATTGTTCCTCTAATGAGTATGAAGTGTACTTCCTTATCTTTTTTGATAACTTTATGTTGGGAGTTGATTTTATTCAATATTAGAATGGCTGCTCCAGCTTGTTTCTTGGGACCATTTGCTTGGAAAATTGTTTTCCAGCCTTTTACTCTGAGGTAGTGTCTGTCTCTGTCACTGAGGTGGGTTTCCTGTATGCTAAAAAATGTTGTGTCCTGTTTAAGTATCCTGTTTATTAGTCTATGTCTTTTTATTGGAGAACTGAGTCCATTGTTATTAAGAGATATCAAGAAAAAAAGATTGTTGTTTTCTGTTGCTTTTGTTGTTAGAGATGGAATTATTATTTTTTGTGGTTATCTTTTTGATTTAACAGATTTTTTTTTTTTTTTTTTTTTTTTTTTTTTTTTTTTTGCTTTTACTAGGGTGTAGTTTCCCTCCATGTGTTGGAGTTTTCCACTTATTATCCTTTGAAGTATTGGATTGGTGGAGATATATTGTGTAAATTTGTTCTTGTAATGGAATATCTTGGTTTTTCCATCTATGGTTATTGAGAGTATTGCTGGTTATAGTAGCCTGGACTGGGATTTTTGTTCTTTTAGGGTTTGTATGACATCTGCCCAGGATCTTCTGGCTTTCACAGTTTCTGGTTAGAAGTCTGGTGTAATTCTAATAAGTCTGCCTTTTTATGTTACTTGACCTTTTTTGTTACTGATTTTAATATTTTTCTTTGTTTTGTACATTTGGTGTTTGGATTATTATGTGACAAGAGAAATTTCTGTTCTGATTCAATCTATTTCTTGTCCTGTAGGTTCTTATATGTTCATGGGCATCTCTTTCTTTAGGTTAAGGAAGTTTTCTTCTATAATTTTGTTAAAGATATTTACTGGCCCTTTATCTTGGGAATCTTCACTCTCTTCTTTACATATTATCCTTAGGATTGGTCTTCACACTGTGTCCTGGATGTCCTGGATGTTTTGAGTTACGATCTTTTTGCATTTTGTATTTTCTTTGATTGTTGTGTCAATGTTTTCTATAGTATGTTCTGTGCCTGAGATTCTCTCTTCCATTTCTTGAATTCTGTTGTTGATGGCTCCCGTTTTCTTTCCTAGGTTTTCTATCTCCAGAGTTTCTGTCTCCCTTTGTGATTTCTTTAATGTTTCTACTTCTATTTTTAGATTCTGGATGGTGTTTTGCACTTCCTTCACCTGTTTGGATGTGTTTTCCTGTAATTTTGTAAGGGATTTTAGTTTTTCCTATCTAAGGGTTTCTACTTGTTTACCTATATTCTCCTGTATTTATTTAATGGAGTTATTTGCATCCTTCTTAACATCCCCTATCAGCATCATGGGATATGATTTTAAATCTATGTCTTGTGCTTCCATTGTGTTGGGGAATTTAAGACTTGCTGTGGTGGGAGAACTGGGTTCTGATGGTGTCAAGCAATCTTGGTTTCTGTTGGTAAGATTCTTGCATTTGCCTTTCACCATGTGGTTATCGCTGGTGTTAGATGTTCTTGCTGTCTCTGGCTGGAGCTTGTTCCTCCTGTGGGTTTGTAAGCCTGTGTCAACACTCCATGGAGATCAGCTCTCTCCTGGCAGAGCTTGTGTACAGAGGGCTCTGGAACAGCCCAAGCTTGCCAGTACAAATGTAGAACCAAAAGAATTCTGTCCCAGCTGCTCCACTGTTCTTGCATCCCACCCTGTGTACTCCTGGCAAGCCTCACTCTACACAGTTATTGAAGAAAAAGTAGGTGTCTCACTTCTGAGCCCAGTCCCCTTTTCTCTTGTCAAAATAACTTTGATGTCATGAGTCTATTTCAAATAAAAGACTAAATCACCAACAAAAGAGTACACATGGAGGGACCCATGGCTCCAGTCACATATGTGGCAGAGGATGGCCACATCAGTGGAAGGAGCTGACCTTGGACCTAAGGGTGAATGATGCCCAGTGTATTGGAATGCCCGGGGTACAAAGATGGGAGTTGGGGTTGTGGGGAAGTACCCTCATAGAGGCAGGGGTAGGGGGTAATGGGATAAGGAGTTTCTGAAGGGGAGATATAGAAGTGGGAAAACATTTGAAATGTAAATAATGAAAATATACAAAAAATTAAAAAATGAAAAATGATCATTCTCCTATATGTGGAAAGGAGTGTCTAAGAGAGCAGAGTCTTCATCTTCCATAGTAGAAAGCCAGTAGGTATTATTGAAAAGAAAACAAACAAGGAGATAACACTTGAAATGTGGTAAGTGTGGATGGAAAGCTGCAATGTAGCTACTTCCGAAGGCTAAAAGATCAGCTGTTTAAAACTCTGGACATGTCAAATTTCATAGAGATGCTTCTGGTAATGTTCTACACACACAAAAAAAATAATTTTAAATTTCCACTCATGGCCTTTTCCATGGGTTAAAAAAATGGATGGCTACATCTATAATTTTTCTTTGTAATAAATGAAATAATCTTTACACACGGCAAGAGTACCATACATTACTTACCTGCATGAGTGTGTTGTGCCAAGTTTATGAAAATGAGGGCAGAAAACTAGTGTTTTAAATTACAGAGTCTTTGGGTGAGTATGGTTAGGAAAATAAACCCACTTATGGGGATGATAGCTAGGCAGTCCATTTTTCATCCATATATCGAGTACAGTCTGACAGCATTGTCAGTATGTGGCACACAACTGTGTTTGATTAACTTCACAGATATAATGGCACAATTTCTCTTTGTCCTTAATAAATGACTCAAGTAAAGCAGGTTGATACAGTAATGCACATGAAGCTGTGAATTTGTGCTTGCCTATTGTGTAGTCAATCATACTGCATACAGTTTGATTCACATTTTACCTCAGTTTTAATGTTCATTCACTGTTGATATTAAGCTGTTAGTATATTCAATATAAAAGAAATACCTTAAAATACTTTATTAATTATTTGAGAATAAAATACATTGCATGTTTATCATATTTGCCCCTTTCTCACATTAGCCCAGATTTTCACCCAGTTCCATACAGACCCAACTTTATGCCTTCTCTTTTGGTTTTGTTTTGTTTTGTTTTGTTTTGTTTTGTTTTGTTTTGTTTTGTTTGTTTGTTTTGTTTTACCCATGACCCTACCCTAGAGTCCAAATTTTGTTGCTCAATACTCTTCAGTATAAGCCTGTTATGGGGTGAAGTTACCAGGGGCCAATTCCTTCCCCACTAGTTACCAAATATCACTAGCTCCTTGGCTAAAGGTGGGGCTTCATGCCCACCTCCCCAATACTTGCTGAGATTTTGTTTGGCTTTAGCCTGTGCATGGCTCATGCACTGTCAAAATCATCATGAGTGCAGTATGGTACTATTGAGGCTGGAATATAGTTTTCATGGGACCATTCACCTCTAGTTCTTACCCTCTCTTGTTTTCCTTTTCACAAAGATTCCTGAATCTTGGGGAGATTGTTGTGATATGGACATGGGATCTAGGGGTCTTAACAGTATATTACTTCCCCTTGCCCCCTTCTCAGCATCTTTTTCTAGATCATCATCATTGCCTATGCCAGGGAAGAGCTGTAGGTTGACTGCCTAGAATTTTTGAGCTTCTGTTTCCATTCATCCCACATATTGCTTTACATTAACATGAAGCTCTGCTATAGAAGTCCAATCCCAAGGAAGCCATCTCCTAATGCTTTTCCTTTGCCAGTTGAGTATATTCAAAAGTCAAAAATCGATTTTCCTGGAAATCTCCCTACTTCATTGTGTAGTCTCCTAATTTTAATGACCTATATTTCACAGTTTGAATATGGTTAACTTAAAGTATCAAAGATTATTTAAATCTTCAAAATGCATATCAAGTCATATCAATATTCAGTATAAAGTATACTTTGAGAGAATCTATGTAAATTATTTAATTGAATTTTACATCTTCAAAATACTACTTCTTTTTCATTAGTAGTAATATATTATGCAGAATAGTGCTTTTTCTCAACAAGTTATTAATATATTTTTTATTTATTAACAATAATGAAGACTGTATAAGTCAGTGAAGGGATTACATTGTAAATAGTTCTCAAATTCTTTCTGACATAAATTTTTCTATGGGTGTCACACATATATAATGCCATATGAATTAAATCTTATCATCCTCATGGGCCTATAGTGTGATGTAGAAAGTCAGTGTGTGAGATACATTTATGCTTAACTATAACAAAAATTTTTGTGGGCCTCAGAAGAGGTAAGTTCAAGATTTAGAAAGTGATATTTGAGTTAGATCTTAAGGGAAGATCTTTCATCTGAACCCATCTCTACACTGATAATAAAGATCTTGATAACAGTGACTGTAACTATAGTTTATTGAGGCATGATTTTTTTTTTTTATTGAATAAAACAAATGATAGTGCCCAGGCAGTAACAACATAATCTGACCAATAGCCTGGGGTCTTACACTCCAGCATTGGCTTCTGGGCTTTCAAGACTGAGACTTAGTGTTGACTTTTACATTCATTCTAGTAATTGTGGTCTTACCTGAAGACTTGAGCCATGGACATGAGGAATGCTTTCCCTCTTATCCACAAAGGCCTCTTTTCCAGTTGTTAATTTAGCCCACCTTTGATACAGATTTACTGTACTAATCTTCTGCTGCTATTGGCTGTCTGTCTTCTGACTTTTCAATTGATAATTCACTGCCACAAGCATCTGCTCCAACTATTTCCTGTGATTTAACCACACAAATGATACTTGATCCTTCCATCTTCTCTTCATATGATTTTTTTTTTAATTCTCAAGCCTTGACTTCTTGTCCTTAACCTACTTTAAAGTATGTTCTTATTAGTTAGAAGCAGTTATTTAAGATCTGATTCTAGTGGACAAGAGATGAATTAGAACTAATGGCACATTAAAGAAAAGGGGCCATTTTAATGGACTACAGATATGTTTTAATGGTTAAGAGTATGTGTTCTTGCAGAGGATCCAGGTTCAGTTTCCAGAATCCATATGGTGGTTTCTGCCTATTCATAGCTTTAATTTCAGGCAATTTGATGCTATCTTCTGGTTCCTATGGGCATCTGGCACACACATGGTATACACACACACACACAGACACACACACATACACACACATACAGATAAAACACTCAGAATCATAACAATAAAATAAGCAAATCTTAATTTTTTAAAAAGCTATAATCAATCCTATGATTTTGTATTCTAACTTAAAAAACATTTTAAAGAAGAAGCATCATCTATGATGAAATCGTAAGCTTATCACGCTTTGTTAACTGCATTGTAGATTTCATATATTTTCTTATCCCATAATGGCATAAATCAATTTCTTATAATCAATTTCTTTACTTCCAGATGTTTCTCAGACTCATAGGAGGCGTGACCAATTACAGAAGCCCATTCCCTCACCAAATAAAGAAAAACTACCAGGCATTCAGATTATTTATTAGAAATAGTATAGAATTTGTGTATTTTCTATAATTAAAAAAATCATCATTATCACTTCTTGGCCTGTTGGCTAAGATCAAGTGTAAAAACTCCTTTCTAGATTGCTTATAATATGTAATATAATATAAATGGCATACAAATAGTAGTCATATTACATTGTTTGTAAAATAATGTAAAGAAAAATAACTACATATTTTTTTTCCATTTTTTATTAGGTATTTAGCTCATTTACATTTCCAATGCTATACCAAAAGTCCCCCATAGCCACCCACCCCCACTCCCCTACCAACCCACTCCCCTTTTTTGGCCCTGGCATTCCCCTGTACTGGGGCATATAAAGTTTGCGTGTCCAATGGGCCTCTCTTTCCAGTGATGGCCGCCTAGGCCATCTTTTGATACATATGCAGCTAGAGTCAAGAGCTCCGGGGTACTGGTTAGTTCAAAATGTTGTTCCACCTATAGGGTTGCAGATCCCTTTAGCTTCTTGGGTACTTTCTCTAGCTCCTTCATTGGGGACCATGTGATCCATCCAATAGCCGACTGTGAGCATCCACTTCTATGTTTGCTAGGCCCAGGCATATTCTGACAAGAGACAGCTATATCAGGGTCCTTTCAGCATAATCTTGCTAGTGTATGCAATGGTGTCAGCATTTAGAAGCTGATTATGGGATGGATCCCCGGATATGGCAGTCTCTACATGGTCCATCTTTTTATCTCAGCTCCAAACTTTGTCTCTGTACCTCCTTCCAAGGGTGTTTTGTTCCCACTTCTAAGGAGGGGCATAGTGTCCACACTTCAGTCTTCATTTTTCTTGAGTTTCATGTGTTTAGGAAATTGTATCTTATATCTTGGATATCCTAGGTTTTGGGCTAATATCCACTTATCAGTGAGTACATATTGTGTGAGTTCCTTTGTGAATGTGTTACCTCACTCAGGATGATGCCCTCCAGGTCCATCCATTTGCCTAGGAATTTCATAAATTCATTCTTTTTAATAGCTGAGTAGTACTCCATTGTGTAGATGTACCACATTTTCTGTATCCATTCCTCTGTTGAGGGGCATCTGGGTTGCTTCCAGCTTCTGGTTATTATAAATAAGGCTGCTATGAACATAGTGGAGCATGTGTCCTTCTTACCAGTTGGGGCATCTTCTGGATATATGCCCAGGAGAGGTATTGCTGGATCCTCCGGTAGTACTATATCCAGTTTTCTGAGGAACCGCCAGACTGATTTCCAGAGTGGTTGTACAAGCCTGCAATCCCACCAACAATGGAGGAGTGTTCCTCTTTCTCCACATCCACGCCAGCATCTGCTGTCACCTGAATTTTTGATCTTAGCCATTCTGACTGGTGTGAGGTGGAATCTCAGGGTTGTTTTGATTTGCATTTCCCTGATGATTAAGGATGTTGAACATTTTTTCAGGTGCTTCTCTGCCATTCGGTATTCCTCAGGTGAGAATTCTTTGTTCAGTTCTGAGCCCCATTTTTTAATGGGGTTATTCGATTTTCTGAAGTCCACCTTCTTGAGTTCTTTATATATGTTGGATATTAGTCCCCTATCTGATTTAGGATAGGTAAAGATCCTTTCCCAATCTGTTGTTGGTCTTTTTGTCTTATTGACGGTGTCTTTTGCCTTGCAGAAACTTTGGAGTTTCATTAGGTCCCATTTGTCAATTCTCGATCTTACAGCACAAGCCATTGCTGTTCTGTTCAGGAATTTTTCCCCTGTGCCCATATCTTCAAGGCTTTTCCCCACTTTCTCCTCTATAAGTTTCAGTGTCTCTGGTTTTATGTGAAGTTCCTTGATCCACTTAGATTTGACCTTAGTACAAGGAGATAAGTATGGATCAATTCGCATTCTTCTACACGAAAACCACCAGTTGTGCCAGCACCAATTGTTGAAAATGCTGTCTTTCTTCCACTGGATGGTTTTAGCTCCCTTGTCGAAGATCAAGTGACCATAGGTGTGTGGGTTCATTTCTGGGTCTTCAATTCTATTCCATTGGTCTACTTGTCTGTCTCTATACCAGTGCCATGCAGTTTTTATCACAATTGCTCTGTAGTAAAGCTTTAGGTCAGGCATGGTGATTCCACCAGAGGTTCTTTTATCCTTGAGAAGAGTTTTTGCTATCCTAGGTTTTTTGTTATTCCAGATGAATTTGCAAATTGCTCCTTCTAATTCGTTGAAGAATTGTGTTGGAATTTTGATGGGGATTGCATTGAATCTGTAGATTGCTTTTGGCAAGATAGCCATTTTTACAATGTTGATCCTGCCAATCCATGAGCATGGGAGATCTTTCCATCTTCTGAGATCTTCTTTAATTTCTTTCTTCAGAGACTTGAAGTTTTTATCATACAGATCTTTCACTTTCTTAGTTAGAGTCACGCCGAGATATTTTATATTATTTGTGACTATTGAAAAGGGTGTTGTTTCCCTAAATTCTTTCTCAGCCTGTTTATTCTTTGTGTAGAGAAAGGCCATTGACTTGTTTGAGTTAATTTTATATCCAGCTACTTCACTGAAGCTGTTTATCAGGTTTAGAAGTTCTCTGGTGGAATTTTTAGGGTCACTTATATATACTATCATATCATCTGCAAAAAGTGATATTTTGAGTTCCTCTGAAAAATAACTACATATTTTCAATACATACCTCAAAGTCATTTTGTCCTAGGAGTCAGGACACTGGGATATTATACATCAATTCTCAGTGACATCAGTCATCCACTAGTAACTTCTCCCAGTGAATGCTAGTTTCCTGGGACTTTCATCCTTCTGACCATGCAGAGACAGAGGGCTTCAGAAGCCACAGAGCCTGCTCAAACTTTGCAGAGTCTTACACGCGTTCTCGTGACCAGCCAGGAAAGATCGCAACAAACCAGAATCTTCTGCGGCAAAAGCTTTATTGCTTACATCTTCAGCAGCAAAAGAGCAAGAGAGCAAGAGCTCTATTGCTTACATCTTTAGGAGCCAGAGCGCAAGAGAGCAAGAGTGCAAGAGAGCAAGAGAGCAAGAGCAAGAAGAAGAACAAGAGCAAGAAAGAGAAAAAGAAGAAGAAAGCAAGAAAAGGAACAAGAACAAGAAAGCAAGAGAGAGAATGGCAAAACCCCGTCTCTTTTAAGGAGAATTATCCTCCGCCTAGGACGTATTACTCCCTGATTGGCTGCAGCCCATCGGCCCAGTTGTCATCACAAGAAAGGCAGAACACATGGCGGGAAAACTGCCCCTGCACATATGCAGATTATGTTTACTACTTAGAACACAGCTGTCAGCGCCATCTTGTAATGGCAAATGTGAGGGCGGCTCCCAACAGCAGAGTGCAGCATGTCCAAGAAGGACATTTGAAGCAGTAATATAAAGGTGATAAAGGGAGGTGCCAACACTTCCAATTTTCAATGCCCTACCCCCTGATCCTTTTTAACATGCCCTATAGTTTTCACCTCTTCTCCCAATATGACACATGTTCAAATGATGACATCTCTAAATTTTTTTCAGAGGATGGGACCTATCATCCTCACAGATTATTGGTGTCTGGAGTGAGCAACATAGAGGTAATTTTCAATATTTCACATTGATGTGAACCGAGAATGCTAGTCCTAATGACAAATGAAGAATGGAGCAGATTGGGCCATATTCAATTACTTAGTGTCATCCTATCTATGAAGAGGTAACTAGAGCAATGCCATCTCTTGCTTGTTACTGAGTTCTAAAATCTTCCTCAAAAGATTTGAAGGTGTAGTAATTAAAAATATGGCCTCTGAATCCAGACTGCATATCTTCAAACCCTAGCTAGACCACTGTCCAGTGTTTTGATCTTGGCCAAGCAGATTGTCAACTTTGGGTGTTAGAGTGTTTGTTTGTTTTGGTTTTCTGTGCAGTGGCTACTGTGAAAGTTAAAATGATTAATATTTCCAAGTGCTTGCAAGGATAAATGGCTTGGAGTACAGCATATAAATATGTTGCTAAGAGAATTATTGTTGCTATTATTATTATTATTATTACTGACTTATGGCCTTCCAAGTAAAGATCAAGCTGGCTTGAGGGGCTAAAATTAAAATTAATATAAAATTAAAATTAAATAAAATTAAAGAGTAGTAAGTAAAATCACATTAAAATGGTTAAAAAGTCATGAATACTGCAATTTTGTTTTTGTTTTTTGTTTTGTTTTATTTTATTTTTATGAGGCAGAGTTCCTCTGTATAGCCCTGGCTGTCCTGAAACTCACTCTGTAGACCAGGCTGGACTTGAACTAAGAAATCTGCCTGCCTCTGCCTCCCAAGTGCTGGGATTAAAGGCATGCGCCACCACTGCCCAGAAAATACTGCACTTTTTAAGGCTTGTTAGAATTAAACATATATTCCTTTTCTTTTTTCCATTTCTTTATCAAATTATCAAAATAGATAGCAATTTCTGGGTAGGTGATTGTGATGACTAAGGAAAGAAGCATCAAGTTCACTCACAATGAAAGTTTACAGAGATGCCTTCACTACTAAGTTTTGTAGCTACAACAGTTATGCAGCTTATTTCTAAGGTCCAGAAATGACTCAGCTATAGAGGCTGAGCTCTTGAGCAGTCTGCTTAGGAATAACTATCAGTTCTACCCCTACTATATGAAATATTGACTGAGTTGATTAGAATCTCCTTATGTTTCACTCTCATCTGTTGGAGGAAGATACTAACAATTTACCATCATGAGTTGCATAAGCCACCAAATTATGATATGTGGCTCAAAATTATCCTGTTACTCATTGTTGTAAATAAAGTCTTATTAGAACACAGTCACATTCACTCATGTACATATTAGCATTCACAGCTCAGTAGTAAAACCAAATGATTATAACTTCCAAGACTAAAAATAATCTACCATTTGGCCAATTACAGAAAAAATTTTAACAACTTGAATGAATCAATAAGACAAATTATGTAAGTGTGTAATATCGTTTCAGACACATCATAAGTATTTTTTCAATTACCAAAAGTATAAGAGGCATTGTCTAAGGCTTAAAATCAGAGTTAATATCCATAACGAATTGTACCACAATAGACTTTTGAAATACTTGGAAAGTCAGTTGATAGCCTAGTATGTGTATTTGTATGTATGTATATATGTATGTAAATATTTATGTGTGTGTGTGTGTATATTTCATAAAATCAGTCTTTGACTTGTCATCTCCCAGTTATGTTCTTGTATCTAGTATCTGTTAGTGAGACAGTAATCTGTTGGCATCTGCATAATTGATATTCATAAGATCCTTTAGATATTTCGCATATGAAGAGACAGGGATGCTTAGACCACTATCAAGAAACACATTGTGATGCTTATATACTGTACCTGAGTCATTTTGAGAGAAGAAGTGATTTTGAATTAGACTTTTTGAGAGGGGCAATATACTTGCATCTATTCTCATACTCCAGGGAAAAAATAGAAAATCAAATGAAGAGAAAGGAAGCAGACATCCCTCCTGTGGTCAGTATATAGCATATCATTGCTGCTATTCCTTCCATATATGATAGTCTTGCAAGAATTAGGAGATGATGGGTCAATACCACGTTTCATCACCCAGGGAGGCTTCGAGTTTAGGGTGGAGAGTTAAATAATTGAGTGCTCACCAAAAGACATTGAAGTGACATTCTAGAATGGAAACCTCCTAGAATAAAAGATTCAATTATACCAACTGTGTGGTTTCACATCAATAGTTGGTGAAGTTTTAAGGAGAGTCTTATGCATGTATTTGAAATAGGAATAGGAAATGTTCTAAAATCATGTTTTCATGCATGCATCATTATAACCTAGAACTCCATTATCTACTCATAACTCAAATATGGCAGTTCAAAGGGAATAAAGATACTACTGTGCTCCCTACCCCGAACCAGAAAAAGTATTTTACTTTGATGTACTCTTTGGTGATCTTATTTCTTGAAAAATTTAAAAGAACATTTAGTGATTTCTGTTTAATCTCCTTGTTTCACAAATAGAAAAACTGAGGCTTAAGGGAAGTGATATGCTAAGGCCCACAAGTAAAATAGTGGGAGGCCCAGGACAAGATTCATTTTTTAAAAGTCTTATTTTTATATAAAAGAACTGGTCTCGGAGTTGGTCAAATGAACTCTTCTGCCACGAAGAACTAGTATCAAGCAAGCCTGCTCTAAATGTTGTAAGATCTGGGTCAGGAGAGTAAATGAAGGCCCACAGGTTGCTTACCCAAGTGTGTAACTAGAATAGGTCAAGTTAACAAACTAGTCACTATATATGCATTATTCATCTCTATTGACAAATATGCATTACTCATAGTGTGGAAATCTTGATTCTAATCAGAATTCAGTCTCTCTCTCTCTCTCTCTCTCTCTCTCTCTCTCTCTCTCTCTCTCTCTCTCTTTCTCTCTCTCACTCACTCTCTCTCTCTCTCTCTGAAAAACATCCTACCATAGTGACAGTCTTGGAACTCTCTATATAGATCAGATTGATCTCAAACACACAGAGATCTGAATCCCTCTGCTTGGGGTTAAGGGCTTGCACCATCACTCTAGGCACTTGCAGACTAATTAATGCCACAGTCTCTCCCCATGTGTAGCTGAATGCCCAGGCTGGCACTCTTTATAACTAGAATTCTAATTCTGGAGTTTCTCTCACCAGAATCTAAACACAATATTAGCATCTGTATTTGTGAACATAATTCATTACTAGAAGTGAGAAGCACATAAAACATTTTCAAAAATGCCTGTTCATGAGCTATGGCCCAATGTTTCCTAAATCCACCTTGGTTACCCAATCCTCCTCCATCCTTATCCAGCTGTGCCCAAATAGAAGCAGCAATGACCCAGAATGACAGGTAGGAGATAATCTTAGGGAACATCTATTTTTAGGGAAGCAGAGATTTTTGGAACCATGGTGGGATTAATAATATGGGGTCCTGTAGGCTGAATCCAATTAAGTTGGACTCCAGGTTGAGATTTCTCTAGCTGTCATCTCTACATAATATTCTCAATTGCAAGGCTCTCAGGGACACCTGAGCCTCTTCACTCTCATTCAAATGTAGAAAAGAGAATGAAAACCCTCCATTATATTTGTACTAGGTGACAGCAAAGAGCTTTTTTTTTTCCTGTCCTATTTTATAGGCCTTTAGTTCATCCGCAGAATGCTTCTTTAGGCAGTTCAGTACTTTCCTTTACTTAACACTATGCTTCTCTCTATGCTTTTAGCTATAGTAGCAGTGAGCCAGTTAATCATGCAAACACATCTTTTGTCCTCATTACCTCACTACTTCTAGCACACTTTCTTCCAGGCAGCATTTAGAGTGCCTGCACGCCTTAGTGCTATATGCAAAGAGTGACAGTGTTCAATTTTCTTATCACTTCAAAGTGATTTTGGTTAAAATGGGGGAGACAATTGCATTCATAGAAGAAGAACATTATGGGCATAAGTACTTCTCACTTTCAATTATATATCATGAAGACTGTTTGTATTGATCAACTTAAGAACTAGGATCTTCAATACTTAAGGTAGTTCAGCAATATATGATACTTTATCATGAATATATATATATATATATATCATAAAGTCTAAAAATTTAATTGGGCACTGCAGTGTGTTTGTTATCTAGATGAAATGAGTTAAGAAAAAAGAATGGCAGATGCAGAGTAATTTAGGAATGTAAACAGTGAAATTGTATAAACCATCTGGGCAGTGGTGGCACAAGCCTTTAATCCCAGCACTTGGGAGGCAGAGGCAGGTATATTTCTGAGTTTGAGGTTAGCCTGGTCTAGAGAGTGAGTTCCAGCACAACCAGGGCTATAGAGAGAAACTCTGTCTCAAAAAGCAAAAACAACAAAAAAATGTATAAAGCAGTTTATTATGACTTCATGGTGTTTTGTACTTCATCGAAATCTACAAATGTTTCTTGAGGACTCCTTAAGCACTTCATATAGATCAATAATATCTTGCTTGACAGCAACTAATCAATACAAAATTGGCAAACAGCTTGAGAGGAAAATGGATTTCTGTTGCTAATGTGGCCAAATTTCTTAACTGCTGGTTACAAGTTATACATTTGCCTGAATGTGATTTACTAAACTGCTTACCAATTATAGATCATGTTTAGAATATCATTGCCACATTTAAAAATATCTTCTGGGGGCTAGTTGACTCAGTGCCTGAGAGTGCTTAGTGCTCTTTCCGAAGACCTGAATTCAGTTCCCAGCACTAATACTGGGGTGCTCACAACCACCTGTAATTTAAGATCCCAAGGACCTAATGCCCTCTTCTGTCCTGTATATACATACCCATCCCCCCACATTATAGACACTTAGACACAAATAAATCTTTTTTAAAAATAATGTCTGATGGTAGAGAGTAACATGATCCCCATTATATGATTTGTCTTTAACAAAAAAAATATGAAATATCCTACATTCAGGGCAAGTTAAATATAAATGAAAGATAAAATAAGCCTACTCACTTAAAAGAAGGAATCTAAGAAGAGAGCAGCTTGAATATAAGTTTTTGTTTTTAATTCTATCTTTCTAATGGAATGGATTACCAGCAACTCAAAGTGTATGTGTTTATGCCTCTGTGTGTGTGTGTGTGTGTGTGTGTGTGTGTGTGTGTGTGTGTGTGTTCATTTGATTTGGAAAGGTTTAGCAGTGGTTGGTTTGATTTGGAAAGGTTTAGCAGTGGTGTAACAATTACCCTGACGGTCATGTTTCATTTTAGCCTAAGTGGTAGCTCATACAACTGAGAACTTCAGATTTTCCAGGTGAATTTTTAGAAACCAGGTTCCAAAGAGAAAATGATCTCTGTAGCATGATTCCAATCACCAGAAAGAAAGGGACTGAAGCAGTGAGTTTCCATTCTGACCTCTGTGAGAACAGAGTGAGAAGGTTGTAGGTAGGGATCACCGCAGCTTCTGGAAAAGAGCCTTTTCTGTCTTTTTGCCATGGAGTCCCTGAGATACTGTGTTGGTCCCATGGATTCTTGACATCAGGGAAATTAACTAATGTTATTATTTCTCCCTTTCAAAGAGCCAGAATGTGAAAAGCCACTCAAAGTTCACACCTAGAGAACACAGACAGGCTTGAGTCCTCAGAACCAATCAATCCAGCTGTGTCATCGATCGTCATATATGAAACATGTTCTTTTTCACTCTTCTGAAAAGCCATCACACCCAGTCACCAAAAACTTTACCCAGAAAAGCCCTGAAAGTTTTTTTTTCCCCTAAACTTGTAAAAGTTACTGGACAGAGAATACAGAACTCAAATGAGAGAACTTAGTTGTTCACTGAAAGAAGATGTAACATTATAAGAAACTTTTAAATTTTCTCATATTCACACACACACAATTGTGCAGAGTATATATTAAGAGTCATATATCCTGCACAAGCTGATGTGGTTCTTCAGATAACAAAAATTAAATTAGAAAATATTTCTAAAATATCAAGATGGGGCCAGGCATGATGTTGCACACATTGAATCACAGTATTCAGGCTAAAGATGCAAATAGATCTTTGTAAGTTTGAGGCCAGTCTGGTCTACATAGAAAATAGTCTGAGTTCTATGGTGAGACCCTATCTCAAGAAAATAACAGGTCAAGATGGAGTTCTTAAGTAATGATGATAAATAATGTTACTATCCCCTGCAGAGTTAACTCCATTTTCTTTGCTGTCACACTAATACAGGTTGTCTGTTTCATTTGTCTGTTTCAGTAACTTCCTGTGTGTTCATGATATACCTTTAATTTTTTCAAAACACTACTTTAGTCATGTCACCTCCAAACTCCTAAAGCAGTAGCTTCTCATTGTTCTTACCTTAAAAAGATAAATCTTAACTTTTCTTTAAGAAGGCTTTAATCTGGTCAGGTTCTACTTACCTACCTTTACTATGGACAAATTACGCCTTGATTTAATATCATGTACCATCTACTGTGGTAATTTTCCTCTAAAACCTATTTTAGGAAAGCAGTCTCCTTTCCCTCCTGCAATGGTTAACCTCTAATCCATTCATTTTGAAGAGAGGTACTATATAAATGCTACTCTCTGGAAGGAAAAAAAATCAAGACTCAACTCAGAAGGGGTCAAACTAAACAACTGTATCTTTCTTGATTTCTTTTTCTTAGAATTGAATAAAGGAAGTAAATTTCTGGATGAATACAAAGATGATTAACAGAAGGAGAAAGCAACAACGATAACATTGGTACAAGCATAGTAGAGTATTCCTGTGATAACCTGACCATGTTTTGGGAAGGACTGTGGAAAGACTTTGGAACTTTGGGCTAGAAGATTCATTCGGTGTTAAGAGCTCTGTGATATGTTGTGTAGGAGCTTGGAAGATAATGTTGAGAACAGTGCAGAAGATGGAGGCCTGGCTTGTGAAATTTCAGAGGGAAGATTAAAAACTTTTATCAGGGCCATTGTTATTTTGATTGTGAAGATTCTGTAGTTCTAGTTAGCTGGGGCTGAAGAATCAGCTGTGATTAACAAGATACCAGAACTACTAAAGCGAAAACTTTGCATTACTGGGACTATTGATGTTGATTAGCTGGAGCTAAGAAATTGGTGGTGATTAAGAAGAGACCAACATCATTGAGATGATATCTTCTGGGAAGTGTTTTCTGAGAGCACAGAGGCTGTGTTTCAGAGATAACCAAAGTTGTACCTCATGCAGCAGCAGGACTTGGTAATGTGTAAGAGTCACCCAGGTGGTACTGGTTTTGAAGGCATGAAGAGTCATGCAGAGCAGCTGAGGCTGGGCACTATGAGAGGCCATGGAAGGCCATTGGTGAAGGTGCACTCTCAGTTGCAATTGATGACCGACGACTGAAGGGGTCATGCAAAGGAGTTGAGACTTGGCACCATGAAGAGAACCCATGAGAGGTTATTGTTGAAGCCAAGTTACAGTGGATAACAGCAGCATTTTGGAGATGCCAGTACCTTGAGATGACCAGAAAGAACAGCAGCAGCAGTGGAGTACAGGCAGCTGGAGCCTAGAAGACAAGGTGTGTGCTATAAAGGGCATGGCTGGAGAAGTGACCCCAAGCCCTTGGAGGAGCCAGAAGATCGTGAGTTGGATCCCAGACATTGGAGAGATGGAGATTGATATTTGATTTTCACTGTGACTATGCCTTGATATATTTTCCCTCTTGATGAAAGAAGATATTATATTGGAGTCCACAGATGAGAGACTTTGAAGTTGAAAAAGACTTTGCATTTTAAAAGATATTGGATCTTTTAAAGGGATTGAACTTTTAAAATATACTTCTTTTTAATTAGGTATTTACTTCATTTACATTTCCAATGCTATCTCAAAAGTCCCCATACCCCCCCCCACTCCTCTACCCACCCACTCCCACTTTTTGGCCCTGGCATTCCCCTGCACTGAGGCATATAAAGTTTGCAAGACCAAGTGGGCCTCTCTTTCCACTGATGGCCAACTAGGCCATCTTCTGATACATATGCAGCTAGACACACCAGCTCCGGGGGGTACTGGTTAGTTCATATTGTTGTCCTACCTATAGGGTTGCAGATCCCTTTAGCTCCTTAGGTATTTTCTCTAGCTCCTCCATTGGGGGCCTTGTAATCCATTCAATAGCTGACTATGAGCATCAACTTCTGGGTTTGCTAGGCCTCAGCATAGCCTCAAAAGAGACAGCATTATCAGGGTCCTTTCAGCAAAATCTTGCTAGTGTATGCAATGGTGTCAGCGTTTGGAGGCTGATTATGGGATGGATCCCCGGGTATGGCAGTCTCTAGATGGTCCATACTTTCATCTCAGCTCCAAACTTTGTCTGTGTAACTCCTTCCATGAGTGTTTTGTTTCCAATTTTAAGAAGGGGCAAAGTGTCCACACTTTGGTCTTCTTTCTTCTTGAGTTTCATGTGTTTTGCAAATTGTATCTTGATCTTGGGTATTCTAAGTTTCTGGGCTAATATCCACTTATCAGTGAGTCCATATCATGTGAGTTCTTTTGTGATTGGATTACCTCACTCAAGGTGATACCTTCCAGGTCCATCCATTTGCCTAGGAATTTCATGAATTCATTCTTTATAATAGCTGAGTAGTACTCCATTGTGTAAATGTACACATTTTCTGTATCCATTCCTCTGTTGAGGTGCATCTGGGTTCTTTCAAGCTTCTGGCTATTATAAATAAGGCAGCTATGAACATAGTGGAGCATGTGTCCTTCTTACTGGTTGGAACATCATCTGGATATATGCCCAGGAGAGGTATTGCAGGATCCTCTGGTAGTACTATGTCCAATTTTCTGAGGAACCGCAAAAATGATTTCTACAGTGGTTGTACAAGCTTGCAATCTCACCAACAATGGAGGAGTGTTCCTCTTTCTCCACATCCTCACCAGCATCTGCTGTAACCTGAATTTTTGATCTTGGCCATTCAGACTGGTGTGAGGTGGAATCTCAGGGTTGTTTTGATTTGCATTCCCCTGATGATTAAGGATGTTGAACATTTTTTCAGGTGCTTCTCAGCCATTCGGTATTTCTCAGATGAGAATTCTTTGTTTAGCTTTGAGGCCCATTTTTTTAATGGGGTTATTTGGTTTTCTGGAGTCCACCTTCTTGAGTTCTTTATATATATTGGATATTAGTCCCGTATCTGATTTAGGATAGGTAAAGATCCTTTCCCAAACTGTTGTTGCCCGTTTTGTCTTATTGACGGCGTCTTTTGCCTTACAGAAGCTTTGCAATTTTATGAGGTCCCATTTGTCAATTCTCGATCTTATAGCACAAGCCATTGCTGTTCTATTCAGGAATTTTTCTCCTGTGCCAATATCTTTGAGGCCTTTCCCCACTTTGTCCTCTATAAGTTTCAGTGTCTCTGGTTTTATGTGGCATTCCTTGATCCACTTAGATTTTACCTTAGTACAAGGAGATAGGAATGGATCAATTCACATTTTTCTATATGATAAATGCCAGTTGTGCCAGCACCAATTGTTGAAAATTCTGTCTTTTTTCCACTGGATGGTTTTAGCTCCCTTGTCAAAGATCAAGTAACCATAGGTGTGTGCATTCATTTCTGGGTCTTCAATTCTATACCATTTGGTCTACTTGTCTGTCGCTATACCAGTACCATGCAGTTTTTATCACAATTGCTCTGCAGTACAGGTTGAATACAGGGATGATGATTCCCCAAGAAGTTCTTTTGTTGTTGAGAAGAGTTTTTGCTATCCTAGTTTTTTATTATTCCAGATGAATTTGCAGATTTCCCTTTGTAATTTGTTGAAGAATTGAGTTGGAATTTTGATGGGGATTGCATTGAATCTGTAGATTGCTTTTGGCAAGATAGCCTTTTTTACTATATTGATCCTGCCAATCCATGAGCATGGGCGATCTTTCCATCTTCTGAGATCTTCTTTGATTTCTTTCTTCAGAGACTTGAAGTTCTTATCATGCAGATCTTTCACTTCCTTAGTTAGAGTCACGCCAAGGTATTTTATATTTGTTACTATTGAGTAGGGTGTTGTTTCCTGAATATCTTTCTCAGCCTGTTTATTCTTTGTGTAGAGAAACGCCATTGTCTTGTTTGAGTTAATTTTCTATCCAGCTACTTCACTGAAGCTGTTTATCAGGTTCTGTGCCACTTACCTATATCACAGAACACATCATTAAGCCAAAGTCTAAAACAGCATTTAAGTTCATATAAGTGTATTTATATTTGTACAGTGATAAAAATAATTGAATGACTGAATGATGTACATGCACTTCACAGACAATATTCCCAGCACTGAGTGAGTGAAGTGATGATATACATACAGAGGAGTGGAAGACAAAAAACATGTCTGGGGTCTAAGAGTAGAACAACTTAACAGGGCTTAAATAAGATAGGCTAAAAGGTAGACTCAAAACAAAATACCAAGTTACTACACCTATGGAGCTCAGGGTAAGTAGAAATAGGACTTGTGCTTGCTAAAAATGTTTCAGCCTGCAAAATGGTTGAACAAATTAAGCCCAGTTGCAGGAAATGCATGGCAGAGATATGCTAAGAATAGGACGGTTGTTGCTAAAAGAGGGCTAAGCCTACAAGGGGTTTAATGAATCAATTGCAGTTTCAAGAAATGTGGGCTAGGGAAATCCTGGCAAGAAATTTGGTTGTGAGAGTTGCATTTCTAGTCTTTGATATGAATTCACAGACACTGTCTGTGAATTGGATGTTAGTATTATAGCAATGTTGGCTTCTTGGTTAGGAAGGATATAATCTGATTATATATGAGAATGTTATTGTTTGAGAAAAATGTCTTCTAAAGCATCTTGAGATTATGAAATATTTTTCAGAGGTGGGTGTCCAAAGGTTTAGACAATGAAGGGCAACTAAGTGTCCAAAGGTTGAGACAACTAAGGACCAGAGAGATGACTCTGATTAAGTGTAGAAGACTAGGATTTAGCACCAAGCACTCACATGATGGTCCATAACTACTTGCAACTCTAATTCTAAGGGATCTGTTGACCTCCTTTGGTTACTGCATGCATGAGATGCACATGAGTTCATGGATACTCTCTAACATACAAACACATGAAAATAAATACATATATAAAGAAAGAAAGCATAATGGTAATGGTGGGTGATGTCTGAACCGTACCAGGGTGAAAAAGGCAGAGAGACAGGATAGAGAAGGGGGAGGGCACACTGATTCTGAACAAAAGTAGCAAATGAAGTTACATATTGCCAATTATAGTTCTGAGTAAGTATACACATAATTTAAATTTGTTGTAATTTTAATTTATTTGAAAGCAAAATAAAAACAATAATAACAAAATCCCACTGCTTTTACAGATTTGATTAATAGCCTCATTTTACAAGTAAGAAAAAGAAGACCCACAGCAGTTATGGAACTTGGACCAATTCACAAGATTCGTAATGGATGAGCTTCTGCCAGACATCTGAGTAGGCATGGAAAGAGGAAGAGGTAGTCATGTCACTCTTGTATTAAATTTGCATCTTTCAAACTATGCAGAAATGGGCTCAACTGAAAGATAGTGTCCACAGAAATGGAACTAATTCCACACAGCATGCTTTGCCATGGTTCTAACCTTTTCCCACTATTATGCAAACCCAAGCTATGGTAGAATGCTGTAAAAACTGACATTGTGCACCGTGAATCTGAAGAAAGCAGGGGACTAAAGAAGAAAATGAGATGTTGGAAAGGAGGCTTGCCTGGCTTTCTGACAACTTATTTGTTACAGTGGCTATGTGTACAAAAGCACAGAAGACACTGAAATAACTCTGAACTGATCTAATGAGATTTTTCTTGTTTCATGGGGAAAACAGAAATGAATAGCTAAAATGACAGAAGTGCAGAACAGAAGAAGCAATGAACTTAATAATGGATAGGTTATCATTTAAGAGGTAGAAGATAAACATTTTATAGTAAAAATGAACATGATAATTCATTAAATACCATTTATGTTTTCTTTGTAGAAAATTGTGTGACAAAACAGAAAATTGAAAACATGTTTTCTCTCCTGTAAGTAAACCCTTGAGCCTAAGCCATATCAAGTAGCAGGTCCTGGGCTCCAGATATTTTGTTATAAAACTCATATAAAACTCCAACACAAGGAGGGAAACTACACCCTAGAAAAAGCAAGAAAATAATCTCTTAACAAACCAAAAAGAAGATAGCCACAAATAATATAATTCAATCTCTAACAACAAAAATAACAAGAAGCAACAATCTTTTTTCCTCAATATCTCTTAATATCAATGGACTCAATTCACAAATAAAAAGACATAGACAAACAGACTGGGTAGGTAAACAAGAACCAACATGTTTCTGCATACAGGAAAACCACCTCAGTGACAAAGACAAATACTACCTCAGAGTAAAAGGTGTGAAAACAAATTTCCAAGCAAATGGTCCCACAAAACAAGTTGGAGTAGCTGTTATAATATTGAATAAAATTGACTTTCAACCTAAGGATATCAAAAAAGATAAGAAAGGACACTTTACACTCACCAAGGAAAAATCTAGCAAGAAGAACTCTATTCTGAATATCTATGCTCCTAATTAAAGGACAAACACATTCATAAAGGAAACTTTGCTAAAGCTTAAAGCATACATTGCACCATACACAATAATAGTGGGAGATTTCAACACCCCACTCTCAGCAATGGACAGATCATGGAAACAGAAATAAGCAGAGAAACTAACAGAAGTTATGAACCAAAGGGATTTAACATATATCTATACGACATTTTATCTTAAAACAAAACAATATGCCTTCTTCTCAGCACCACATGGTACCTTCTGCAAAATTGACCATTTAATTGGTCACAAAACAGGCCTCAACAGATACAAGAAGTTTGAAATAATCCCTTTTAGCCTATCAGATCACCATGGATTAGGGCTGATTTTCACTAACAACAAAAACAATAAAAAGCTCACATATATGTGGAAGCTGAATGACACTCTACTCAATGATAAAGTGGTCAAGGAAGAAATAAAAAAAAATTAAAGACTTTTTAAAGTTTAATGAAAATGAAGCCACAACATACCCAAACTTATGGGACACAAGGAAAGTCGTGTTAAAAGAAAAACTTATAGCTCTGATCACCTCCAAAAAGAAACTGGAGAGAGCATACACTAGCAGCTTGACAGCATATTTGAAAGCTCTAAAACAAAAAGAAGCAAATTCACTCAAGAGGAGTAGATGGCATGAAATAATCAATCTCAGGGCTGAAATCAACCAAGTGGAAACAAAAAGAAACTATACAAAGAATCAATAAAACCAGGAGGTGGTTCTTTGAGAAAATCAACAAAATAGATAAAGCCTTAGCCAGACTAACTAGAGGGTACAGAGACAGTATCCAAATAACAAAAATCAGGAAAGAAAAGGGAACAACAGAAACCAAGAAAATCCAAAAAATCTTTAGATCCTATACTAAAAAGCCTATACTCAACAAAACTGGAAAATCTGGATGAAATGGACAATTTGCTAGACAGACACCATGTGCCCAAGTTAAATCAGGATCAGATAAACAATCAAAAGAGGCTCATATACCGTACAGAAATAGTAATAGTCATTAATAGTCTCCCAATTAAAAAAAGTCCAGGATGGGTTTAGTGCAGAGTTCTATCAGGGCTTAAAGGAAGATCTAATACCTATACTCCTCAAACTATTGCACAAAATAGAAACAGATGGTACTCTATCAAATTTGTTTTATGAAGCCAATTACTCTGATACCTAAACCACACAAAGACCCAAAAAAGAGAACTTGAGATCAATTTCCCTTATGAATATAGATGCAAAAATATTCAATAAAATTCTCAAAAACTGAATCAAGAACACATAAATATGATAATCCAACATGATCAAGTAGGCTTCATCCCAGGGATGCAGAGACAGTTCAATATATGGAAATCTATCAAAGTAATCCATATAAACAACTCAAAGGAAAAAAAAACATATGATAATTTCATTAGAAGCGGAAAAAGAATTTGACAAAATCCAACACCGTTTCATTACAAAAGTCTTGGAAAAATCAGGAGAAAAAAAGAAAAAATCTTGGAAAAAAAGGCCCGTACCTAAACATAGTAAAAGCAATATACAGCAAACCAGTAGTCAACATCAAGCTAAATGGAGAGAAACTTGAAGCAATCCCACTAAAATAAGGACTACACAAGGTTAACCACTCTCCCACTACCTATTAAATACAGTACTTGAAATCCTAGCCAGAGCAAATAGACAACAAAATGAGATCAAGGGGATACAAATTGAAAAGGAAGAAGCCAAAATATCACAATTTGCAGATGATATTATAGTATAATTAAGTGACCCCAAAATTCCACCTGGGAACTCCTAAAGCTGATAAACAACTTCAGCAAATTAGCTGACTATAAAATTAACTCAAACAAATCAGCGGCATTCCTCTACTCAAAGGATAAACATTCTGAGAAAGAAATTAAGGAAACAACACCCTTCACTATAGTCACAATATAAAATACCTTAGTGTGACTTTAACTAAGCAAGTGAAAGATCTGTATGACAACAAGTTCAAGTCTCTGAAGAAAGAAATCGAATATCTCAGATTATGGAAAGATCTCCAAGGCTCATGGATTGGCACGATTAATATAGTATAAATGGACATATTTCCAAAAGCAATCTACAGATTCAATGCAATCCCCATCAAAGTTCCATCTTAATTATTCACAGAAATAGAAAGAGTAATTTGCAAATTCATCTGAAATAACAAAAAGCCTATGATAGCAAAAACTATTCTCAACAACAAAAGAACTTCTTGGGGAATCATCATCCCTGAACTCAACCTGTACTGCAGAGCAATTGTGATAAAAACTACATGGTATTGGAACAGTGACAGGAAGATAGATCAATGGAATAGAATTGAAGACCCAGAAATGAACCCACACAACTATGGTCACTTGATCTTTGACAAAGGAGCTAAAAACATCCAGGGGGAAAAAAGACAGCACTTTTTACAAATAGTGCTGACTCAACTGGCAGGCAGCATGTAAAAGAATGCGAATTGATCCACTCACACATCTCCTTGTACAAAGCTAAAGTTCAAGTGAATACAGGAACTCCAAATAAAGTCATATACACCTAAGATACAACTTCTTCCAAAACACAAGAAAATCAAGAAGGAAGACCAACGTGTGGATACTTCATTCCTCCCTAGAATAGGAAATAAAATATCTATGGAAGGAGTTGCAGAGACAAAGTTTGGAGCTGAGATGAAAGGATGGACCATCCAGAGACTGTCCTACCCGGGAGTCCATCCCATAATCAGCCACCAAACATAGACACTATTGCATATGCCAGCAAGATTTTGCTGAAAGGACCCTGATATAGCTGTCTCCTGTGAGGATTTGCCAGTGCCTGGCAAATACAGAAGTGGATGCTCACAGCCATCTATAGGATGGAACACAGGGCCCCCAATGGAAGAGCTAGAGAAAGTACCCAAGAACTAAAGGGGTCTGCAACCCCATAGGTGGAACAACAATATAAACTAATCAGTACCCCCAGAGCTCTTGTCTCTAGCTGCATATGTAGCAGAAGATGGCCTAGTTGGCCATCATTGGGAAGAGAGGCCCCTTGGTTTTGCAAACTTGGTGTGCCCCAGTATAGGGGACTGCCAGGGCCAAGAAGTGAGAGTGAGTGTGTAGGGCAGCAGGGTGGGGGGAAGGTATAGGGGACTTTAAGAATAGCATTTAAAATGTAAATGAAGAAAATATCTAATTATAAAAATTAAAAATAAATAAATAAAAATAAATAAATATTTCTCTATAACTGAAAAAAAAACCCACCACCAACAACAAAAAACAGGGTTCAGATTTTCTATCCAGGGTCTCTCTGTGGCTGGTCTGCATAGGAGAGTTCATGGGCTACAGAAGCATCAGAGCTTCTTGGACAGGGTCCCTTCAAGTCTTTATCCTTAGCCAGGAGGCAGAGCTAATCCTCAGACCTCTGTGCACCTTCCCCATCAGAGGAGAGCTTACCTATAGGGAGTGGTTTGAGCCCAGGACTCAGATGAGATTACCATTTTCTAACCAAGGTCTCTCTGAGGCCCCACAAGAGAGCATGTGAGTCTCAGATGCAACAGAGCTTCTTGGACAGGGTCACTTCAGGCCTTCATCCTCAGTCAGGAGGCAGAGCTGATCCTCAGACCTCTGTGCACCTTTCCAACCAGAGGGGAGCTTGCCTACAGACCCCTGGGACTCTGGAGAGAACTGGTCTCCTAGAAGTCCTGACAGAGGTTAACATACTCACAGGAGGAACAATCTCCAGCCAGAAACAGCTAGAATGTCTAACACCAGATGGTGAAAGGCAAAAGTAAAAATCTTACTAACAGAAACCAAGACCGCTTGGCATTATCAGAACCCAATACTCCCATTGCAGCGAGTCCTGGATACCCAAACACACTGGAAAAGCAAGATTCAGATTTAAAATAATATATCATGAGCTGGTAGAGGATTTTAGGAAGGACATTAATTACTCCTTTAAAGAAATACAGCAGAACACAGCTAAACAGGTAGAATACCTTAAAGAGGAAACACAAAAATCACTTAAAAAATTACAGGAAAACACAACCACACAGGTGAAGGAATAGAAGAAAACCATCCAAGATCTAAAATTAGAAGTAGAAACAATAAAGAAAACCCAAAGTGAGACAACTCTGGAGATAGAAATCCTAGGAAAGAAATCAGTAACAATAGATATGAGCATCAGCAACAGAATACAAGAGATGGAAGAGAGAATCTCAGGTGCAGAAGAGTTCATAGAAAACATTGACACAACAATCAAAGAAAATGCAAAATGCAAAATGATCCTAACTCAAAACATCCAGGAAATCCACGACAAAATGAAAAGACCAAACCTAAGGCTAATAGGTGTAGATGAGTAAGAAGATTTTCAAGTTAAAGGGCCAGTAAATATCTTCAATAAAATCATAGAATAAAACTTCCCTAACCTAAAGAAAGAGATGCCCCTGAACATACAAGAAGCCTAAAGAACTCCAAATAGACTGGACCAGAAAAGAAATTCCTCCCGACACATAATAATCAGAACAACAAGTGCACAAAACGAAGAAAGAATATTAAAAGCAGTAAGGGAAAAAGGTCAAGTAACATATGAAGGCAGACCTATTAGAATTACAACAGACCTCTCGACAAAGGCTATGAAAGCCAGAATTTCCTGGACAGGTGTTATGACAGAACCTAAGAGAACACAAATGCTAACCCTGGGTACTATACCCAGCAAAACTCTCAATTACCACAGATGGAGAAATCAAAGTATTCCATGACAAAACCAAATTCATACAATATCTTTCCAAGAATCCAAACCTTCAAAGGATAATAAGGGGAAAACTCCAGAACAAGGAGGGGAACAATGTCATAGAAAAGGCAAGAAAGTAATCCTTCAACAAACCTAAAAGAAGATATCTAAAAGAAGAGCATTCCAACTCGAACAACAAAAATAAAAGGTAGCAACAATTACTTTTCTTTAATATCTCTTAATATCAATGGTATCAATTCCCCAATGAAAAGGCATAGAATATCAGACTGGCTACATATACAGGACACAAGATTTTGCTGTGTACAGGAAACCCACCTCAGGGAAAAGACAGACACTGCCTCAGAGTAAAAGGCTGGAAAACAATTTTCTAAGCAAATGATCCCAAGAACCAAGCTAGAGTAGCCATTCTAATATTGAAAAATTGACTTTCAACACAGAAGTATCAAAAAAAGCCCAGGAGGCGCAATTCATACGCATCAACAGTAAAATCTACCAAGATGAAATCTCAATTCTGAATATCTATGCTCCAAATGAAAGGGCATTCACATTCATTAAAGAAACTTTAGTAAAGTTCAAAGCACATTTTGCACCTCAAACAATAATAGTGGTAGACTTCAAAACTCTGCTCTCATCAATGGTCAGAACCTGGAAACAGAAATTAACAGCAACACAGTGAAACTAACAGAAGTTATGAACCAAATGGATTTAAGAGATATGTAGAGAATATTGTATCCTAAAGAGAAGAATATGCATTCTTCTCCACCACCTCATGGTAACTTCTCCAAAATTGACCATATAATTGATCACAAAACAGACTTCAACAGATACATAAATGCTGAAATAATCCCATGAATTGTATCAAATCACCAACGGCTAAGGTTGATCTTCAATATCAACATAAATAATAGAAAAAACACACACACACATGGAAACCTAACAACAATCTACTCAATTATAACTTTGTCAAAGAAGAAATAAAGAAGAAATTAAAGACTTTTCTAGAATTTAATGAAAATGCAGCTACAACATACCCAAACTTATGGGACACAATGAAAGCAGTCCTAAGGAAAACACATAGCTAAGAGTGCAACCAAAAAGAAACTGGAGAAAGCATACATGAGCAGCTTGACAGCACACCTAGAAGCTCTAGAACAAAAGGAAGCAAATTTACCCAAGAGGAATAGATAGCAGGAATCAATCAATCTCAGAGCTGAAATCAACCAAGTGGAAACAAAAAGAACTATACAAAGAACCAACCAAACCAGGAGCTGATTTTTTGATAAAATCAACAATATAGATAAACCCTTAGCCAGACTAACCAGAGGGCACAGGGACAGTATCCTAACTAACAAAATCATAAATGAAAAGGGAGAGATAGCAACAGAATCTGAAATAAATCCAAAGCATCATCAGATCCTACTACAAAAGCCTATACTCAATGAAACTGGAAAACCTGGATGAATGGACAATTTTCTAGATAGATAACAGGTACCAAATTTAAACCAGGATCAGATTAATGATCTAAAGAGTCCCATATCCCCTAAAGAAATAGAAGTATTCATCAATAGTCTCCTGACAAAACAAACAAACAAACAAACAAAAATACAGGACCAGATGGGTTTAGTGCAGAGTTCTGTCAGACCTTCAAAGAAGACCTAATTCAAATTCTCCTCAAATTATTTCACAAAATAGAAGGTACTCTACCCAATTCATTCTATGAAGCCACAATTACTCTAGTACCTAAATCACACAGAGACCCAACAAAGAAAGAGAAATTCAGACCAATTTCCCTTATGAATATAGATGCAAAAATAATCAATGACATTCTCATAAATGGAGTAAAAGAAAAAATAAAAATGATCATCCATAATGGCCAAGTAGGCTTCATCCCAGGGATGAACGGATGATTTAATATAAGGAAATCCATCAACATAATCCACTATATAAACAAACTCAAAGACAAAAAGCACATGAACATCTCATTAGATGCTGAGAAAGCATTTCACAAAATCCAACACCCATTCATGATAAAAGTCTTGGAAAGATCAGAAATTCAAGGCCCATACCTAAACATAATAAAAGCAATATACAGCAAACCAGTAGACATTAGCAAACTAAATGGAGAGAAACTTGAAGCAATCCCACTAAAATCAGAGACTAGACAAACTGTCCACTCCCTCCCTTCCTATTCAATATAGTACTTGAAGTCCTAGCCAAGAATTAGCCAACAAAAGAGATCAAGGGGATACAAGTTGGAAAGGAAGAAGTAAAAATATCACTATTTGCATATGATATGATAGTATATATCAATGAACCTAAAAATTCTACCAGAGAACTCCTAAACCTGATAAACAACTTCAATGCAGTAGCTGGATATAAAATGAAGTCAAACAAATCAGTGGCCTTTCTCTACATAAAGGATAAACAGTCTGAAAAAGAAATTAGGGAAGTAACACCATTTACAATTGTTGCAAATCATATAAACTATCTTGGTTTGAGTCTAACTAAGGATGTAAAAGATCCGTTTGAGAATTTCAAGTCTCTGAAAAAAGAAATCAAAGATCTTTGGAGTTGGAAAGATCTCCAATGCTCTTGGATTGGCAGGATTAATATAGTAATATTGCTACCTTGCTGAAAGCAATCTAAAGTTTAAATGCAATTTCCATCAAAATTCCAACTCAATTCTTCACAGAGTCAGAAAGGGCAATTTGCAAATTCATCTGGAATAACAAAAAAAACTTAGGATAGCAAAAACTAATGTCAACAATAAAAGAACCTCTTGTGGAATCGCCATCTCTGACTTCAAGCTGTTCTACACAGCAATTGTGATAAAAAACTGCATGGTACTGGTACAGTGACAGACATGTAGATCAGTGGAATCGAATTGAAGGCCAAGAAATGAACCCACACACCTATGATCACTTGATCTTTGACAAAGGAGCTAATACCATCCAGTTTGGAAAAAAAAAAAAGACAGCATTTTTGACAAATAGAGCTGGCTCAACTGGCGATGATCATATAGAAGAATATGAATTGATCCATTCTCATCTCCTTGTACAAAGCTCAATTCTAAGTGGATCAAGGAACTCCTCATAAGAGCATAGCCATTGAAACTTTTTAAGGATGGAGTGGGGAAGAGCCTCAAAGATATGGGCACAGGGGAAAATTTTCTGAACAGAACAACAATGGCTTGTGCTGTAAGATGAAGAATCAACAAATGGGACTTTATAAAATTGCAAAGATTCTGTAAGGCAAAGGACACTGTTTACAAGAAAAAAAGGCCACCAACAGATTGGGAAAAGATCTTTACCAATCCTAAATCCAATATGGGACTAATATCCAATACATGTAAAGAAATCAAGAAGATGGATTCCAGAAAACCACATAACCGTATTAAAAAATGGGGTACAGAGCTAAACAATGAATTTTCAACTGAGGAATATCAAATGGAAGAGAAGCACTTGAAAAAAATGTTCAACATCCTCAATAATCATGGAAATGCAAATCAAAACTAACCTGAGATTCTACCTTACACCAGTCAGAATTGCTAAAATCAAAAACTGACGTGACTGCAGATGCTGGCAAGGATGTGGAGAAAGAGGAACACTCTGCCATTGTTGGTGGGATTTCAAGCTGGCACAACCACTTTGGAAATCAGTCTGGTGGTTTCTCAGAAAATTGGACATAGTACTACCAGAAGATCCAGCAATACCTCTCCTGAGCATATAACCAGAAGATTTCCCAAATTGTAATGAGGACACATGCTCCACTACATTCATAGAAGCCTTATTTATAATAGCCAGAAGCTGGAAAGAACCCAGATTTTCCTCAACAGAGGAATGGATACAGAAAATGTGGTACATTTGCATAATGGAGTACTACTCAGCTATTAAAAACAATGAATTTATGAAATTCTTAGGCAAATGGGTGGATCTGGATAATATCATCCTTTGAGGTAACCCAATCACAAAGGAATTCACTTGATATGCACTCACTGATAAGTGGATATCATCCCAGAAACTTAGAATACGCAAGACACAATTTGCAAAACTCATGAAACTCATGTAGAAGTAAGACCAAAGTGTTGATACTTTGTTCCTTCTTCCAAGGGGGAACAAAATACCCACAAATGGAGTTACAGAGACAAAGTTTGGAGCTGAGGCTGAAGGAAGGACCTTCCAGAGACTGGCCAACTCGGGGTCTATCTGATGAACAGTCACCAAACCCAGACACTGTTGTATATACCAACAAGATTTTGCTGACAGTACCCTGATATAGCTGTCTTCTGTGAGGCTATGCCAGTGCCTGGTAAATACAGAAGTGGATGCTCACAGTCATCTACTGGATGGAACACAGTGTCCCCAATTAAGAAGCTAGAAGAAGAGAAGGAGCAGAAGGGTTCTGCAGCCCTATAGGAGGAACAATAATATGAACTAACCAGTACCCCCAGAGCTCATGTCTTTAGCTGCATATGAAGTAGAGGATGACCTAGTTAGCCATCAATTGGAGGAAAGGCCCTTTGTCTTGCAAAGATTCTATGCCTCAGTATAGGGGAATGCCTGGTCCAGGAAGTGGGAGTGGGTGGGTTAGGGAGCCGGGGAATGGGGAGGGTATAAAGGATTTTCAGAGAGGAAACTAGGAAAGGGGATAATATTTGAATTGTAAATGAAGTATGCCTTTAATAATAAAAAAATTGTTGGCCCGCGACATGACAGATGTTTGAAGATTGGGCTACTGAGCTCTATCATATGAGCACTAACAGAGAGATAACCAACTTTGCCCAGTTGATTATCCTTTTCAAGAGTAACTCCCAATGACCTGAACATCTTTCTTTAGCCTCTACCTCTTAAAGATCGCTTCACTTTCAGAAAATACATTTTGAGGACCAAGCCTTGAAAATGGGACTTTTAGAGACATGTAAACTACATTAGAAGTGTGGAGGCTAATAGAATGTTCTAAAAGTTTAGTCAATAAATTTTTCCCAAAAACAAAAGAAACAAACAAACAAAAAAAGGACACATGCTCCACTATGTTCATAGCAGCAGACTTATTTATAATAGCCAGAAGCCAGAAAGAATCCAGATATCCCTCAACAGAGGAATGGATACAAAAAGTGTGGTATATTTACACAATATAGTACTACTCAACTATTAAAAACAATGAATTCATGAAATTCTTAGACAAATGGATGGATCTGGAGGATATCATCCTGTCTTAGTCAGGGTTTCTATTCCTGGACAAAACATCATGACCAAGAAGCAAGTTGGGGAGGAAAGGGTTTATTCAGCTTACACTTCCACATTGCTGTTCATCACCAAGGAAGTCAGGACTGGAACTCAAGCAGGTCAAAAAGCAGGAGCTTATGCAGAGGCCATGTAGGGATGTTCCTTACTGGCTTGCTTCCACTGGCTTGCTCAGCTTGTTTTCTTATAGAACCCAAGACTACTATCCCAGAGATGGTCCCACCCACAAGCCCACAAGTGGCCCTCCCCCCTTGATAACTAATTGAGAAAATGCCTTACAGCTGGATCTCATGGAGGCATTTCCTCAACTGAAGCTCCTTTCTCTGTGATAACTCCAGCTTGTGTTAAGTTGACACAAAACTAGCCAATACACATTCTAACCTAGTTAACCCAATCACAAAAGAACACACTTGATATGTACTCACCGATCAGTGGATATTAGCCCAGAAGCACAGAATACTCAAGATACAATTAACAAATCACATGAAACTCAAAAGGAGGGAAGACCAATGTGTGGATACTTCAGTCCTTCTTAAAAGTTGGAACAAATTACCCATGGAAGGAGTTCAGACAAAGTGTGGGGCAGAGACTGAAGGAATGACCATCTAGAGACTGTCCCATCTGGGGATCCACTCCATATAGTCACCAAACCCAGACACTGCTGTGGATGCCAACAATTGCTTGCTGACAAAAGCCTGTTATAGCTGTCTCCTGAGAATTTCTACTAGTGTCTGACACATACAGAGGTGGATGCTCACAGCCAACCATTGGACTGAGCACAGGATCTCCAATGGAGGAGCAGGAGAAAGGACTCAAGGAACTGAAGGGGTTTGCAACCCCATAGGAGGAACAACAATATGAACTAACCAGTACCCCCAGAGCTCCCAGGGATTAAACCACCAAGCAAAGTGTACACATGGTAGGACTCATGGCTCCAGCGGCATATGTAGCAGGGAATGCCCTCGTAGGTCTTCAGTGGGAGGAGAGTCCCTTGGTCCTGTGAAGGCTCTATTCCCCAGTGCATGGGAATGCCAGGGCCAGGAAGCAGGAGTGGGTGAGTTGGTGAGCAGGGGGAGGGGGCAGGAATAGGGGATTTTCAGAGGGGAAACCAGGAAAAGGGACAAGATTTGAAATGTAAATAATGAAAATATCTAATAAAAATAATGAGAAAAAATAGCTTAGTGTTTCTTACAATGCACACATTAAAATCATCATGTTTGATTTTTTTACAAGTGCCACTCAGAGAGAAAGAGTATAAAAAATTTTATGAAAAACAATTGGCTCATCTAATAAAAGATATATGGTAGAATTTCAATTTTTGTTTGAAAACTAATATACTGATTGTTCCTAAGTGCTCCAAGTGTCACATTACCCACAAAGGAACCGATAACTATCATTTCCTGTTCTATCAATACTGAATTGCTGCTGTGGTCATTGTTTGATGTATGCCATGTGCACTAAGTTTGTGTTATTAACTGAATCTACATTAATCATGAGACTCAAAACAGAAATCACGTAATTATCCAAGAAGCACCTATGTTGTGAGTGGCTCTGTGAGCTAGGCTATTTAACCTTGTCTCGGGACTTGCAGACTTCTACACAACTTGAAGAGATAATTCAATCCTAAGGATGCAGACAAATCTTGGTACCATGGTATGATCAGATTCAGCTCTAGATGTTCATATATGATAGCATACAACATCATGGTCAAAGATTCTTCTAAACAAGAGCTCCAAAAATATTTCTGATGTTTTTAGAATGAACATGCTGTATGCATATGTCTTCCAATAACCTGAAACACCTATTTCTACTAGTGTTACTTTAAAAAAGACTCAACTATGAGCTATCTTCTCCAGCCTTAGCATATATAATTTTAAAAGATTCATTATATATGTATACATATTTAATTTTAGAATTACTTTTTATTTTATTTTATGCATATGAGTGTATTGCTTGCATGTATGTCTGCACTATGTGTGTGCCTGGGTCTGTGGAGACCAGTAGAAAAATGATAAAATCATACCTCCTGAGACTATTGAAGACAATTGTGAGTCACCATGTGGGTGCTGGGAATCAAACTTGGATCCTCTAAAAGATCAGCAATTGTTCTTAACTGCTAAGTCATCTCTCCAGCCCCTACTTATATTTTTATATTACTTAAATGTTTTATTGCTACTCCCATTTGTTTGTTTTATGTTTTGTTTTTGAGGTATAGATGTTTTTCATTGTTATTCTACTCCTTTTAAAACAATTGATAACGTTTAAAAGAATAATTAATGTAGCAGCACTTACACTTAGTTTTCTACCCATTGACATGAAGTGACTATTCTGAGAGTTAGATTACATTATTTGAATTGTCTAGAAGAGGGTCTAATTTCAGTTCCAAGCACCCACATTAAGTGACTCAAAAACACTGCTAACTCCCACGTACTGGGATTGTAGACGTGCAGCATCACACCAGGATTGAAACAGAAATTTCAACCCAACTTGATTGAAGGAATGTATGTGGTTGGTTGACTGTGCCTAAATGCTGAAACCTGTGTACCCATCTATCATACATTTCCTTGCTTCTTGTAGCACCACTTTTCAAGGCTGAGGAGGATCCACTGCTTTAGAGTCTTTGAAACAAACAAACAAAAATCAATCAAACAAAACAAAACAACAACAACAAAAAGTCTCAACTGGACATCCTAGTCAGTTAGGTTTTGTGGTGTATCTCACCTTCAGGAGTCCCCTGGGTATATAATTTAATATTCCCCTTCTAATTATTTTTGTGTTAAAATTTCTTATTGCTGGCAGAAAGCCAGTACCAAAAATTGCATTTTCTAAAAGAAGTCAATTGTATTAATAGAACACTTGAAGAAAGAATTAATTAGATCTGTTATTAATTTTTTATGAAACAGGAAAAGACAATGTTGACTATTTAAAAGGAGGAAAAATTTAATAATATGCCTTTTAAAAATAAATAAAACTGTTATACAACACCTTTTTATAAATAAGTCTAGCATTGTTAAGATGTCTGTCCTTGAGCAGAATTCTTAAAACCTGGATAATTACAAAGCTGTCATTTCCTTTTTGAGAGCTTTCAGGGTATTTTCAGCCATACAATGACATTAAGAACTATGTCTCAAGGTTGATGTGAAGTGGTTCATGTGAATCTTTAAGATTTTCCTTAAAATTCATTTTAGATTTACATATTTTATTCCATGTGTATCAGTGTTTTGTCTGCATGTGTTTCTGTGTACTATGCCAGGTGTCTGTGGAGGTCTTAAAACGGTGTCAGGTCACCTGGAACTGATGTTGTTGATTCTTATGGGACAATGTATGGATGCTGATGGGTAAACCTGGGAGCTTTGAAAGAACAACATGTGCAGTTAACCATTGAATTGAGAGGCCAAACCAATTCTATCTTGAGACTGGCCTCCATCCAATAAATAATAATAATTTAAAAAAAAGAACCCTGACCTACAGCAGAACCCAAGTTGTACCCAAGTACCAGAAAGGACCTTGACCCATACTCCAGAATTAGTCCCTACCTACTTCCTAGTAACAGTTAATCAAAGTTTAGTCTGAATGCTTCAGACTTATTTTGAGACCATTCAAGATTGTATATGGTCTTGCTTCAGAGTCCTGATCCACATGTCAACTTATAGTTATTCTATTAGATACTTGATAGATTGGACACCCCCTCCTTCACTCCCTCCTACTTTTCTATAAAAAACTTGTCTTGCTGAGAATTTGAAGATGCTCTCTTTCCTTTACTGTCCTGCTGTGTCAGGGTTAGGTTGGTGGAGAGTCCAAACCCTATCTTGAAATAAGGAGACCCTAATGGGTTCTTGGTGGTCTTTTGGGGTTCGTGAACACTTTCTGGCAGATGTAATAATCTCTACAGGCCTAAATTTATTTTAATAGTAATAACAAACATAATTTTGTCTTTCTAATATGCCTCACTTGACTTGAGTAGATATCCACTGAGATGGCATTTTATTTATTAGAATCATATTACATTATATAGGTGAAGAAATTGCTATTATTCTGTGCATTAGCAAATAGTCTGCTAATCTCTTTTGATTAGGTCATGTGCCCTATTATTTCATAGTGTGTATATCAAATGGAACACATTAAACTTGTGAAAAAAGAACTTAGCTATACAATCTGCCTGGAGAAAATAGTGAGCAGATAATAGAACAGAGACTCAGACATAAATGCAAGAAGTACAGTTCACTCCTAATACTATTATTTAATGTTGTTTAATGCCTAAATGTGTCTCCACTTCTCCATATGTTAGAGGTGTATAAGCAAAATTAACACATATAAAAATCTGCCTCTTCAATCTACTTCTTTGTCATAATTTAATAAGCCTATTCCACTTAGCAGTTACCTATGGAACTATATTAACTCTATAATTTTTGTCTTTAAAATGTTCCCTGGTTTACATCCAATGTAGGTGACAATAATATTTATTGTTAACTAGCCATGGCAAAGTAGAATATCTAGGTCAATAGTGCATTTTGTTAAGATCTAAGACTTGATATTGGTTTTGTGAGAAATACAACGTTTTATATTTTGCCAAACTCACAGCTCTCAAATTTGTCATGACAATAATGATTTGAAACATGTGTTTCACACACACACACACACACACACACACACACACACACACACACATTTGGTCTTTCAAGACAGGGTTTCTTTGTGCAGTTCTGACTGTCCCAGTACTCATTCTGTAGACCAAGCTGGTCTCGAACTCAGAAATCTGCGTGCCTCTGCCTCCCATGTGCTGGGATTAAAGGCATGCACCACCATTGCCTGGCTTCACATATTCTTAACTTGAAACAACAGTTGATTTTTTTTTTTTTTTTTTTGCTGCTAATGTCTCCATTTGTTTTTTTGTTTTTGTTTTTGTTTTTTTTACATTCCATATTTTATTTCCACCCTGTCTGCTCCACATCCCACACCTCCTCCCCACCCTACCCTGTCTCCACATGGATACCCCCACCACCACCGCACCTGACCTCTAAACTCCTCGGGGCCTCCAGTCTCTTGAGGGTTAGGCACACCATCTCTGAATGAACACATACCCTGCAGTCCTCTTCTCTATGTGTGTTGGGGGCCTCATATCAGCTGGGGTATGCTGTCTGTTTGGTGGTCCATTGTCTGAGAGGTCTGAGGGGTCCAATTAATTGAGACTGCTGGTCCTTCTACAGGATCACCCTTCTCCTCAGCTTCTTTCAGCCTTTCCTAATTCAACCAAAGGGTCAGCTGCTTTTGTCTATTGGTTGTGTGCAAATATCTGCATCTCACTCTTTCAGCTGTTTGTTGGGTCTTCCAGAGTGTGGCCATGCTAGGTCCCTTTTTGTGAGTGCTTCATAGCCTAAGTAATAGTGTCAGGCATTGGGACCTCCCCTTGAGCTGGATCCCACTTTGGGCCTGTCGCTGGATCTTCTTTTCCGCAGGCTCCTCTCCATTTCCATCCCTGTAATTCTTTCATACAGGAACAATTATGGGTCAGAGTTGTGACTGTGGGATGGCCCTCCTCTCGCTCATTTGATGCTCTGTCTTCTTGCTAGAGGTGGGATCTATAAGTTCCTTCTCCCTACTGTTGGGCATTTCATCTAAGGTTTCTCCCTTTGAGTCCTGAGAGTCTCTCACCTCCCAGGACTCTGGTGCTTTCTGGAGGGTCCCCCCAACCTCCTATCTCATGAGATTGCCTATTAGATTCTTTCTGCTGTTCCTCAGGTCTTCAGTCCTTTTCCCTCACCCAATACCAGATCAGGTTCTCCACTCTATCCACGTTCCCTCCCAAGTCACTCCCTCCCTCCCCACTTATGATTGCTTTCTTCTCTCTCCCAGATGGGACTGAGGAGTCCTCACATGGGCACTTCAGCTTGTTGAGCCTTTTGAATTCTGTGTACTGTATCTTGTGTTTTCTCTGTGTTTTGTTTTGCTAACATTCACTTAATAGTGAGTACATCCCATGC
Source organism: Mus musculus (assembly GCF_000001635.26). Classification (NCBI taxonomy): domain Eukaryota; kingdom Metazoa; phylum Chordata; class Mammalia; order Rodentia; family Muridae; genus Mus; species Mus musculus. The sequence continues at coordinate 15,702,121 of NC_000086.7, read as the reverse complement.
ATGTCCTTTGGGGTCGGAGTTACCTCACTTAGGATGTTATTTTCTAGTTCAATCCACTTGCCTGCAAAACTCAGGAAGTCCTTGTTCTTAATAGCTGAGTAGTAGTGCACTGTGTAAATGAACCACATTTTTCTGTATCCATTCTACTGTTGTGGGACCCCTGGGTAGTTTATAGCTTCTGGCTATCACAAATAAGTGCTATGAACATAGTGGAACATGTGCCCTTATGGCATGGTGGGACATCTTTTGGCTATATTCCCAAGAGTGGTATTGCTGGGTCTTCATGTAGATCTATTCCCAGTTTTCTCAGGAGCCTCCAGATTAATTTCCAGAGTGATTGTCCCAGCTTGCAAGCCCACCAGCAATGAAGGAGTGTTCCTCTTTCTCCATATCCTCTCTAACATGTGTTGTCTGTCACCTGTGGTTTTGATCTTAGCCATTCTGACTGGTGTAAGATTGAATCTCAGAGTCATTTTGATTTGCATTTCTCTGATCACTAAGGACTTTGAACATTTCTTTAGGTGCTTCTCACCCATTTGAGATTCCTCAGTTGTGAAATCTCAGAAGACTTTTAAAATGACTATTTAAAATTTAATTACCTGTAGAATGCTTGGACACTAAGAGTGGGAAGTGTCAGCGGAGGCCAGAAGAAGGTTCTATATACCTTGGGACTGGAGTTACAGATGGTTGTGAGCTGCCAAGAAGGTTCTAGGTATCAGACTTGGGAATGCTGAAAAAGTAGCCAGGGCTTGTAACCACTGATCAATGTCTATAACAGTGTTTATAACAATGCTTTAAAGAGCATGTGTCCTAATTCTTCTATTAAATTTTATTTAATGTGCACATTTTAGTACCTGCTAGATGCCACATTATAGGATACACATCTTTTGTAAATAAATATGCCAAGGCTAAGGCTAATGATAATCTGTTTAACAGATATGCACAGATAGCTTTCAGTGCTGCAGTCATGAACAAGACAGAGTTATTTCTTGTGCTAATAATGCTTCTACAATGATTAGGTCATATGCCATACCCATCCTTCTGATATTCTGCCTCTCCTCAGTGATTATTCACTTTTGTCTTCCATACTTGAGTGCCTTTTTCCCTGTTGTGGACTTAGAGATTACTGTTTGTTTCTACAGCCTCAGAGTTTAGTTATAAATTCTCATCTCATATATTATTGAAATATAATGCCAAATCTTCTTCTTTTGGCTGATCTACAGTATTTTAAAGTTTTTATAAAGTGTCGATTTATTTCTCCATTTTGCTCCTCAGTTTTGTACCATAGAAACATTAAAAAAGATGCCTCTCCTGCAATGAAGTGAGAAGGAGAGTTAAAGGGAAGTCTGGAGGGAATGAAAATGATTTTATTATTCTCTCTTTCCTACTCAAAAAGGCATTATTAATAAGCTCTTTCTGTATATATTCACTTTATTTTTGTTTCTGCTCTTATCTTTGATAAAACCGAGTATATTTTCCATTTGTCCCATGATTAGATCTATTTATGTGCAGAAAGATTGATACCATACTGAGATTAATCTGTTTTGATGGGCACTGTGACCCAGTGACTCTTTCTGCCTCATAGCTGGCTGTTAAAGGAAATTGCCATTGTTTTCTTTTTGAATGAACCTATAAAGAAATGCCTGTGTATTTCTGTCAGTAGACTACAAGATAACAATGGATGTGCAAAAGATTTGTCCAAGAAGTACATCTGAGGTTAAGAATTGAGAGAAACAAGGCACGGGTTGTGAAGGAACAAGTCACAGCACAAATGGAAAATTTTGGGCAAAATCCTATGAAAGAACAGTTAATTGCAAAGAGGAGCCTCTGGCAAGTATGCTATTCCTCAAAGGCTGTCTAGGAGCAAGAAGTCTAGGTTTTGAATTCTGTTGTCATTGCTTATTTTTATTTTTTGTGTGTTTGCATTTTGTTGTTGTTGCTGCTGCTGCTGCTGCTGTTGCTGTTTTCAAATTAGTAATTATGTAAGGGCATCCTGGAGAAGAAAATGTCCAGATGAGAGAATGATTTCCAGGAAAAAATGATATCAGAGCCCAAGAAACCTTTGTAGTCATCAGAAATGAAAAGATCCTGAACCTGAGGGAGGGCTACCTTGAATGATAAAACAGATCCAAGAGAAGTGAAGAGGACTACAGGGCACTTTAGAAGGCAATGAAAAGAAATGAACATTCTTCAAACTCAGGCATAAAGACTGCCTACTATCCTGTCTGGTGTTCTCTCTGTCAGTCAGCTTGTTCAAGTAAGTTTATTTATCTGAAACCTGAAACCAAGGTTAACATCTAGAGCTATCTCTATATGATTGGTGGGTTTCAGAGTCATGTGAAATTTGAAAGATTTGGACCTCCAAACAGTCAATAGTAACTAATATTGAAAAAACAAATTAACTATAGGTAAATCTCTGAGAGCAAGCTGAATGCTTGAGCTCCCTTAATGGCATAACACAAACACAGTGAAAAATGTAGAACCAACGGCAGACTATCATATCATAATACATGACTTTTAAAAATACAGTAAAACTTTTAATAGCATTTATGATTTACTAAGTTTTGTGGTATTGTTATTCATAACTGATATTCGTTTGATAATTTTTATGGGACTAGTCATATTCTTGCTTCTGAAAATAATATGGAAATTTTCCTTCCTCTTAAATGAGTGTCTTATTAGAACTAGACAATCTGTAAAGATGATGTGAAACTGCTCTGTGAATCCCTCTGAGCTAGATGCTTTTTTTAAATTAATTAATTAATTTATTTATTTATTTTTCTGCATTATTTAATTGTTCTTTTTTTCTATTTTATTTTTATTAGATATTTTCTTTATTTACATTTCAAATGTTATCCCCTTTCCTATTTTCCCCTCCGAAAACCCACTATCCCATTCTACCTCCCCCCTGCTCACCAACCCACTTCAGTCCTTTTGAAATCTTGAATGGACATGTGAATATCACATATTTGTGATACAAAGTGTGATCATTCAATATGTGCTTGCATTGTATGATGATAACAAGTTTAGGGCAATAGTTTTAATTTGTATGTGTTGGCATGAACATGCATGCTCATGTGCTTTCAGATGTGTGGGATCCTTCCAAATGCTTGCTTCTGTTTCCTTGTAAAGCATATGATGTGCTGTAAAATGTTTTCACCCCACTGTGTTATAAAACACAGAAGCTTACTCTCTTCTCTAGCTGTGTAGTTGTTATTTAAATTTTTTTCTATAACCCTGCCCTATTTTGTAGCTTCTAGTGACTGCTCTTCCTTCTATGAAAGAATCGTTTTGTAGCTCCCACATGTGAGTAAGAATATTCAGTATTCAAATTTATGCGTGTGACTAATTTCACTTAATATATCCTGTTCCACAGCTTTCTTTTGTAATGGCTGTATAAAGTTCTGGTATATGCGTTCATTGCTGCAATACTTATGGGAATGCAAATATAACTACAATATATTGATTTCATTTGTCTAGGGTATGCACACAGTAATATTTCTTTATTTTGCTTTCTTTGGGTTTTCTCAATTCTTCCTTCTATCTTTCTTTCTTTCTTTCTTTCTTTCTTTCTTTCTTTCTTTCTTTCTTTCTTTCTTTCTTTCTTATGTTCTTTTAGCAGCTAGAAATGTAATTCATTATTTTCTTTCCTTTATTTTTATTGATGTAGATGTTTGTGCCTATAAATTTTATTCTAATGAATCTCATGAGTTTTCATAAGTAGTGTTTTCACTAATACTCTTTTTCAGAAATAGAATTTTTGTGGGTTTAATTCTTTTAACCTAGATTTGCTTACTGGGAGAGTTTTTAATTTCTATGTAAAAGTGGAAGAGTTGTTTTGTATAGGATTTGTCTTTTAATTTCTATTAATATTGTACTGTTATCAAATGTTGTTTGTACATTATAAAAACAACTGGTTAAAACACAGTTCCTCGTGTGTGAAACAGAAAATTGTATTGCCTATTACTAGAGTCCAGTGTTTAGTAAAGTTGTTCCTTGCTTGGCTCATTTGCTTATTTTTGAATGTGTGTATCTCAAATTACTCATATTTTCCTGGCATTCATGTGTTATAGGCTTTTAAAAATTAAACATAAGTATTCATTTTCTTTCTTTCATTCTATACTTCACATTCTACAAATATGGTTTTAACTATTTGGTATTTGATATTAACAATTATTTTATCTTCAGTTTGGAGTAGTGTCTTTTCTTTTTCAATCACTGATGCCTGGATTCTAATTCGGTAGCAGAATTGTAACTCTTATTTCTGAATGTTTTTCAGTTCAACAGTAATTTTAAAAAATATGAGTAAAACTTGGTTTTTCAACAGGAATAAATATTTAAGATTTTAACAGCAATGAATATAATAATGTAAATCAGCTATAAAAGTATCAAAACAATTTAAGAATTCACTTTTGATACTGATAATTATACCTGCTTTTTGAAAGGTAGGCACTATGCTGTTTCATTCTATATTAAACTGGTATGTTAAATATGTTAAATAAATACGCTAAATTGATTGAGTTAGTTATTGTTGGGATCTCATAGTTGCAACTTCCCTTTCATGTCTAGAAGATATTCATTAACAGCAGGTGATAGGGTCCTCCTACACATATAATCTTTCCTCCCCATTTCTGTGATGTTCCCTGAACTCTATATGCAGGGCTGCCTAGTAGATGTATCTGCTGAGATAAACACCCCACAATCCGTTGTCTTCTGTATTTTGACTAATTGTAGGTTTCTGAAATGTTCTCCTTTTGCTGAACAAAGAAGCTTCTTTAATGAGGGGTGAGAGTTATACTTATTGTTGGGAATGAGGAGATGTGTTCAGCATACAGTTAGAAATAAAACTAGTTTAAGATGGCAGTGACAGGTTCTCCTTTAAGAACTGTGACCTCATCTGCCACAGGTAGTTGTGTGGTATTGTGTCAGGTAGGATTTCCCTCCCAATGTACAGATCTTAATGCCCAATTAGACAGCTATTTGTTACTCCCAAGATAAAAATACTGTTATTACACTCTTGGGAATATCTTGTCATGCTGTTGTGGTGGTTCATGTACCTTACAGCTGGATATGACTAGGGATTGCATCTGGGTAGTGGTGTTACCAGCATGGTCTACAGAGTGAGGTCCGGACAGCCTGTTCAGGACAGGTCCAGAGAAACCCTGTGGAGAAAAACAAAGAAATGAATGAATGAATGAATGAATGAGTGAATGACTAATTCTTACTCTTCCTTGGAAGTTTGCATAGCACTTTTGGCTACAATAGGAGCTAGTCTTCAGCAGGGAGAATTCCAGGTTAGTTCCAGCTGGATTCCTCAAAGTCCTGTGCCAGAAGTGTATGTTTTCTTTAGCAATACAGTGTATGTTGTATTAACACCTTCCAAAAGTGTCAGATTTCCTGAAACAAGAGCAGAGGCAGTTGCAAGATGCCTAATAATGGGCAATGGGCACTGAACTTGTATGAGTGACAAGTGCTTTTAACCACTGAGCAATCCTTATGATGTAATTTTTATTCTTGTTATATTTATTTTTATTGTCACCCTATTTTTTGAACATCAAAATTTTATTCCTAAAGTATGAACAATGTAAAGCCAAAACTTACAAGAACATTCAGATTTGGAAGAAAGGTGCAAAGTATAGCACTGATTTAACAAGAGGAGATTGGGCTTTTGTTTATTTTCTAGCACCATGCCATGGGTTTGTTAAAATAACCAACTAAACAAATGAAATGCATAGCTATTTTTTTTTTTTGGTGATTTTCACAAGGGATCCTTTGACATTGAGTTTGTCCACAAAAATATTTGGTCTTCTTCCACTCTCAATGGCTGAATTTCAATGAATTTTCCCTCCTTTTGAGTTCCTGTCACCCTGGATGCTCATGGCCCATGCTTCACATTCCAGTGTTTCCTAATCATCCAATAAGCTTGTACTTCATTAACTTTTAATCTTGGGACTAATATTTCATTTTCTCTGCTCTTCACATTTGTCCCATTTTTTTTTATGAGATGAATGTGCCTTGTGTATTTCAAAATTACATTATTCCCTATTCAGTGTCAAGCATTGGTCATTCCCTATACTTGATCATCATCTCTATTATATTGACAGGTTAGAACCGCCATATTAGCTTTTAATAAAAGTGAAGGTAAAATGCTTTTAACAATTTTTTAATTTAAATTTGAGTTCGACTGGAATACTATTGCAGGATAATAGATAGGTGGCCATATATATATAAAAGAATATTTTCCAAATTAAATTATCTCATTTCTTTTTCGTGTACCTCTGTCATCACAATTTTTGATGTTGTTGAATGGAATTCATTGCAGAAATTATTTCTTGGCAGGTTTAAACAGCAAATCAAAGAGAAAATATGAAGAAACCATGTAACTAGTTCAGGCAAAAACAAATCTATAGCTTACAGATCTGATAGGAAATACTTCTTGCCTATATGCGACATAACTTGGTAAATATATTTCCCTGTGACAGTAACTTCAAATTCCCTGGTGCCTTGTCCAGTAGCGATTTAAAACAACAGCCAAGTCTGAAACACAGAGGTTTGAAATTCTAGGAGCTACCATTTCTGATAAAGGCACTCAAAATTCTTTCATAACCAAAAAGATAAAAGATTTTTATTTAGAAACTCTTCCTTTGCTCTGATGGGATAGAGACAATGCATTTTTTTGTTACTGATGCAAGAGGAATTTCATCCTCAACTTCTTAGTATTTGATAAATGAAGAAAGAATATTAGTACTCTTGTTTAACTTGAACACTGAAGTGCATGTAGTAGGTTTCTTGGCACATAGGCGACATGTGGGCAGAGGCCTTTCTATATATAGAACACTATTTGTTCTTATGGGAAAATAAAGGAATATCAGTGTTGCTAGTAAGTATGTAGGAATTACACTTGTGTGCAAGTGTGTGTGAGAGATTGTACAATACCATGTAGATTATATTTTTCTTCATTTTTCATCATTTATTTTTATTAGATATTTTCTTTATTTACATTTCAAATGTTATCTCCATTCTTTGTTTTCCCTCTGAAAATCACCTAACCCCTTCCCCTCCCCCTGCTCCCCAACCCACCCACTCCCATTCTTAGTCCTGGCATTCCCCTACACTGGGGCATAGAGCCTTCACAGGACCAAGGGCCTCTCCTCACATTGATGACAGACTAGGACATCTTCTACTACAAATAATAGCTAGAGCCACAAGTTTCAACATGTGTTTTCTCTGATTGGTAGAATAGTTCCAAGGAGCTCTAAGGGTACTGGTTAGTCCATATTGATGTTCCTTCTATGGGGCTTCAGTCCCCTTCAGCCCCCTGGGTATTTCTCTGGCTCCTTCATTGGGAACCTGGTGCTCCATCCAGTGGATGACTGTGAGCATCGACTTCTGTATTTGGCTAGCACTGGCAGAGCCTCCCAGGAGAGAGCTATATCAGGCTCCTGCCTGCAGTCTCTTTTTGGCATTTACCTAGTATTTCAGTTTGGTGGTTGTTTATGGGGTAGATCCTCAACTGGGGCAGTCTCTGGATGGTCAGTTCTTCAGGCTCTACTCCTAACTTTGTCTCTGTAACTCCTTCTAAGGATATTTTGTTCTGCATTCTAAGAAGGAACAGGTATCTACTCTTTGGTCTTCCTTCTTCTTGAGTATCATGTGTTTGGCAAATTGTATCTTGGGTATTCTAAGTTTCTGGTCTAATATCCACTTATCAGTGAGTGCATATCATGTGTGTTTTTTAGTTATTGGGTTACCTCACTCAGAATGACATCCTCCAGATGCATCCATTTACCTAAGAATTTCATAAATTCATTGTTTTTAATAGCTGAGTAGTACTCCATTGTGTAAATGTACCACATTTTCTGTATCCATTCTTCTGTTGAGGGACATCTGGGTTCTTTCCAGCTTCTGGCTATTATAAATAAGGTTGCTATGAACATAGAGGAGCATGTATCCTTATTACAAGTTGGAACATCTTCAGGGTAAATGCCCAGGAAACGTATTGCTTGATCTTCTGGTAGTATTATGTCCAGTTGTCAGAGGAACCAGCAAACTGATTTCCATAGTGTTTATACCAGCTTGCAATCCCAACCGCAATGGAGGAGTATTCCTCTTTCTCTGCATCCTCACCAGGATCTGCTGTCACAAGAATTTTGATCTTAGCCATTCTGAATGGTATAAGGAGGAATCTCAGGGTTGTCTTTATTTGCATTTCCCTGATGATTAAGGATGCTGAACATTTTTTCAGGTGCTTCTGAGCCATTCAGTATTCCTCAGTTGAGAATTCTTTGTTTAGCTCTGTACCCCATTTTTAATAGGTTTGATTTTCTGGACTTCAGTTTCTTGAGTGCTTTGTATATATTGGGTATTATTCCCCTACCAGATTTAGGATTGGTAAAGATCCTTTCCCAATCTGTTGGTGGCTGTTTTGTCATCTTGACAGTGTCTTTTGCTTTACAGAAGCTTTGCAATTTTATAAGGTCCCATTTGACGATTCACGATCTTACATCACAAGACATTGCTGTTCTGTTCAGGAATTTTCACCCTTGCCTATATCTTCGAGGCTCTTCCCTTCTTTCTCCTCTATAAGTTTCAGAGTCTCTGGATTTATGTGAAGTTCCTTGATCCACTTAGACTTGAACTTTGTACAAGGAGATAAGAATGGATCAATTGGCATTCTATTACATAATAACTGTCAGTTGTGAAAGCACTATTTGTTAAAAATGCTGTTTTTTTCCCCTCCCACTGGATAATTTTAGCTGCTTTGTCAAAGATCAAGTGAACATAGGTGTATGGGGATTCATTTCTGGATCTTCAATTCTATTTCATGGATCTAGCTGTCTGTCGCTGTACCAGTACCATGCAGTTTTTATGAAAATTGCTCTGTAGTACAGCTTCAGGTCAGGCATGGTGATTCTGCCAGAAATTCTTTTGTTGTTGAGAATAGATTTTGCTATCTTAGATTTTTTTGTTATTCCAGATGAATTTGCAAATTGCCCTTTGTAACTCAGTGAAGAATTGAGTTGGAATTTTCATGGGGATTACATTGATTCTGTAGATTGATTTTTGCAAGATAAGCATTTTTACTATATTAATCCTGCCAATCCATGAGCATGGGAGATCTTTCCATCTTCTGAGATCTTCTTTGATTTCTTTCTTCAGAAACGTGAAGTTCTTGTCATACAGATCTTTCACTTCCTTAGTCAAAGTCACAACAAAGTATTTTATATTATCTGTATGAAGATCTGATGATGCTTTGGATTTCCTCAGGGTTTTTTATGTATTCTTTTTCCTTTCTGATTTTGTTAATTAGGATACTGTCCCTGTGCTCTCTATTGAGTCTGACTAAGGGTTTATCTATCTTATTGTTTTTTATCAAAAAACTAGCTACTGGTTTGGTTGATTCTCTGTATAGTTCTTTTTGTTTCTATTTGGTTGATTTCATCCCCAAGTTTGATTAATTCCTGCTGTCTCTTCTTCTTGCGTGAATTTGCTTCCTTTTTTCCTAGAGCTTTTAGGTGTGCCATCAATCTGCTCATGTATGCTCTCTCTAGTTTATTTTTTTAGTTGTACTCAGAGCTATGAGTTTTCCTCTTAGGAAAGCTACATCATGTCCCATAAGTTTGGGTATGTTGTGGTTTCGTTTTTATTAAAATCTAAAAAGTCTTTAATCTCTTTCTTTATTTCTTCCTTGACCAAGTTATCATTGAGTAGAGTGTTGTTCATCTTCCACGTTAATGTTGGCTTTCTATTATTTATGTTGTTATTGAACATCAGCCTTATTGCTTGGTGATCTGATAGGATGCATGGGATAATTTCACCATTTTTGTATCTGTTGAGGCCTGATTTCTGACAAGTTATATGGTCAGTTTTGGAGAAGGCACCATGAGGTACAGAGAATGAGATATATTCTTTTGTTTTAGGATAAAATGTTTTGTAGATATCTGTTAAATCCATTTCATAACTTCTGTTAGCTTCACTGTGTCTCTATTTAGTTTCTGTTTCCATGCTCTTTCCATTGATGAGAGTGGTCTGTTGAAGTTTCCCACTACTATTGATACAATGTGTGCTTTGAGCTTCAGTAAAGTTTCTTTTATGAATGTGAATACCCTTGCATTAGAAGCCTAGATGTTCAGAATTGAGAGTTCTTTGAAGATTTTACCTTTGATGAATATGAAGTTTCCTTCATTATCTTCTTTGTTAACTTTAGGTTGAAAGTCAAATTTATTCGATATTAGAATGGCTACTCCAACTTGTTTCTTGGGACCATTTGCTTGGAAAATTGTTTTCCAGCCTTTTACTCTGAGGCAGTGCCTGTCTTTGTCACTGAGGTGGGTTTCCTCTGTGCAGCAAAATGCTTTTTCCTAGTTACATAACCAGTCTGTTAATGTATGTCTTTTAATTAGAGAATTGTCTCCATTGATATTTAAAGATATTAAGGAAAAGTAGTTGTTGCTTCCTCTTATTTTTCTTGTTAGAGTTGTAATTCTGTTCATGTGGCTATCTTCTTTTAGGTTTCTTGAAATATTACTTTCTTGCTTTTTCTATGGTGTAGATTCGGTCCTTGTGTTTTCTGTTTGTTATCCTTTGAAGGGCTGGATTTGTGGAAAGATATTTTGTAAATTTGGTTTTTCCTTCGAATACATTGGTTTCTCCATTTATGGTAATTAAGAATTTTGCTGGGTATAGTATCCTGGGCTACAATTTGTGTTCTCTTAGGGTCTATAGGCCATCTGCCCAGGATCTGACTTTCATAGTCTTTGGTGAGAAGTCTGGTATAATTCTGATAGGTGTGCCTTTGTTACTTGATCTTTTTTCTTAATTTCTTTTAATATTCTGTCTTTGTTTTGTGGGTTTTGTGTTTTATTATGTGACAGGAGGAATTTCGTTTCTGGTCCAATCTATATAAAGTTCTGTATGCTTCTTGTATGTTCATGTGCATCTCTTTCTTAGGTTAGGGAAGTTGTCTTCTATAATTTTGTAGAAATTTTATACTGACCCTTTAAGTTGGGAACCTTTACTCTCTCCTATACCTATTATTCTTAGGTTTGGTCTTCTCATTGTGTTCTAGATTTCCTGGATATTTTGGGTTAGGAGGTTTTTGCATTTTGCATTTTCTCCATAACTAATACATGCATCGTTGTGGTCAGGTCGTGACTTAAGATTTTACCATTTAGAAAATTTTCTCATTGCATTAAAATGATAAAGTTTATTTTGCGTTTATATGTTTTAGTACAGTAATGTACATTGAGACCTGAGGCATTGACTGAATATTTAACTAGCTCATCAAAATTCTGGACATCTCTGGAGTCCCTTGTTCTAAAGTTACATTTTGGGGGGTTTATATTATGTATCATCCTTAAGCATAGCCCGGGCAATTTAAAAACAAACAAACAAACAAACAAACAATTTCTTTTTGTAGTGTTATAGAAAAGAAACTCCAAGACTGAAGTGCCAGCATATTAACTATCTGGCCAGAGCTCACTTCCTGTATTGCATTAAGTTAATTTCTACTTGGATTTTCCTAAAGTATGGCAACAGAGATAAATCTCTCCTCTCCCCAACTCATGTGTGTATCTGTCTCTGTCTGTGTGGTTCTATGACTGTATACTTGTCTCCTTCACTCAACCCATCTATTTCCCCCTCCTTTCTTTCTATTAGGGCACCAATTTCACTGGGAGACCCTCATTCTCATGGTTTCTTCTTACCCTATTTACTTCACAGAACTTCTACCTCTAAATATCACCACACCAAAAGCTATGATTTGAATACATTAATTTTGTGGAAACACAAACAGAACAATGTCTGATACAGATGAAGGCATTTTTACAAAACATTTCCTGTGGCTCTTAGATTTCTGTGAAGAGATGAAAGGCCCCATAACTGTAATTATGAGGTTTCAGGACAATTGGATTTGGAAAGTAGTTCTTTTTTCTTTCCTTTTGTAAAGGTAGAATGCAAATTATACCACAGCAGGGAAGTGTTACATTTCAGAGCTGAACAAAGCAGACACATGACAGTATCTCTACTCAGAAAGATAATCCATACTTGTAAACAGATTCTAAATATAACATGTGATCTTACCCATCCCAGGAAAGGAGTCTGAATAAGACATTTTATTCTATTAATTTGAATCTATAGAAAATGACTGGGTCCTGGAAAGCTCTTTGAATAAACTTCTAAGTACTATAGAAGAAATGATTACCAGCATGCTAAATCATACAGTTTGGGGCAGATTTGTCCTTAGAATAGGAAGCACCATTTGATACCTAAGAATATGGTTTGTCTACTTGTAATCAGGACAGAATCACTGGAATTATACTTACTTCACCTCCTGAAAATTCAAAACCCAGATAAAATAAAATGACTGCCTTATTCAAAACACTGGATGACAGACAATGAAGAAGACTTCTTTTTGATATATGGGGAAGAATTTAAATGAGCACTAATATTTTTCTACCATATTGCCCTTAAGGTGAGTTCCCAATTATGGCAATGAGTGGAATCAGGGTGAGAGCCTGATTAACCTTGAGTTTTACAAATCAACCCAAGTGACTAGAGATCCACCAGCAGGTAAAGTTTGCAAGCCAAAATATCAAAGGAGAGAAATGGACACATTTGGGAATTCAGAGCATTGCCCAATAATTCAGCATAATCCTAATAAGCACCTGAATGAGAGGATATTTACCGAGGACTAGAGAATTTCTTTCCAAAAGAATTGAAGAGAACACTACCTGATGTTCACAGAGAGCCAAGAATAGGACCTGCTACCATCAGCCAGACTGGAACACTTATAATTCATGGAACATTAGGTAAATTACTTAGGATGATCTCAACATCATAATGAGGAATTTAGATTGATCACTGCTTTGGAGTTAGATTATAAATCATAAACTAAGACCCAAAAGATGAAAACTATTTCCAAGTAATACTCATTCAAGTTCACATACAACATTGCCATAATGCTTCCCCAATATATGGAAAAGGTCTCAAAAATTTTCAAACTTTAAATTCAGATAAAGTGTATCCTATAACCACATAGAATTTAATGAAAAATTAATATTAGTGAAATGTGAGGAATAAGCTGCAATTGAGGGGATTGTTTGTTTTGTTTGTTTTGTTTTTGAGACATGTTCTCTCTGTGTAACCCTGAATTTTCTGGAACTTGCTATGCATGTATTCCAGTCTGGCCCAGAGATCTTCCTCTCTGCCTCTCTGCCTCTCTGCCTTTCTACCTCTGCATCTTCAGTCATCAGGGAAATGCAAATCAGAACAACCCTCAGATTATTCCACCTCACACCAGTCAAAATGGCTAAGATCAAAAAAATCAGGTGACAGCAGATGCTGGTGAGGATGTGGATGAAAGAGGAACACTCCTCCATTGCTGGTGGGATTGCAAGCTGGTACACTCTGCAAATCAGTCTGGCAGTTCCTCAGAAAATTGAACATAGTACTACCGGAAGATCCAGCAATACCACTCCTGGGCATACACCCAGAAGATGCCCCAACATATAACAAGGACACATGCTCCACTATGCTCATAGCAGCCACATTTATAATAACCAGGAGTAGGAAACAACCCAGGTGTCCTTCAACAGAACAATGGATACAGAAAATGTGGTACATTTACACAATGGAGTACCACTCAGCTATTAAAAATAATGACTTCATGAAATTCACAATCAAATTGATGTGACTAGAAGATATCATTCTAAGGGGAATAATCAAATAACAAAGAACAAACATGGTAAGCATTTATTGATAAATGAGTACTAGCCCAAAAGCCCGGAATACCCAAGATAAAACTCATAGGACCATATGAAGTTCAAGAAGGAAGATCAAAATATGGATACTTCTTTTACTTTTTTTTTTCAGCATTTTGAGACATGGTTTCTCTGTATATCCCTGGCTGTCCTGGAACTCACTCTGTAGATCAAGCTGGCCTTGAACTCAGAAATCCACCTGTCTCTGACTCCCAAGTGCTGGGATTAAAGGTATGCACCACCACTGCCCAGCTAGTTTCATTCCTTCTTAGAATAGGGAACAAAGTACTCATGAGAGGTAGAGGTTAGTAGGGATTTGGGTAGGTGGAAGAGTGGGGTGGGACAAAAAAGAAGTGGCAGGATCAGGTATAGGAAGAGACAGGGTCGGGAATTTGAACAGGTGTGTGTAGCAATGGGGGATGGAGAACTGAGGGTAGCTACCAGAAAGTCCTAGATGCCACTAAGGCAAAAGGATCATAGGACCCAATAGGGATAAGATTAGCTGAAATGCTCAACAAAGGGGAGGAAGACCATATCCAGAGGTTAGGCAAGACCAACGATTGTGGAATGGGGCCACCCACTCATCTCCAAATTTTTAACCCAAAATGGCTCCTGTCTAAAGGAAATATGAGGACAAAGTGTGGAGCAGAAACTGATGGAAAGGCCATCCAGAGATTGTCCCGCTTGGGGATCCATCCCATATACACACACCAAACCCAGACACTATTGTGGATGCCAAGAAGTGTATGCTAACAGGAGCCTGATATAGCTGTCTCCTGAGAGCCTCTGCCAGAGACTGACAAATACAGATATGGATGCTCGTAGCCATCCATTGGACGGAGCACTTGGTCCCCAATAGAAGAGTTAGAGAAAGGACTGAAGGAGCTGATGGGGTTTTCATCCCCATAGAAAGAACAACAATATTAACCAACCAGACCCCTCGAGAGGTCCCAGGGACTAAACCACCAACCAAAGTATAAACATGGAGGGACCCATGGCTCCAGCTGCAAAAGTAGCAGAGAATGTCATTGTCTGGCATCAATGAGAGAGGAGGCCCTTTGTCCTGTGAAGGCTTGATTCCCCAGTATAGAGGAATGTCAGGGCAGAGAGATGGGAGTGGATGGGTGGGTGGGGTCACACCTTCATAGAAGCAGTGGGAGGATGATGGGATAGGAGGTTATGGAAGTGAAATCAGGAAAGGGGATAACATTTGACATATAAATACATAAAATATCCAATAAAAAGTAAATAAAAACAAAAACAACAACAACAAAAAGAATAAAGCCAATGATATACAGATTTACTCAGTACATTTGAAAGGACGACACACTTTCTAACTCATATAATCCCAGTCTTACCAAATATTAAAGACAGACTGACAGTTCTGCAAAAATAAAAACAATAACCAACAAAAGCAGAATAATATTCCTCATGAACATAACTATTAAATTTTTAAGGAAATATAATTTAAAAACTATTAAAATTAAACCATAATATGAACAAATGAAGTATATCTCAAGAATTTGATATTAATTTAATATTTTAAATAAAAATCAGACCACCAAATTAACAAGCTAATGAATTAAAGATATATAAATATACACTGTAAAAGACATTTGAGAAAATATAATGCACCTTCTTTGATGATTTTTTAAAGAATTATTTATTTTATGTGTGTGTGTGTGTGAATATTTTTTCTTGAATGTACGTCTGTTAACTGCTCACATGCCTCACACCCAAGGAGCTCAGATACTTTGGAACTTGAGTTATGGATATTTGTGAAGCAATATATGGCTGTTAGGGAGGGAAATGTGGTCCTCTACAAGCACAGTGAGTGCTCTTAACTGAGCTATCTCATCAGCTTCTACAAAGCAAATTCTTATAATGAGAGTAGAATGTACTGAGAAAGGGCCTTCCACCTTAAAGGGGCATCTAGGAAACTCAGTAGCTTCAAATCACACTTAATTGTGAAATGCATCCTTTCTTATATCTATCACGAAAAGCATATGTCTTGTTTTACTACATATATTTAAATAGCCATAAAAAACATAATAATACACTTGAATAATGCAGTGCAATCTACTAAAAACTATTATGGGGAGTTAGTGAATTTCACAAGCTTGAAGAATACAATATCAATCAATAAATATATATGTATGTATATATATATATTTATATACCACTAATGTTGGAATGTGGAATTTAAAATGATATTATATATAATAGAGCATTATGTCAAATATTCAGGAATAAAACTGACAAAAATGTGTGTAAGACATGAAAATATACAAAATATTACTGAAATTAATGACCTAAGCAAAATATATAGGTTGTTAAATGTAGAATTTCATTTTTATTAGTATTTCAATTTTCCATTGGTTTAATGATTTGATGGGATGCATGTAATAAATTAAAATCTATATAGTCTGTGCATAGGAACTGACAAATCCTGAAATCCATGCAGTCACACAAATAACATGTAGTAGACAACACAGCTTAAAAGAAGATTGGAAAGCAAAGAGTACTGCATTTTAAGAGTTGTTTTAAAGCTCGGATAGTTATGAGAGTATTGTTTTAGTATGAAGATAAACAACTAGATCAGTGGAATAAAAGAGTCAATTGAAGTGTAGATACACCCATATACAAGTAGTTCATTAAACACAAAAAAATCACAACAGTAATCTAGTGAAGAGAAGTGTGCTTTCTTTTGCAGAGAGTGCAAGAATAAGGTATGTTATGTAATAACTTCCATCCATGTCTAATGCCACAGTCAAAAACTTATTTCTGGTGATCCACAAACATTAATGGAAAACCTAAAAGCATATGAGTTCTAGAAGAAAACATTGGCTAAGGTAAATGTGATACTTTGTTAAGCAAAGATTTCTAAATTATGACAACTATATAATTAAACTAGAAATAATAGGAAGAACTTCATTAAAGTTAAATTCTGCTTTTAAAATGACACTGTTAGTGCTCCCTTCAGCAGCACACAAACTAAAATTGGAATGATACAGAGAAGATTAGCATGGTCCTTGCACAAGGATGACACACAAATTCATGAAGCATTCAATATTTTTATTCAGCTGGAATGACAAAAAAACCTAAGATAGCAAAAAATATTCTTAACAATAAAAGAACCTCTGGGGGAATCACCATGCATGACCTCAAGCTGTACTACAGAGCAATTGTTAAAAAAAAAAAAATGCTGTGCATGGTACTAGTAGAGTGACAGACAGGGAGATAAATGGACAGGGAGATAAATGGACAGGGAGATAAATGGACCAGAATTGAAGATCCAGAAATGAACCAACACACCTTTGGTCATTTGATCTTTGACTAAGAAACTAAAACCATCCAGTGTGGAAAAAAAAACAAAAACAAAATAAAACAGCATTTTCAACAAATGGTGCTGGCTTATCTGGCAGTTATCATGCAGAAGAATGCAAACTGGTACATTCTTAACTCCTTGTACTAAGGTCAAGTCTAAGTGGATCAAGGAATTCCACATAAAACCAGAGACACTAAAACTTTTAGAGGAGAAAGTGTGGAAAAGCCTCAAAGATATGGACACAGGGGAAAAATTCCTGAAGAGAACAGCAATGGCTTGTGATGTAAGATTGAGAATCGTCAAATGGAACCTTATAATATTGCAAATTTCTGTAAGGCAAAAGACACTGTCAATAAGACAAAAAGGCCACCAACAGATTTGGAAATGATCTTTATCAACCCTAAAACCCATAGGAGACTAATATGCAATATATACAAAGAACTCAAGACGGTGAACTCCAGAAAATCAAATAACCCCATTAAAAAATGGAGATACAGAGCTAAACAAAAAATTCTCAATTGAGGAATACCTAATGGCTAAGAAGCACCTGAAAAAATGTTCAACATCCTTAATCATCAGGGAAATGCAAATCAAAACAACCCTGAGATTCCACCTCACACCAGTCAGAATGGCTAAGATCAAAAATTCAGGTGACAGCAGATGCTGGCTAGGATGTGGAGAATTAGGAACATTCCTCCATTGCTGGTGGGATTGCAAGCTTGTACAACCACTCTGGAAGTCAGTCTGGCTGTTCCTCAGAAAACTGGACATAGTACTACCAGATGATTCAGCAATACCTCTCCTGGGCATAAATCCAGAAGATGTTCCAACTGGTAATAAGAATACATGCTCCACTATGTTCATAGCAGCCTTATTTATAATAGCCAGAAGCTGGAAAGATCCCAGATGTCCCCCAACAGAGGAATAGATACAGAAAATGTGGTAAATTTACACAATGGAATACTACTCAGCTATTAAAAAGAATGAATTCGTGAAAGTGTTAGGCAAATGGATGGATGTGGAGGATATCATCCTGAGTGAGGTAACCCAATCACAAAAGAACTCACATGATATGCACTCACTGATAAGTGGATATTAGCCCAGAAACTTAGAATACCCAAGATACAATTTGCAAAACGCATGAAACTCAAGAAGAAGGAAGTCCAAAGTGTGGATACTTTGTCCTTCCTTAGAACGGGGAACAAAATAAACATGGAAGGAGTTACAGAGACAACCTTTGGAGATGAGACAGAAGGAAGGATCATACAGAGACTGCCCCGTCCAGGGGCACCACCAAATGCAGGCACAACTGTATATGTCAGCAAATTGTTGCTGACAGGACCCAGATAGAGCTGTCTCTTGTGAGACTATGCTGGGGCCTAGCAAACACAGAAGTGAATGCTCACAGTCACCTATTGGATGGAACACAGTGCCCCCAATGGAGGAGCTAGAGAAAGTACCCAAGGAGCTGAAGGGGTCTGTAACCCCATAGAAGGAAGAGCACTCTGAACTAACCAGTACCGCCTGAGCTGCTTTCTCTAGCTTCATATGTAGCAGAAGATTGTCCAGTTGGACATCATTGGGAGGAGAGGCCCTTGGTCTTGCAAGATTATATGTCCCAATGCAGGGGGATACTAGGTCCAGGAAGCGGGAGTGGGTGGGTTGGAGAGCAGGGGGGTGGGGTATAAGGGACTTTTGGGATAGCATTTGAATTGTAAATGAAGAAAATATCTAATAAAAATTTTTAAAAATTACACTGTTAGGTAAATAAAAAGGCAGTTAATAGACGGCAAGAAAATATATGCAAGGCATATATCTAGCAAAGGACTTATCTCCAATATATAGGATCACACTTCCCCAATAAAAAGAGAGCAAACAAGGCCAATGAAAGAATAAGCACAAGGGGATTTTGGGGAGGATGTAACTGCTCTTTGTGATGCAGTGGTGGTCAATACAGCACAAAAAGTGGAACATCAATATTTGTGAATATGTGTCTATTAACTAGAGTGTGTTATGAGTTTTACTGAAAAGACTTAAAGCAGCAAAAACTTTGTATAAATACAGTGGTAAATCATGCTTCAAACAGGCTTAATCTGCTTAAAGCTATGTGCAATGCACACAGGGATTAAACAAGTAAGTGCATATAGTCCAGGTAATGGGAGTTAAGATTCTCAATGTCAGAGAAGTTCCAAATAGGTAAAAAGGGAACAATAGAATAAACCTAGGCTTAAGCTAGTGAGCAAACCTTTGAAGTGAAATAAGATATTCAAGTAGCTTCACATTTCACCCATAATATGTATGCCAAAGTAATCATATTAATTTATATATTATTAAATAGTATGTATTTATATGAAAATGATATACAATTAGTTATATTTATTAAGTACTGTGGTTGTTCAGAACATATGGCTATACTTTATTATCTATTCCTCCCTTTATGACATCAGATGTATTGTAAAATTAGACTAGATAGAGTGACTTGCTTTTAATGGTTTAAATAAGATAAAGAATTAACATTAAAGGAATGACTGCAGGTTTTTTTTTTTTTATTAACCAAGTGGCTTATTTAATATTACCAACAAGGAGTCATACTGACAACATGTACTCTTGGTATAATGTTAGGAAAACATCATTTCACACTTCTGTCTAGTTTTCCTCAAGCCCCAAATCTCAATTTCATCATGACAGAGTATCAGACAAACTCAGGTCAAGACACACCAACACACACACACACACACACACACACACACACACACACACACCAGTTTAGAAATACACACACACACAGAGACAGAGAGAAAAGACAGAGATAGAGACAGAGACAGAGATGAGTGATTGCTAGCAAAACATATTATTGATACTTATTATTTAGTAGTTTCTCATTACAAATGTTGGTATTATTGTAATCAGGTAAATTATTTAATTTGTACAATGGCACTATATCACAAGAATTACCACCATTTGAGGTAGCACTTTACATTAAGAGGAATCTACTTGCTAAGGACACACAAAAAGCTGTCTATGACCATAGAACTTGGAGGAATACACCTGTTTTGTTTTGATTGCAGAAGCAAAACATGGGCCGGCCTGGTCAGAACTTGCATAGAATAAGCCATACAGAAATTTTTATAAGATTATAAAATTAGTAAATATGTCCAGGATTCAAACCTCCAGGCATCTGACTCAAAAAACCTAAAGTTTAAATCAATGGGTCTCAAAGTTAGCATCACCTGTGAATTTGTTTGAAATACAAGTGGTCAGGTACACTATATATCTAATGAATCAGAAAGTATAGTAATAGAATATCATGTTCCAAAAATATGTTTTAAAAAGCCCTCAAGGAAATTTAATCTTAATAATTCTTTAACTATATTTAATTATATGTACTTAAATGTGCTAATTACCTAAAATTCACACTTATTAATCAAGTACCTTTAAAATATGAAATAAGAATATTTGTGTATATTTCAACATAATTATTTTGCTAAAACTGGCATGTAATGAACTGGAAATATTTAAAGAATATAATTTTTTAAATATATTAAATAAAAGTACTACCACAATTAAGATAATGAATATTGCTGTCACCTTCAGAGCATCCTTATATCCTTGGGAGTTCTTCTGATAACCACCAACATCACTCTTCCCAAGGTAAATACTGATGTACTGTGTTAGTGTACACTAATTTTCACTTACTTCAGTACTATATGAATGGACTCATACAACAAGCACCATTTTTCTTACTCAGCATCACTAACATGAGGCTCACATATCTTATTTGTATCTGTATTTTGTTCCTCTTTATTTCAGGGTAATATTTAATTAACTTAACATCTCACAACTTATTTATTCATACATTTGGGCACATTTCTGTTGTCTTTAGTCTTTGCCCATCACAACTGATGCTATTGTGAACATTTGTGAATCATTTTATGTATAAATGTATGCTGTGTTTTTTCTTGCCTGGATGATACTGTAGGTGTGAGGATCAATTACTGCTTTAGTTGCTTGTTTGTTTCCCTTGAAATGTTAGAGTACTAAGTGGGGATTCCACCACTGAGATCTGTTTCCAGCCCAGCCCGGTGGGCATAGTTTATCTTTCTAAGAAACTGTCATACCATTTTGCAAAATGATACTATCATTTTCCCATTCCTATCAAAATTATGCAATTCTAGTTGCACTGTACTCTAATTAACACTCAATAATGCTCAGAATGTTTTGTTTTGGATTTGTGTCTATTTTTTGGCCCTTACACTATGTTTGTGTTGCTGTCTCATAGTGGCTTTGATTTGTGCTTCCTTAAAGAGTAATGATAACTTTTTGCTGGCCTCTTTGCTATCTATTTCTCTTCATTCATAAGATGCAAGTTAAAACTTGACTCACTTCTCTAAAAAAGTGTTTTAATTGGAAATAATTTTAGATTTGCAGAGGAATTCTGAAGCTAGTACCAAACATTCCAAAATGTATTCAATTTTCTCTAATGTTAGCATCTTACATAAATAAGCCCTTTCATAACTAAGAGATTGTTAATGCTGAAACTAGTACACAACTCCACGTAGTTATTCAAACTATTTCCTGGCTTTATTAAGATTTTACCAGTTCTTCTGCTTAATAGAATTTTACTTTTCTAGATTCCATCCAGAATTATTATTTCTCAGTCTTTTATTTTATGTGCATGAATGTTTTGTCTGTCTGTGTACTGTTTACACACCTAGTACTCAGGGACGTCAAAAGATGGCATTAAATCCCCCTTAAATGGAGTTATACATTATTATGAGTCACTATGTGGGCACAGGGATCCAAACCCAGATCTTCTGCAAGACCAATAAGTGCTCTTAAATGCAGAGCCATTTTTTTTCAGCCTCAAGTCCAAAGCACCACTATTAACTACTATAGATATATTTTCTGCTTTGGTTACTGCTTACACAAAAATATGTGTTCTCATGAACAACTCTCTTTTTCCCTCATGTTCTCTCTGCTTCAAAAGATTGTCAGCAATCTATAAGCTTCTGTTTACACAGTTAATGGGCAAATGATCTTCAGTCTTCTCAAAGTCCATAATTTTGAATTTATCTATTCACTAAAATGTATTTATAACCCATCAAACAATACTTATGTCACTTTCAGTGACATTCAAAAACATGGAATTGTGAACAATTTGGGATGCCAAAGTCACATTCTAGTCGATATTCGACAGGGGACCTGCTTTTCTGTTTCAGCTTTTAGTGTAAAACAGTCACCTTTTTGTGGTTTATTTAATGGCATGATTTTTGATTTTTTGTGCTTTTCACAGGTGATTTTTCAATTCAAAGTGGCCTCACAGCAGTGAAGTGTCATCTAGTATTTCTAAATGTATGAAGTCTGTTGTGCTTACAGAGAAAATTTGTCATAAGCAACCTTCTATCAAGCTTGATGTATAATGGTGCTGATCATGTGTTCAATGTTAAGGAGCCATCAAACCAAGCATAAATAATGCAAGGATATATACTAATACTGTGACTAGAGACCTGATGGAAGCTACTCCTATATTTATCTTTGAAGTAGTGGTTCAGTATTCATTAATTCAGAATTCATGGTATAGACCATTATTACCCTGAATAATGGGAATCAATTATATATAGAAATATATAACTTGAGCCCAGAATTAAGACTAAAATAAGGATCTGGCAAGCACTCAACACTGAGAAACATTACAATTAGCATCTTGCAAAGGGGTCAATCTGCTCTCCAGAAACCTTGGGGAGAGCAAAGGATATCCATTTTGTTGACAAATATTTGAGTCTAAGTAAAGCTCTTGTCCTCATATTTATTTTATGCCTTCTTCTACAAAGGTAAGTCAGTATGGATGACAGAACCATTTGTTCTTCCACTTGTCTCTACTGAGGCAAAAATAGAGACTGCTACATTTGTCTTAGTCAGGGTTTCTATTCCTGCACAAACATCATGACCAAGAAGCAAGTTGGGTAGGAAAGGGTTTATTCAGCATACACTTCCATACTGCTGTTCATCACCTAGGAGTCAGGACTGGAACTCAAGCAGGTCAGGAAGCAGGAGCTGATGCAGAGGCCATGGAGGTATGTTCTTTACTGGCTTGCTTCCACTGGCTTGCTCAGCTTGCTTTCTTATAGAACCAAGACTACCAGCCCAGAGATGGTCCCACCCACAAGGGACCTTTCCTCCTTGATCACTGAGAAAATGCCTTACAGTTGTA
Source organism: Mus musculus (assembly GCF_000001635.26). Lineage (NCBI taxonomy): Eukaryota > Metazoa > Chordata > Mammalia > Rodentia > Muridae > Mus > Mus musculus. Next base: position 15,678,822 of record NC_000086.7, on the reverse strand, counting down.
TCTCATGGAGACATTCCCTCAACTGAAGCTCCTTTCTCTGTGATAACTCCAGCTGTGTCAAGTTGACACAAAACTAGCCAGTACAACATTTATGTACAGTTCTGTTGGTGAAAGTCAGGCACTGTGCATGTATGTCACAGGAGACAGAAGAGGAGAGCAGAAGATATTCAGATAATTCTCCTAAATGTTGTGCTTGTAAGATAGCGATGAGATTTGGTAATACAGCTTCTGCTAACATTTTCTTTTAACATTATATAGAACTTAGCCATAGTGATATATATTCTTACCTCAGTCTTTTGATTTCTCATTTGCAAACCTGGCTATAGGAAGGAGGTTGTTTTAATCTGTTTCCTGCTGTTAGAACATAGTAATTGTTTTTTTTTTGTGACTGAGGGAAAATGCAGATTTATTTTACCTATTGGTTCTAGAGGCTGGAAGTCTAATGTTGGATGGCAACATCAGACTAAGCCATTATGCTACATTGTAACATAACAGAGAAGTAATGTGAAATCAGGTGCATATAAAAGAGAGAAAAGAAAAGAGAGATCCTTGTTTTGAAACAACTTGCTCTTATACTAACTACTCCAGTCTCAAGATAACTCTGTTCCATGAGAAACACATTTTATCAATCATCTGTACCATGGTGACTTCAAATTAGAATATAGATGTTGGAGGGGATTAACCATAGAAAAGGTCATATTAAAATACCTAGCACAAAGCAAGAGAAATTAAAGTCAAGAAGTCATGCTTAAAGAATGGAAAGAGAAGAAAGTGTTTCAGAGAAAATCGCAGAAATAGTCTAGATGCTTTTAATATTCAGCACTAAGTCCTGACTTTCAGAATTGTCATGAACACTGTGAGTAATTTTTAAAAGCATAGAAAAGTGTTTGACATTTCAGGCTGTATCTAAATAGCACACAACCTTTCACGATATTCGCTTAAAGAAATATAATGATGCAAACTTGAGCTTTAAACTTGCCTAATGGTGCAGTTTGTCTGGACCATGACTTTAGGAGAGTTAAAAGGTCTGCAGAGGTTTTGGAGAATGTTGAGTTGCCCACATCAGAAAGTTGCCCTTACCAAGTCAAGTAATAGGTGATATTTTGACAGTCTTGGACCTTAGATGGAAGACAGATAAGAAGGTCAGCAAAAGTTGCCCTTATACTTTAGATAACTAAAGTACTTGAGCAAGGCAGTTGATTGCTTTGAAGCACAGAATACACTGTGTACTTAGGTTGCATGCCTAGGTTCTGGAAAAGAAATCAGCAGTTGCTGAAGCATAATATCATAGCCTAGACTTTCTAACTTGTCTGAGAAGATTTCTGCATTGCTAGGAGGAATGAGATATTCATGAATTTGGATAAAGTAAGTGCTCAATTAAAGTGGTTATAAGATGAATAGTAATATGTGTGTTCATCTCTCTGTGTGTGTGTTTGTGTGTGTGTTTGTGTGTGTGTGTGTGTGTGTGTGCTGATTCTGGGAGCATAGAACATTGAAGTGATCAGCGGCACTAGTTCCTTGATGCACCATGAGATCCTTGAAGCCCTGTGGAACCAGAAAGACATGATAAATAATATCATCATATAGGTGAGTAGTAATGGACTAATACTTACAGACCTCTGTGGATTCACCTTGATGAAAAGAGAGAAATTGGGAAAAGGTTGACTAGATATTCAAGCAAGTCTTCCCAGACATTTTCTGATCCAGTGAATATTTTCATTATCCTCACTCTTCCAATGCATAGCTCCCCAGATACGCATATTGTGCATATTGCCCCTTGAAGAAACATGAGTTACTCAAACAAAAGATTGCCAAAATGGCTAAGACTTAACAGTGGAAAATTAAACATATAAGTATATGTGGGAAGTGATACATTTCTATGGTTTTGGTGGTAGTAAATGCTTTTTATTTTCCTTCACTGCTGGCAAAATAACCCATAGTATTGTGCTTTACTTGGCAAGCATTCTATCATTGAACCACACTGCCAGTTCCAACATAAAATGTAAAATATAAAATAATTTTAAATACAAAGAAAGACATCTTGTATCCATCTGCTCCCAGAGCTGACCTTGTGCCACAGCTCTTCACACTCAAGTCCTACTGGGAGAGCTGGTGTCCCAGGAGTGCTGAACCACCTGTGAGCACAGGTAGGACCACCAATTCTGCCCCCAAGACATGCAAACTGAAGAGCAGTCTGGAACAGGATTCTTCCAGTTTCTATATGTGCCTGGAGCAGGCCATGTGAAACAGATCTGGGTACCCAGATTCTGCCAAGAGAGTGCAGGTCTCCCAGGAGTGCTAATATACCCGAAAGCACAGGTAAAACCACAACTTCTTCTCAAATACCTGGCCCAAGGGGGACCTGCTATGAGCCCTCAGGACACAGGAACTACAGGGTATCCTGGGACAAATTCCTTCTGGTTTCCATCTGTGCCTAGACCAGACACTGTGCCACAGCTCTCCATGCCCAGATCCTTCAGGGAGAGAACAGATCTCTCAGGAGTGCTGTCACACCTGAGAGAAAAGCTCTCCATACCCAGAGCCCACCTGGAGGGAGCTGGTGTCCCAAGAATATTGACACAACTGAGAGCACAGGGGAGACAACCATCTCTGCTCAAATTCTTGGATGAAGAAGGACCTGCCCAAAGCCATCAGGACACTGGAACCAAGGAACAGCCAAGGACAGGGTCCTTCTAGTTTTCATCTACACCCCAGAACTGAGACTGTGCCACAGCTCTCCATAACCAAATTACTAATGAAGAGAACCAATCTCCCAGGAGTGCTGATACACAGGCTTGCATGAGGGACAACGCACAGTCAGAGACAAGAAGAACAGCTAACACCAAAGATAACCAGATGGCAAGAGGCAAGGGCAAGAACATAAGCAAAAGTAACCAAGGTTATTTTGCATCATAAGAACCCAGTTCTCCCACCACAGTGAGCCCTGGCTACCCCAAAACACCAAAAAAGCAAGACTCTCATTTAAAATCACATCTCAAGATGATGATAGAGGACTTTAAGAAGGACATAAATAACTCCCTTAAAGAAATACAGGAGAACACAGGTAAACAGGTAAAAGTACTAAAAGAGGACACACAACAATCCCTTAAAGAATAACAGGAAAACACACACACAAACAGATGAAGGAATTGAACTAAATCATCAAGAATCTAAAAATGGAAGTAGAAAACATAAAGAAATCACAGAGAGAGACAAACATGGAGATTAAAAATACTAGGAAAGAGATCACGTGTGATAGATACAAGCATCACCAACAGAATATAAGAGCTAGAAGAGAGAATGTCGGGTGCAGAAGATACCACAGAAAGCATTTACACAACACTCAAAGAAAACACAAAATGCAAAAAAAAATCCTAACCCAAAACATCCAGGAAATACAGGACACAATGAGAAGACTAAACCAAAATATAATAGGTATAGAAGAGAGTGAAGATTCACAACTTAAAGGGCCAGTGAATATCTTCGACAAAATTATAGAAGAAAACTTCACTTAACCTAAAGAAAGAGATACCCATGAACATACAAGAAACCTACAGAACTCCAAATAGATTGGACCAGAAAAAAAAAATGTTTCCTATCACATAATAGTCAAAAAACCAAATGAATAAAACAAAGAAAGAATATTAAAAGCAATAAGGGAAAAAGGTCAACTAACACATAAAGGCAGACCTATCTGAATTATACCAGATTTCTCACCAGAGATTAGGAAAGCCAGAAGATCTTGGACAGATGTCATACAGACTATAAGAGAACAAAAATGCCAGTCCAGGCTACTATACCCAGCAAAACTCTCAATTACCATAGATGGAGAAACCAAGATATTCCATGACAAAATCAAATTTACACAAGATTTTCCACATATCCACATCTACAAGGAATAATTAACGTAGAACCCCAACACAAGGAGGAAAACTACATGCTAGAAAAAAGCAAGAAATTAATCTACTTTGAAAAAACACAAAAGCAGATAGCCAAACAAACATAATTCCACCTCTAACAACAAAAATAATAGGAAGCAACAATCACGATTCCTTAACAACTCTTCACATCAATGGACTCAATTCCCCAATAAAAAACAGACTGACACACTGAATATGAAAACAGGACTGGATACAGGGAACTTGTTAAAGTAACAAAGACAGATACTATCTCAGAGTAAAAGGCTAGAAAAAATATTTCCAAAAAAAAAGAAAAAAGAAAAAATATTTCCAAGCAAATGACTGAAAGAAACAACCTGGAGTAGCCATTCTAATATCCATTAAAATTGAATTTCAACCTAATTTTATCAAAAAAGATAAGGAGGGACACTTCATATTCATCGAAGTTAAGATCTACCAAGATTAACTCTTAATTGTGAACATCTATGCTCCAAATGCAAGGGCAGCCACACTCCCAAAAGAAACTTTACTGAACTTCAAAACACACATTGCACCTCACACTATAGTAGTAGGAGACTTCACATGCCACTCTCATCATGGAAATAGAAACTAAAGAGGGAATTAGTGAAACTAACAGAAGTTATGAACCAAATAGATTTAACAGATATCTATAGGACATTTTATCTAAACAAAAGAATATAACTTCTTCTCAGCAACTCATGCTATCTTCTCCAAAACTGACTATATACTCAGTCAAAAAACAGACCTCAACAGATACAAGAAGATTGAAATAATCCCATTAATCCTATCAGATTACCATAGACTCTGGCTGGTCTTCAATAACAGCAAAAACAAGATAAAGCCCACATACACATAGAAGCTGAACAATGCTCTAGTCAATGATAACTTGGTGAAAAAAAAAAGAAATTAAATGAATTTGCAACATACACAAATGTATTGAACAGAATGAAATCAGTGCTAAGAGGAAAACTCATAGCTCTGATTGCCTCCAAAAAGAAACTGAAGTGATCATACATTACCAGCTTTACAGCACACCAGAAAGCTCAAGAAAAAAAGAAGCAAATATACCCAAGAGGAATACTTAGCAGGAAATAATCAAATTCATAGCTGAAATTAACCAAATATAAACAAAATGAACTATCGAAAAACAAAAAAAAAACAAAAACAAAAAACAAAAACAAAAAACAAAACAAAACAAACAAACAGACAAACAACAACAACAAACCCAGCAGCTGGTTCTTTGAGAAAATCAACAACAAAGATATACCCTTTGCCAGACTAACTATGAGGGCACAGAGACAGTATCCAAATTAACAAAATCAGACATGGAAAAGGAGAGATGACAACAGAAACTGAGGAAATAAAAAAATCATCAGATCCTACTACAAAAGCCTGTACTAAACAAAACTGGAAAATCTGGAGAAACAATTTTCAAGACAGAGATCAGATACCAAAATTAAACCAGCATCAGATAAACCATCTAAACTGTCCTAAAACCCTTAAGAAATAAAAAGTCATTAAAAGTATCCCAACCCAAAAGAAGCTCAGGACCAGATGGGTTTAGTGCAGAATTCTATCAGGCCTTCAAAGAAGACCTAATACCAATATATTTCAAACTATTCCACAAAAGAGAAACAGAAGGAATGCTACTCAATTTATGAAGCCACAATTGAGGCTGATACCAAAACCTCAAAAAGATCCAACAAGAAAAGAGAACTTCAGAACAATTTTACTTATGAATATTGATGCGAAAATACTCAATTAAATTCTCACAAACTGAATCCAAGAACACATTAAAAACAATCATCCACCATGATCAAGTAGTCTTCATTCCAAGGATGCAGGGATTGTTAAATATAGGGAAATCTGTAAACAAACTGAAAGAGAGAAACCACATGATCATTTCATTAGATGCTGAAAAAGCACTTGACAGAATTCAACATTCCTTCATGTTTAAAGTCTTGGAAAGATCAGGTATTCAAGGCTCATACCTAAACATAGTAAAAGCAAAATAGAGCAACATAGTAGCTAACATTGAAAGTAAATGAAGAGAAACTTGAAGCAGTACCACTAAAATAAGAGATTAGACAAGACTGCCCACATTCTCTCTATATAGTCAATATAGTACTTGAGGTTCTAGCTGGAGCAATTAGACCACAAAAGGAGGTCAAAGGGATACAAATTCGAAAGGAAGAAATCAAAAAAATCATTATTTACGTGATCTCAAAAATTACACCAGAGAACTCCTACAGCTGATAAACAACTACAACAAAGTGGCTGGATATAAAATTAACTCAAAGAAATCAGTAGTCATGTGCCCTTTCCCAAGCCTTGAGCAGGAGACCTTATGTGTTTGCCACAGTTGGACCTTAATGACTCAGGTGGAGTCTTTTGCCTTGCTGCTCCTGCAATTTTCTGCAGGAGTAGACTTACCACTGAGCATGCTTTACAACATAATCCACCTGAAACAAAGTAACATTATCCAGGTGAAACAGAGGATGGGGTCTATGGGCTCTCTCTGTATAAATAGTGCTGAATAGTAAACTTTGAGCCTTGATCAGAAAATTTGGCTTGGCTTCTTCCTTCTCTCACACACTGTTCCTTTTCCATTCCCAGCCTCCTTTCCAGGTAACCCAGTTCATTCATGGCTGCTGGACAGCTACATTGCCTTACTTAACCCAAAGATAAAGGGCTAAGAAAGAAATTAGAGAAATGACACGCTTCACAATAGTCACAAACAATATAAAATTTTTGATGTGACTCTAACCAAATAAGTGAAAGTTCTGTATGAAAAGAACTTCAAGTCTCTGAAGAAAGAAATCTAAGAAGACCTCGGATTGTGGAAAGATCTCCCATTCTCATGGGTTGGCAGGATTAATATAGTAAAAATGGCCTTGCCGAAAGCAATCTACAGATTCAATTCAATGCCCATCAAAATTCCAACTCAGTTCTTCATAGAGTTAGAAAGAGCAGCCGTGCAGTGGTGGCTCACGCCTTTAATCTCAGCACTTGGGAGGCAGAGGCAGGTGAATTTCTGAGTTTGAGGCCAGCCTGATCTACAGAATGAGTTCCAGGACAGCCAGGGCTACACAGAGAAACTCTGTCTCGAAAATCAAAGAAGAAGAAGAAAAAAAGAGCAATTCTCAAATTCATTTGGAATAACCAAAAACTCAGAATAGCAAAAACTATTCTCAACAATAAAAAACATCTGGGGGAATCACCATCCTTGATCTCAAGCTCTACTACAGAGTAATAGTGATAAAAACAGCATGGTTTTGGTACAATGACAGGGAGATACACAAATGGAATAGAACTGAAAACCCTAAAATGAACTCACATACCTATGGTCACTTAATCTTTAACAAAGGAGCTAAAAACATCCAGTGGAAAAAAGACAGCATTTTCAACAAATGGTGCTGACTCAACTGGCAGTCAACATGTAGAAGAATGCTAAATGATCCATTCTTATCTCCCTGTACAAAGCTCAAGTCCAAGTGGATCAGTGTCCTCCACATAAAACCAGATACACTGAATCTAATAGAAGAGAAAGTGAAAAAAATCCTCAACACATGGGCACAGGGGAAAAGTTCCTGAACTGAACACCAGTGGCTTATATTCTAAGACCAAGAATCGACAAATGGGACTTCACAATATTGCAAAGCTTCTATAAGGCAAAGGATGCTGTCAATAGGACAAAACAGCAACCAGCAGATTGGGGAAAGATGGTTGTTTACTAATTCTACATCTGATAGAGTGCTAATATCCAATATATACAAAGAACTCAAGAAGTTAGACTCCAGAGAACCAAATAACCCTATTCTCTAGCTGCATATGTATCAAAAGATGCCCTAGTCATCCATCACTGGAAAGAGAGGCCCATTGGACTTCCAAACTTTATATGCCTCAGTACAGGGGAACACCAGGGCCAAAAAGCGGGAGTGGGTGGGTAGGGGAGGGGGGGGAGAGGGTATGGGGGACTTTTGGGATAGCATTGGAAATATAAATGAGGAAAATACTTAATAAAAATATTTTTTAAAAATGGGGAACAAACTAAACAAGTTAGACTCCAGAGAACCAAATAATCCTATTAAAAATGGGGAACAAGCTAAACAGAATTCTCAACTGAGGAATACCAAGTGGCTGAGAAGCACCTAAAGAAATGTTCAACATCCATAGTCATCAGGGAAATGCAAATCAAAACAACCCTGAAATTCCACCTCATCCCAGTCAAAATGGCTAAGATCAAAAACTCAGGTGACAGCAGATGCTGGCGAGGATGTGGAGAAAGAGGAACACTGCTCCATTGATGGTGGTATTGAAAGCTGGTACAAGCACTCTGGAAACCAGTCTGGTGGTTTCTCAGAAAAGTGGACATAATACTACCTGAAGACCCAGCTATATCACTTCTGAGTATATACCCAGAAGATGCTCCAACATGTAATAAGAACTCATGCTCCACTATGTTCATTGCAGTCACATTTATAATAGCCAGAAGCTGGAAACAACCCACATGTCTCTTCACAGAGGAATGGATACAGAAAATGTGGTACATTTACATAACTATTAAAACAACAGCTTCGTGAAATTCGCAGGCAAATGTATGGAATTTGAGAATATCACCTTGACTGAGGTGACTTAGTCACAAGAGAACAAACAAGGTATGTACTCACTGATAAATGGCTATTAGGCAAAGAGCCTGGTATACACACAGGATGCAACTCACGGACCATATGACGCTCATGAGGAAGGAAGACCAAAGTGTGGATGCTTCAGTCCTATTTATAAGGGGGAACAAAATAATCAAGAGAAGCAGAGGGTGGGAGGTACTTGGGAAGAAAATAATAGGGGAGGGGAAAAGACTGTAAGAATAAGGTATGGGAGGAGATATACACAGGGTCAGGAAATTGAACAGAGGTGTGTATCAATTGGGGATGGGGAACTGGGGGTAGCAACCAGAAAGTCACGGATCTCAGGAAACCAAGAGCCTCCCAGGACCCCAAGGTGATGACATTAGCTGAAATGCCCCCAAAAGGGGAGGGAGAACCTGCTGAGACCATATCTAGAAGTAAGGCATAGCCCCCACTTGAGGGATGGGGTCACCCAGCCATCTCCAAAATTTTAACCCAGAATTGCTCCTTTATAAAGGAAATTCAGGGACAACAAGTGGAGCAGAGACTTAAGGAAAGGCCTTCCAGCCCCACCTGGGGATTCATGCCACATGCAGACAGACACCAAACCCAGACAGCATTATGGATGCCAACTGCTTGCTGGCAGGAGCCTGATACAGCTATCTCCTGAGAGGCTCTGTGAGATCCTGACCAATACAGATGGGAATGCTGGCTGCCAACCATCAGACTGAGCACAGGGAGCCAAAGGAAGGAGTTAGGTGTAGGACTGAAGGAGCTGAGGGGGCCTTATCTGGCATCAATGGGAAGGAATGCCCTTTGCCCTGTGAAGGCTTGATGGCCCAGTGTAGAAGAATGCTAGGGTGGTAATGCAGGAGTGGATCAGTAGGTTGGGGAACACCTTCACAGAAACAGTGTAAGGGGAGATGGCATAGGGCTTTTGCAGAGGAGATACCAGGAAAGGAGATAACATTTGACATGTAAATAAATAAACTATCCAAACAAAACAAAAACAAAAAAACAAAAACAAACAATAGAACAACAAATGACCATTCAGTAAGCAGAAATTTAATATCTACATTATGCCTATATTCTGCTAATACTATACAAGAATTCAGAAATATCAGAGCTAGTGCAGCTGAAGTGATAGCTCAGTGGTTAAGACCAAGGTTGCCCTTCCATAGGACCTGGATTCAATCCCAAGAACCCATATAACAATTCATAACTATCTGAAATGACAATTCTAGGGAATCAGAGTCTCTTTGGTCTTCACAGGCAGCAGACACACATGCATGCAGAGAAAATATCCATATGTATTAATAAAATTATTAAAAATTAACTATCAGGGCAAGGAAAGAATAGTTTGTGTATAAATTACTGCTTGCATATTGCAGGGGTTTTAGGAGAGGAAACTATGAAGTATGTGAATGAAGGAGTAAGAAATGGAAATAATTAGTAGGGTGGCACATTGAAAAAAGGAGAATATTGGCTTTAGTAGTAAGTATTTTGGCTTTGCTGTGTTCATTATGTGTTTTCAAAACAAGAAAAACACATTAAAGAAAATAATTTGCTCAATTTTCAGGGTAAATCTATTTCTACCTGTGAGGACAGTGATATAATGCAGAATATAAAACCCAAACAAAGTGAAAAAGTCCCTATCTATGTACTCTTTGTTCTTCTTGGTTCCAGGGCTTACACTCAGAGAAGATGACAGCATGTGCTTAAAAGCTACAGCCTGTCTATCATTAAATATTCAAAGCTTTATTTTAAAGAGCCTTGTGGTACTTTAAATCACTAAGACATCTTAGCTAAGGTAATTTTGATAGGGGATACAGTTGTATGAGTTATTTGTCATAAATATAAAATAAAAAATCCTCATATTGTGAAACAAACAAAAAGAATCATCTCCTTAGTGAATCCTAACAGCAGTACACCATGGTCATTGGGAGATAATCAGGAAGAATTTGCATTTTTCCTGCTCTCCATCCTCTACCTCACTGCAGTAATGGGTCTGCTTCCAGCCTGTGATAGTGAATTTGGCAATTGTAAGCAATATATTTTCTTTGGAATCTTTCCTCCCTTCTGAGAGGAAGAAAAAAGGGAATGAACATCCAGGTTTTCAAGTACACTTCTTAACTATTTGATAAATAATATGTTGAACACACCATAGAGTATGACTTTTCTCTTTAGTCTACTAATTGTCCCTCATTTAAAGAGGGCTCAAAGGGAGAAACATGGATTTCATTGGGAAGGGGAAATAGATTTTACCAATGGAATGGGATGGAGAACAGAGCTTTGAAGGATGGAGGGATGGGAGAAGAGCCTATATGAAGAGAAGACTGGGAGTTGGAGGGCTTTAGCGGTTGATGTGAAAATCTAGTGCAGTAGAAACTCCTACGATTCTATGAGGGTGACCCTAGTATGGACTTCTAGTAATGGAGGATATGGAGACTGAAATGGCCATCTTCTATAACTAGTGATGGGACTGGGCCAAAAACACAGACAGAAAATCCACCTATCCACCTGCAAATGAGTTCAGGCAATGGTGATGCAGAACACATGGGAGTGGCCAACCAATTATTGATCTAATTTGAGGTCCACTGTATGAGAGGGAGCCCATGTCCACCTGCCTCAATGATCGGGAACTGGAGGTTGGATAGTCCGTAAACCTATGATAGAAAAAAAAAAAATCAATGCAATTATTTTCAATGATATTCTGTTATACACATAAATCAGTATATATTCTAATTTTCTTCAGAGAGGCTTTATTCAGCAACTGATGAAAGGAGATGCTGAGACTCATAGCTAAACATTAGGCAGAGCAATTCCAAATTGGAGATCTCTACATAGTCTCTCCTCTCAGAACTCAGGGAACTTCATCAAAGATGTAAAGGAAGAAGTATAGGAACCAGAGGGGCTGAGGACACCAGGACAATACAGCCCAAAGACATCAAATAACTAAAGGCTTATAGGGGCTCACAAAGACTGAAGCAGCAGGCACTCTTTGTTAGGTCCTATTAGATATGATTGATGGCTTGGTGTTTTGGTGGGACTAACAGTGGGAGTAGGAATGTCTCTGACTCGTTTGTTTGATCTTGGAACACTTTTCACCTACTAGATTGCCTTGTCAAGCCTTGATATGAGGGTTTGTGCTTAGTATTCTTACATCTTGTTCAGTGGACATTTTTAAGAAGCCTGATATTTTCTGAATGGAAATATAGGAATAGATCTGAGGGTAAGAGATGGTAAGGGGAGAACTAAGAGACGTGGAGGAAGGGTATATAATATATGAGACATGAAGGATATATATGAAGTTAATATATGAAGATAATATGTAAATGAAAAAATAATAAATGAATAATAAATAACCCTTCATCAATAAAATGGGAATAGATATGGTTATCTCATACCATAGGGTTCAAGATTGACAGGAATTTCAAGAACACTTTGGTATTAATGAAGGTCATATAGACGAATGGTCTTCCTTTATCCATTGATTCTGGGACTGGAGAGATGGGTTATCAGTTAAGAGCACTTATTACTCTTACAGTGGACCTGGCTCCTACATTGTGATTCACAACCATCCATATATCCAGTTCCAGGGAATCCAATGTATTCTGACAGCCATGGGCATTAGTTATGCAAAAAGTACACATGCATAAATGCAAACTTCAACACTCATATACACAATATAAAATAAATAAATCTTAAAAAATATGTTTTCAATTCAAAGTATATATGTTCCTAGTTTCCTCATCCATTCCACTTTGTTTTTAATCCTCGTAAAAGTAAATAGCATTCATAAAATTAATCAGATGAGTAAATGAACTAAAGGGACTAAACAGTTTGTCCATAATTAAGCAACCCCTAAGAATATGAAACATTAAAGCCCTCTGCTTATCAGTTTGATAAAGAAAAATATTTTCCCACAAAAGTAAAAGTGTTTCAGCTCTTTTCCATCCTTTGCCATGGGATTCAGATATAACAAAATTGGTGGTGGTTATAGTTTTAGAGTCTTTAAAACAAAATTTAATAATGTTTCTTAAATGCTTTATCGACTTTGTTAGCCCACCATCCACCATAGGTACTGGAAAAGAAAGGTTATTAAGATACATGGAAAGTAGACTTCTTTAGAAATAGTTCTTTGGAGCTATTTCAGCCTTGTTGTCAGGATATCTGTAGCTTGGTCTACCAGCAAACCTCTATACACAAATCAGCAGCTACAGTCCAGTCCACTTGGTAGACATCACATATGAATCAACAGTTGCAGCTTGATCCAGAATAAATCGTGAAGTTCTGCTGGATCAGTGTGAGTCCGCAGAACCTGCAAGAAGCCACAGGAATAGTAAGAGAAGTTCTTTGGTGAGTTACTCTCTATGAAGTCATCACAAGCTGAAGATCAGCAACATGATATAAGGCCAACCAGTGCCACAAAGTTATTAGCAGGACTAGTGAAGCAGTTCTAGAGGAAGCATGAATCCTGTCCCAAAGTCTGTGGTCATATTTATATTCTTTCTAGACATCAAGAGTCCTTTCACATGTCTGCTTCAACAAAATGTGCTTAGGTCTGTGTCTGGTTCAACAAAATGTGCTTAGGTCTGTGTCTGCTTCTACAAAACATTCTTTCATATGTCTGCCTTAGCAAAGAATCCTTTGACCTGTCTGCTCTAATAAAACATCATTATGGCATAGATGAGTCTCCAAAGAAACCAGAAATTTCTATTTCAGGTGGTGGTGGTGAGCACTTGAAAACTCTAGAACAAAAAGAAACAAACATATGCACAATGAGTAGACAGAAAGATATGGTAAAACTGAGGGCTAAAATCACTAAAATTGAAATGAAGAAAACAATAGAATCAATAAAAAAGGGAGTTGGTTCTTTGAGAAGGTCTACAAGATAGGTAAACCTTTAACCAAAATAACTTAAAGACACAGAAAGAATATTGGAAATAATAAACTCAGAAAGGAAAGTGGGTACATAAGAACAGAAATGGAGGAAATCCAAAGAATCATTAGGTCGTTTATCAAAAGGCATGTACTCTGCAAAATTAGAGAACCAAAAATAATTTTCTCAATAGATATCACATTCCAAAGTTGAATTAAGATCAGATGAACAATTTAAACAACCCTATATTTCCTAAGGAAATGGGAGTATTTATCAAAAGTCTACCAACCAACCAAAAAGGGGGTCAGGCAAGGGCCAGATGTTTTTAGTGCAGAACTTAACCAAATTCTCAAAGAAGAGATAATGCCCACAATCCTCAAATTATTCCACAAAATAGAAACAGAAGACTCATTGACAAATTCATGTAATAATGTCACAATAACTCTGATTCACAAACCATAGGAAGACTCAACAGAGAAAGAAAATTACAGACCTATCACCTTTATAATATTGAGGCAAAAATACTCAATGAAATGCTAAAAAACAAACAAACAAACAAATTCAAGAGCACATCAAAAGGATCACCCACTATGAACAAGCAAGGTTCATCCCAAGAATGTAGTGATGATTCAGCATATGAAAAGTTTGTTTACCATATGAACAAACTAAAAATAAATAAACTTTATTATGATCATCTCATTAGACTAAAAATCCTTTCCAGCATGATAAAAATCTTGGCTGGATACAAGTGAAATAAGTGATCAAAAGTAGCTGGATAAAAGAATAACAAAAACAACAACAAAACTAAGCAAGCAGACAAATGATTCTAACCTTTCTATATACAAACAACAAATGGTCTGATAAAAAAATTATGGAAACAATACCCTTCATAATAGCCATGAACAATATGAAATATTTTGAGGTAACTTTAACAAAGGAAGTGAAAGACCTAAATGATAAAATCTACAGATATTTAAAATGGAAATTGAAAAAGATGTCAGAAAATAGGAAGATCTCCCATACTCATGTATTGTTAGGATTAACAGTAAAATTTCCCATCCTACCAAAATCAATCTATAGATTCAATGCAGCCCCCATAAAATTTTTAACACAGTTCTTTACAGACCTTGAAAGAATAATACTCAACTTTATATGGAAATACTCGGGATAGCTAAAAACAATCACGCACATTTAAAAAACAAAAACAAAACCAAAAACAAACAAACAAAAAAGAAACTTCCAGAGGCATCACTATTCCGGATCTCAAGTTGTACTACAGAGCAATAGTAATAAAAACTGCATGGTATTGATACAGAAGCAGACAGGTTGAGCAGTGGAATAGAATTGAGGACCCAGAAATAAATCCACACACTTCTGGACAGTTGGTCTTTGATTAAAAGAAAAAAAAAAAAACATACAATGTAAAAAGAAAGAACCCCGTGTCATCTTGGGTGAGAACTCAGCAGAGGGTCCCAAGGCACCCTAGCACCCAGGATCTTGAGATCACTGGTGAGTGGAACACAACATCTGTTCCAAAGAATTACAGAGGGTCTTGTGCCAGCAGGAAAAGGGACAAAGTAAACCTGCCCGACCAGTCCCTGGGATTTGTTCTGGTCAGTGGGAGCCCTGTGCCATCTTCAACAGGAGCCCTGCAGAGGGTCTCAAGGTCCCCAGAAGACTCTCCACACCGCAGGCACCCTAGCACACCCAGGATCTTGGGCTCACTGGTGAGTGGAATGCAACATCTGTTCCAAAGAATCCCTGAGGGTCTTGTGCCAGCAGGAACAGGGAAAAAGGAACCCCGCCCAACCAGAGGCTGGGATTACCTCTGGTGGCTCCAGCCCTGCTCCATCTTGGGTGAAAACTTGGCAGGCTCTAGCACACCCAGGATCTTGGGATCACTGAGACCAGTCTACGGAGTCAAGAGCACGTGGGCAGCAGAAGCAACAGAGCCTCTCAGATAAGGTCCCTTCCAGCCTCCATCCTCAGCCAGGAGGTGGAGCTGAGACCCATACCCCTGGGCGCCTTCCTTGCCAGAGGAGAGTCAAGACTCCAGAGAGGGCTCTGACCCCAAGACTTAGGAAGTGGATCTGAGCTCCAGACTTCTGGGCACCTTCCTTACAAGAGAAGAGCTTGCCTGCAGAGAGTGCTCTGAACACTAGGACTCAGGAAAGAGCTGGACTCCCAGGAGTGCTGACAGAGGCTAACAGAATCACAGGAGGAACAAGGTCCAGCCAAAGATGGCTAAAACATCTAAAACCAGAGATTACCAGATGGCAAAAGGCAAGCATAAGAATCTTATTAACAGAAACAAAGATTACTGTGCATCATCAGAACCCAATATGCCCATCACAGCTAGTCCTGGATACCCCAACACAGCTGAAAAGAAAGACTCTTATTTAAAATCCTACCTCATGTTGCTGGTAGAGGATTTTAAAAGGGGTTTTAATAACTCACTTAAAGAAATACAGAAGATCACTGCTAAAATGGTAGAAGTCCTTAAAGAATGATAAGAAAGCACTGCTAAACAGGTGATGGAATTGAACAAAACCATCCAAGATCTAAAAATTGGAAGTAGAAACAATGAAGAAAACCCAAAGGGAGACAACTCTGGAGATAGAAATTCTAGGAAAGAAATCAAGAACCGTAGATGTGAGCATCAGCAACAGAATACAAGAGATGGAAGAGAGAATCTCAGGTGCAGAAGATTCCATAGAAAACTTGGACAGAACAATCAATGAAAATGCAAAATGCAAAAAGATCCTGACCCAAAACATCCAGGAAATCCAGGACACAATGAGAAGACGAAACTTAAGGCTAATAGTTGTAAATGAGAATGAAGATTTTCAATTTAAAGGGCCAGTAAATATCTTCAATATTTAATATAAATATATATAAATATAGAAGAAAACTTCCCTAACCTAAAGAAAGAGATGACCATAAACATACAAGAAGCCTTCAGAACTCCAAATAGACTGGACCAGTAAAGTAATTCCTCTGACACACTATAATCAGAACAACAAATGCACTAAATAAAGACAGAATATTAAAAGCAGTAAGGGAAAAAGGTCAAGAAACATATAAAGGCAGACCTATTAGAATTACTCCAGACTTTTCACCAGAGACTATGAAAGCCATAAGATCCTGAACAGATATTATACAGACACTAAGAGAACAAGAATGACAGCCCAGGCAAGTATACCCAGTAAAACTCTCAATTACCATAGATGGAGAAACCAAAGTATTTCATGACAAAGCCAAATTCACACAATATCCTTCCAAGATTCCAGCCCTTCAGAGGATAATAAAGGGAAAACACCAACAGAAGGATAGAAATTGCATCCTAGAATAAGCAAGAAAGTAATCCTTTAACAAAACTAAAAGACAGCCACAAGAACAGATTCCCAACTTTAACAACAAAAGTGACAGGAAACACCAATTACTTTTCTTTGATTTCTTTTAACATCAATGAACTCAATTCCTCAATAAAAAAAGACATAGACTAATAAACTGGCTACACAAACAGGACCCAACCTTTTGCTGCTTACAGGAAACCTACCTCAGGGATAAAGACCGACACTACCTCAGAGTAAAAGGCTGGAAAAGAATTCCCCAAGCTAATGGTCAGAAGAAACAAGCTGGAGAAGCCATTATAATATCAAATACAATTGACTTCCAACCCAAAGTTATCAAAAAAGACAAGGAGGGGAACTTCAGACTCAACAAAGGTAAAATCTTCTAAGATGAATTCTCAGTTCTGAATATCTACACTCCAAATGCAAAGGCATCCACACTCATTTAGGAAACTTTAGTAAAGCTCAAAGCACACATTGCATCTTACAAAATAATAGTGGGAGACTTCAACACCCTAATCTCATCATTGGACAGATCCTAGAAACAGAAAATAAACAGAGACACATTTAAACTAACAGGAGTTATGAAACAAAAAGATTTAACAAATATCTACAGAACACCTTTTTCCTAAAACAAAAGGATATACCTTCTTCTCAACAACTCATCGCACCTTCTCCAAAATTGACCACATAATTGGTCATAAAACAGGCCACAAAAGATACAAAAATGTTGAAATTATCCCATTCAACCTATCGGATCACCACAGACCAAGGCTGATCTTCAATAACAACATAAATAATAGAAAGCCAAAATTAACGCGGAAGATGAACAACACTCTACTCAATAATAACTTGGTCAAGGAAGAAATAAAGAGATTTAAAAAATTTTAGAGTTTAATGAAAATGAAGCCACAACGTACCCAAACATTTGAGACACAATGAAAACATTCCCAAGAGGAAAACTCATAAATCTGAGTGCCTCAAAAAAGAAACTGGAGATAGCATACACTAGCACCCTGACAGCACACCTAAAAGCTCTAGAACAAAAGGAAGCAAATTCACACAAGGGAACTAGACAGCAGGAAACAACAATCTTATGGCTGAAATCAAACAAGTGGAAATGAAAAGAACTATACAAAGAATCAACCAAACCAGGAGCTGGTTCTTGGAGAAAAGCAACAGGGATTTTCAGGGAAAATCAACAGGGATACACAAACCCTTAGTCAGAATAACTAGAGGACCCAGAGTAAGTATCATAATTTAAAAAATCAGAAATGAGAAAGGAGACAAAACAACAGAACCAGAGGAAATCCAAAACATCATCAGATCCTGCTACAAAAGCCTATACTCAATGAAACTGTAAAACCTGGATGAAATGGACAACTTCCTAGACAGATACCAAGTACCAAAGTTAAATCAGGATCAGATTAATGATCTAAACAGTCACATTTCCCCAAAAGAAATAGAAGTCATTAATAGTCTCCTAGTCTCCCACCCAAAAAAAAAAAAAAAAAAAAAAAAAAAAAAGCCCAGGACTAAATGGGATTAGTGCAGAGTTCTATCAGACCTTCAGAGAAGACCTAATTCCAATTCTCCTCAAACTATTCCACAAAATAGAAACAGAAGGTACTCTACCAAATTCATTCTATGAAGTCAAAATTACTCTGATACCTAAACCACATAAAGACCCAACAAAGAAAGAGAACTTCAGACCAATATTCCTTATGAATATTGATGCAATATTACTCAATAAAATCTTCATAAACCTGATCCAAAAATGTATCAAAATGATCATCTATCATGATCAAGTAGGCTTTATCCCAGGGATGCAGGGATGGTTTAATATTTGGAAATCCATCAATATCATCCACTATATAAACAAAGTCAGAGACAAAAACTACATGATTATCTTGTTAGATGCTGAGAAAGCATTTGACAAAATCCAATACCCATTCATGATAAAAGTCTTGGAAAGATCAGGAATTCAAGGCCCATACCTAAACATAATAAAAGCAATATACAGCAAACCAGTAGCCAACATCAAAGTAAATGGTGAGAATTTGAAAGCAATCCCATTAATCCCTCTGTCAGGATGATATTTTCTAGTACCATCCATTTGCTCAAAAATTTCTTAAATTCATTGTTTTTAATAGCTGAGTGTGGGAAGCCGCCCCCACATTCGCCGTTACAAGATGGCGCTGACAGCTGTGTTCTAAGTGGTAAACAAATAATCTGCGCATGTGCCAAAGGTAGTTCTCCACCCCATGTACTCTGCCTTCTCCGTGACTACAACTCGGCCATGGGCTGCAGCCAATCAGGGAGTGATACGTCCTAGGCAAAGGATAACTCTCCTTAAGAGGGAGGGGGTTTCGCTTTCGCTTTGGGCTTTGGGCTTGCTCTCTTGCTCCTAAAGATGTAAACAATAGAGCGCGCTCTGGCGCTCTGGTGCTCTGGCGCTCTGGCTCCTAAAGATGTAAGCAAGGGGTTTGAGGTTTGCATGCTTGCTCCTAAAGATGTAAGCAATAAAGTTTTGCTGCAGAAGATTCTGGTTTGTTGTGTTCTTCCTGGCCGGTCGTGAGAACGCGTGTAAGAGTTGGTGCCGAAATCCGGGACGAGAAAATCCGGGAAGAAAGAACCCGGGACAAGAAAACTCGGGACGGGAGTTAACCATCACCGGCGCAAGGAAGATCCCTCATTCCGGAACCAGAACTGCGGGTTATGGTAATGAAGGTTCCCGTAAAACAGACTGTTGAGAAGGATTCAACTGCGTGAATTCAAAACTCTTCAGCTGGGGAATGGGGTACCCGTAAGTATAGCTTTACAAGGTAAGTCTGGCCTTGAACTTTCTAACGAAATTCAAGACAGTCTATCAGAAGTAAAGTGGGAAATAGCTTTACAAGGTATGTTTGGCCTTGAACTTTTTCTAGTGTTAGGAGCCTTTTTGTTCCTTTTCACATGTTATCAAGTGGTTAAGGCAGGGCTAAAAATTCTAAATAAAATTCAGGGCAATCTATCAGAAGTAAAGCGGGGAGAGAGAGTAGGAGCAAAGAGGAAATATGGTACACAAACTAAGTATACAGGCCTTTCCAAGGGTCTTGAACCCGAGGAAAAGTTAAGGTCAGGTAAGAATACCTGGGGAGAGATTGGAAGGAAGGAGAAGGAAAAAGAAAAGAAAAAAGATAAATTAGCGGAGGTCTCTAGGAGAAGGAACCTATACTCATCACTAGATGAGCTCAAGGAGCCAGTTCTTAGTAGTTCTGAATCAGATGAAAAGGCTATTAGGGCCTAGAAGGCGCTCTCCCGAGCAGGTGAAGCCACTGGACAACTAACAAAGATCGTCCAGGGACCTCAGGAGTCCTTCTCAGATTTTGTGGCCAGAATGACAGAGGCAGGCTCTTGCAGCCTACAAGGTCTTATTGTCCACCCTGGAGTTGTAGATCAGGATTATAAAGGGGAACTTCAGGTTCTCTGTTCTTGTCCTCAAGTTGTCTTTTCTATATCACAAAGGGACAGAATAGCTCAACTAATAATTTTGCCAAGCCTACATGGCTGTTTTTCCTTCCTCTGGTATTCCTAGAGCTGCCAGAGAGATCGGTTCTACTGAAAATGATTCTGATTACTTAATAATGCCTTTAGATTGTTGTCAAATTTTATCTACTCATGTAGGGGTAAACCCTCGTGGCGTCAGGCCATTACAGGTCTGGCAAATGGATGTCACGCATATTTCCTCCTTTGGGAGAAATCAATATTTACATGTTTCTATTGACACCTGCTCTGGTGTAATGTTTGCCACACCTTTAACAGGTGAAAAAGCCTCACATGTGATTCAACATTGCCTTGAGACATAGAGTGCTTGGGGGAAACCCAAACTCCTTAAGACTGATAATGGACCAGCTTATACATCTCAAAAATTCCAGCAGTTCTGCCGTCAGATGGACGTGACCCACCTGACTGGACTTCCATACAACCCTCAAGGACAGGATATTGTTGAGCGTGCGCATCGCACCCTCAAAGCCTATCTAATAAAACAGAAGAGGGGAATCGAGACTCTACCCCGAGTACCAAGAGTGTCTGTGTCTATGGCACTCTTTACACTCAATTTTTTAAATATTGATGCTCATGGCCATACTGCGGCTAAACGTCATTGTTCAGAGCCAGATAGGCCCAATGAGATGGTTAAATAGAAAAATGTCCTTGATAATAAATGGTATGGCCCGGATCCTATTTTGATAAGATCCAGGGGAGCTATTTGTGTTTTCCCACAGAATGAAGACAACCCATTTTGGATACCAGAAAGACTCACCCGAAAAATCCAGACTGACCAAGGGAATACTGATGTCCCTCGTCTTGGTGATGTCCAGGGCGTCAATAATAAAGAGAGAGCAGCGTTGGGGGATAATGTCGACATTTCCACTCCCAATGCCGGTGATGTATAATGCTCAAGTATTCCCCTGCTTTTTTACCACTAACTAGGAACTGGGTTTGGCCTTGATTCAGACAGCCTTGGCTCTGTCTGGACAGGTCCAGACGACTGACACCATTAACACTTTGTCAGCCTCAGTGACTACAGTCATAGATAAACAGGCCTCAGCTAATGTCATGATACAGGGTGGTCTCATGCTGGTTAATCAACTCATAGATCTTGTCCAAGAACAACTAGATGTATTATGACAAATAGCTGGGATGTGAACAAAAGTTTCCGAGATTGTGTGTTACTTCCATTCAGTATGAGAAATTTACTAGGGCAGCTAATTTGTCAAAAAGTCTTTCTCAGTATATGTTACAGAATTGGACGGCTGAATTTGAACAGATCCTTCGGGAATTGAGACTTCAGGTCAACTCCACGCGCTTGGACCTGTCCCTGACCAAAGGATTACCCAATTGGATCTCCTCAGCATTTTCCTTCTTTAAAGAATGGGTGGGATTAATATTATTTAGAGATACACTTTGCTGTGGATTAGTGTTGCTTCTTTGGTTGGTCTGTAAGCTTAAGGCCCAAACTTAGGAGAGACAAGGTGGTTATTGCCCAGGCGCTTGCAGGACTAGAACATGGTGCTTCCCCTGATTTATGGTTATCTATGCTTAAGCAATAGGTCGCTGGCCACTCAGCTCTTGCACACCACGAGGCTAGTCTCATTACACGGGATAGAGTGAGTGTGTTTCAGCAGCCCGAGAGAGTTGCACGGCTAAGCACTGCAGTAAAAGGGCTCTGCGGCATATATGAGCCTATTCTAGGGAGACATGTCATCTTTCAAGAAGGTTGAGTGTTCAAGTGTCCTTCCTCCAGGAAAAACAACACGGGACCAGACCAGGACCCCTCTAGGTGATGAGCCTGGAAGGAGGTTATGTGTACGGCTCCTTTACCTGCACACTGGGGATTTGACCTCTATCTCCACTCTCATTAATATGGGTGGCCTATTGCTTTTATTAATAGAAAAGGGGGAACTGTGGGAAGCCGCCCCCACATTCGCCGTTACAAGATGGTGCTGACAGCTGTGTTCTAAGTGGTAAACAAATAATCTGCGCATGTGCCAAAGGTAGTTCTCCACCCCATGTACTCTGCCTTCCCCGTGACTACAACTCGGCCATGGGCTGCAGCCAATCAGGGAGTGATATGTCCTAGGCAAAGGATAACTCTCCTTAAGAGGGAGGGGGTTTCGCTTTCGCTTTGGGCTTTGGGCTTGCTCTCTTGCTCCTAAAGATGTAAACAATAGAGCGCGCTCTGGCGCTCTGGCGCTCTGGCTCCTAAAGATGTAAGCAAGGGGTTTGAGATTTGCACGCTTGCTCCTAAAGATGTAAGCAATAAAGTTTTGCCGCAGAAGATTCTGGTTTGTTGTGTTCTTCCTGGCCGGTCGTGAGAACGCGTGTAAGAGCTGAGTAGTACTCCATTGTGTAAATGTACCACATTTTCTGTATCCATTCCTCTGTTGTAGGACATCTGGGTTCTTTCCAGCTTCTGGCTATTATAAATAAGGCAGCTATGAACATAGTGGAGCATGTGTCCTTATTACCAGTTGGAACATCTTCTGGGTATATGCCCAGGAGAGGAATTGCTGCATCTTCCAGTAGTACCATGGCCAATTTTCTGAGGAAGAGCCACACTAATTTACAGAGTGGTTGTTCTAGCTTGAAATCCCATCAGCAATGAAGGAGTGCTCCTCTTTCTCCACATCCTCGCCAACTTCTGATGTCACCTGGATTTTTGATCTTAGCTATTCTAACTGGTGTGAGGTGGAATCTCAGGGTTGTATTGATTTACATTTCCTTGATGATTGAGGATATTGAACATTTTTTCATGTGCTTCTCAGCCCTTCGGTATTCCTTCATCAAGAATTCTTTGTTTAGTTCTGTACCCCATCAGAGGCTCTACCTTAAAATAACCTAAAATGAGTTTCAAGAAATAACATTTTAATTAGATAAATAAGAACTGTGAATAATTTGTTTAGAAAAAAAATAAAATAAAGTTCAATATGAAGGTACTGATTAAGTGAGGGACTGTTATATACCCATTATAAATGCCAATAACATACAATATCTGTCCTTTATACCTTGGTTAAATTAAGAATTTTACCAAAAAGAATAATCAATAGCTCCCATAAACTCTGGGAGGGCTTAGAAGCCTCATAGTCAAGAACAATGTTCTAAATCATTCTCAACAGGGCACAATAATGAGCATGATAGTGAGAGCTGACATTATAATTGCCACTTTAGTTGCCTCTTGCAACACTAGAAATAGGAGACATTGTTTCTCTGATTATTCACTGCAAAAATGTTACAGAACTCAGTGAATGGTGACCCAGTGTTTATCTGGAACACTCATCAAATGATCCAAAATAGAGCAAAATCAAAATCAAATCCTCAGTTCCTACATACTGAAGCAGTTAAAGTGATTTTCCTAGGAAGATACCTCCAGGAAGAACATTCCAGACAGAACAATTCAAGGAATATGTAGATTGCCTTTGTGATTTGAATATGAAGGATGCTGCCATTATGGTTGAAGCAGAATAAGTGAATAAGTAAGGGGATTAAGGCAGGAACAACAATTAGAGAGGGACTTTTAAACTACTGAATGCCCTTTGACTCTTACTTAGATAATATAAGGAGTCATGGTTAAATCAGGATGGGTTTTCAAATAGCATCTTAATATGCAGTGCATGTTAGCTTTGAACCTTAGTCCACCCATCTCCCCCTCCCGATTGCTGAGATTATAGGCATGTTCTACTACATGCATCTCTCCAGTGTAAGAGTTTGAACAGAAAAATCACATGACCTGAGTTACCTGACTTTTTCAGCTGAATGCACTCTTTATTCATTGTACTACCGTTTTATTCAATATGCACAATAGAGTTATAAAATTGAAGAAAAAGCTCTCAAGTGAACTGAAAGCAATTATGCTGCATTTTCGTATTATAGTGTTCTCTCCAAAGGTACATATGCTTAAATGCTTGGTTCCTAACTTGAGATAATACAAGGAATTAACAGAAACCTTAAGAGACAGGACCTAGTAGGAGGAAGTCAGGCCATTGTAGATGTCTGAGATTGAAGTGGAACTGGGTATGCTTATTCTTTTTCCTTCGTATCTCAGATGCTAGGAGGTGAAACCATTGGTGCTATTCAGAGTCTCTGTAGCTCCTTCCATGGGCACTGTGCTCCCAATTCCAAGAAGGGGCAAAGTATCAACACCTTGGTCTTCGTTCTTCCCGAGCTTCATGTGTATCTTATATCTCGGGCATTCTAAGTTTCTGTGTGAGAAATATTCTTATTTAATGATAGATGTAGGAGGACTTAACCTCCTGTGGGCAGTGTCATCCCTTAACAGGTAAGCCCTGGACTGAATGAAAAAAAAAAAAAAGAAAGATGTTGAACACTTTTTTTAGGTGCTTCTCAGCCATTTGTTATTCTTCAATTGAGAATTCTTTGTCTAGCTCTATATAGCATTTTGTAATAGGGTTATTTGGTTCTTTGGAACCTAAATTCTTGAGTTCTTTGTATATATTGGATATTAGACCTCTATCAGATGTAGGACTGTTAAAGATCTTTTCCCAATCTGTTGGTTGCCTTTTGTCTTATTGCCAGTGTTCTTTGCCTTACAGAATTTTTGCAAATTTTTATTTTTAGTTAAATTTTATTTGTAACTAACTTTTTTCATTTCATATTACATTCCTTGCACTTCCCCATTCACACTCCGACCACTCCACATCACATACCTCCTCTCCACCCCACCCTGTCTCCACGGGGAAGCCCCTACTCCCTACCCCACCTGACCTCTATAAACTCCCTGGGGCCTCCAGTCTCTTGAGGGTTAGGTGCATCATGTCTGAATGAACACAGACCTGGAAGTCCTCTAATATATGTATGTTAGGGGCCTCATATCAGCTGGTATACGCTGTCTGTTTGGTAGTCCAGTGTTTGAAAGATCTTGAGGGTACAGATCAATAAAGACTGTTGGACTTCCTACAGAATCACCCTTCTGCTCAGCTTCCTTCAGCCTTCCCTAATTCAACAACAGGAGCCAGCTGCTTCTGTCCGTTGGTTGGGTGCAAATATCTGCATCTGATTCTTTCAGGTACTTGTTGGGTCTTTTGAGGTCAGTCTTGATAGACCCCTTTTTGTGAGCATTCCATAGCCTCAGTAATAGTGTCAGGCACTCTGGAAATCAATCTGGAGGTTCCTGAGAAAATTGGAAATAGATCTACCTGAAAACCCTGCAATTGGAAATAGATCTACCTGAAAACCCTGCAATATCACTCTTGGGAATATACCCAAAAGATTCCCCAGCACACCATAGGGACACATGTTCCACTATGTTCATAGTGGCCTTATTTGTAATAGCCAGAAACAGGAAACAGCCTAGATGTCCCAGGATAGAAGAATGGATACAAAATATGTGGTTCATTTACACAATGGAATATTACTCAGCTATTGAGAATGAGGTCATCCTAAGTTTTGCAGGCAAATGGAAGGAACTAGAAAATATCATCCCCAATGGTAACTCAGACCCAAAAGGATGTTCGTGGTATGTACTTACTAATAAGTGGATATTAGCCAAATACAAAAAAACATAAAACATACAGAATACACATGATAGAGTACACAGAATTCAAAAGGCTCAACAAGCTGAAGTGCCCAAGTGAGGATGCCTCAGCCCCTCTTGGTAGAGAGAAGAAAGCAATCACAAGTCTGGAGGGAAGGAGTGACTTTTGAGGGAAAATGAATTGGGTTGGGGGAAGTTTGGGCTAGAGGGGAACCTGACCTGGTATTGGGTGAGGGAAAAGGACTGAAGCCCTGAGGACCAGAAGAATGAATGTATACTGGTAACCTCAGGAAATAGAAGTCTGGAGGGTCCTGCAGAATGCACCAGATACCTGGGAGGTGAGATTCTTCCACGAATCATAGGGAGAGAACTTAGATGAAATGCCTTACAGTAGGGAGAGGGAATTTATAGAGCCCACCTCCAGCAGGAAGACAGGACATCAAGTGAGGGATGGGGTTGCCGTCTCACAGTCATATCTCTGACCCATAATTGTTTCTGTCTGAAAGAATTACAGGGATGGAAATGGAGAGGTGCTTGAGAAAAAGAAGGTCCAGTGACAGGACCAAAGTGGGCTCCAGCTAAGGAGAAGCTTTGCAATTTTATGTGGACCCTTTTGTCAATTCTTGATGTTACAGCACAAACCATTACTGTTCTGTCCAGGAGTGTTTTCCCTGTGCACAAATGTTCGTAGTTTTTCCCCACTTTCTCCTCTATAAGTTTCAGTGTCTCTGTGTTTCTGTGGAGGTCCTTAATGCACTTGGACTTGAGCTATGTACAAGGAGATAAGAATGGATTGATTCATAGTCACATGCTATCTGCCTGTTGAGCCAGCACCCATTTGTTGAAAATGCTGTCTTTTTTTCCACTGGATGGTTTTATTTCCTTTTTCAAAAATCAAGTGACCATAGGTGTATGAGTTCATTTATGGGTCTTCAATTCTATTCCATTGATCTACCTGCCTGTCATTGTACCAGTACCATGCACTTTTTTTTTTTATCACAATCACTCTGTAGTACAGCTTGAGTTCAGGGATGGTGATTCTACCCGAAGTTCTTTTATGGTGGAGAAGTTTATTTGCTATCCTAGGTTTTTTTGTTATTCCAGATGAATTTGTAAATTGTCCTTTCTAACTCTGTGAAGAATTGAGTTGGAATTTTGGTGGGGATGCATTGAATCTGTACATTGCTTTCAGTAAGATGGCCCTTTTTTCAATATTAATTCTGCCAATCCATCAGCATGGGAGATCTTTCCATCTTCAGAGATCTTCTTTGAATTCTTTCTTCAGAGAGTTGAAATATTATCATACAGATCTTTCAATTGCTTAGAGTCACACCAAGGTATTTTATATTATTTGTGACTATTGTGAAGGGTGTTGTTTCCCAGATTTCTCTCTCAGCCTGATTATCCTTTATTTAAGTTAATTTCATATCCAGCTACTTCGCTGAAATAGTTTATCAGTTTTCAGAGTTTTCTGGTGGAATTTTGGGGGTTGCTTTTGTATACTATCATATCATCTGAAAGTAGTGATATTTTGATTTCTTCCTTTCCAATTTGTATCTCTTGATCTCCTTATGCAAATCAAAACAACACTGAGATTCCAGAATGGCTAAGATCAAAAGCTCAGGTAATAGCAGATTCTGGCAAGGATGTGGAGAAAGAGGAACACTCATCCATTGCTGTTGGGATTGAAAGCTGGTATAACCACTCTAGAAATAAGTTTGATGATTCCTCAGAAAAGTGGACATAGTATTACCAGGATCAAGCAATACCACTCCTTGGTATATACCCAGAAGTTGTTTCAACATATAATACTGACACATGCTCCACTATATCCATAGCAGCCATATCTGTAATAGCCAGAAGCTGGAAACAACCTAGATGTCCCTCAACAGAAGAATGGGGATAGATAACATGGTAAATTTAGACAATTGAATACTATGAAGCTATTAAAAACAATGATTTTATGAATTTTTTAGGCAAATGGATGGATCTGGAGGATATCTGTGATGGTTTGTATATCCTTGGACCAGGGATTGGCACCATCTGAAGGTGTGTCCTTGTTGGAATAGGTGTGACCTGGTTTTTTTTTATAAGACTTGGCTTGGTCATGGTGTCTGTTCACAGCAGTAAAACCCTGACTAATACAGAAGTTGGTACTGGGAGTGGGGTATTGCTGTGATAGGCCTGATCATGCTTTTATTTGGAAGAATGTGGATTTTGTGACTTTGGATTTGGAAAGCAGTGGAATGCTTTGAATGAGACTTAATGTGTCATCCTAGTAGGAATATGGAAGACTTTGTTGCTGGGAGTGATTTGAACTGTATTGACCTGGCCCAAGAGGTTTCAAAGGAGAAGAATTTCAGAATGTGGCATGAAGACTGTTTTGGTGGTATTTTGGTGAAGAATGTGGCTACTTTTTGCCCTTGCCTGAAAAGTCTGCCTGAGGCTAAGGTGAAGAGACTCAGATCAATTGCACTGACAAAGGAAGTTTCAAAAAAGCTCAGCAGAGACTTTGTTCTCTGTTTAAGTCTTATGAAGAGTAGTTTGAACAAGCATAGCAAGCTTAGAAAGGAAAAATATAAAATATATGGTTCGAGTATTAAAGGAGTACCAGGAAGTGAAATGGAGCAAAATCTTGTGTTCTAGGAGATAATAGATTAAGGGAGTGGGACCTTGGGGCAAGATTCTACCCAGCTTAATTAGATCCAGACATGGTGGTACACACCTTTAATCCCATGAGACATACATGCTGATCTCTGCATTCAAGGTCAATCTACAGAGAAAGACCCAGGATAGCCAAGCTTAGGCAGTGAAGGATTTAGAAAACATAAAGCTAGTGATAATGTAATAGTACAAGGGGATCATGTTCTAGTTCCTGTAAGCAGCAGAACTCGGCAGCTTCAGCCATGTGGCTCTGGCTCTAGAGTTAAGAATGGAAGGAACTACTGGGAAAATTGATGCTGGTTATCTGGAGCTAAGGAATTAGCAGTGATTAAGAAGAGACCAGCATCACTGAGGTGAAATCTTCTGGAAATTGTTTTCTGGGAGCACAAAGAAGCTGTGTTCCATAGATACCCAAGGTTGTGCCTCATGCTGCAGCTGGACTTGGTAATGTGTAAGAGTCACTCAGGTGATACTGCTTTTGAAGGGATCATGGAGAGAAACTGAGGCTTAGCACTGTGAGAGGCCAGGGAAGGACATTGGAGAATGTGAAGCCTCAGCTGTAGTTGATGGCCCAAGACTGAAGGGGTCATGCAAAGGATTTGAGGCTTGGCACCCTGAAGAGAGCCTATGAGAGGTTATTGGTGAAGCCTAGTTGGAGTGGAACACCCCAGTGTATTGGAGATGTCAGTACCATGGGATGATCACCAAGAACAGCAGCTGTAGTGGAGTGGATCAACCTGAGCTTAGAGTGCTACAGAGGGCAGAACTGGAAAAGTGATGCCAGACCTTAGGAGGAGTCCAAAATATCAAGTGGAATCCCAGACACTGAAACAAGAAGCTGTAACATTGAAATTGCCTTGGAGACTCCAAGATGTTAAAGATCCCAGAGCCATGGGATACATGCTGAGGAAAGCTGCTAATAGGGAGTGGAACCAGCCCAGGAGAAAGCAGTTTGTTGTAGTCAACAAAGATGACTGGAGATCTGAAGACCACTTTGACATTAGCCATGGAGATGCAGAGTTTGGAGTTTGCCCAGCTGGTTTTCTGCCTTGCTTTGGGGATTACAGTCAATTAAGTTGAATGAATCTCAGAAGAGACCTTGAACTTTGGACTTTTAACATTATTGCCACTGCTATAGACTATGAGGACTTTGAAAGTTGGACTAAATGCATTTTGCATTATGCTATGTTTAAGTATGGCCCCCATAGACTCATGTTTTTGAACAAGTCTATGGGGATCAGGGAGTGGAATGTAATGCTTTGTATATCCTTGGACCAGGGAGTGGCACCATCTGAAGGTGTGTTCTTGTTGGAATAGGTGTGACCTGGTTGGAATGGGTATGTCATTGTGGGTGTGGGTATAAGATCCTCACCCTAGTTGCCTGGAAGTCAGTCTTCCACTAGCAGCCTTTGGATGAAGACATAGAACTGTTAGCTCCTCCTGTGCCATGCCTGCCTGGATACTGCCATGCTCCCACCTTGATGATAATGGACTGAACCTCTGAACCTATAAGCCAGCCCCAAATAAATGTTGTTGTTGTTTTTTTTTGTTTTTTTTTTGTTTGTTTGTTTTTTTTTTTTTAATAAGACTTGGCTTGGTCATGGTGTCTGTTCACAGCAGTAAAACCCTGACTAATACAATATCATTCTGAGTGAGGTAACCGAACCGCAAAAATACACACATGATATGCACTCACTGATAAGTGGATATTAGCCCAGAAACTTAGACTACCCAAAATGCACATGAAACTCAAGAAGAAGGAAGACCAAACCATGGATACTTTGATGCTTCTTAGAATAGGAAACAAAATACCCATGGAAGGAGTTATAAAGTTCAGAGCAGAGACTAAAGAAATGACCATCCAGAGACTGCCCCACCTGGGGATCCATTCTATATACAACCACCAAGCCCAGACACTATTGTGGATGTCAACAAGAGGTTACTGATAGGAGACTGCTATAGCTGTCTCCTGAGAGGCTCTGCCAGTGCCTGACAATACAGAAATGAATGATCATAGCCATCCATTTGATGGAGCACAGGGTCCCTAGTGAAGGAGCTAGAGAAAGTACCCAAGGAACTGAAGGGGTTTGTAGCCCCATAGGAGAAACAACAACATGAACTACTGAGTAACCCCAGAGCTCCCTGGGACTAAACCACTGTTGTGTCCGGCCAGCGTCTCACATGTCTGGGTTCTGTTCAGGAAAGGCATCTTGGAATCTGGAAGAGAAGAGGGAGCTAGATGGAAGAGAGAAGGATGAAGCTAAGACAAAATTCTGATCAAAGATCAATTTTACTAATTCATGCACCGAGTTATGAAGGAGGGGAAGGGGCCCAATTCCCACCAAATCATCTTGGAGTAAAGTTGCAGGTGAACATGTAATAGCTCCTGAACAGTTAGTTGGCAGGCAGCAGCAGTGGGAGTGGCAGGAAGATAGGGCAGCAAGCTCCGTCCTGATGCTCTCTAACATTGAAACCTGAGCAAACAGGTTTCAGGCTGGTGAGGGGAGGTTACAAACCACCAACCAAGGAAAACACATGGTGGGACTCATGGCTTTAACTGCATATGTAGCAGAGTATGGCCTAGTCTGTCATCAATGGCAGGAGAGGCCCTTGATCCTGTGAAGGTTCTATGCCTCAGTATAAGGGAATGCCAGGGCCAGGAAGCAAGAGTGGGTGGGTTGAAGGCAGAGAGGATTTTCAGAGGGAAAACCAGGGAAGGGGATAACATTTGAAATGTAAATAAAGAACATGTCTAGTAAAAAAAAAAAAAAAAAAAAAAAAAGAAAGAAAGAGAGAGAGAGAGAGAGAGAGAGAGGAAGGAAGGAAGGAAGGAAGAAAGAAAGAAAGAAAGAAAGAAAGAAAGAAAGAAAGAAAGAAAGAAAGAAAGAAAGAAAGAAAAAGAAAGAAAGAAAGAAAGAAAGAAAGAAAGAAAGAAAGAAAGAAAGAAAGAAAGAAAGAAAGAAAGAAAGAAGGAAAACAACAGGCTGAGCAAGCCAGTAAATACCACTCCTCCATGTCCTTTTCCTGTTCCTGTTTCCAAGTTTCTGCTTTGAGTTCCTGCACTGATTTACCATTGTGACCTGAAAGTCTGAGGCAAATAAATTCTTTCCTCACCAAGTTGTTTTTTGGTCAGTGTTTAATTTATCACAACAGAGAAGTATACTAGGATAGTATTTTTTTTTTGCAACTTTCATTTTTTTTAAATTAGGTATTTATTTCATTTACATTTCCAGTGCTATCCCAAAAGTCCCCCACACCCTTCCCCACGCACTTCCCCACCCACCCACTCCCACTTCTTTGCCCTGGCATTCCTCTGTACTGAGGCAGATAAAGTTTGCATGACCAATGGGCCTCTCTTTCCAATATAAAAGTAGAAGTGGTATGTGTTGGTTTGGATAAGTGGTTCCCCAATATGTCTTGCTCATTTGAATACGTGTTTTCCAGTTGGAGCAAAAACAAACAAACAAACAATTGGCTATTTGGAGAGGATTACGTAGCTAGGCCTTGCAGGAAGATGTATGTCAGTGGGGGTGGTGTTTTAGGTTGCAAAAGACTCCTGTTATTCTCCTTGAATCTGACTCTTACAAGATTTAAACACTGCTCTTTCTGTAGCCCCACCTTTGATCTGTCATTCAGCTGTCTAAATTTCTGGTACTGTAAGGTCCAAAAGCTTTGTTTATAAGCTGCCTTGGTCATGATGTTTTATTCCAACAATTGAAAAGTTCCTAATATAGACAGTATTTGAAACTCCTTCATTTATCAGGAGTAGGGTAAAGATATGGAGATAGAAGAGAGGGTACAGGAGTGAATGTGGTCAAAATATATTATCTACACATATGTAAGTGTCATAATGAACCTCTTATGGAGAATTAATATACATGATAGTAAAAGACCCTTAAAATGTTTATTGCTGCTCCACATAAGGTACATTGTAATTCATGAACCAATAATTCAGAAAGAATTGTATCATTATCCTTTTCCATTTTTGCTACATTCACTTCTTCACTTTCCTTAGAATGTGGACCAACTGAAGACTCCAAGGGATTCCACGTTAATTGGTTTTTATATGTTTATATTAGTTCTATACTTACTATTGCCAAATACTGGACTGAATCTTGGTCATGATGACCTTATGAATAATAACAGCAAAGGAAAGGAAAGAATAAACTCACATTGTGTTCAGTTTGAATGTGCAAGTTTTCCAAGTCCATTTAGAAGGCTGTCACAGTTCACCATCTCTGGAAATTATTAAAGCTTAATAATGATTAGATAATTTCACCCATTCCCATGAATTTCTAATTTAATAAGGTATCTGAAATTTAATAAAACTATTGTAGAGTTATGAAAATAACTAAAATAAAAATTATTTCCTGAATCACTCTGTTGTTTTCTTGTTTTTTTTGTTTTGTTTTTGTTTTTGTTTTTATTTGTTTGTTTTTTTGTTTGTTTACTTTTTCCTTCCTAAGTGTTTGGATTTCTATTGAGAAGGAAGTTATTTAAATATTTATATATTCAATTTTTGTAGTTTTTTGCTTCATGTTACTTTTTTCTAGATCTCTCTGATCTCTCTCTCTCTCTCTCTCTCTCTCTCTCTCTGTGTGTGTGTGTGTGTGTGTGTGTGTGTGTGTGTGTGTGTGTGTGTGTGTGTGTGAATTTTACTGAACTGTACAAAATTTGTTTTCTATTTCTTTGGAATAATTCTATATTTTATGTAGCCTTTTTTTTCATTTTTTATGGCATTGTGGTGTTTGGGAAGGTTTTTAGTTATGCCTTTCCTCATGATATAACCATGTCCAGACATAGTCAGAAAATTTGTTGGAACTTAGAAAAGGCTGTGAGCTCTGCTTTCATGGTTGACATTGTCTGCTACAAGTCTCCATTTTTCCTCTTACATTCTTTTCCCTTTCACCACCTAGTTGTCAAGTGGCATTGCTTTCTTCCTTATTGACTTTTTGCAGAAGTAATACATTTCAAAGATTTTCCCTTTAAGCCACTGAAAGTTTAAATCCCTCCCTGTAAACTATGTCTGCTCTATTCAGGTGCTTCTGTAGAATGTTCAGACTTCAGGTGGACTTATGCTTCTGAGGCTGGTTTTGGAAGAATTGTAGGCCCCTTACCTAGCCTCTGTCTTTTTACGTATCTGGTAGTTAAACTAATTTTTATGTGTGAATTTAAAAATAATCCACCATCATTCATTTTGCAAATATAAGTGCCACAGGTGTCATGTCTTAAAATCTGGCTTTAGAAAACTCCTGTTGCATCTTTTTAATCTTGCAAAAATACTAAGTGCAAATAAAATATTAGTTCACATTCTATAGATTTTAAAGGTATTTCTTTTATTATTTGAGAATATAAGTTCAATATTTTCCTCTTCCCTTTCATCTCTCTAAACTCTCACATATACCATTTTTGTGTTCTTCCATACCCATGGCCTTTTTCATTAGTAGTTGTTACATGCCTGTGTGTATGTGTTCTTAACTACAGCCTGCTCAGCTTATATAATGTTAACTACAGCCTGCTCAGCTTATATAATATTATTGTTACATATATGTCTTCAAGGCTGACATTTGGTATTGGATAACCAATTGATGTGCTTTTCCACGGAGAAGATTATTTCTCCCTCTCTAGCAGTTCTTCGTTGCCTATAGGTCTTGTGTGTGTGTGTGTGTGTGTGTGTGTGTGTGTGTGTGTGTGTGTGTGTGTGTAATACTGAAGCCTGTAAACTCTTCCCACCTCATCTACTGAAACTGAGATGCAGGAGCTGCACATAGTTTATGCCAATACAAAAGCCCAGTAACTAACAATAAAACATATGGGTATGTTTTATTCCTAGCTAAGCTCAAATTGAGGCACTGTCCTCAGTGTAGCAATGGTGAGAGTTGTGGACTAGTGGCAGAGGCTAGAGTTAAGTTCTCATGAAAGGGTTACTTCCAGTTTGGTAAGTGAGTTCTCATGTATTACCTCCTTCCCAAAGAAATGACTATAAAACAATTTCAGCTTGCTTGTCCATCTCTTTTGCTTCTCTTCTGTACCTGCCTGCTTGCTATTCTATGTCTGCCACAGGCAACAGTAACACAAGGGCCTCACCAGAAAATTAGTTTCCAACATATTCTTAAACTTCTCATCCTCTAGGAATGACAATCTAAATAAATGTGTCTTCGTTTGAAATCATTCAATCTCCAGTGTTCTTCAATACTAGTAGAAAACCTAAAAGGAAGCAAATATTGAGAGCTTACTATATGGCAGTAAGCATTTTGAGTATGTTCAAGTTATTATAATCGAATTTATATAAAAATGGTGAAGTTGGATTATTATTTGGATTATTTTTATACAAATAGGCAAGTTAACTTAAGTGACTTATAGAAGTTGCAGGACCAGCAAAGAACATGTCAAGTGTTCAGCCCAATGAAAAATATGCAATAAATTTGCCAGGGAATGATATGACTCTACTTATTTTTAACCCCTATTTAACCATCTAACAAATTTTTAAAAATAATAAGGAAACTACAAATCTTC
This sequence comes from Mus musculus, assembly GCF_000001635.26. Taxonomy (NCBI): domain Eukaryota; kingdom Metazoa; phylum Chordata; class Mammalia; order Rodentia; family Muridae; genus Mus; species Mus musculus. The sequence continues at coordinate 15,643,825 of NC_000086.7, read as the reverse complement.
TGTACTGTGGATAGAACACTAAATGGCAGATGGGGGGGGGGGTGACAGTCAGTATTCAATGGTAGACAATTACGGAAAAGTGGAAAAGGACAATCACTAGGGAGGGCCACAGGCCTGCTGACTTTGATAATTCTGGAAGCAGTGAACGAATTCTAAATTCTGGAGTAGTGAATATTCTAAAGGGAGAGCCTTGCTATTTTTACTGAGTTGTCTGAAACGTTTAGCTTCAAAGCAGTCAATGAAGACACTGTTATTTTTACCTAGCAGTTTTCTCTAGGATACTTTGGCTTGGAAAACAAATGCAGCAAAATTAAGTTAATGGCTTTTTTCTCAAGTTTTTTTCCATCAATGACTCTCAAATACTCTCAATTGTATGAGTGCAAAACATCCCAGTTGGAAAATTCTGTTGCTCCAGAACACTGGGAATGGAGGACAGGCCAAAAAACAGCTCCTGCTAAATGAGGCTCGAAAGCTGGCTCTCCATTACACACACATACCACCAACAAAAACCATAGAAAACAAAGAAAATGTCATTTCAAGGAAGAATAACCATTCCATTCCACTCCCTGTCCCACATGTCCCTTCTCAAAGCCTATATATGATTAGGTTATATGCAGCATCAATCACAGCATACAAACTAGGGACCCAGAACTACTCCTATTTTTAGATTTGAAAGAGCAATCTGAGGAGATCTGGATATTCATAGAAACCTAGCATTTGTATTATTGGCTATTCACAGTCATGGAATCTTTGATTTCTTCTTTCTTTACCATAGAGGCATCCATTATAATTTTCTAATCATCATTTACACTCCAAATGCCAAACTTAGTTGGGAGTATGAAAACAAGGAAAGAAATAAACCTCAAGCAGATTTCATTTTACACACACACACACACACACACACACATACAGAGAGAGAGAGAGAGAGAGAGAGAGAGAGAGAGAGAGAGAGAGAGAAGAGAGAGACAGAGACAGAGAGACAGAGAGACAGAGAGAAACAGAGAGAATGATGAAATCTTATACTACATAGAAAGAGTTGGATCTGTTGTTTCTTTGGCAGGTATATATTTACCATGACATGTAGCATTTTGCCTACAATGTTAGCTAAAATTGCTACACTTGAAATTTGTTAAGTATTCTAGAGTTCACCTTAGCCACTGAATAATTATAAAAGACCTCACTAAAATGGAAGTTAATCCAAGAGTATGTAAATCTTATTCGAATAAACATCTCTATATATTGAAAAAGGAGACTGAAGAGAAAGATATCTTTTCTCAATTATGTAATCACTACATTTTGGAAGTGGACATGGCAAATAACTGGAAGGGAGAAGGGTTAGAAGAAGGGTTAGAGAGACTATTACTGACAAGAAAAGTAGAGAGGCAGGCATGGCCATCTTTTGACATGTCTTTGAGCAACAGAAAAGTTGGAATTTTTCTTTTCTCACCCCCACTCTGATAACATTCATTGACTTCTGCAATTTGGAAATAAAACATTTCAACTGCTACAGGTCAGTCTTGATTTCTGAACGTGAACTGCCTATAATTAGTGGCTCATCATTATGATAACCGAAAAATGGTTGGAGACCTTCTCAACTTTTTGGTGTTTATTTACTTTGTTTGTTTTGAGACCGGGTCTCACATAGTACCCCTGGGTAACGTTAACTCAATATTCATGCTGGTTAATTTTTTAAAAAAATCTTCTCAGAACAAGCTTGTGTCATTTGGGAAGGTGGAACCTTGGTTTAGAAAGTCCCTCCATTGGTTCGATCCAGAAGCTGACAGAAACAGATGCAGCGAGGCCCACAACCAAACATTAGACAGAGCTCAGGCAGTCTTATGGAAGAGTTTGGGAAAAGACTCGGGGACCTGAAGGGAATAGGGTCTTTACAATAGAACCAACTAAACTGACACTTGGGGGCTCCTAGAGACTGAACCACCAACCAAGGAGCATACATGGGCTAGACCTAGGCCACTCACACTTATGTAGCAGATATGTAAATTGGTCTTCATGTGGGTTCCCCAACAACTGGAGCTGGGGCTGTTCCTGAATCCTTTGCCTGCCTGTGGCTCCTGTTTCCTAACTAGGCTGCTTTGTCTGGGAGTGGGAGAGGATATGCCTAGGCCCACAGTGACTTGCCAGGGTGGGTTGGTACCCAGGTGTCTTCCTTCTTCTCAGGCGGGAGGGTAGGGAGGTGGGGGAGAGTCTATGTGAGGGGGGACTAGAAAGAGGGGGACTGGGATCTGGATGTAAAGTGAGTAAATAAATTACTGGAAAAAATAAAATAACAAATCAACACTCACACAAATACACACACACACACACAATGCCTCCATGACACTGGCCTGTAGGCAAGCCTGCTGGGGACATTTTCTTTTTTTTTTTTTTTTTAATTATCAACATAGTAGAGTTCTGCTTACTGTGGTTGCTGCTACCCCTGGGCATATGGTCCTGGGTTATAAAAGAAAGCAGGCTAAGCCAGCAATGGAGAGCAAGCTAGTAAACAGTATACCTCCATGGTTCCTGCCTCTGCTCCTGCTTGAGTTCCTGCCTCAGTGATCTGTGATAGCAACATGCAAGCCAAATTAAAAAGTTCTACCCCCAAGCTGTCATAAAAAACAAACTAGGACACCATCCTCATGCCTCAGACCCTCCAGTTGGAGGAATACTTATGTGCTATATCAACTCTTCTTTTCTTTTCTCTTCCTTTCTCTTCTTTCTTCTCTTCTCTTCTCTTTCCTTTTTTTCTTTTCTTTTCTTTTCTTTTCTTTTCTTTTCTTTTCTTTTCTTTTTCTTTCCTTCCCCTTTTCCCTTTTCTTTTCCCTTTTCCCTTTTTTCCCTTTTCTCCTTTTTTCCCTTTTCCCTTTTCTTTTCCCTTTTCCCTTTTTTCCCTTTTCCCTTTTTTTTCCCTTTTCTTTTCCCCTTTCCCTTTTCCCTTTTCCCTTTTTTACCTTTTCCCTTTTCCCTATTTTTCCCTTTCCCCTTTTCCCTTTTCCCTTTTCCCTTTCTCCCTTTTCCCTTTTCCCTTTTCTTTTCCCTTTTCCCCTTTCCCCTTTTTTCCTTTTTTCCCTTTTCCCTTTTTTTCCCTTTTCCCTTTTCCCTTTTTTCCCTTTTCCCTTTTCCCTTTTCCCTTTTCCCTTTTCCCTTTTCTTTTCCCTTTTCCCTTTTCCCTTTTCCCCCTTTTTCCCTTTTCCCTTTTCTTCCCTTTCCCCTTTTCCCTTTTCTTTTCCCTTTTCTTTTCCCTTTTCCCTTTTCCCCCTTTTTCCCTTTTCCCTTTTCTTCCCTTTCCCCTTTTCCCTTTTCTTTTCCCTTTTTATCCCTTTTCCCTTTTTCCCTTTCCCCTTTTCCCTTTTTTCCCTTTTCCCTTTTCCCTTTTCTTTTCCCTTTTCCCTTTTCCCTTTTCTTTCCCCTTTCCCCTTCCCCCTTTCCCCTTCCCCATTCCCCCTTCCACCTTCCCCCCTCCCCCTCCCCCCTCCCCCTCCCCCTCCCCCCTCCCCCTTCCCTCTTCCCCCTCCCCCTTCCCCCTTCCCCCTTCCCCTTCCCTTCGCTTTCCTTTCCTTTCCTTTCCTAACTTGTAGGAAGCATGTTTTTCTTTCCTAAAGAATGAAATCTCTACAGATGTTTAGTGAATGCTTCAATGTTCACTGCCATTGTGAATTTTCTTAAGGCCTCTTCTTAAATTCAAAATGCCTTACACAGCCTTTCAAATCTGTGGCATTTTCTCTGCTCTGTGAGTCTGGTCTCTCCATAGCTTATTTACTTAAAGCTTCTGTATTGGCTAGTTTTGTGTCAACTTGACACAGCTGGAGTTATCACAGAGAAAGGAGCTTCAGTTGAGGAAATGCCTCCATGAGATCCAGCTGTAAGGCATTTTCTCAATTAGTGATCAAGGGGGAAAGGCCCCTTGTGGGTGGGACCATCTCAGGGCTGGTAGTCTTGGTTCTATAAGAAAGCAGGCTGAGCAAGCCAGGGGAGGCAAGCTAGTAAGGAACATCCCTCCATGGCCTCTGCATCAGCTCCTGCTTCCTGACCTGCTTGAGTTCCAGTCCTGCATCCTTTGGTGATGAACAGCAGTATGGAAATGTAAGCTGAATAAACCCTTTCCTCCCCAACTTGCTTCTTGGTCATGATGTTTGTGCAGGAATAGAAACCCTGACTAAGACAGCTTCATTGTCTACTTCTGAAAAAAACATCTTGGCATGACATAGCAGTGACATCATTAGTTTCTCAGTATGAATAAATGCTCCCAGATGGCTTTATGTTAGCCACATGTGAAATATTCCATCTCTGTAGGATACAGAATTTATTTATTCCTATTTTTATAGTATTTATATTCATATAATTACAGAGAAGTCTAACAGCTACACAATGATCTGTCATTGGACAATGATTTATTTAATCTCATTTGCTTAACACACAAGGATTTATTTTTGTGGCTTGCACTTCTTTGACTTTTAGTTTTGAGCCCATTTTGTACATATGATTAGTACCTAGTGCATAGTGGATAAACAATTAATCTTCAGTAGATGAAGGGCAATGAGGTGGTTTAGTAGATAAAAGCATGATGTTCTTTAAGCCTGATCATCTTACTTCAATCCCTGGAAAGAACTGACTACTGTAAGTAGTTTGCTGTTCTCCATACATATAGCATGCTAAGAATAACCACATATGTACAACATGTACTAAGTAAAACACACATGAATGAATGAGTGAATGGATAAATAATTAAATAAGTAAATAGAAAACATTTAAAAATTTACTAGAGAAAATTAGAAATAGCTTAACATCATATCCAACTCAATTGCCTTATTATTTGGATCTTGAGTGTATACAAAGTGGAATAGTGTTTATAGATGGGGAGAAGGCCATAATTTTACTTCAAGACTCTCAAAACATTTCAGGTCACCAAACTATGTGAGACTTTTTTTTTCAACAAACCAGTTTTCTTGGTCCCCTATAATTCTAATTCTTGTCAGAATTAGTTCAGACTCCACAGATCAAGTCTCAGTAAACGAACCCATTGTTTACCATGCTAACAGTATTGTTTTATTACTCCCAATCTGTCTAAGTTGCTTGTGAATCAGACATTCTGAGATCCCCTTTTTGGACTTGATAATTTGCTAAATAGACTGAGAGAGAACTCAGGGAAGCAATATGCTTATATTTGCTGATTTATATGAAAAGGTATCCCAGAGAGGACAGGTGAACACCATGAAAAAAAATAGCTACACAGGGAAAGGTTAGAAAATTCTTGAACATCAAAACTCATTTTCGAAAGAAATTGGGAGATGCTGGCCTCAAAGACTATGGATGTGCTCTCTATTATGAAAGCTATCTCAAAATCAAAGAAGTGTGTGTATGTATGTGTGTGTTTGTGAGATCCCTGCTCCAGGTGTGAGATTTTTTTTTTTTTTTGTTGGTTATATCTCAGAGAAACAATTGATTATTCCTACAGCTGTTCTCCCCTTCCTGGAAATGGCTTAAAGTTCCTTGTTCTATCCAGGGCTTGAGCTTTTGATGGGCCACTTCGCTTTCTCAAAAGTCATCTCATTAAAGCAAAAGGCACTCTGATCACTCAGGAATCTCCAAATGATTCAGAACTCCGTCAAGATGCAGGGACATAGAGAAAAATCATATGTCTCTTACTATCAAATCCAAATATCACAAATGAAAATATCAACAACTGGAAATCTCTGGAGAATTTGTCACCTTGGAAGATCAAAAAGTAGGTCTTGTAACATCTTTACAGAGCACAGATGGTTCTTGATGGTGTCAACTGCCTGACAGCCAGATGAGTTTTTCAAAAGTAAAGTTTGATACTTGCTGTATGAATTCTGAGCTGAACTGTGACTCTCAACATTGTGTATTCTAGGATGAGCATGGGTGACAGTTCTCAACGCCACTTTCCCCGGAGCTTTAATGCTGTTATCCATACAGGGAAGTAGACTATTCGAAAGTGCATATTTGTGGAACATTTCATTATAACTGTGCTTCTTCACAGGCAGGTAGTTTCTTTGGAAATGTAGCATGTGCATAATCCTCTTTATGAATTACAAGCAATTACTGGCTTCCATGCTTGAATGGTTTTAACTGCTTCATTCCAATTAAATTTGGCAGGATAAATATTTGAGAGGGAAAGGTGTGTGGTTTCACAGGTAAACTATGAACATTGCCTCTTTCTAAGTTTATGGCGTACAAACTGCTTTTCATGTTGCCAGAATTCATAGTGCTTCCCTGAGCCTTCATCAAGTAAATGTTATTCTTCATATTAAGTCTTTCAAAAAAAAGTCTTTAACCAGTTTTTTTAGAATTTCACTGCCTGATTGTTTCTATATAATGCATTTGGCAGGAGAGTTTCTCAAAGAATATCACATATTTAGATACAGCTAACCTAAAATACCTTGTATTTAGAAATCTATATTTAGATCCCAGCTATTTGCTTTAATTTCTAATCCATAGGTACACATTAAATGAAGTTTTGCAACAGATACCTAAAAGTAATTCATTTTCTAAGTTCCTTAAATCCCCCAATCCTTCTAACCTTTTGCTTTGGTTTGAGATAGTCTTGCAGTATAAATCAAGTTGGCATCACAGTTGAAAACTATCTGTTTTAGCCTTTATAGCTCTGTAGAAGAGTGATTGGTCTTAATGCCACATCAACACGGGTGCCAGGTTTCCTTTACTTTTAGTAAGCAACTTAGTTAAGTTTTAAAGGACAGTGAAGTTTCTTTATTAAAACAAAATAGCAACAACAAACTCCAAACAGCTGGTTTTGATGTTCACACAATAACTGCTATTTCCTAGATATTATGAGAGACTAGTAATTGTGAAAAAAAAGGCTCAGTGTGCAGTTTATAGTGGCTAAAAATTTACAGCCCTCCTGCATTAGCTATCCAAATGTTAAGTGTGTGCCACCATAGCCAGGCCTAGAATGATATTACACTACCCCAATGAAGCAAGATGACTTTCCATGGATTTGTACACCCTGCTTTTATGCTCTAAGTTTCTGCATTTCAGAAGAAGAAAAGATGCAGCACTCCAGAAGTTTTCCTTTGCCAGACGGTATCAATTATATACAGATTAGTAAGGGGTGAGAGTTCCTGTTCATATCTCCCACTCTCAGTGCTAGGGCACCATCTATATTGAACTTGTGTAGACTGTGTCAGCTGCCAACAGTCTCTGTGACTTGTACAACTAAGTGCAAATGTAGAAGACCAGGCTTCAGGGAAACAATGACTTTTTTAATAAATGCATTTAATATCAAAGATAGAGCATAAAAATTGTCCTGGATTATTTTCTCTTGCTGTGATTAAGAGAATAACCAAAAAGCAACTTGAGGAGGAAAAGATTATTTCATCTTACAGCTTGTAGTCTATCATCAAGGCAGGAACTCAAGGCAGGAACCTCAAGGCATGATCTGAAGCATAGGCCATTGGGGGGGGGGGAGTTCTAACTGGCTTGTTCTTCATGGCTGTCTTATCAAGGAAAACTTTTACTTGATACTTCTAGTGTTTGTCAATATCCTATTGAGCTACTTGACAATAGTGAGGCTATGAATTCTGCTGGTAATAGTCCATAAAAAGTAATGAGCATCTCTTCTTGACAATCAGTGAACTTTTTCTAATCAATCCTTCCTTTCAGTGACAAACTCAGAGTGGTGCATTCATAGTACAGCTGTAAGAATGCAGGATCCTGAGGGTTCATCATCTCCTGGAAGATGGATTCATTTGACCTTGGAAAAACTTTCGGTGTTAAAGAAACAAAATCCATGTATGAGTCATCCAAGGTTTGGGGACTGTTTATTATTACCACATAATTCAGTTGTATTTTGACTGAAACCAGCTGAAATCATTGCATTTTCTAAAGGGTTGAGAAAATAGTTATATTATTGTATGAGAACCAGGGCATGAATATTACTGCTACAGTTTAAGAGAGACAGAGTGAGCACATTTCCAAATGGCAATATCATGGGAAAAAGAAAGAGGGAAAGGAAGTTCTCAAACTTTGGCTTCAATGTTTGTGTTCCCTAGGATATTGTATTAAAATCTGATTTCCAATACAATTCTTAATAACAGTTGCAGCCTTGGGAAATTGATTAGAATCCTCATAAATGAGACTAGTACCCTATAAAAATGGCTTTTACCATATAAGAGTGCATTTAGAAAGTATCCGATATGAAGAGAGAACAAATACTGATGCCTTATCCTTCCACTTTCTTGCCTTTAGAATTGTGGACCAATAAATTTCTGCTGGACTTAAGTTACATTGAGATTTAATACAGCAAGTAAGACAGGCTAAAGTAGCAGACATAAGCAAGGACTTTTTGTTTAGTATCTCTCAGTGATGGTGGTGGTAGAATAGGAATAAAGGAATTTAAAACCTTCTAAAGGAACTTTGTCAGTTTTATTTCTCATGGTTTCTGTTTAATTTTATCATTCCATAAATTAAATTTATTTGACTCTTCCAAGCTTTTTATTGATATCCTTATATAATTAATTTTCTTTTCTTTTCAGTCTTTAGGGTTATAATAATTCCTCCAATATTCATTTTAAAGTCAGGCACCAAATGAATGAAAGCAATGACTTTCAAAGCTATCTTCATAAAATGATTTACTTGGATAAAGCAGACAGTCATGTTTGTTCACACTCCCTGCATCTTCTCTGCTAGCTTTAGCTTTTCTGACCAAGCAGACAATTTCCATTTTTCTTTCCTCTGAGCACATTTGCAGAATATCTTACTGTATCAGCAAATTCCTTTGTGTTCTTAATATTCTTGGTGTTACTTGGGCAAGATTTCCTCTTCTATTATTATGATGTGCTCTCAGAAAGGCTTAAACATGCTATTCTCTAAATTACATTTGGCTTGCCATTTACTACTTAGTTGGTATACTTATAAGTGAGACCTTACAGGTTGCTTGCTGCATCTAAACTAAGTTCTGATGAAGATTGTCACTCTTACCTGCCTATCAACAGGAGCTGACACCTTACTTCCTCCAACCACAGGCTCAGTGTTTTTATCGAGTTGCTATTCATCAGATTTACTGATCACCAGCCAAGCTTGCTGTAAATCTGGCAGTAATTACTTTGTCCTGAATTGCCACACAAAGTCTTTGATATCATTTAATAATATATTTTTGCTATAAATTATACCTAACTTTAATATAATCCAGCTGCCTAATGCAGTACAATATGAGATTGTTATCAGTTTGCAATAAAGTCAAGAAGCTCACAGATTTACATCTGTTTCATTGTCAAAGGTAATTTTATTTTTATTACTTAATAAATGGAAATTAAGGTCTGTAGCTGTACACCCAGATATTGCTGGGGCAGATGTGGCTGAGAAGAAATAGAATATACTGGAGTTCAAGTAACTAGAGTATCCCTTCATAGAGATAAGAACAAAATTCCAGGTCTGATTAGTTATTTGTTCTGTGTCTGAATAGAGTAAGTAGGAAAAATGAATTATTGTTTAAGTTAAATTTTCTGGTTGTTCACTGTCAGTTTGTAGAAATACAACTACTTTTCATGTATTGATCTTGCTTCCTTAAATACTATTGTGTGTGTGTGTATATATATATATATATATATATATATATATATATATATATATGTATATATATATGTATATACATATACACATATATATACATATATACATATATACACACATATATATATATATATATATATACATATATATTTTTTCTGCATGTATAACTGCATACCAGAAAAGAGCATTAGATCCTCTTATATATGGTCATAAGCTACCATATATTTGCTAGGAATTGAACCCACAACCTCTGGAAGAGGAGCCACTGTTCTTAATATCTAGGCTGTCTCACCAGCCCTGAAATAAGTAATATATTAATTATGAGTTTCTACAGATACCATTCATTAATTTTCCATACATACTTTCTTTGTGAGGTGTCTTTTTTAAGCATTTGCATATGTTGGATTGTGTCACCTGTTTTTATTTGTTTGTTTTGTTTTGAGTTTATCCACTGTGATTTCACATGCATTTTTATAACCCATTTTACACTCCTGGGATAAATTCTACATAAGTATATATAATGCTTATGATGTGCTACTGTTTCTTTTGGGTCTTTATTGCTCATCTAAATGATTTTGGTTTGGTGTCCATTTTGTTTTGTTGAGGCAGTCTTGCTATAGAGCTAAAACTGGCCTCAAACTTTACCACACTGTAACCCAAGTGCTCAGATTATAGTCTTGTTTCATCAAGCCCTATTTGAGAATTTGGCCCTAAAGACCCTGAATGACACTTATAATTTATATCAAGTAGCATTTCATGCCTTTCTCTTATTAATCAGTCTTTTGTTATAAAGGCCTCATCTATCAACTTACTGATAGCTAATCTGTTCTCCTTTATAATATTCTGTGTATTTCTAGATATCTGTTCATTTCACCCGGTTATCTGAATGGTTAATGTATGTTAGTCTATTACTACCCTTTTCATTTCTGTAATATCAGTCATAACATTCCACTATTATTCTAAATTTTCATAAGTTAAACATTTTTTTCATAATAAGTTTATCTAAGAATCATTAATTTTGTCCATCTTTCTGAATAACTAAATTTCATCAGTCAATTTTCTCTACTGCTTTTATTTCTCTGTATTTGCTTGTACTTCCTCCTTTCTTGAAGTAATTTATATTTTCTTGCTCTTATTTGCATGGTTCTTTTTATTGATGAAAAAAGTGACATTATAGGGACTGGAGGAATCACTCAGCCATTAAGAGAATTTATTACTCTTCAGAGGGCCCAGCACCCAGATGGCACCTCATGACCAACTGTAATTTCATTTCCTGGGGATCTGATGCATCTAGACATAAATATGGTAGACTATACACTCATGTAGGCAACATACTCATACACATTCAATAAAATAAAAATTCAAAAAAATAAATGTTAATTGGTGAATATAGAATATGGGAATATTTTCCCCCTCCCCAAGATGATCCTTGTGGCTGTTTATTTATTGAATTATTACATGAAATAATTTTGTAACATCTGTATTATTTGATGGGTGACCTTTGAAGTTTTTCCCTTAGCATAGTAGTCAGTTCATTATTGACGAAATATTTCCCTTACATCTAGAGCCAAAAAGAATCCCACCATTTCCATATAAGTTCTAAGAAGGCCAGGAACAGTCACCTTAACAATCAGTCATGAAACTGAAAACTCAGCCTTAACCTTCATTTCAGATTTGTTCTGTACTTAAGGGCAAACAGAGCTTTCTCTAGTCTTTTCTGACCATGTTCAGAATCCTTGCACACATAGAAGTTTTTAAAATTGCAAGAAAATATTGGAAATTTTTGCAGTCCATGTTTCCCAAGATATATCACTCCCTGACTTTCATCAAATGATTTTTGCTTTGTTGTATGATCCAGGTATCATCCTTTACCAAATAATGGGGAGGAGTATTTATCTATAAATATTTCCCACAAGTTGTCTTTGAGTTGCAGTAAGTAGAAAAATAAAACAAATCTTTTAAGTGGCTATTCTAGTCTGTCTCAACTAGTAAGAATGTTACCTAACATACAAATTCACTTCTAGTTGAGACAGTGAAGCTAATCAGGGATTAAAAAGAATGGAGCTAGAATAGCTCAGGGTTAGTCTGCAGAGTGATTACTTAGGACAATAGCCAGTCTCACCCAAACAAGGGAATACACAATGGCCTAGTGAATAGTTGAGTTAACCATAAAAGAGTTAGGGAATCCCCCTGGGACAGGTTTCTTCACTAGTCCCAAAGGAACAGCATAATCAGGCATTTACTAAGAACCCCTGGTGGTGGGCTTAACAATAGACTAGCATTATACCTTGCTCCCTTCTTAGTGGTAAATAGTGGCCTGGTCCCCACCATCTTTTGATGTATACATTCCTTTTGTTTTATGTCACTGTAACTGGATGGATGTGTTCTGCCTGGCTTTTCTTGTTTTTTGGTTTTTTTTTGTTTTGTTTGTTTTTTTTTCTTCTGTATAAAAAAATCTGGTGTTCATTTGGACATTACACACAGATTCAACACCCTTTCTCGTGTCATGTTTGCTTGTCACTCGCTGACTCTATGCCCATCTGTTGGAGACTCTGATTCCCACAGATTGAGGAGGGCCCACAGAGGAGGGCCCACAGAGCCTCTATCTGTGGCACCCACCCCCAACCCAACCTGACCTCTAAACTCCCTGGGGCCTCCAGTCTCTTGAGGGTCAGTTAGGTACATCATCTCTGAATAGGTTACTGTGAACTTTCTTTAGGTCTCCAATGTTCTGAAAATGTTTATTTTGACAGTTTTTGCAAGTTAAACTTTACATTTTCGTTGTTGTTTTGAGAGTCAGACTTTTTGAGTACCTTACTTCACCATTTTTACTAATATCTATCTTCTGGATAGTTTCAGGCCTTAGGACCTCTCCTTATGCTGGATCCCACTTCGGGCCTGTCACTGGACCTTCTTTTCCTTAGGCTCCTCTCCATTTCTATTACTATAATTTTTTCAGACAGGAATAATTATGTTTCAGAGGTGTGACTGTAGGATGCCCCCCTCCCTCATTGGGTGCCCTGTATTCCTGCTGGAAGTGGGACATGTGCTAATATTTTTAAGGCTAACACTGGTAGAAGGACAAAGGACAGAATCAATTAAACCACATAGAGCTCAGTGTTCAAGTCTATTCAATTTCCTGACCCTCTGGGCTTCTGTCCTGTCCATTCCAAGAGCTGATCCTTCCCCCTTTTTCCCTCCCCTCTTCTCTCCTTCCCAGGTTCCTTCCTCCCTCTTCCTCCTGAGATTTTTCTTTCCCATTTTATGTAGGAGTAAAACATCTACACTTTGGTCTTCTTCCTTCTTTAGCTCCATATGATTTGTGAGTGGTATCATGGGTATTCTGAGCTTTGGGGATAATATGCACTTATCAGTGAGTATATACCACGTGTGTGTGTGTGTTCTTTTGTGTCTGGGTTACCTCCCTTAGGATGATTTTTTTTATTAGATAATTTCTTCAATTACATTTAAAATGCTATCCCCCTTTCCAACTTTCCTCTCCAAAAGTCCCTTATATCCTCCTCTAACCCACCTACTCCTGCTTCCTGGCTCTGGCAATACCCTGTAATGGGTCATATAATCTTCCCAAGACCAATGGTCTTTCTTCACTTTGATGACTGACTAGGTCATCCTCTGCTATATATGCAACTAGAAACACAAGCTCTAGGGGGGTACTGGTGAGTTCATATTGTTGTTCCTCCTATAGGTTTACAGACCTCTTTAGCTCTTTGAGGTATTTCTCTAGCTCCTTCTTTGGGGACCCTGTGTTCCATCCTCGTGTTCCATCCAATACATGACTGTGAGCATCTACTTCTGTATTTACCAGACATTGGCATAGCATCACAAGAGATAGCTCTATCAGGGTCCTGTCAGCAAAATCTTTTTGGCATATGCAATAGTGTCTGGGTTTGGTGGTTCTTTATGGGATGGATCCGTGGGTTGGGGCAGTCTCTGGATGGTCTTTACTTCAGCCTCAGCTCTGAATTTTGTCTCTGTAACTCTTTCCATGGGAATTTTGTTCCCCATTCTTGAGTTTCATGTCTTTTTGCAAATTGTATCTTGGGTATTCTAAGTTTCTGGGCTAATATCCATTTATCAGTGAGTGCATATCATGTGAGTTCTTTTGTGATTTGGTTATCTCACTCAAGATGATAACAGATGCTGGCAAGGATGTGGAGAAAGAGGAACACTCCTCCATTGCTGGTGGGATTGCAAGCTTGTACAACCTCTCTGGAAATCAGTTTGGTGGTTCCTAAGAAAATTGGACATAGTATTACCAGAAGATCCAGCAAAACCTCTCCTGGGCATATACCCAGATGATGTTCCAACTTGTAATAAGGACACATGCTGGGGCTTCAATCCAATTCTATTTTATTTAATGTGTATGATATCCTCCAGATCCTTCCATTTGCCTAAAAATTTCATAAATTCATTCTTTTTAATAGCTGAGTAGTACTTCGTTGTGTAAATGTACCATATTTTCTGTATCCATTCCTCTGTTGAGGGACATCTGGGTTCTTTCCAGCTTCTGGCTATTATAAATATGGCTGCTAGGAATATAGTGGAGCATGTGTCCTTATTACAAGTTGGAACATCTGGGTTTATGCCCAGGAGAGGTATTGCTGGTATCACATGAATTTCGATCTTAGCCATTCTGACTGGTGTGAGGTGGAATCTCAGGGTTGTACTGATTTGTATTTCCCTGAGGATTAAGGATGTTGAACATTTTTTCAGGTGCTTCTCAGCCATTCAGTATTCATCAGTTGAGAATTATTTGTTTAGCTCTGTACCCCACTTTTTAATAGGATTATTTGGTTTTCTGGAGTCCAGCTTCTTGAGTTCTTTGTATATAGTGGATATTAGACCTCTATTGTATTTTGGATTGATAAAGATCCTTTCTCAATCTGTTGGTGGCCTTTTTCTCTTATTGACAGTGTCTTTTGCCTTACAGAAGCTTTGTAATTGTATGAGGTTCAATTTGTTGATTCTTGATCTTACAGCACAAGCCTTTGATGTTTTGTTCAGTAATTTTTCCCCTGGGCCCATATCTTCGAGGCTTTTCCCGACTTTCTCTTCTATAAATTTCAGTGTCTGTGGTTTTATGTGGAGTTCCTTGATCCACTTAGACTTGAGCTTTGTACAAGGAGATAACAATGGATCAATTACACTCCTCTACATGATAACTGCCAGTTGAGCCAGCACAGTTTGTTGAAATTGCTGTCTTTTGTCCACTGGATGGTTTTAACTCCTTTGTCAAGTATCAGGTGAACATAGTTGTTTAGGTTCATTTCTGGGTCTTCAGTTCTATTCCACTAATCTACCTGTCTGTTGCTTTACCAGTACTATGAAGTTTTTATCACAATTGCTCTGCAGTACAGCTTGAGACCAGGCATGGTGATTCCACCAGAGGTTCTTTTATTGTTGAGAATAATTTTTGCTGTTCTAGGTTTTTTTTTTGTTATTCCTGATGAATTTGCAAATTGTCCCTTTTAACTTGGTGAAGAATTGAGTTGGAATTTTGATGGAGCTTGCATTTAATCTGTAGATTGCTTTCGGCTAGATAACCACTTTTACTATATTAATCCTGCTAATCCATGAAAATAGGAGAAATTTCTTTCTTCAGAGTTGAAGTTCTTATCATTCAGATCTTCCACTTCTAGGATGATATTTTCTAGTTTCATCTATTTGCCTACAATTTTTATGAGGTCATTATTTTTAATAGCTGAGTAGTACTCCACTGTCTAAAAATGCTCCAACATATAACAAGGACACATGCTTCATGTTTATAGCAGCCTTATTTATAATAGCCAGAAGCTGGAAAAAAAAAAAAAAAAACAGATGTCCCTTAACAGAAGAATCGATACTTAAAATGTGGTACAATTACACAGTGGAATATGACTCAGCTGTTTTCAGTTTTTATCCCATTACCTTTTGTAATTCTATAGCATTTCATTTGACCCATTCTTGATTTTATCATTGTGATTGATGTTAAGTTTCCAATTTACTATGTGGTTTCAGGCTTTGAATTCTAGGGGGATACTGAAGCAGAATATCATTGTTGGTAAAATGATAATGAGAAGAGTTATTATGACATTATATTAAGACACAGAATCATGACAAGTACCCTGAGGATACCTTTGGCCTATGTCTCAAAATTTGAGAGTCTCTTCTTCCAGGCTTGAGAGGAAGGTGGATGTTAAATTCAATATGGTTGATGAGCACATGCTTGCAGTCAAGCTATTTTTTTAATCTATTATGAATTTTGGATGTGCATTAATGTAGAAAATAAGTTATTCAGTTCTGCCAGGGTAGATTGGAGCCAAACTATTGGGTTTTACTCATTGTCAGTTCAACAGAAATAATAGAGCTTTAAAAAAACACATGGCCTGACTACCTCTTAGGGCTTTTTATACACACAAACATGCATTCGCTTATAAAATTACAAGAGAAACTATTCTCATATATCATACTTACATACATACATACATACATACATACATTCTTAAATACATACATACATACAGATATGTATGTGTTTGTGTGCATGTGTATCCATTATGTGTGCTTATTTGTGCCTGCTTTCCATATGTAAGACTAAAGAGAGTTTTGGAGTTATAAAATATGCTGTCCACCAAAATCTCTTTTATATAAGTATAATCTTTGTTTGCTGTTTCTAAGGTCAATACCTTTTTTTCTTCAGATTTAGTTTTTTTATTTCAGCAAGAAGGGCAGCAAAAACATTGTTTCTATTTAAATATTCGCTGATGGGTCATGCCATAGCATTTAATCTTAATTTGCGTTTAAAACTCTAAAGAATCTCAGCTCTGTTTCTCTCTCTCTTTCTCTCTCTCTCTCTCTCTCTCTCTCTTTCTCTTTCTGTCTCTCTTCTTTCATAAAACATATAGAGAATGGTGAAACCATGCTAATATATTTTATGAATATTTGTCACTAAAAACAATTTATTTTGAATTTATTTATTAATTAAACTAAGCTAATATTAATTTACATATTTACACAAAACATAGTTCTATATATTAAAATTTCAACTGTAATAAAAAGGATGTTTCTGGGGGAAATAAGGAAAATGAGGAGTTAACAATTCAGTAAAAGTCAGAGAAGAAAATTTAATTGTTAAATATGCTAAAATACCAATGAACAATAAACTCAGGACATAGAGATTATAAAGATTAGAAAACTGCACAAATTTGTTAATACTCAAAACAATGTGGCAAATTTATTTTTTAATAAATGAATAGAAACCCTCTGACTTAGCGCAATGGGAAGGTTTTACCTTTTCCATAATTTTAATCTTTTGTCAATTGAGCTTTTGTTTCTTGAATGCTTACTACTGTGTAACATAATTCTATAATTTTCCTAGCTGTGCTAATTAATTCCCATATTTTCATATATCAAAAATAAATCTAAGGCATACTAAAATAAGCTAAACCTCAAAAATATGTAAAAATTAAAGTACAGTTTTATAATTCTCAGAAGAAAGATACATAGATTTAAAAATTAAAAAAAATAATGGGACTGTTTTTTCTCATATCAAAACAAAAAATTGAAAGTATCATCCTGTTTGTAACATATAGAGGAAAAAACGACAGATATTATACTAACACATTTTTAACAAGAAACTATGAAGGACCAGAAGAACAAGATACTGTTATGTTTCCAGAAATTAAGACCTAAGAATCAATAATGTCAAGAGTTAGCACATTTCTGAAGACTTAGCTTTCATATCTACTAATGGCATGTGACGATCCTTGTATACTTTCTGGTATTGATACAGGAGAAACTTGAACTAGTATAATTAATATTATAAAGGATTTATGAATAAACTGTCTTAAGAAATATTACATTACACAAAAAGGTATTTAACTAAAGGAGTTAACAAGAAACTATGAAGGACCAGAAGAACAAGATACTGTTATGTTTCCAGAAGTTAAGACCTAAGAATCAATAATGTCAAGAGTTAGCACATTTCTGAAGACTTAGCTTTCATATCTACTAATGGCATGTGACGATCCTTGTATACTTTCTGGTATTGATGCAGGAGAAACTTGAACTAGTATAATTAATATTATAAAGGATTTATGAATAAACTGTCTTAAGAAATATTACATTACACAAAAAGGTATTTAACTAAAGGAGTACTGCCTCCAATATGACAGAAGTAGTTGCTAACCAGACCTATTAAAACTTGTAGGAAAGAGAAATTTGTGCTGTAATTGAAGATTAGGATTACTATGAAAATTTGTGGTGATGTTTGTTCATTAAAATTGAACTTCAGGGGCTGGAGAGACATCTCAGCAGTTAAGAGCACTACCTGCTCTTCCAGAGGTCCTGAGTTCAATTCCCAGTAACCACATGGTTGCTCACAACCCTCAGAAATGGGATTTGATACCCTCTTCTGATGTGTCTGAAGACAGATATGTATACTCATATACATAAAATAAATTAATTTTTATTTTTAATTAATTAATTAATTTTTATTTTTTCAAGACAGGGTTTCTCTGTATAGCCCTGGCTATCCTGGAACTCACTTTGTAGACTAGGCTGGGCTCGAACTCAGAAATCCACCTGCCTCTGCCTCCCAAGTACTGGGATTAAAGGCATGCGCCACCATGCTTGACTCATTAATTTTTAAAAAAGAGTGACCTCAAATTAGGTTTCATTCCATAAGAAAAAAACACAACCCCAACTTACAACCAGCCATTAGACCCATCCCCATATTAAAGACTGCATCAGCTCAAGATGCCAGCATAAGATTACAGCCACCATTGAGTCGATCTAATATTAAGTTCCCTGTGGTCTTAACAAGAAAAGCATTGGTGTCTGCCCTGCTTGGGAGGGTTTTGCAGGAACACCTGGGGGAGCCATCTCTGGTCCTGTATCTCTCAGAGACTTGTCTGCACAGGTGAGAGTGCTGACTACAGAAGCAACACATCTTCTGGTACAGGCAGAAGCAAGACAGCTTCTGGGGCAGACCCCTTTTCAGGCTCCAGACATGCTGGCACCTTCCCCGCCAAAGGAGAGGTGTCTGCCCCACCTGGGAGAACTTTGTCAGAGCACCTGGGGGAGCAATTTCTCGTCCTGGAACTCTCAGAGACTAGTATGAGCAGGTGAGAGTGCAGACTACAGAAGCTACACATCTTCTGGGACAGGCAGAAGTAACACAGCTTCTGGGGCAGGCCCTGCTTCAGGCCTTCATCTTCAGCCAGTAGGCAGGCCTGAATGCAAGATATCTGTGCACCTTTACTGTAAGAGGAGAGCTTGCCTGCAGAGAGTACTCTGACCACTGAAAATCAGGAGAGAGCTAGACTCCCATATCTGCTGACAGAGGCTAAAAGAATCACAGGAGGAATAAGCTCCGACCAAAGACAACTATAACAAATACCTCCAGAAATAACCAGATGGCATAAGGCAAACATAAGAATCTTACTAACAGAAACCAAGACCACTCACCATCATCAGAATTCAGCACTCCCACCTCAGACAGTCCTGGATAGCCCAACACACCCGAAAAGCTAGACTCAGATTTAAAAGCATATCTCATGATAATAATAGAGGGCATCAAGAAGGACTTTAACTCACTTAAACAAATACAGGAGAATACTGCTAAAGAGGTAGAAGTCCTTAAAGAAAAACAGGAAAACACAACCAAACAGGTGATGTAATTTAACAAAACTATATAAGACCTAAAAAGGGAAGTAGAAACAATAAAGAAAACACAAAGTGAGGCAACGTTGGAGATAAAAACCCTACAAAAGAATTCTGGAACCATAGATGCGAGTGAGCATCAGCAACAGAATACAAGAGATGGAAGAGAGAATCTAAGGTGCAGAAGATTCCATAGAAAACATGGGTACAGCAATCAAAGAAAATCCAAAATGCAAAAATATCCTCACTAAAAACATCCAGGAATTCCAAGACACAATGAGAAGACCAAACCTACAGATAAAAGGAGGAGATGAGAATGAAGATTTTCAACTTAAAGGGCCACCAAATATCTTCAACAAAATTATAGAAGAAAACTTCCCAAACCCAAAGATAGAGATACCCATGAACATACAAGAAGCCTACAGAACTCCAAATAGACTGAACACATAATAATCAGAACAACAAATGCAATAAATAAAGATAGAATATTAAAATCAGTAAGGGAAAAAAGGTCAAGTAACATATAAAGGCAGGCCTCTTAGAATTACACCAGACTTCTCACCAGAGACTATGAAAGCCAAAAGATCCTGGACAGATGTTATACAGACACTAAGAGAACACAAATTCCAGCCCAGACTACTATACCCAGCCAAACTCTCAATTACCATAGATGGAGAAACCAAAGCATTCCACTACAAAACCAAATCCACACATTATCTTTCCATGAATCCAGCCTTTCAAAGGATAAAAACAGAAAGAAAAAAAATACAAAGACGGAAATCACGCCCCAGAAAAAGCAAGAAAGTAATCCTACAACAAACCTAAAAAAGACAACCACAAGAACAGAATGCCATCCCTAACAAGAACAAAAAAATAGGAAGCAACAATTACTTTTCCTTGATATCTCTTAATAACAATGGACTCAATTCCCTAATGAAAAGACATAGAATAATAGACTGGCTACACAAACAGGACCCAACATTTTGCTGCTGAAATGGAACCCATCTCAGGGAAAAAGACAGACGCTACCTCAGAGTGAAATGCTGGAAAACAGTTTTTGAAGTAAATGGTCTGAAGAAACAAGCTGGAGTAGCCATTCTGATATAGAATAAAATGGACTTCCAACCCAAAGTTATCAAAAAAGACAAGGAGGGACACTTCATACTCATCAAATTTAAAATCCTCCAAGAGGAACTCTCAATTCTGAATATCTATGCTCCAAATGCAAGGGCAGACACATTCATTAAAGACACTTTAGTAAAGCTCAGAGGACATATTGAACCTCACACAATAATAGCAGAAGACTTCAAAACCTCACTTTCATCAATGGACAGATTGTGGAAACAGAAACTAAACAGGAACACAGTGAAACTAACAGAAGTTATGAAACAAATGGATTTAACAGATATCTATAGAACATGTTATTCTTCAATAAAAGGATATACCTTCTTCTCAGTACCTCATGGTACCTTCTCCAATATTGACCATATAATTGGTCACAAAACATGCCTCAACAGATACAAAAATATTGAAATTGTCCCATGCATCTATCAGATCACTAAGGCTGATCTTCAATAACAACATAAATAATAGAAAGCCAACATTCATGTGGAAACTGAACAACACTCTTCTCAATGATACCTTGGTCAAGGAAGGAATAAAGAAAGAAATTAAAGACTTTTTAGAGTTTAATGAAAATGAAGCCACAATGTACCCAAACTAATGGGACACAATGAAAACATAAGAGGAAAACTCATAGCTCTGACTGCCTCCAAAAAGAAATTAGAGAGAGCACACACTAGAAGCTTGATAACACACCTAAAAGCTCAGGAACAAAAGGAAGCAAATTCACCCAAGACAAGTAGACAGCATGAAATAATCAAACTCAGTGGTGAAGGGGTGAAATCAACCAAGTGGAAACAAGAAGAATTTTCAAAGAATCAAACAAACGAGGAGCTGGTTCTTTGAGAAAATCAACAAGGTAGATAAACTGTTAGCCAGACTCATGGGAAGGCACAGGGACAACATCCTAATTAACATAATCAGAAATGAAAAGGCAGACATAACAACAGATCTGAAGAAATCCAAAACACCATCAGATCCTTCTACAAAAGGCTATACTCAACAAAACTGGAAAACTTGGATGAAATGGACATATTTCTAAACAGACACCAGGGACAAAAATTAAATCAGGATCAGATTAATGACCTAAACCGTCCTATATCCCCTAAAGAAATAAGAGCAGTCATTAATAGTCTCCCAAGCAATAAAAGCCCAGGACCAGATGGGTTTAGTGCAGAGTTCTATCAGACCTTCAAAAAAGATCTAATTAAGGTCTTCTCAAACTATTCCACAAAAATAGAAACAGAAGGTACTCTAACCAATTCATTATATGAAGCCACAATTATTCTGATACCTAAACCACAGAAAGACCCAACAAAGAGAAAATTTCAGACCAATTTCCCATATGAATATCGATGCAAAAATACTCAATAAAATTCTCGTTAACCGATTCCATGAACACATCAAAGCAATCATCCATCTGGACCAAGTAGGCTTCATCCCAGGGATGCACGGATGGTTTAACATATGGAAATCCATCAATGTAATCTACTATATAAACAAACTCTAAGGCAAAAACCACATGATCATCACCTTAGATGCTGAGAAAGCATTTGACAAAATCCAACCCCCATTCATGATAAAAGTCTTAGAAAGATCAGGAATTCAAGGCACATACATAAATATGTAAAAGCAATCTACAGCAAATCAGTAGCCAAAATCAAAGTAAATGGTGAGAACCTGGAAGCAACCCCACTAAAATCAGGGACTAGACAAGGCTGCCCACTTTCTCCCTATGTATTCAATATAGTACTTGAAGTCCTAGCCAGAACCATTCAACAGAAAAGGAGATCAAGGGGATAAAAGTTGGAAAGGGAGAAGTCAAAATATCACAATTTGCAGATGATATTATAGTATATATAAGTGACCCTTAAATTTCCACTAGAGAACTACTAAACCTAATAAACAGCTTCAGTGAAGTAACTGGATATAAAATTAACTCAAACATGTCAGTGGCCTCTCCCTACACAAAGGATAAACAGTCTGAGAAACAAATTAGGGAAACTACACCCTTCTCAATAGTCACAAATAATATAAAGTACCTTGGTGTGACACTAACTAAGGAAGTGAAAGATCTGTATGATAAGAACTTCAAGTCTCTGAAGAAATAAATCAAAGAAGATCTTAGCAGATCTTCTCAAGGATAAAAGAAACCCTGGTGGAATCACCATGCCTGACCTAAAGCTGTACTACAGAGCAACTGTGATTAAAAACTGAATGGTACTGGTATAGCGACAGACAAGTAGACCAATGGAATAGAATTGAAGACCCAGAAATGATCCCACATACGTATGGTCACTTGATCTTTGATAAGGGAGCTAAAACCATCCAGTGGGGAAAAGACAGCATTTTCAACAAATGGTGCTGGCACAACTGATGGTTATCATGTAGAAGAATGCTAATTGATCCATCCTTATCTCCTTGTACTAAGGTCAATTCTAAGTGGATCAAGGAACATCACATAAAAACAGAGACACTAAAACTTAAAGAGAAGTAAGTAGGGGAAAGCCTCTAAGATATGGGCATAGGGGAAAATTTCCTGAATAGAAAAGCAATGGCTTGTGCTGTAAGATCAAGAATCGACAAGTGGGACCTCATAAAATTGCAAAGATTCTATAAGGCAAAAGACACTGTCAATAAGACAAAAAGGCCACCAACAGATTGGTAAAGAATCTTTACCAATCCTAAAAAATATAGGAGACTAATATCCAATATGTATAAATAATTCAAGAAGGTGGACTCCAGAAAATCAAATATCCCCATTAAAAATTGGGGCTCAGAGCTAAACAAAGAATTCTTACCTGAGGAATAGCAAATGACTCAGAAGAATCTGAAAAAATGTTCAGCATCCTTAATCATCAGGGAAATGCAATTGAAACCAACACTGATATTCCACCTCACACTAGTCAGAATGGCTAAGATAAAAAATTCAGATGACAGCAGATGCTGGTGAGGATGTGGAGAAAGAGGAACACTCTTCCATTGTTGGTGGAATTGGAAGCTTGCACAACCACTCTGGAAATTAGTCTGGCGGTTCCTCAGAAAATTGGACATAATACTACTGGATGATCCTACAATACCTTTCCTGGGCATATATCCAGAAGATGTTCCAACTGGTAAGAAAGACACATGCTCCACTATGTTCATAGCAGCCTTATTTATAATAGCCAGAAGCTGGAAAGAACCCAGATGCCCCTCAACACAGGAATGGATACAGAAAATGTGGTACATTTACTCAATGGAGTATTACTCAGCTATTAAAAAGAATGAATTTATGAAATTCCTAGGCAAATGGATGGTCATGGAGAGTATCATCCTGAGTGATGTAACCCAATCACAAAAGAACTCAAATGATATGTACTCACTGATAAGTAGATATCAGCCCAGAAACTTGGAATACCAAAGATACAAGATACAATTTGCAAAACACATGAAACTCAAGAAGAACAAAGATCAAAGTGTGGGCACTTGACCCTTCTTAGAATTGGGAAGAAAACAATTGGGATTGGCGGTGAAGGGTATGGGGGTCTTTTGGGATACCAGTTGAAATGTAAATGAAGAAAATACCTAATTAAAAAATAAACCTATTTTCCCATTCAAAAAAAAATAACAGCATTAATTCTGCAGGTAGCTAAGATGACTCTCAGTAATAACTATTTAAAAAGAACAACACGAGTTTACTTAAGAGGCAATTCTGTCAATACCTTTGCTATGCAACTTTCTTCTGCTTAAATGGTCAAAATTCAAGTCTCCTATCTCTGATTAAAATATTTAAAATATAACTTGGGGAGGGAACCCAAAGAATGTTTAAGGATGACAGTTTTTCCAGAATGTATAAACATAATACTTCTATAAGCTGGTTAATTTTTTTCTGTTTGAGGATGGTTTGCTTTTGTTCATTAATTAGAACCAGTCATACATTATTATAGAAGAGTTTTTCTTATACATGACAAGTTGAATGGCCAAAAGAACATAAGACCTCAACCCTACAGGTAACTGAGGAAATCTGAGAACAGGAGATGTGGTCTTTGCCAAGGAAGAGCTCATTAACTGTTTATCTAGTACAAAAGGTGAACCCTGACAACACATATAGAGGTTGTATTATTTGAACTGATCAGGTTATATTTAGAAATATATGTGCATATACATATATGCATGGTATAACAATTAGTGAAAAAAACTAGACCACGAATTAGAAGAAAAGCATGAAGGAATATATGGAAGTGATTTGAGAGAGGAATGGGAATGGAGAAATGTTGTAATTAAATTATGATCTCAAAAATTACAGAACGAGCTTCCTTTATTAATCTCTAAGTACATGGAGTGATTTTTCACTCGGAATACTTACTACTGTTCTAACAATTTTTACTCTAGATAAATGAAACATCACATAAATGTACAAAAAATGCATTAAAAACCTTATTGAAATATTTACTTTATAATTGTAAAATGTAAAATGATCATCAATAAAGTAATAATCTATGTAACTCTAAAGGATAATAAGGAGGGTTGTGAATTTGAGGCTAACTTGAGTTACAGAATAAGAACCTCCTTCAAGAATCACTGGGCCTTCATTTGTTCCCTCCTTAAAGGCTTCGAACATCTTCATAAGATGAGATTTATGGTCATTGTCTTGCTCTTTAGGCGTGTTAGGATATCCAGAGCTTGCTGTAGTAAAGCTGGGTTGTGATGCTTGCATATCGCCATGGATTTTGTTGATTGAGTCATTGCACTGTCCTTTAGCCATATGGTTGTCTCTGCTTTTGGCCTGGTAGTCCCTGTTGGTAGCAGGCCTCTGGGACTGTAGGTAGTAATAGTGGTCCCTAATGGAAGCAGGCTTCCAAGGTATCAGGCAGAGATGGTTGGGTTGTTTTCCAGCATCACACATGGTAGCTTACAACTGTCTTTAACTCTATATTCAGATTCTCCATCATATCCTTGGTATGAGATACACATAAATCACTTACATTGATGTAGGTAAACCATCCAAGTACATTTTTAAAAAATCTAAATTTATGATCACATCAATCTTAAGGTATTCATACATCTGTCAGTTGCAAAGAATGAAGTATATCTGTTTGTGCTGACATATTAGTAATGAAGCTAATAAAATATAAAAGTAGAAAACAGCTTCTGAGCCAAATGTCTAAATATCTAAGGTTTACAGATGCAAATGGATTGACAATAAAAGAACACATATAAAATCAATCAAGTTAACTATTACCTAGGGATATCAACATTTATTTATATATTATTTTAATTATCATGATGATGATGATATTCATTTTAAAACTTGTATATACTAAAGGTACAAACCACAGCATAAGTAAACTTGAAGTCTATGTATAGTTCTTATAAACTTTTTTTTCCCATGTGCGAGAGGTTTATTGTGTGGAAATGGGGCGATGGAAATGAAGGGAGACAAAAGAGCTAGTTCTTATAAAAAT
Organism: Mus musculus; assembly: GCF_000001635.26. NCBI lineage: Eukaryota > Metazoa > Chordata > Mammalia > Rodentia > Muridae > Mus > Mus musculus. The sequence continues at coordinate 15,618,044 of NC_000086.7, read as the reverse complement.
TATCTTCTTTTAGTTACTAATAATCTTTTGGTTTAGTATGTATCAAAGACATGTTAAAAGTGGGAAATTTTAAAAATTTAAACCATGTTTTTAGTGATATTTATCAAAAGGTTTTAGCTGGTCATGGTGGCACATAGCTTTAATCTCACTCCTCCCGAAGCAGAGGCACTGGAAAGAAAGCAGATCTGTGTTTTAGGAAAGCCAAGGCTACAGAGTGAAACACCCTCATGCCTTCAAGGAAGTTGTGGCTATTATATCTATTTGCAGTTTGGTATAATTGACATGTTCTTTGTACAATATTAGTTCATGAAACTGAACTAGGGTTGGACCCACTGAGTGTTGATTTGAAAGCTAATATGGTGTTCTCATTTTGGAAAGTTGTCACCTGTTTATTGTTTTGTTAACAAAGGAGCACAGACTAGGTGATCTCCCACATCTATCATTTTGGATCCTATGACAGTCTCTAACGAAGGTACATGATATGATTTCTTGTCCATATATTTCATATTTTTAAATTCTTTCAAATCAAAGTATTTTGCCCTATTGCTTCCTCATAAGCAAGCTAGTGATATATCTGTATTTGGGGGAGAAATATTCACCTTGATACAATTGTCCTTATCAAAAATACTCTGAGAAATGTCTTTCCCAGGATGAAATGCTGATAGATAATGTAAGCAGCTAGTGCAGTGAGAATAGCATTCTTGAGGAGTCACATATAAATTATGTGAAAGACCTTGAAAAAGCTATTGGAGGGGTCAGAGGCTCATTATCTGAATCTGCACCATGCCAATCAAGCTATCTATTGTTACATTCCTCTGTTTAGCATAATAACAACCACCTACTTTATTACTGTCAATGTATCAAATATTTTATGTCATATCTAGTTTAATTCTCCCAATCAATTTCAGCTTCAAGTTCCTGTGTGGCTCACTCATTTCAAAAGAATATGGATCTATGGTGGATAGGTCTCTTAGGGATGATGGCAGATGTTATCATGGAGTTCTTTCTCTGTTAAGTCTGAATACAGGGTTATTGCACTAAATCAGCATTACGCATAATGTCCCCTCTATGTCAAATGATGTTCCTTCAGGGTAAAACCTCATTCTTTTTGTTTTCATCTAGAAATTCCCAGTTATGAAATCATTACCAATAGCAAAGGGCTAATACAAAATAATTTCCTAGCTTTCTTTTTTGTCCCTTGGCTTAGGACTATAGAGTATTCCATTTTTAAAATAAGTCTTCCTCACTGCTTATGCATGTCATAAGCACCTGATATTTATCAGACATGGGTGTCTTCCTTACGTTCTTCTGCCTCCCCATTTGCTTCCTCAGGGATGTTGTTCACAGATAGATCCATTACCCTATAGCAGAAAATCTTTCACACACGTTTTCCAAAGTATATGGAATTTTCTGTTCTGCCAAAGTTGTTAGTCAGTACAGTGCCAACTGGAGCACAAACATCTACAGGAAGGTCTTAATTGAATGAAATATTCCTCAGTCTTTCAGAAGATAAGATACATGAGTTCAGCCAAGAATTTAAGAGAAATGTAATAAGGGGGGAAATAAAGAAAAAAAAAAAGAAATTGAAGGAAAGGAAACACCACAAGCTGTGATTTGGATTCAATCTTTAGGAAGGAGTGTGTGTTAGTAATCATCTCACTATAGTCATAGTCAAATGTTTCTTGATGTAGCTACTATTTTTTAACATTTCTTCTTGCCTATGATATGATAGCCATGTGAGGCTTATATTTTCTCCAAATAGAATCTTAGAATTAAGTCATTTGCTATTGGTTGTCATATCAAAAGATCCTTCTGCTCTTCTGTTTGCTAAAGCCTGCTTTAAGTGGCAAGATGCTCCACTCCAGCAGCACCAGCAACTTTAGGATAAAGGAATCATGCTGATAACAACAGAAAAGCAGGAAGAACTTGAGTCCTCAGGATATCATTAAAATGTTAGACTAACTCTGAGACCACTGACTTCAAGGATTTTTCTTTGAATAAAAGTGCATTTGTGCTTGAAGCCATTTTAGCCAACTTCTCTGCTACCTATAGCTAAAATCAATTTCTAATTCATAAGTATGATGGGTATATAGTGGTGTGTAAAAGCAGGCATAGTCTTCTAGGTGTCAACCAGAGTTTATAATCCTAGTGGAGTATGGAGAGTCTGCAGCCATCCTGGTCTTCAGAGTTCGAGCTCAACACAGGCTACATAGTGAGACCCTGTCTCCAAAGGTGAGCAAAAAATGCAATGTATCTGATCACAGCAGTACACTTCTGGAAATCCAACACTTTGGATGTGAACTAGGACTTTGATTCCATGGCCAGCCTAGGCTACATAGTGAGTCCCTGTCCAAAGAAGAAAAAAAAAGTGTATTTACAAATACACTTTAGTTATAGGACAGTTATGGTGCATACCCTTGATCCCAGCACTCAGGAGGCAGATGCAGGCAGATCTATGTGAGTTCAAGGCCAGCCTGGTCTACAGAGTGAATTCCAGGACAGCCAGAGCTACACAGAGAAACCTTGTCTCAAAAAAACAAAACAAAACAAAACAAAACAAAAACAATTTACTAATAAATAAGAAAATACATATAATAGCTTTTGACTCCAGAAGATATAATTTTTATTTTTAAAATTAGTGAACCTCTAAAAGCAAACATGAAAAAACTGGAGAGAACCAACATTTTTATCTCAGAGATTGGAAGCAGAAAACGCATCAACAATAGGACGGTTTTGTTTTGTTCCTCAACGAAGTGAATTAAGTGTTGTAAAATCATTAAATTCTTTTCTGAACACTTTTAAGGCTTTATTATTTAATTATTCCATACCTCCAACACATATTACATAATTTTGTGGTTGAGTGAATTTTCACAATTGGTTGTCTATGTAATTGAGACCTGAATGTAGATGCAGTATTGTTTAGGAAAATTCTCTGAAAAGACAGGTGTTGGTCTATTCACTTCATTATAGATTAAACTGTTTTTGACTAGTGGGATGACTTGATATGTAATTTCTTCTGTCTACATTTATTTGTACAACTTTCCTGTGATCTGACTCTACTAATTATAAACATGCAGTTAATTCACTTTTTTTGCTGAGTAATATTCCCTTGTGTTAATGCCATGACAAAGGTATTTGGGTTAATTCTAGATGGAAATGGTTAAGTAAAATAGGTGACAATTTTCAAATTTAAACGTATTTTGCACGTTATACATATTTATGATGTACAGCATGGTGTCTAGAAATGCACATGCATTGTGGACTAGTTCAAAGAAGGAATTCACCTACAATGTCACATATTCTTAGTGGAGTTTTCCATAGTGAGAATTGAAGTATATTCTCTTAGTGTTTTTCAGGCTACAATAAATTTCTTAAATATATTCACATGTTCTAAAACATATCACAAGATTGCTTACCTCTCTGGTAGATATGCTAAGATCTTTAACCACCGTACACTAATAGAGTCAGACAGCACATGATAACTACTATCCTGTCTAGTTTTGTGTCAAGTTGACAGAAGCCAAAGCTTTCTAAAATGAAGAATCATCAATTGAAAAATATTTCCATAAGATCCAGATTTAGGGCATTTGCTTAGATAGTGATTGGAAAGGGCTCTGCCAATCCTGGATGATGTCATCCCTGTACTGGTGGTCCTGGGTTCTATAAGAAAGCAGGAAAGCCAGTGAACAGCACCCCTCCATGTCCTTTGCATCAGCTTCTGCCTTCAGGTTCCTGCATGTTTAGAGATTCTGTCCTGACTTCCTTCAGTGATTAAAAAAGAAAATGTACTGTGGACACAAAAGCCAAATAAACCCTTTATCCTATAAGTTACTTTGATCATGGTGTTCATCGCAGAAATAGTAACCCTAACTAAAACAATTACCATTCTACTATCTAAGCCCATGAACTCAACTGTTATTACTTTATAGGAGTGAGGTAACACTATTTTTCTGTACCTGAGCTCACTTTGGTGACCATTGTCTTTTAGATTAATCCATGCTGCTGTAAATAACAATATTTCCTGCTTTTTTGAAATGGCAGAATAGTTATTATCACACACACACACACACACACACACACACACACACAATGTTTCTTTGTATACTTTGTGAAAATCAGCAACTAGTTTGATTTTTTTATCTTGACTATTATAAATTCTCATGTAATAAACATGGATGTGCATATATCACTTCAACAGAAGAATTTCAGTTCTATTGGTTATCTACACAGTAGTGGAATTACTCTGTGACATATTTTTATCATATTGCTGTTCTATGTTTAACTTTTTGATGACTGTCATATCATTTTCTGTTAGGATTTTATTAATTTATATTCCCACCAGTAATGGGCAAAATTTCCCTTCTTCACATCCTTTCCAACATTATATCTTCTTTTTTTATACACACGTGTGTTAGTTACTCTTCCATTGCTGTGATAAAACACCATGACCAAGACAATTTGTAAAACAGAGCTTTAATTGAGCTTATGGGTTTAGAGGATTAAGAATCCATCATAGTAGGCAGAGTGAAAGCAAGCAACAGTCATGCTGTCCTAAGAAGCTAAGAGCTGATATATTGATCTGCATGCAGGAGACAGACAGCACAATAGGAATGACATGAGTCATTTGAAATCTCAGCACCCACTCCTAATGATACGCCTCTTCTGTCAAGATCAGAGACTTAATGCTTATCAAACAAAACAGTTCCACTATTTTGGGAACAAAAATATAAACCTATGGAGACCATTTTTATTTAAATAAGCACAACATTAACAACTTTAAACTGTTACTAACTTTGGTTTTTTTTTCAGTTTTTTTTTTTTTTTGAGAGGGAGAACGCAGGGGGCCATATTTGTTTGCATTTGTTTTTTTTTTTTGTTTTTTTTGTTTGTTTGTTTGTTTTTTATCCTTAATTTTTTATAAGGTATTTATTCCATTTACATTTCCAATGCTATCCCAAAAGTCACCCACCCGCTCCCTCACCTACTTCCTCACCCACCCACTCCCACTTCTTGGCCCTGGCATACCCCTGTACTGAGGCAGACAAAGTTTGCACGACCAATGGGCCTCTCTTTCCACTGATGGCCGACTAGGCCATCTTCTGATACATATGCAGCTAGAGACACGAGCTCTGGGAGGTACTGGTTAGTTCATATTGTTGTTCCACTTATAGGGTTGCAGAATTTTTTAGCTCCTTGGTTACTTTCTCTAGTTCCTCCATTGGGGGCCCTGTGATCCATCCAATAGCTGACTGTGAGCATCCACTTCTGTGTTTGCTAGGCCCCGGCATAGTCTCACAAGAAACAGCTATATCTGGGTCCTTTCAGCAAAATCTTGCTAGTGTATGCAATGGTGTCAGCGTTTGGAGGCTGATTATGGGATGGATCCCCTGGTATGGCCGTCTCTAGATGGTCCATCCTTTCGTCTCAGCTCCAAACTGTGTCTCTGTAACTCCTTCCATGGGTGTTTTATTCCCAATTCTAAGAAGGGGCAAAGTGTTCACACTTTGGTCTTTGTTCTTCTTGAGTTTCATGATGCATTTGTTTTTTAACAGAGGATGTTCCTACGTAGTTTAGTCTCACTTCAAACTTGATGTCCTTCTGCTTCAGCTTGCGGATTGCTGGGATTAAAGGTCTGTATCACTATGCCCAGCTACATTGCAATTATTTTTTAAGATTTATTTATTTATTACATTTAAGCACACTGAAGCTGTCTTCAGACACACCAAAAATGGCATCAGATCTCATTACAGGTGGTTGTAAGCCATCATTTGGTTGCTGGGATTTGTACTCAGGACCTCTGGAGGAACAGTCAGCGCTCTTAACCATTCAGCCATCTCTCCAGCCAGCTACATTGTAATTTAATTTGAATTTATTTATTTATTTATTTATTTATTTATTTATTTATTTATTATTTAAAAATCGAATGATGATGAGTTTATTATAAAACCACTGGCTATTTTTTGTCCAGTTTAAAGTTTCTAGTACTGAAAATTGATCCTAAGACCTGATCCATACTTAACAAGTGTTCATTCACTGAGTTGTATCTTCATTACTCTCTGTCCTTTTCATATTTCAAGATGGTATTCAGGAAACTGAATTCTGAGCTGGCCCTGAATTCACTGTACTTAGTGCAGATCAGTCTATAAACTTGCCTTCCTATCTTCATATTTCAGCCTCTTAAGTACTTGGGATTAGAGTTCTGTGCCAGCAAGCTTAGTTTTTATTTCTTTTCATAAGAACTATACATTCAAGTCCTTTGTCCACTTTTTGATCTTGTTTCCTATCAAGATGAGTTTGTGCATGTATGCAAATGGAGATAAGTTACTAATATCTGATCAAATGTGTAGTCTGCAGTGTTTCCTCCACAGTGTGAGTGTATCTTTGTTCTTTTGCTCATTTCTGCCACAGTGCATTTTCTTTTGATATAATCCTGTTTGTCTATTCTCACTGGTTACCTGAGGGCTGAGGGATACACCCAAAACAATTATCATTCAGACTAATATTATGTAGTTTTATCCTGTTTTTTTGCCTGATATTTTATATTTATTTGTCATATGCTTAATTTTAAACGTATATTGTGTTGACTTTTCTACATGGAATGAGATAAGCGTCAATATTTACTTGTCTGCATACAGATACTGAATTTTACTAAGATAAGCTTGCTGAAAAATAATTAGTTCTACCTGTATAGATTGATTTGTGGCCTCTTAATTTTGTTCCATTGACCTATATATCTGTTTTTGAACCAGTAGTATATTGTTTTTATTGTTGTAGTATTATGCTCTATTTTGAAACCAGTAGTATATTGTTCCCAGTATTCATATTTCACTCAACAATGCTTTGGACACTATTTATATAAGAAGGGATGGAGGAGACAAGAGAGAAAAGTTGAGTTGTGAGTGAAAGAGAATAAAGTATAATGACATATATGTATGAAAATATCATAATGAAACCCATTATTTTATATGACAACTTTAAAAATTGATAACCAGAAAATAAATTAAAGAATGTCTTTAGGCCTGGAGAGATGGCTCAGCAGTTCATAGCACTAGTTGCTCTTCCAGAAGACACTGGTTCAATTCACAACATCATACAGTAGATTACAATTCTCTGTAACTCCAATTGTGGTGGATCCAATGACCTCTCTGGCCTCTCGGAGCACCAGGCTCACAAATTGTACACAGACATACATGAGAACAAAGACACCCATAAACATAAAAGAATATGCTTTGGCCATACCTGAAGAACAAAAAGTTGGGCCACATAGTAGCTATAGGCTTAATTTAATAAGAAACTGACAAGTAGTTCAACAAGAAAGTTTCCCAAGCAGATCAATCATTTTATCCTAACACCAACAATGTATGAAAATTCCATTCAACTTGTATCCTTACCAATACTTGGAATACATATCTTTTGGGGGGAGGTATTCTATTGGGCATGATATCATGATTTTATTTTTATTTGCATTTCCCTGAAGAGTGATAATTTATGATATGTTAAAAGAAGTTAATTGTTTTAAAACATGTTTTTATATTTTATTCATTGTTTGATTTTGATTGTGTGTGGGTGTGAGTTTATATGGGGTATTGGAGTTTGTGTGTTTGCATATGTGTGCACATGTGTGTACATGCTCACATATGCTAGCATGATATAAGAATAAGTATGAAGAGCATAAGACAACTTAGAGGAGTCAATTATCTCCTTCTACCTTTTGGATTCCAGAGATTGAACTCAGCTTTTCTGGTTTGGTGACAGTTACCTTTACCCACTTAGCCATTTCATTGGTCCATATTGACACTCTTGTTTGTTCTTTTACAATATATATGGCCAAGCATTTTTTTAATAATATTGGTTTTGTTTTGTTTTGTTTTGTTTTGTTTTGTTTTGGTTTGGTTTGGTTTGTTTTGGTTTGGTTTGGTTTAGTTTGGTTTGGTTTGGTTTGGTTTTTCAACACAGGGTTTCTCTATGTGGCCCTGGCTGTCCTGCAACTCACTCTGTAGACCAGGCTGCATTCAAACTATTCTGCCTGCCTCAGCCTCCCAAGTGCTGGGATTAAAGGTGAGTGCCACCACTGCCAGGCTATGATATTGTATTTTTAATCATTGAATGGCAGAAGTTTTGTATTGTTGAGATTATGAATATTGTATCATATATGAATGTAGACATTGATACTTTTCTCATTTCATGACTAGTCTAGCCTAGCCTACCTGAATTTTGAAAAGTAAAATGTTGTTAATAGCCAGAAATAGTATAATGGTAAATAACAGTTTTAGTTTTCCATTTTCCTGGAAAATTAGTTATGGAAGTATATATAATTATGGAGGTACAAGTAATTATAGAAACATGTAAGTTCTAGTTATATAGGATTTCCAGGAACTGTCAGAAGTGAGTTGTATTTGAGAAGTTGTTTAATTGTTCTATGACTTAGCCATTAATCTGAAAGATTCCTTTAAGATCATTTTGACTTGCAACATTTCTATTCTAGTAGTTCCATTACAAAATAGCAACAAAGATACTTTTGGTTCATAACTACTACATTGGTATGTGTGCTTACTTTCAGAGATACTGGGAGGATATGATGTTGCCATTCAACTTTCCCATACATAAATCAATCCTTTCAATCTTACAGTTTAAAACAAAGATCCTTTATAGAATTTGTTTTTCTTAATTAGCCCATTGAAACGATTAGTATTTATATTTTTAGTATAGAGACACTAAGTGAATTTCAGAGGCCATTAGAGTTAATCTTTGTAAACTATTTTTAATTTAATTTGGTTTTGCCCTGGAAGAGAGCAATAAGTAATAACAAAACAAAAACAACAACAACCCCCAAAAAAATCAAACTAAAGCTGAAATGGGTTTTGCTTCCATTGAATATAGATAAATTTGCCTTTCAGTTGTAAATATTGATCCTTGATCACTATGCTTTTCTCATAAAAGTCCTATAAACTGAAAGTTCTCAGTGGTAGGTACTTCTTTCTCCATTTCAGTAAGGGAAGGAAGGAAGTACAAGGTGTTATCATTCCAGGATTGATTTATGTACTTCATAGCAGGCCTCAAAAGGAATGCTTATGACACAGTGCCTGTTCACAGAGAAGAGATGTTTATAATTAGAGTCTTAGAAAAGGGATTATAATCTATAAAATCCTTTTGGTTTTTTACTACATGTAACTCAGCTTAAAAGATATTGAGGTATCTTATTATTATCAGAGGAAGGGAAAATCATATTTAGAGGACATTGAGGAGAATTTGTTGTGTTTTAGAAAATATAAGGGGAGAAGGAATATGTTTGGTGGATGTATAATCAGGTTTGGGGGGAAGGGGGTGCCTCTGTAGGCCCATGCTGAGGCATCCCTTCTCCCTGAGGGACCAGACACATGATGGTAAAGTATATAACAGAATTTATTCAGGGCATGAGGAGGGGAGTTAAGGCAGTAGAGACAGAGAAAGGTGGAGGGGGGAGTAGAGGTCAGCCATGAGCTTTGGAGATGGGCAGAAAGGGAATGGAGAGAGATAGGTTAAGGAACAAGAGGACAGAGCTAGAGCAAAAAGGCAAGAGCAAGAGAGAGAGAGGAGGGGGCAAACAGCCCTTTTTATAGTGAGTCAGGGACACCTGACTGTTGCCACATAAGTGTGGAGTGGAGCCTAGACAAAATGCTAATATTACTTTGTTTTGGTTTAATTAAAAAAGAAAAAAAAATAGAAAGAGGTGATGGTGTAACAGGAATATGGTCATCATAATTTTTAGCTATTTCCTCCTGACGTTGGGGAAATGTGTCTCTAGGAAACCTAGTAAAACGGATACAAAGATGTTGGTCCAGTCTTAGGAGAGTTTGCTGTTTCCATGCCATCCAGAGTCTGTGGAACCATCTGTGGATAGATCAGAAGGAATAGGTCCAGTAGAAGTATCTGTATCTATGAGAGAAACTCTGTTCTATACTATAGCATCATGTGGCTGGTCCCTCAGGGGGAAAGGATGCCTCAGCATGGGCCTGAAAAGGCACTCTCTTCCCCTAGACCTTACTGTACCTCCACCAAACATATTCTGCTCTCTCCATATATTTTTATAAAACAAAGCATTGGTGCTTTGACTCAGAGTTAGAACTTCCTGCTGCCACATAACCTGCTTCTGTTTCACTGTGTGAAAAGCAGGTTTTGTTCCACCCCTTTGACCCTGCCTGGGACTCTGCTTGCTGAGACACTGTGCTACTTTCCTGTGGCCATCTGCCCGTGTACCTGCCCTCTCTCTTGCACATGCGTGCCCTAAATGCACTCTCTCCCTCACTCTCTGTCTAGGACTCCACTACCCCCTCCCAGTGACCACTGTCCCTTCCCGGACTTCCAGTGTTTTCTGTCATGGGCGTAAGCCCTGCTGCTACAAGGGGAAAAGCTCACATGAAGCCCGGTACCACCATTTTTGTTGCCACAGTCCTGTCAGTGCTGGCCTGCTCTGCTTATTTGTGTTTAAATTGAAAGACACTGTGTAGCCCTGCACCATTCTTGCCATCTGTGCCATCCCTCAGGTGCATGCTATCTGGCCTATTGGGGTTCCCTCATACTCTGGTCTGTGTGTGTCTGTCTCCAGCCCCAACCAGGGTACATGCCTGGTGCCTCAGCCCCACACATCCATCTCCTGTTCCCCTTTCTGCAAATGTCCTGCTTGCCCTAAGGAAGAGTGAACCATCCCAGGAGCTCTTTCCTGGGGGATCAGCACTGCTTGCCCATGGTCCACAGCCCAGGGCTGTGGCTGCTTGACACTCTCAGCATGCAGCACGTTCCCACAGATGACTCCACAGACCACTGCCAGCTTCCCTGTTGCCTGAGCCACTCTGACACAGGCTGGGAAATGGGCCTGCATACCTATTTGCTCAGTCTGTGTCCCAGACCTAAATCTGCCTGGACACACTTACTTTCTGTCCTACCCCACAACTTACACTGCCACTGTCAGCTTTCTGAATTCTTTCCATTCTGGTCCACATTAAATTATACTGTGCTCTATTTACAATATACATTGTCAAACAAGTAATTTAACAAACATAAATTATCTAACTCAGATTATGCTCAATAGATGCTGCTCTCAATTTTGTCAGAAATATGTAATTCTAAGTATCTACTCTGGTTCCTCCTTAGATCACAAACTTCCCTTTTCCTAGATAATGGTACATTCCTGCATATGGGTGTAGCTTGCCATGAGATTTCTAACTCTGTGTAATAGATAGTAATGCCTGATTTCTTTCACTATCTCTCTTACATACTAGAGGCAATTCTAAATGTCAATGAATAGGCAACATTCTTACTGAATTCAAAGCTCAAGGTCAGCTCAAGGACTGCCTAGGACTGATGAGGAATCTAACTTAGCTATATATCAAAAATCAATCCTTAGAAGCACTTATAATAAAACAATATTAAGGGAAAGCACACAGATCTGCTTACCAACTAAAGCAAGGACACTGGAGCATTTTTTATACAGGATGCCATGGTTCCAGGAGACAAATTCCGTACCCAGTGTTTTGGGGCCTGTTGCGTGTGTCACTACTCAGGTGAATGAAGCAATTAACTAGTTAAGACTGTCAGATTTCTTACAGACTTCAAAATAAATAATACACTAGTTCAGATGTAAGCTTGAACAGATGTAATCTGTTACTTCCTTACCTAAATTTAGTTTCCAGCAACGAAATGCTTCATATTTCCTCTTCTTGCTATGCCACTGTCTTAACATTATTTGAGTACTTATAAATTTGCCTAACCCTAATAAATTATTCCACTACATGATCAAACTATATAATCACAAATATAAATTTTAGATTTTCTTTGATTGTCTTTTAACTAAATTTAAACTGTTTCTCACGCTGAATCTACACTCTAAGTTATCATACTGAAATATATGTTTCATTTGATTGTACTTTAACTTTAGACTTTAGGTGTTTCTCTTGCTATATGATCAACTGTATTCAAAAGGATAAGGTTTTGAGTTTCCTTTGTCTCTCAATTAAAAACTTACAATTGTATCCATTCCTCTGTTGAGGAACATCTGGGTTCTTGCCAGGTTCTGGCTATTATAAATAAGGCTGCTATGAACATAATGGAGAATGTGTCCTTTTTACCAGTTGGAACTTCTTCTGGGTATATGCCCAGGAGAGGTATTGCGGGATCCTCCAGTAGTACTATATCCAATTTTCTGAGGAACCGTCAGACTGATTTCCAGAGTGGTTGTACAAGCTTGCAATCCCACCAACAATGGAGGAGTGTTCCTCTTTCTACACATTCTAACCAGCATCTGCTGTCACATAGATTTTTTATTTTAGCCATTCTGACTGGTGTGAGGTGGAATCTCAGGGTTGTTTTGATTTGCATTTCCCTGATGATTAAGGATGTTGAACATTTTTTCAGGTGCTTCTCAGCCATTCAGTATTCCTCAGGTAAGAATTCTTTGTTTAGCTCTGAGCACCATTTTTTTAAAATGGGGTTATTTGATTTTCTGGAATCTTCCTTCTTGAGTTCTTTATATATATTGGATATTAGTCCCCTATCTTATTTAGGATTGGTAAAGATCCTTTCCCAATCTGTTGGTGGCCTTTTTGTATTATCGACAGTGTCTTTTGCCTTACAGAAGCTTTGCAATTTTATGAAGTCCCATTTGTCGATTCTCGATCTTACAGCACAAGCCATTGCTGTTCTATTCAGGAATTTTTCCCCTGTGCCTGTATCTTCGAGGCTTTTCCCCACTTTCTCCTCTATAAGTTTCAGTGTCTCTGGTTTTACGTGGTGTTCCTTGATCCACTTAGATTTGACCTTAGTACAAGGAGATAATGAAAGAACCTAGTGGGGAAACCCCCACTCAACTCCCGATTCAGCATGCACCCAAGAATCACAAAGAGACAACCATCTTGATGTAAAAACACGAGGTAGTTTAATGGCGGAACTCTGAGTCGAAACTTATCTCACCAGGAGACAGTGGATTCGACCCAGAGGCTTGGAAGCTAAGGGTTTTTATAGAAAAGGGGTGGGGTTGGGGGAGGAATTGGTGCGGTTTCACATGATTGATCCATTTAAACAGCAGTCTGTTAACATTTAACTTAGTTCAGAAGGGCGGGAGGTAGGGAGGCAAAGGGCCAGTCCAGCATGTCATTCTCTTTATCTTTATGGCTAAGCAGCCTCAGGAATGTCTCAACTACAGGCCTGCCTGGTCATGTCCTGGCCGGTTCTGCTATGTTATCAGCCCTAGGTTTCAAAGCTCACAAACAACTCTTTGGGCTATTTGACATAAATTACATGAATCACAGATCTCAGGTTTTATTTTCTTTCAATAAGAATGGATTAATTCACATTCTTCTTCATGATAACCACCAGTTGTGCCAGCACCATTTGTTGAAAATGCTGTCTTTTTTTTTCCACTGGATGGTTTTAGCTCCCTTGTCAAAGATCAAGGGACCATAGGTGTGTGGGTTCATTTCTGGGTCTCCAATTCTATTCCATTGGTCTACTTGTCTGTTGCTTTACCAGTACCATGCAGTTTTATCACAACTCCTGTAGTACAGCTTTAGGTCAAGCATGGTGATTCCACCAGAGGTTCTTTTATCTTTGAGAAGAGTTTTTGCTATCCTAGGTTTTTTGTTATTCCAGATGCAATTGCAAATGGCCCTTTCTAATTCATTGAAGAATTCAGTTGGAATTTCGATGGGTATTGCATTGAATCTGTAGGTTGCTTTTGGCAAGATAGCCATTTTTACTATATTGATCCAGCCAATCCATGACCATGGGAGATCTTTCCATCTTCTGAGATCTTCTTTGATTTCTTTCTTCAGACACTTGAAGTTCTTATCATACAGATCTTTCACTTACTTAGTTAGAGTCACCCCAAGTTATTTTATATTATTTGTGACTATTGTGATGGGTGTTGTTTGCCTAATTTCTTTCTCAGCCTGTTTATCCTTTGTGTAGAGAAAGGCCATTGGCATGTTTGAATTAATTTTATATCCAGCTACTTCAACGAAGCTGTTTATCAGGTTTAGGAGTTCTCTGGTGGGATTTTTTAGGGTCACTTATATATACTAACATATCATCTGCAAATAGTGATATTTTGACTTCTTACTTTCCAATTTGTATCCCCTTGATCTCCTTTTGTAGTCGAATGGCTCATTTACACAATGGAGTACTACTCAGCTATTAAAACGAATAAATTTATAAAATTCCTAAGCAAATAAATGGACCTGGAAGGTATCATCCTAAGGTAACCCAATCACAAAAGAACTGACATGATATGTACTCACTCAAACTTAGAATACCTAAGATACAAGATACAATTTGCAAAATACATGAAACTCAAGAAGTACGAAGATCGAAGTGTGGACACTTTGCCCCTTCTTAGAAGTCACAATAAAATACCCATGGAAGGAGTTACAGAGACAAAGTTTGGGGCTGAGACGAAAGCATGGACCACCTAGAGACTGTCACACCTGGGGATACATCCCATAATCAGCCTCTAAATGCTGCCGCCTTTGAATGTGCCAGTAAGATTTTGCTGAAAGGACCCTGATATAGCTGTTTCTTCTGAGGCTATGCCAGGGCCTGGCAAACACAGAAGTGGATGCTTACAGTCAGCTATTGGATGGAACACAGGGCCCCCAATGGAGGAGCTAGAGAAAATACCCAAGGAGCTAAAGGGGTCTGCAACCCTATAGGTGGAACAACAATATGAACTAACCAGTACCCCCAGAGCTCGTGTCTCTAGCCACATATGTAGCAGAAGATGGCCTAGTCAGCCATCATTGGGAAGAGGTCCCCTTGGTCTTGCAAACTTTATATGCCTCAGTACAGGGGAACACCAGGGCCAAGAAATGGGAGTTGGTGTTTAGGGGAGTGGGGGAGGGTATGGGGGACTTTTGGAATAGCATTTGAAATGTAAATGAAGAAAATACCTAATTAAAAAAAAAACTTAAAATTGTTTCTCATTATGTATATTCAGTCTCTTAAACAAAAGGAAAAAGCCCTTCTTGTTCCTTCTGCTACAAAAAAGGTTTTTGTTCTCCCTAAGCTCATTTTAAACTTATTATCTCTTTTGTAAACTTATAAGCTAAAGGAAACCCACTCATAGCTAATTCTCATGGACCACATAAACGCCATCCAGATAAGTAAACCATCATATTCAGAGGGTGGGATTCTTCTCCTGTTCCTGGTATTTGGAGTCCCTTACCCCAACCACTAAGACCAAAGGGTTTCAAAATATATTTTCAAATGTAAACATACTTAACCTTATTCTATAGGTATTATATATACATGTATGTATGTATGTATGTATATATGTATGTATTTATGTGTGATTGTTTGTCTTTCAGCATCTTTTCAGTTCCAGTCATTTACTATATCTAGGACAGCAGCAGAGAAGCAACCCCCAGATGCTCCAATCTTCTCTCACAGACACAGACGCTTCTATTGAACCTTTTCATTCTGATCTATGATCACAAATTGTTCCACAGACCCTGGACAGCAAGAAAACAGCCAACTCTTCTAAGACTGGACCAACATCTCCATTCACACCCAGTTTCCTAGGGTTTCTAGAGACATGTTGCCCCAAAGTCAGCAGGAAGTAGCTAAAGATTATGAAGATCATATTCCTGTTCCACCATCACTGCTTTCTAATTTTTCATTTTTAGTTAAACCAAAAACAGGGGAATGTTAGCATTTTGTCTATAATCCTTCCCACAGTTACCTGGCAACAGTCAGGTGTGCCTGACTCACTATAAAAAGAGCTGCTTCCTTCCTCCTTTCTCTCTTGCTCCTGCTCCCTTCCTTTGTTCTTGCTCTACCTCTTTCCCCATTCCACTCCCCCTTCTCTCTCTACATGCTCATAAGCAGATACTCCCCTCTCCTTCTCTCTCTCTCTCTCTCTCTCTCTCTCTCTCTCTCTCTCTCTCCTACCCTCTCACCTGCCCCCCCCATGCCCTGAATAAACTCTAATCTATACTATACCATTGGAAGTGATGCATCAGCATGGGCACACAGAGGTACCCCCTTACCCGACTCCTGACCAAACATATTCCTTCTCTATTTTTATAAAACACAACATAATTTAAGTTACTATGTGACTTTGCTTTTAAAAATCATCTGTCGTGATGTATTATTATTGGTGTTTTAGGAACTTGGAAAATTTCTGATGTATTTCTCATCACATGTTATCATTTGGAAAGAAAGTCTACATTGGATTTTCATGAGGCACTGATTACTGAAAGAAAACAACTCATGAACAAGAGAATAGTAGGTTTACACAGGAATTAAACTCAAGTTTCCCAAGTTGGATATTTGAAGAAAGGAAATGGGAAGTGGTCATTTATTGACAATGTCTTGACTCCATTAATCTCAGAGTATGTGACTAAGAACAGAAATCTCTCCAGCCTTATCCAGATGCTTCAGGCTTAAAAAATTAAAGTTGGACATCTAGAACTACTGCTGGGTAAATAACTATTTGCATATAGTATACTTAATCCATGAATCTCTCCTCTTGCAGTTCATTGCCACCTCCCTAACCACCCAAATTTCTGATCTCTTTTCTCTCTTTAAGAACAGACTAACAAAAACTAACAAAAATAAGAAACAATCTCATAAGCCGGGCGGTGGTGGTGCATACCTTTAATCCCAGCACTTGGGAGGCA
Organism: Mus musculus; assembly: GCF_000001635.26. Lineage (NCBI taxonomy): Eukaryota > Metazoa > Chordata > Mammalia > Rodentia > Muridae > Mus > Mus musculus. Next base: position 15,601,395 of record NC_000086.7, on the reverse strand, counting down.
GAGGCAGGTTGATTTCTGAGTTCGAGGCCAGCCTGGTCTACAAAGTAAGTTCCAGGACATCCAGGGCTACACAGAGAAACCCTGTCTCAAAAAACAAAACAAAACAACAACAAAATCTCATAAAAATGAAAATCAAATAAACAAGCAAATGATCAATAAGACAAAAGAAAATAAAAATCTTTTTTTTTCCATTTTTTATTAGGTATTTCGCTCATTTACATTTGCAATGCTATACCAAAAGTCCCCCATAGCCACCCACCCCCTCTCCCCTACCCACCCACTCCCCTTTTATGGCCCTGGCGTTCCCCTGTACTGGGGCATATAAAGTTTGCGTGTCCAATGGGCCTCTCGAAAATAAAAATCTTAAACAAAGCAAAAGAAGACAAATTCCTAGGCCTGCTCTAAAATGCTGTCAAAATACCCAATGAGATTCCGACAGAGAAAACTGGTTTTTCTTTTGCCAACTGGGGTCAATTACATATAGTTTGTTAGTTGAGAGTGGGAGCCCATTTCTACTTCCTCATCTCAGAGCTGGGACCTCTTCTTGCATGAGTTTGTTCAGTCCTTGTGCATGTTGTTAAGAGTCTCTGTGAGTTCAAATGCACACCAGTCCTATTTTGTGTAGAAGACATTGTTTCTTTGGAGGCAATTCCCACTTCACAAAATATTTCTAAACCCTTTCTTCATAGATCCTTCTGCCTTGAAGGGAGGGCTTTGATGAAGACATCCCAATTAAGACTGAATTCTCATAAAAACAACTCAAGGGAAGTAATCGTGAATTAAAATTGTTAGAAGGCTTTTTCATGCCAAATTAGGATAATCAACTCATGTTCATTGACAGTTGTACCAAGGCAATGACATGGTCAGATACAGTTCTCAAGAAGAAAAAGAGGCATGTGAGTGGAAATGGGTTTGTAAATAAGAATTTATTCCAAGTTAGTTTTAAAGACATTTTAGACAGTGGTAGAAAAAAAATAGAGAAAAAATACTGGGTCAATACAGAAAGGGTAGAATTAGGAGAAAGTTGTCTATATGAGAAATAAAAAGGAAAGTCTAAAATTGGAAAAGGCAGAGATGATTTTAAAAGTATTGCCTAGATTATAGTTCTGCAAAGAAAGAGGCTTATTCCCAAGCTAGGGCATCTGTAGCCTTATCTTTAGCAGGGTATTTTTCAACTTCCCTAATAGAAAACATGCTGACTTCAAAAAGCCTCCATTGCTTATATGTTCCCAGTTACAGAAAACATACTCCATGTCGAATGAGAAAAGCGGGAGCTGGCAAGACTATATGAAGACTTCAGATAACAAAAGCAGCCTGGGAGAAATTTGGGAATAACTCCTCATAATTTTTGTTTTTTTGTTTCATTATGTTCCAGGGTATTAAAAGTCTTCAAGAATACAGTGTGGTGGAAGCACCTATACATATTTCTAAGATTCTTTATCATTGTTTTCAATTGATGCCAGATTTATCAGAGGCCAAGGGAATTATTCAATTCCCTTTGAAGGCCACCCTGGAATGGTGCCATCTTAAAAGGATCCGCTAAACACTTCTTCCAGTAATCATTGAAACCACAAATGACTCCCATGTGTCTTGGAGCATTTGGCAGTCATTAAAGATAATGGTCTCCATCCAGTTTGTTCTAGTTCCTCCAAAGAAAAGGGCACTTCATCTCTTTTTATAGATAACCCCAAAGATAAACATGTCTCTTTTTTTCTAGAGACATATTAGTTGACTAGAAATGTAAATTACAACCTTCTCTGTCTCATTGACCTTCAGTGTTCAATGATCTAAAAGGAAGTTCATCAAAGACATGTCATCCAGCAATCCTTTAGAGAAGTGTATTGTTCCTGGCGAGTAAGAAAGAGAAAATTGTCAACAGAAACACCTATTGATTACCCAGTTTCAGTCAAATGAATCTTCCAATCTCTCATATTTCTGAAAATTTGAACAGGAAATGCTCTGCACAATTTGTGTAGTGAAATCACTCAAATCTTCAATTGACTCGTTTGTCACTTGAGCTCTTGTCAATTGTCTTTGTCAATGTATTTGATTTATGATTTCATAATATAGTCCATATTTTTGTTGCATATTTCCTATCCTTGCATTGGTGTTAGCCACTGGATCAAAGATACTTTGCTTCTTTTAATGTGAAATGATATTTAGAAAGCATAATTATCTCATTTCCTGGTTTCCCCTCCGAAAACACCCTATCTGCTCCCCCTCCCCCTGTTCACCAACCCATCCACTACCACTTCCCTGTCCTGGCATTGCCCTGGACCAGGACATCCAGCCGTCTCAGAACCAAGTAAGTACCTTTCCTCCCATTGATGTCCAGCAAGGCCATACTTTGGTACATATGCAGTTGGAGCCATGGGTCCCTCCATGTGTATTCTTTAGTTGGTGGTTTAGTCCCTGGGAGCTCTCAGGGTACTGTTTGGTTCATGTTGTTGTTCCTCCTATTGGGCTACAAGCTCCTTCAGCTCCTTTGGTTCTTTCTCTAGCTCCCCCATTGGGGATCTTGTGCTCAGTCCAATGGTTGGTTGAGAGCTTCCACCTCTGAATTTGTCAGGCACTGGTAGAGCCTCTCAGGAGACAGGAAAAGTCTTGAAAGACCTTGAAAACTCCTTGAAAGACCAGGAAAAATCCAGACCCCCTAGGAAACAGAATAGAGCTAAGAATGTAGGTTAGCCAGTTCAGTGACTCTGTTCCAGGAACTTGACTAACCACAAGAGCAGATAATTACACAAACTGGTTTAGTGACCCTGTTCTAGGAACTGGCTGACCACAAACGTTAGATTAAAATCTTGAGGACAATCTTGAGAAACAGGAAGTTTCCCCTTGTGATTTTTCACTGGTATCTTCGGTATTTTCCAGTGATGCCCTTTCTACTCCCTTGGGTTATGGTTTCTTCCCTTACTACCCTTTCTCCCAGCTACTCGGGGTCGAACTTCTCTACCCCTGTGTTGGATACCAGTCGGCCCCAGTGCACTGGTTCCTGTCAATGAACCTCGTGCAATTGCAGCAAGGATGGTCTCCCGTAAGTTCTTGCGGGGGAGGCGTCATTGCGAGACTTGAGTTAGGATCTCCCCTTTTTGGGGGTCTTTCATCCTGAAGTTTTCAGATGGGAACCAGGAAAGGGGATAACATTTGAAATGTAAATAAAAAAAAATCTAATAAAAAGTAAATGATGGGAAGCATCAACCAAAATCATATTAAAAGTACTGTTAAAGAAATGGTCAGGATGGTAAAAGTTTATTATCAAGAAGGGGAAGACTGTGAAACTAGGTGGAGAAATCTGTCTTAAGAGACCTGACTAAATATAGCACATGAAAGTAACAAACTAAGGTATAGATGTTGAGAATACATATTGTTGGCAAGAGCACATAGCCACTGTGTAAAGTAATCTGATGGTTCCTCCAAACGTTGTATAAAGAATTACAAATGACCGAGCAACTCTCTACTACTGGGTATGTATCTAAGAGCACATAAAACTTATGTTCAAATAAAATGTTGTACATGAAAAAAGAAAGCACAATTATGCATACATTACTACAATATTAAACATTTATTTTACATATTGGGCATAATCACACAAATAATATGGTGTTGGGATAGTCTTCTTTATACATAAAAAGGTTATGCTTTTTCATGTGGTTTAACTGAGTAGTTAAAAGAATATATATTATGAGAACATAAAATTCAAATTTGCTTTTATACTTTTTATTAAATCTTTTATTTATATTTATACTTTGCCTCTATTACTGTAAACTTAGATTCCTGTGTCATTATGAATATATATTAATTTCCACTATATTGCTTTGCATTTTTATAATGTCAATGCTAATATTATTTTCCATATAATTACTAGAAATTATTTCATCAGCAAACAATGTTAAAAATAGATGGCCTGAAAACTAATAATAAAGAGAGACTTAAAATCAGAATGTGTTAACATATGGGTCTCATTTGATTTAGAGAAGAATATTTTTGTTTTCCTTTTGTTATATAAGGTTTTTATCTCTTACTGAAAATAGATTTTCAATATAATGTATCTAGAGTTTAATCTCCCCCTTCTACTTCTGCAGATCCATTCCACTTCCCCTTCTATCCAGATTCAGCCCTTTTTTGTCTTTCATTAGAAAACAATCTTCTAAAGGATTGTACTATTCTATAATATATAAGATAAAACAACAATGACAACAACAACAAAAAAACCCATATTGAATTAGGAAAAAATAAACGGAGGTGAAAGGAGCCCAAGAAAAGGCACAAGAAACAGAGATCCACTCATTGGTACCCTTAGGAATCCTATAAAAACCTAAAGCCTGTAGCTATAACATTTATGCACAAAAATTTAGGTTAAAAAGCAGTGAGAAAAATTTTTTTAAAAAAAAATGGAAACTTCAAAAGGCAAGATTAAAAAAGTAAAAGAAATATAAATGGTATTACATTATGTTATAAGGGACCGTCAAAGATGTCACCGAGTTCATTTTCTGTTGGCCATGTTTTTGTTGGGTATGTAGCCTATCCTGAAGAGTACTTGATTTCTCAAGTGACACTTTTGAAGAAATTACAACTTTATTTGCAAGTGGTTATCAACAATATATATCTTCTAAGTTAAGGGTGGGGGCATCTGATTACTTTCAGCTCTAGGACTCCCTGCGAACCCATCTGGTAAAAACCTGTGAAGGCCTTATGCATTCTGCCCCAGTCTGTGAGTTCTTATGTGCATTGGTCCTGTTGTGTTCAAAAGGCCTTATTTCTTTGGTGGTCTCCATTTCCTTTGCTCTTACACTCTTTCTACCTTCTTTTCTGCTGAGTCCTCTGAGCACTTAGGGAGAGATTTGATGTTGACACCGAGTGAGGGCCAAGTGCTCCAAAGCCTCTCACTATCTGTATATTGTGTGTAAGTCATTTTTTGTATTTGTTCATCTCTGTTACAAGAGAGAACTTCTCAGATATTGCCTGAGCAAGGCCACAATCAATGAAAATAGCAGCATGTATAGCAGGAGTTATTTATGTCTATGTTCCTTTAGTAGTATAGGATTTTGTCCTAAATCTTTGGGTCTTTGGTTCTTAGTCACCCAAGAAGGATCCAATTATGGTTTCCATATCTTGGAATGAGCTTTAAGCCAGATCAGATATTGACTGATAACTCCTACAAACTTTCCACCACTATTGTACTAGCATATCATATGGGTAGGCAGCTATTATAGATCAAAGAGGTTGTAGTTGGGTTGTTGTTTACATTTCCCTGATAGTATCATGCTGAGTACCTTCCTGTCATAAAGACACTAAAGTATACTGGAAGGGGAGGTCTTTGGTCCTGTGAAGGCTTGATGCCCCAGTGTAGGGGAATGATAGGAATAACATTTCAAATGTTATTCCCTTTTCTGGTTTCCCCTCTGCAAACCTCCTACCCCATCCCCTCTCCCTGCTTCTATGTGAGTGCTCCCCCACATACCAATTCACTCCCACCTCACTGCCCTGGCATTCCCCTACACTAGGGTGTCAAGTTTTCATGGGACTAAGGTTGTTTCCTCCCATTGATAAGGCCATCCTCTGCTAAATATGCAGGTGGAGCCATGAATCCCTCCATATGTACTCTTTGGTTGGTGGTTTAGTCCCTGGCAGCTCTGGCAGGTCTGTTTCATTTATATTATTATTCCTCCTATGGGGTTGCAAAGCTCTTCATTTCCTTTGGTCAATTCTTTCACTGGGGTCACAGTGCTCAGCCCAATGGTTGGCTGCAAGCATCCATATCCATATTTGCTAGGAAATAGCTGTATCAGGCTCCTGTAAGCAAGCATTTGTTGGCATCCACAATAGTGTCTGGGTTTGGTGACTGTATAAGGGATGGATCCCTAGGTGGTGCCATCTCTGGATGGCCTTTCCTTCAGTCTCTGCTCCACACTTTGTCTCACTATTTCCTTTAGACAGGAGCATTTCTGCATTAAAAATTTGTAGATGAGTGGGTTGCCCCATCCCCTAACTAGGGGGCTTGTCTAACCTCTAGATATGGTCTGTACAGGTTCCCCCTTCTCTTTGTTGGGCATTTTTACTAATCTCATCCTAGGTAGGTCCTGGGAGCCTCTTGCTTTCATGGCATCTGGGACTTTCTGGTAGCTAACACCTTGTTCCCCATCCCCATTGCTACATACCTCTGGTCAATTTCCTGACCCAATGGTATATATATGTATATCATCCCTGTCTCCTTCCATACCTGATTGTGCCCCCTTCCCCTCCCCCTCTTCTCTTCCTACCAAGTCCCTGCCACCCTCTATCTCCTGTACTTACAGTTTTCTTTAAAGGATCTATTTATTTCATTTTTAAGGCCCTCTATCATATTCCTAAAACCTTTTTTGTTTTGACAGTGTTTTTGTGTAGCCCTGGCTATCCTGGAACTTGCTTGATCTGTAGACCAGCCTGGCCTTGAATTCACAGAGATTAGACTGCCTCTGCTTCTTAAGTGCTGGATTAAAGGCATGCCTCACTACTACCTAGCTTCATAAAGGCTCATTAAGGTCATTGTTCCGTGGTTCAGCTATGTTGAATTTCTCAAGACCTTCTATAGCAGAGTTGCTAGGCTCCAGTGGAATAACATTATCTAAGCTGTTATTAACTGAGTTTTTGAACTATCATCTGGGAAATTAAGATTGTGATTATTGTAAACCTAGTTGCTGATATCTGGGTTTGTCCTTGTTGATTTAGTGATTTATTCCTTGGTTTATGTTGTCCTCTTTTGTTCTTAGGAGAATGTGGTGGTCATGTATTGCCTGGTAGGGAATTCTGGGGCCTTGCTAGGTGTCATCACTGAATGTTCTGGGTTGAATATGTTTCACGTTATTAGGAGCTGTTACTTAGGAATTGGGATGGGGAGAAACATTGTGGAGTGACATTGAGGTCCAGAGGAAGGAAGAAATCTGGGAGTTCTACCAGTATCTTTTTAGTTCTCTGGGAATGGGGTCAGAATGAGGAACAGGTACAACAGTTAGACCGTGACAGAGCTAGGAATGAGACTGAGAGATTGGATATGGAGGGGAGAAGAGGGAGTGAAGATCTGACCTGCATCTCTGACTTATATTCTTCCCTCAGAGCCTTGGCTGTTGAGTTCCTATGAAATGCCTGCTGTAGTTGTAGGCTGGATCAAGGTGAGCGAGTAATAATATTCCTGGATGAGAAGATCTGTCACATCTGCTGGAAATGTGCATAGAGAAGAAGGAGTCTGCCACAGAGCTGTGGATACGACTGGGATATTGGATTTGGAGGAAAGGAGGAAAAAGTGAAGATCTGCAGTTAGCCTACTTGCTTCCTTGGTCAGTATGTCTGTGGGTTCCCGGAGAGTGTGGCCTGTTGAAGTTGGGGGCTAGGGCAAAGGTATTAGTGTGGGGAAGGAAACTGAGAGGGAAATATCTGTATGATCTTTTGAAGAAATTGATCAGAAAGGAAGTCGGTTACACTTTTTTTTTAAAGTAGTAAATTGGATATTTTTAACAGCATGCAGTCTCTAAGGAAAGAAAGAAATTATTACATTTATATTACCAAATGCAGATCTCCTCATATGTAGAGAATGTAACACTTATATATAGCATTTATTAATTAATCTAAGTCAAAAGTTGTTATGGGAAATATTAAAAATGAAAATGAACCTTCCAACTCTCTGTGCTCTCTGCAATAAAATTCTGTAGGCCTTGCCAGCAGAGTCTTGCCCAACACCCGCAAGGGTCCACACGGGACTCCCCACGGGACCCTAAGACCTCTGGTGAGTGGATCACAGTGCCTGCCCCAATCCAATCGCGTGGAACTTGAGACTGCGGTACATAGGGAAGCAGGCTACCCGGGCCTGATCTGGGGCACAAGTCCCTTCCGCTCGACTCGTGACTCGAGCCCCGGGCTACCTTGCCAGCAGAGTCTTGCCCAACACCCGCAAGGGTCCACACAGGACTCCCCACGGGACCCTAAGACCTCTGGTGAGTGGATCACAGTGCCTGCCCCAATCCAATCGCGCGGAACTCGAGACTGCGGTACATAGGGAAGCAGGCTACCCGGGCCTGATCCCTTCCGCTCGACTCGAGACTCGAGCCCCGGGCTACCTTGCCAGCAGAGTCTTGCCCAACACCCTCAAGGGTCCACACAGGACTCCCCACGGGACCCTAAGACCTCTGGTGAGTGGACCACAGTGCCTGCCCCAATCCAATCGCGCGGAACTTGAGACTGTGGTACATAGGGAAGCAGGCTACCCGGGCCTGATCTGGGGCACAAGTCCCTTCCGCTCGACTCGAGACTCGAGCCCCGGGCTACCTTGCCAGCAGAGTCTTGCCCAACACCCGCAAGGGCCCACACGGGACTCCCCACGGGACCCTAAGACCTCTGGTGAGTGGAACACAGCGCCTACCCCAATCCAATCGCGTGGAACTTGAGACTGCGGTACATAGGGAAGCAGGCTACCCGGGCTTGATCTGGGGCACAAACCCCTTCCACTCCACTCGAGCCCCGGCTACCTTGCCAGCTGAGTCGCCTGACACCCGCAAGGGCCCACACAGGATTCCACACGTGATCCTAAGACCTCTAGTGAGTGGAACACAACTTCTGCCAGGAGTCTGGTTCGAACACCAGATATCTGGGTACCTGCCTTGCAAGAAGAGAGCTTGCCTGCAGAGAATACTCTGCCCACTGAAACTAAGGAGAGTGCTACCCTCCAGGTCTGCTCATAGAGGCTAACAGAGTCACCTGAAGAACAAGCTCTTAACAGTGACAACTAAAACAGCTAGCTTCAGAGATTACCAGATGGCGAAAGGCAAACGTAAGAATCCTACTAACAGAAATCAAGACCACTCACCATCATCAGAACGCAGCACTCCCACCCCACCTAGTCCTGGGCACCCCAACACAACCGAAAATCTAGACCCAGATTTAAAAACATTTCTCATGATGATGATAGAGGACATCAAGAAGGACTTTCATAAGTCACTTAAAGATTTACAGGAGAGCACTGCTAAAGAGTTACAGGCTCTTAAAGAAAAGCAGGAAAACACAGCCAAACAGGTGATGGAAATGAACAAAACCATACTAGAACTAAAAGGGGAAGTAGACACAATAAAGAAAACCCAAAGCGAGGCAACGCTGGAGATAGAAACCCTAGGAAAGAGATCTGGAACCATAGATGCGAGCATCAGCAACAGAATACAAGAAATGGAAGAGAGAATCTCAGGTGCAGAAGATTCCATAGAGAACATCGACACAACAGTCAAAGAAAATACAAAATGCAAAAGGATCCTAACTCAAAACATCCAGGTAATCCAGGACACAATGAGAAGAACAAACCTACGGATAATAGGAATTGATGAGAATGAAGATTTTCAACTTAAAGGGCCAGCTAATATCTTCAACAAAATAATAGAAGAAAACTTCCCAAACATAAAAAAAGAGATGCCCATGATCATACAAGAAGCATACAGAACTCCAAATAGACTGGACCAGAAAAGAAATTCCTCCCGACACATAATAATCAGAACAACAAATGCACTAAATAAAGATAGAATATTAAAAGCAGTAAGGGAGAAAGGTCAAGTAACATATAAAGGAAGGCCTATCAGAATTACACCAGACTTTTCACCAGAGACTATGAAAGCCAGAAGAGCCTGGACAGATGTTATACAGACACTAAGAGAACACAAATGCCAGCCCAGGCTACTATACCCGGCCAAACTCTCAATTACCATAGATGGAGAAACCAAAGTATTCCACGACAAAACCAAGTTCACACAATATCTTTCCACGAATCCAGCCCTTCAAAGGATAATAACAGAAAAGAAGCAATACAAGGACGGAAATCACGCCCTAGAACAACCAAGAAAGTAATCATTCAACAAACCAAAAAGAAGACAGCCACAAGAACAGAATGCCAACTCTAACAACAAAAATAAAAGGGAGCAACAATTACTTTTCCTTAATATCTCTTAATATCAATGGACTCAATTCCCCAATAAAAAGACATAGACTAACAGACTGGCTACACAAACAAGACCCAACATTCTGCTGCTTACAGGAAACCCATCTCAGGGAAAAAGACAGACACTACCTCAGAGTGAAAGGCTGGAAAACAATTTTCCAAGCAAATGGACTGAAGAAACAAGCTGGAGTAGCCATTTTAATATCGGATAAAATCGACTTCCAACCCAAAGTTATCAAAAAAGACAAGGAGGGACACTTCATACTCATCAAAGGTAAAATCCTCCAAGAGGAACTCTCAATTCTGAATATCTACGCACCAAATGCAAGGGCAGCCACATTCATTAGAGACACTTTAGTAAAGCTCAAAGCATACATTGCACCTCACACAATAATAGTGGGAGACTTCAACACACCACTTTCTTCAAAGGACAGATCGTGGAAACAGAAACTAAACAGGGACACAGTGAAACTAACAGAAGTTATGAAACAAATGGACCTGACAGATATCTACAGAACATTTTATCCTAAAACAAAAGGATATACCTTCTTCTCAGCACCTCACGGGACCTTCTCCAAAATTGACCATATAATTGGTCACAAAACAGGCCTCAATAGATACAAAAATATTGAAATTGTCCCATGTATCCTATCAGACCACCATGGCCTAAGACTGATCTTCAATAACAACATAAATAATGGAAAGCCAACATTCACGTGGAAACTGAATAACACTCTTCTCAATGATACCTTGGTCAAGGAAGGAATAAAGAAAGAAATTAAAGACTTTTTAGAGTTTAATGAAAATGAAGCCACAACGTACCCAAACCTATGGGACACAATGAAAGCATTTCTAAGAGGGAAACTCATAGCGCTGAGTGCCTCCAAGAAGAAACGGGAGACAGCACATACTAGCAGCTTGACAACACATCTAAAAGCCCTAGAAAAAAAGGAAGCAAATTCACCCAAGAGGAGTAGACGGCAGGAAATAATCAAACTCAGGGGTGAAATCAACCAAGTGGAAACAAGAAGAACTATTCAAAGAATTAACCAAACGAGGAGTTGGTTCTTTGAGAAAATCAACAAGATAGATAAACCCTTAGCTAGACTCACTAAAGGGCACAGGGACAAAATCCTAATTAACAAAATCAGAAATGAAAAGGGAGACATAACAACAGATCCTGAAGAAATCCAAAACACCATCAGATCCTTCTACAAAAGGCTATACTCAACAAAACTGGAAAACCTGGACGAAATGGACAAATTTCTGGACAGATACCAGGTACCAAAGTTGAATCAGGATCAAGTTGACCATCTAAACAGTCCCATATCACCTAAAGAAATAGAAGCAGTTATTAATAGTCTCCCAACCAAAAAAAGCCCAGGACCAGATGGGTTTAGTGCAGAGTTCTATCAGACCTTCAAAGAAGATCTAATTCCAATTCTGCACAAACTATTTCACAAAATAGAAGTAGAAGGTACTCTACCCAACTCATTTTATGAAGCCACTATTACTCTGATACCTAAACCACAGAAAGATCCAACAAAGATAGAGAACTTCAGACCAATTTCTCTTATGAATATCGATGCAAAAATCCTCAATAAAATTCTCGCTAACCGAATCCAAGAACACATTAAAGCAATCATCCATCCTGACCAAGTAGGTTTTATTCCAGGGATGCAGGGATGGTTTAATATACGAAAATCCATCAATGTAATCCATTATATAAACAAACTCAAAGACAAAAACCACATGATCATCTCGTTAGATGCAGAAAAAGCATTTGACAAGATCCAACACCCATTCATGATAAAAGTTTTGGAAAGATCAGGAATTCAAGGCCCATACCTAAACATGATAAAAGCAATCTACAGCAAACCAGTAGCCAACATCAAAGTAAATGGAGAGAAGCTGGAAGCAATCCCACTAAAATCAGGGACTAGACAAGGCTGCCCACTTTCTCCCTACCTTTTCAACATAGTACTTGAAGTATTAGCCAGAGCAATTCGACAACAAAAGGAGATCAAGGGGATACAAATTGGAAAAGAGGAAGTCAAAATATCACTTTTTGCAGATGATATGATAGTATATATAAGTGACCCTAAAAATTCTACCAGAGAACTCCTAAACCTGATAAACAGCTTCGGTGAAGTAGCTGGATATAAAATAAACTCAAACAAGTCAATGGCCTTTCTCTATACAAAGAATAAACAGGCTGAGAAAGAAATTAGGGAAACAACACCCTTCTCAATAGTCACAAATAATATAAAATATCTTGGCGTGACTCTAACTAAGGAGGTGAAAGATCTGTATGATAAAAACTTCAAATCTCTGAAGAAAGAAATTAAAGAAGATCTCAGAAGATGGAAAGATCTCCCATGCTCATGGATTGGCAGGATCAACATTGTAAAAATGGCTATCTTGCCAAAAGCAATCTACAGATTCAATGCAATCCCCATCAAAATTCCAACTCAATTCTTCAACGAATTGGAAGGAGCAATTTGCAAATTTGTCTGGAATAACAAAAAACCTAGGATAGCAAAAAGTCTTCTCAAGGATAAAAGAACTTCTGGCGGAATCACCATGCCAGACCTAAAGCTTTACTACAGAGCAATTGTGATAAAAACTGCATGGTACTGGTATAGAGACAGACAAGTAGACCAATGGAATAGAATTGAAGATCCAGAAATGAACCCACACACCTATGGTCACTTGATCTTCGACAAGGGAGCTAAAACCATCCAGTGGAAGAAAGACAGCATTTTCAACAATTGGTGCTGGCACAACTGGTTGTTATCGTGTAGAAGAATGCGAATCGATCCATACTTATCTCCTTGTACTAAGGTCAAATCTAAGTGGATCAAGGAACTTCACGTAAAACCAGAGACACTGAAACTTATAGAGGAGAAAGTGGGGAAAAGCCTGGAAGATATGGGCACAGGGGAAAAATTCCTGAACAGAACAGCAATGGCTTGTGCTGTAAGATCGAGAATCGACAAATGGGACCTAATGAAACTCCAAAGTTTCTGCAAGGCAAAAGACACCGTCAATAAGACAAAAAGACCACCAACAGATTGGGAAAGGATCTTTACCTATCCTAAATCAGATAGGGGACTAATATCCAACATATATAAAGAACTCAAGAAGGTGGACTTCAGAAAATCAAATAACCCCATTAAAAAATGGGGCTCAGAACTGAACAAAGAATTCTCACCTGAGGAATACCGAATGGCAGAGAAGCACCTGAAAAAATGCTCAACATCCTTAATCATCAGGGAAATGCAAATCAAAACAACCCTGAGATTCCACCTCACACCAGTCAGAATGTCTAAGATCAAAAATTCAGGTGACAGCAGATGCTGGCGAGGATGTGGAGAAAGAGGAACACTCCTCCATTGTTGGTGGGAGTGCAGGCTTGTACAACCACTCTGGAAATCAGTCTGGCGGTTCCTCAGAAAACTGGACATAATACTACCGGAGGATCCAGCAATACCTCTCCTGGGCATATATCCAGAAGATGCCCCAACAGGTAAGAAGGACACATGCTCCACTATGTTCATAGCAGCCTTATTTATAATAGCCAGAAGCTGGAAAGAACCTAGATGCCCCTCAACAGAGGAATGGATACAGAAAATGTGGTACATCTACACAATGGAGTACTACTCAGCTATTAAAAAGAATGAATTTATGAAATTCTTAGCCAAATGGATGGACCTGGAGGGCATCATCCTGAGTGAGGTAACACATTCACAAAGAAACTCACACAATATGTACTTACTGATAAGTGGATATTAGCCCCAAACCTAGGATACCCAAGATATAAGATATAATTTGCTAAACACATGAAACTCAAGGAGAATGAAGACTGAAGTGTGGACACTATGCCCCTCCTTAGATTTGGGAACAAAACACCCATGGAAGGAGTTACAGAGACGGAGTTTGGAGCTGAGATGAAAGGATGGACCATGTAGAGACTGCCATAGCCAGGGATCCACCCCATAATCAGCATCCAAACGCTGACACCATTGCATACACTAGCAAGATTTTATTGAAAGGACGCAGATGTAGCTGTCTCTTGTGAGACTATGCCGGGGCCCAGCAAACACAGAAGTGGATGCTCACAGTCAGCTAATGGATGGATCATAGGGCTCCCAATGGAGGAGCTAGAGAAAGTAGCCAAGGAGCTAAAGGGATCTGCAACCCTATAGGTGGAACAACATTATGAGCTAACCAGTACCCCGGAGCTCTTGACTCTAGCTGCATATATATCAAAAGATGGCCTAGTCGGCCATCACTGGAAAGAGAGGCCCATTGGACTTGCAAACTTTATATGCCCCAGTACAGGGGAATACCAGGGCCAAAAAGGGGGAGTGGGTGGGCAGGGGAGTGGGGGTGGGTGGATATGGGGGACTTTTGGTATAGCATTGGAAATGTAAATGAGTTAAATACCTAATAAAAAATGGAAAAAAAAATAAAATTCTGTAATCGGTGGTCCCACATTCTAGTAACCGAGTAAATAAAAACTCTTGAAGCTTATAATTAACCAATCAGATTTATATATCAATAAATTCTCAATTTACAATATGCCAATAGAATAATTTCAAAGCCAATTGATAATGATAAAAGCTTTATTCCAATTATTCTAACTTTATGATGTCATAACTACTTGTGACTGGTTAAAGCCACCACACTGGTTTATGTCCATCTACCTCCATTTTGGTCTTCCTCTCCCTCGCCTGAGTAGCTCCCTGTCTCTGCAACTCTTTGCTCCTCCTTCCTTTTCCTTGTCCAATCACAGGCCTCCTGCTGCACTAATGTAATTGGATAGGGAAAATCCTACAACAAAATGGAAACTTTTTTTTTTTGAGGTGAAAATTTCACTTATTCTATATTGGTATTCATTTGAACAAGTACAATTACATTTTAAAACATTTTTATTAGGTATTTTTTCATTTACATTTCAAATGATATCCTGAAAGTCCCCTATACCCTCCCCCTGCCCCACTCCCCTTCTTGTCCCTGTTACTGGGGCATATAAAGTTTGCTAGACAAAAGGCCTCTCTTCCAAATGATGGCCAACTAGGCCATTTTCTGCTACATATGCAGCTAAAGGCATGAGCTCTGGGGGTACTGGTTAGTTCATATTGTTGTCCCCCCTATAGGGTTGCAGGCCACGTCAGCTAATTGGGTACTTTCTCTAGCTCCTCCATTGGGGTCCCTGTGTTCCATCCAATAAATGACTGTGAGCATCCACTTCTGTATTTGTCAGGCACGGGCATTGCCTCCCCAAAGACAGCTATGCAACAAAAAAGACAAGAAATATAATTTTCTGATCTCCTGGTATCCTGGAATGCTTAAAAATATTATAAAGTCCTGTATCTACTTAAAATAATCTAATAGAGATGAATAAATGATAGAGGCAGAGAAGTAAATGAAATATAATTTGCCACATGTCTTGAAGCTAGGCAACAAATACATAAAGAGATTCTTTTTTGAGTATGTTAAAAATGTTCACAATAATACTACTTTTAAAAAAACCATCTACTCATTAAAAAGTCATCTTATTAAGTAATGTTGGAAATATATCAAATTGTTTAAATATGAGTAGGTTAAAGACTTCATCTATATAATAGACATGTATAGATAGATGAGACAAAGAGAGATGCTTTTTCTCAGAGCATACTTAATATATATAAGAGATATGTGATAAGCTGTTGGATGATGTTTTGTAGTACTCTCTGAATATCAGAGAATTGACCATCATGAAGGAGATTTATTTAACTCATTGTCAGGATGCTAGATATTTAAGACAGAGGTTACATCTAGTGAAGGCTTTGCATTATATGATGTGGGGAATAGGGGTGTAGGGGAAGAGAGGGAAGGGAGAGAGCTCGCATCAGGTCAAAGTTCCTGTGCTCTGGCCAGGCAGATGCGGGAGGACTGCTGGATGCTTTCCACTTGACCCCAGGTGGACATCTAAGCCACTGACCCCACATGTCTGGGGGTGGAAAAGGGGCAGCCCCCCAATACTAGGGGCCCTGGGGTGACACCCTCGGCCTGAAGAAATGTGAGAGAGGGTAAAGGGAGAGAGGTTCCCATGCAGGCAAGAGTCCTTAGTCCGGTCTGTGGCTAGAGTACAGGAAAGCCTTCTGATAGGAGATTAGGCACAGCTCATAAGGAGAAAGCCTATCCCATCTTCCAAGCACAGGGAGCCTTTATGAACAGAGAAAAATCTATGGTTTTAGAGCTTTAGTATAGAACGGCAGAGGGAAAGAGAAAAGGTAAAAAGAGACAGAGAGATGGGCCATGGCCAAGAGGAGGGAAAGGAGAAAGAGAGAGAAAGAGGAAAGGCTAGAGAGTAAGAAGTTAGAGAAAGAGAGCAAGGAGAGAAAGAGTGAGAGGAGAGAGCGAGGTGGGGCAAAACAGCCCCTCTTATGGTGGGCTGTTATATTGGTGGTGCAAGGTAACTGTGAGGAGTCTAGCCTGAAGGTCAGATTCTTGGGACATTGTCTACATGGGGGCTGTGGGGGCGGTAACTTCAACAGGAGCTAGGAGTCCAGGAGACATGAGGGAATGCCTACCATCCCATGTAGTTGAATTATCACGACTGGGTTTATCTAGGGTTCACAACTTCAGCTCGACTGGAGACCAGCCTGTCTGTGCATAGCCCATTGCCCCACAATATGACATGGGAAAAGCTAGACAGGCAAATGGGGAAGTGAGCCAAGAAAGTGGAGCTTGGCTTGCTTTCTAACAACCTCTTCCCCAGGTAACTAATTTAGTCAGCTGAGAGCTGCATAAGCACCCCTTACTGACCTAAATCTTCTTAAAGGTCTCTGTGCCTTTCAGTGCTATAGACAAATTTCATGTGAAATAATGAATATTTTGAAAAGGATAAACCACACCCAAAGACTAGAATGCAGGATATAAATTCATTTTATATTTATTTATAAGAATTTATATAATATTGTATAACATGTATTTAAGTGAGAACATGAAAAGAAATAAAATTTTGGAAAATAATAATACAAGAAGAATGAACTTTGTGGAAATTTTCTAAGCTATTATTCTATGTGGGTTTTAAATTTAGTTTAAACAATTTAGCATATATATATATATATGTATATATGTATATATATGTATATATACATACATATGTATGTATATATACATATATATTTATATAAAATCATTTGACAACTAAGATTAACTATAAATTACTGCATAGATTTTATGATGTACATTTATTATTGTGTGCCTCCAAAATCATGTTGCCTATTTTTTCCATTTAAATATTATTTTACATATTTTCGTCTCTATCTTTCTGTCTTTCTCTTTTTCTCTATGTGTGTGTACATGTGTGCACTCATGAGCAAGTGTACAACAAATTACCCATGTTATTCATGCAGATTTGTAGCTGGTTCTCTCCATCTGATGGTGTGCCTGGTGTTAGGTGCCCAGGCTTAGCAGCATGCACCCTTACCCACTATGCCATCTCAGAAACCATTTCACTTTTTATTTTCTTCTAGACATGAGTGTTGTGTAGTTAGCTCTGAGGTCTCTATTAATTTCTTTCATATGTGTATTGGAATACAACATATCTTTTTGCCATGTCTCTTCGTATTCAGGACATAAATATAAAGATGAGTATCCATGTTTTAGAAGAATGATCATTACTATGTTGCTTGCTTTCTCAGGTTCTATACAAACACTTCTCTACCAGGATATGAGGGTAAAATGACAGTCTGTGTTATCTCACTGGATTGAGGGCATATTTTTTTATTGATAATTAAACTGTATGGGGAGTGTGTTTTAACTTGGCATGCCACACCAGCTTTCTTGGAGATGGTCACATTCTGACTGAGTATATACTTTAGGTGAGGTTGAAATAAACTATAGCCCAGTTTGAACAAAAGAAGAAATAAATAGAATCAATATTTATAATGTGCCCAGTGATTGAATAGGAAGATGTACAATGGAACCTGTAAAATAAGCCTTTTAATTTATTTTTTAAATTTTTTGAAATATTTTAATGGCATCTATGTGACTATGCACGAAGATAGTAGGACAAAAGTGATGGCTTCAAGACTTTTGATTATTTCAAAAATGTTTAATTTTTCAATATACTTTTTCTAGCCAATACTGTGATTAATTTTGCTTTCTAAGAGTGTGTGAGCTTAATAGGAACTTCACAGTAATAAAACAAAGTATTTTTGCAGTCACTTGATATAAATGTGGCTCTCAGGCACCACTAAAAATCTCCATCACAAAACTTTCAGGTTTCTAAATGGAAGATTGTGTATTATATGCTAGAGGTCTCATTAGGTAATCGATTATGTATAATTCCTTTTCAGAAAGCACACAAAAGATTTTGTTCTCTGCTTGAGAGCATGATCTTCTGAGTATATGCCAGTCCAGTTTCTATTCATTGGGTTTGGTCAGAGGTTCTTCTATCAGGTTTCCTTCAAGTTTGTTCAACTAACAAAAGGATTTTTCACTTGTAATTAATGGGCCCTGTCCCCCTCCTCACAAGTCTCCCCATTATGCTTCTTTCTTGAAGCTATTTGCTCTGCTTTCTTTTTTCCATGGCTATATCTGCTTGCATATAAAATAGAAGTTTCAAACATTCTTTGTTATGGGTAATTCTAATAGTTTGGAAAAAATTATTTTCCTTAAATTTGAAAAGCAGATGATTTATTTCTTGACACTTTCTATATATGCTATAATTTTTATCATAATGTACATTTTAATTGCCCCAAATCTTGACAGTTGTTAATCCACCAAGATTGTGAAGAATTCTGTACTAACTTATTGTCTGTACAAACTTATTGAATTGTTGTTCCTTCATTTTATGAATTCTATGTGTAATTGAATTTTTTATCACATTCAGAACTTTTGAGAAAATAAAAATGAAACAATTATTTCAGAATCATTAAAAACAAAAGATTCAATTCTAAATCAATTAGAACTCACTTTCCAGCAAATTGAACCAAAATATTTACATGTTGATGGCATGTAGCTGCACATTACTTCCTGTGCCTTAGCATGTACATACAGGTATTTGAAGATCATCTAAGGAATCTAAAGATACACACCTTATCAAAAAACCTACAGAAATCTCTCCACAGCTTTCATGAGGAAAAGATGTTCATAACACAACCATTCTAATTCTATATGTCTAGAGAAATATGACAGAGGCTCATAACATCTCACACGCGCTATTGTCTCCCCAGCAAGAGCACACGCATGAGAAACTGGATCCTTCTGCAGCAACTTTATTACACCAGTTTCAACATGAAGAGGAAGACCCCAAGCACCAAAAAGGCGCTGCTTATATACACCTTAGTGTGGCATGTCCACACCTGATTGGCTGCTCTCCCAGAGCCTCATCACCACGCCCATCCTGGGCCGTGACTTGGCACGAAAACACTCTCGCACATGCGCACATTGCTTGTTTACCAATTAGGCCACACAGGCACAGCGGAAACTGCTTCCCACAATAACGTATTTCTTTTTTTATTTTTACTAGGTATTTTCCTCATTTACTTTTCCAATGCTATCCCAAAAGTCCCCCATTCCCCCCCACCCCTACCCACTCACTCCCACTTCTTGGCCCTGGAGTTCCCCTGTATTGAAGCATCTAAACTTTGCAAAAACAATGGGCCTCTCTTTCCACTGATGGCCGACTAGGCCATCTTTTGATACATATGCAGCTAGAGATACAAGCTCTGGGGAGGTACTGGTTAGTTCATATTGTTGTTCTACCTATAGGGTTACAGACCCCTTTTGCTCCTTGGGTACTTTCTCTAGCTCCTCCATGGGGGGCCCTGTGATCCATCCAATAGCTGACTGTGAGCATACACTTCTGTGTTTGCTAGGCCCCGGCATAGCCTCACAAGAGACAGCTACATATTTTTTAAAGGATAAAAATATACTACTAATAAACCTGTAAAAGTTAATTGCTGATAGAAAAGTTACCTTGTGTTTAATCAAGCATTCATTTATTTATTCATTAAAATACACATGTAATTCATACATACAAGGGTTTTTACACATAATAGAAAAATATTTAGGTGTATTGAAACATTCTATACATGTTTCTGTGAGTTGGGAATGAGAAAATCTGGACCAAATTTGACTTGAATCACCCAGCAAAGGCTTTAGGATCAAACTGAAAGGTTTAGAAGCTAATCATACAGAGTGCTAATGAACACAGGAGTTTGCCGCCTTATAAATGTTATAATGTGGTATAGAAATGTTTGATCTCTTACCAAAGTCTGTTAAAGTAACTTTTTGTAGCTGTAACAGGGATGTTGAAATCTGTATTACAACAATACAGATATTGTTGCAAAAGAGACTTCTATATAAATACTACCATGTGATAATAAAGTAAAACTTAAACAGCTTCATACCTAAGAACTAAGAACAAAGTAAAACCAAAGAAAATGTTGCAAAGAATCATTGAAGTTCCTATCATTTAAATAAGCTTTTAACGTTATCTGTCCATAGCTAAATTTTTCTAGATTCAACAAAAGAGGAAGATATCGTTTTGTGGATTAGTGAAACCAATAGATAAAACAGGTATGTAGAGAAACAAGTTTGCAATGACACGATTCAGGTGGTTGAGGCAGGAGGATTATAAGTAGTATTGACATAAATCACAGTTCTCACATCAAAGAAATCAAGAGACAGATTATCTTTGTGACAGTTGCGAATGACCATAACTCAGGAACATGTACTCAGGCTACTCAGAGTATCATGATCCGATAAGGTAAGAGTTCATTGATGTTTTTATTAGTAGTATATTAAAAGAAAGTCAGAAATTCACAAATCAAGGTGCTTTCCAAATTCATTGTTGGAAACTTCAGGTAGTATGGGTCACAACAAAACAAGGAGTTTCTGCTGAAGATATTCTAGTTTGGGGACTTGTTGAAAGGTAGTGGTCTGTTTAATATATACCAAGAATTCACAGATGATATTCACAAACATGTTAGATTAGACAAAGTGGTGCTCAAAGGAGATAAGGATAGATTGTCTTATGATATTTACTTCTGTGACAAAACCAAACAGTTACCAATATCAACTCAGAGACAAAGGGTTTATTTATTTTATAGCTTCTATTCTGTTATCCAGGGCACTCAGTGCAGGAACTCGGGGCAGGATACTGGAGGCAGGGACTTATGTAGAGGCCATAATGGAGTTCTCATCCAGAACTTCCTGCAAAGAGGTAATACTACCCACATGAAAATTAGTTTAATTCAAGAAATCACCCATAATCCTGTGCATGTGCCCATATGATGATGGCATTTTCTCAATTGAGGTTCCCTCACTCAAAATGCCTCAAGACTATGTCAAGTTGACATAAAACTAGCCATTACAAAACTCAAGGTAATTTTGCTCTCAATTTGCAGTATTCCAGCTTTCTATAATTAGCCATCCTAATTAATCATCCATGTAGAATCATTAACACTGATTTTTTTTTCAGTTCACAATAGCAACACATTTTCTCAAGGAGAAAGAGAGGAAGAGGAGGGGAGAGAAGCAGAAAGAAACAAAGAGAGATATTATCTGTTCATACTACATTTCCAGTCTGTTCTGTTGGAAGCAACGAAAACTGCTTGCCATTAGTTAGAGAGATTAACACTAGTGTGATGAAAATATATGAATATTTTATAGAAGAAAGACAAAAGAGAGTTCAGGAGAGCTGATTAGTACAAGGAAATGAAAACCTGTGAGAAAATTAGATCTCTATTTTTGAAAGAAAAGCTGATTTATTTTAATCTCTAAATTATCTCACCGACTCTTGGTTGGTCTGCACTGCTTCTTTCTTCTACTCTCCTCTCCTCTCCTCTCCTCTCCTCTCCTCTCCTCTCCTCTCCTCTCCTCTCCTCTCCTCTCCTCTCCTCTCCTCTCCTCTCCTCTCCTCTCTCCTCTCTCCTCCTCCTCCTCTCTCCTCCTCCTCCTCCTCCTCCTCCTCCTCCTCCTCCTCTTCTTCTTCCTCCTCCTCCTCCTCCTCCTCCTCCTCTTTCTTCTTCTTCTTCTTCTTCTTCTTCTTCTTCTTCTTCTTCTTCTTCTTCTCTCTCTCTCTCTCTCTCTCTCTCTCTCTCTCTCTCTCTCTCTCTCTCTCTCTCTCTCTCTCTCCTCTTACCTGAAAAATCAGCCTTTTCTGCATTGAGATTATTTTTTCTTTGTGGTATTGATATTACATGGTTCTGATTTCAGTTCTGCAGCTTTTTTGTTAGCTAATTGGTATGCTATAGAGGGATAAAATAGCTGAAAGAAGAGTGTGTGTGTGTGTGTGTGTGTGTGTGTGTGTGTTTTCCTGTTAGAGGCATAGGGTGGTCTAGGATAAAAGGAAGCAATGGGCTAATCTTCTAAAACCTGTGTAGAACACAAACATGCAAGTGAAATAGGACAGAGAGTTTGTCTGTAAACAAGGGAAAGCAGAAAGTAATTTAGAGGGCCTGGATAAACTGGAGACCATAAGTACAGGGAAGAACAATATTTCTTCTGAAGTCTGGTTTGTTGGCATAGCAAACATATTTGTTGATCAAGACATTTTTAAATAATGTGACAACAGTAATAAATGGAAAATCCTTACGCATGCCTTTATTAAGTAACTTTAGCAGTGAAGGGCAGGCAATTTAAAGAACGTTGTTTTGTGCATCCTTACCTGATAAAACAACAAGAACAACAACATAACCTTGTATAAGGTTAGTATGCAAAGACTTTACCTAGGCAGCTACACTTACCTTTTTTTTTCAATTTCATTTGTATTCTACCTATTTTAATGATGCAAATACATTTTTATTGGTTATTTTATTTATTTACATTCCAAATGTTGTCCCCATTCCCTTTTTCACCTCTGCAACCTCCCTATTCTATCCCCCTTCTTCCCTGCCTCTTCCCTTTGTGGAAGACATTCATAATGTTATAAAACAAACGGTCCATAAAAGCTTATTTTTTAATTAGCCAGTCCCCCAACAATTATATTTTATTCAAAATTGGATATAATTCTTTAAATAAGAGTCTATAAACGGTTGTAAAGAAAAACACAGTCCTTATATTTGGAGGTCAATTTGTAGAAGTAGAATAAATTGTATTGAGTGAGGTAACGCTGATCCAGAGAGACAAACAGTGCAGATTCTCACTCATCTGTGGTTCTTAGTCCCAAATCTTCAGATGTGTATATACAAAATAGAGTAAATAAAAGAAATAGCAGTAAATAACATTAATAATGTTGCAAAATCTATAAAGAATTATTTTATGTTTACCTAAAATCATACATACTATATGTAAATGTATGTGTAATAAACTTGCTCCATATACATATATGTGCATATATATATATGTACACACACACACACACACACACACACACACACACACATATATATATATATATATATATATATATATATATATATATATATATAATGAAGTTATACCTCTTAGGATGTTAATGCATCCCTTATGGGCCATAAGATGTCTAACAAAATCTACAGTACTAGGCATGAACAACATGCCAAATTGTTTTTAAGGGATCCCAGGAGTCTCAAACTAATATAGGCTATGGCTGTTGCCTTTAGTGACTTTCAAAGAGGTTGAACATAAGTTATTATTTATGCAAACATCATGTACTTTGGATAGAGGACTGATAAGTATCAAGCTGGATGTGACCTGAAAGCAACCACCCTGAGAACTAGCTATTGCAATACTGAAATTTGCCATGTGAGCTGCCAATCAAGGGAAGGAATTCTGAGGAGAGAGAGAGAGGGAGAGGGAGAGAGAGAAATGAACTCTAATATCAAGTGATTAGGTTTGAAGACATATACATTTAGGTAACACTTGTC
Source organism: Mus musculus (assembly GCF_000001635.26). Classification (NCBI taxonomy): domain Eukaryota; kingdom Metazoa; phylum Chordata; class Mammalia; order Rodentia; family Muridae; genus Mus; species Mus musculus. Next base: position 15,577,590 of record NC_000086.7, on the reverse strand, counting down.
TGGCTCAGCAGGTTGTGGTGTGTGTATATACACACACACATATATACATATATATGTATACATATGTATACATATGTATAGATATGAGGGGTTATATGAAGGGGGTTTAATAGTTTGATGAGGAGATCTAGGAAATGATTATACATGTAATGGTGTGTATCTATAAATGTTTGTACTATGTGCATGCCTAGTGCCTGCAAAGGTAAGAAGCTATTGGATCCCCTATTACTGGAATTATATATATTTGTGAACCAATATTTTGTTTCTAGAAATTAAACCCATATCTTCTGAAAGAGCAACAAGTGTTCTTAAATGATGAACCACCTCTCTAGCTCTGGATATAATTATATTTTAATTTTTAAAATTGCAACATAAGTTTATATTTGTTCTAAAATAGAAGCCAAAATGTTGTGCCAATTAATCTAAGATATGGTCAATATCCAGTAACTTCTTATCTTTTTTTAAATGCAAAAATAATTTTATCATCATTGGAAGAATGGTCTGGGTCATTGATAGCAGTTTCCTTCTGTGTACACAAAAATATGTCAAATTAATACTTGCAGAATTAACAATTAACAAGAAAAATGGAAACCATAACGGTTAGAACTATGCTTATGTTTCTCCTGAAGTGATGCAATAAAACGTACACAGACAACATACAGTGGTAAACTCAACATAATGGTGACCTTGAAAATTACCAGGGCTGTAGATCTTACTTCTAATTATCAGGAAATATAGGGAGTGGTAAAACAAATTAAATCACCATGGGAAAGGAAATAGTTGAAAAGGAAGGAAAATATTTTATTAGCCTATATTAATTTTACAGAGGTTTCATTTTGACTACTTGATCTATTCACCCTTTCTGATACTTTTTCTGACTCCTTTCTCCTTCCATATCTCTAATAGTTCCCTTTGCAGAAAGTGGAAGATCCCAACAATAATTAGCCTTTTTAAAACTAAATTGATGTCACTGAAAGAGGAGGATATGACAGCTGTTATAGCTTAAAAGACTTCAGATTTCATAAATAATTGGAATGTGCATTTACGTTTTAATAAACCATCTGTAGAATACATGCACTGGGGACCACGGTAAAGTTGAATACAGATCGTGTTTTGTATATCACTATGAATCAATTAATTTTATTAAATTTACAATATTATGGTTATGTAGTACTATGTCTTCCTTAGAGTTACAAAATGTAGTTTTTTCCAATGAAATCTCATGAAGTTACAATTTATTTTTAAATACTGCACTCAGAAGACAAACGTATTAACATTTGTTTACTTCCATTTTTTCTAAATATTCTCTGGATTTGAAAGTCTTCAATGCAATGAAGGAGGCAATATTTTCTGAGCTATAAATTCTGATATGTAAATAAGTATCAGACAAATAAGAAAACCTGGGAATAAACACAACAAATATTAGTTTCATTTTGTTTTCTCTGTCAATAAACCTATAATCTTCCAGATTGTTGAATAAGCACAGATGAGCATGAATGAACAGCACAGAGAGCTCTGGAATTGTATTTTTCCATTTAAAATCAGTTTGCATTACTTTCTTACTAAAAGCATAAAACACAATGGTTTCCATTTTATTAAATGTTTTATGTTCAGTTTTCCCAAAATAGAAAGTGAAACAGGCCTGGAATTCTAAAATCTTTTGCAAAACTTAATGTGCTATGAACATTGGTGTTCATTATTCTGTTTACTAAAATTTTTAGGTATGTCATTGGTGGTTACAATCTGGAACTGTGTAAACATTTTGGAGAGAATCTATATATACATTTGTGGAATGCACATTTAGTCTTAATGCAAGAAGACTTCTATCTTATTTTCATTTCTTTCATTGGTCGTTTTACAATCTGGAACTACATAAATGTTTTGGAGAGAATTCCTAGTTAAATTTGTGGAATCTGTATTTAGTCTTAATGCAAGAAGACTCTTCTATTATTTTTATTTCTTTCATTGGTTGTTTTATAATCTGGAACTACATAAATGCTTTGTAGAGAATCCCTAGTTAAATTTGTAGAATCTGCACTTAGTCTTAATGCAAGAAGACTCCTCTATTACTTTCATTTCTGTTGCAGTAGAGGCATACCCTGGGAAAAGAGATTTTTTTTATGTTTTATCTATCTATCTATCTATCTATCTATCTATCTATCTATCTATCTATCTATCTATCTACCTATCTATCTACCTATCTATCTATCTACTTATTTACTTATTTATTTACACTCCAGATTTTATCCCCCCATCCACCGTCCAACTGTTCCACATCCCATATCTCCTTCCTACCCACTTTCTCCATGAAGATGTCCCCACCCCACCCCCAATGCCACCCCTCAACCAATCAGACCTCTAAACTCCCTGGGGCCTCCAGCCTTTTGAAGGTTAAGTGTATCTCTCTGACTGAACCCAGACCTGGCTTTCCTCTGCTGTATATGTGTTGGAGGCTTCATATCAGCTGGTGTATGCTGCCTGGTTGGTGGTCCAGTGTTTGAGAGATCTTAGAGGTCCAGGTTGACGGAGACTACTGGTCCTCCTACAGGGTTGCCCCCCTCCTCAGCTTCTACTAGCCTTTCCCTAATTCAATCACAGGGGTCAGCAGCTTCTCTCCATTGGCTGGATACAAATATCTGCATCTGACTCTTTAACTGCTCGTTGGGTCTTCTGGTGGGCAGTCACAATAGGTCACTTTTTGTGAGCATCCCATAACCTTAGTAATAGTATCAGACCTGGGGACCTCCCCTTGAGCTGGATCCCACTTTGGGCCTGTCACTGGACCTTCTTTTCCACAGGCTCCTCTCCATTGCCATCCCTGCAGATCTTTCAGACAGGAACAATTATGGATCAGAATTTGACTCTAGTATGGCAACCACTTTCTCACTTGATGCCATGTCTTTATGCTGGAAGTGGGCTCCACAAGTTCCCTCTCTCCACTGTAGGACATTTCATCTAAGGTCCCTCCCTTTGAGTCATGAAAGTATTTCACCTCCCAGGTAGCTGGTGCATTCTGGAGGGGCCCCCAACATCCTTCCTCCTGAGGTTACCAATTTCCACTCTTTCTGCTGGCCCTCGGGGCTTCAGTCCTTTTCACCCACCCAATACCAAATCAGATCCCTCTCTTTCCTCCCACTGTCCACTTTCTCTCCCAGGTCCCTCTCTCTCCACCTGTGATTATTTTCTCATCCCTCCCCAGTGGGGCTGAGACATCCTGACTTGGGCCCTTCAGCTTGTTTAGCTTTATAACTCATACCCAAAAGGACATGCATGGCATATACTCATTAATAAGTGGATATTATCCAAAAAATATACTGAATACCAAAGATACAGTCCACAGAACTCAAAAAGGAAAAAGAGAACTTAAGGAAGAAAGTGTATAATTTGGAATATAATTCCAGAATCATATAATTCATCATGATGGTGAAGGTGAGTCTGTACAAGTCAAGTTCATCAACTTCTATCAGTAGCCTACACATCTAGAAGTTGAGAGAAAGGGAATAATATTTGGAAACAGGTTACAAAATTCCAAAGCCCATGCCCATTAACATACTTCCTCTAGTAAGTCTCTATCCTCCCTGAACAGTGTCACCAGCTGGAGAAAATGTGTATAAAGAATTGAGCCTATGGAGGATAATTCACATTCAAACCACAACAATTTCTAAGACTTGAGTTCAAGGCTTTTATATCCTGTTACCACCATTTTCAATTCATGAACTTTGTTTTCCCAATGGAAGATTCAGTTAGTTGTTAATTTTTGTTGTTGTTTTTGTCCAGAAATACATGGTCCATGTGATTTAAAAGAGAAGTGAGTTGGATATTGTCTTGTGCATTTAGTCTTGATGCAAGAAGAATTCTGTCTTATTTCATTTCTGTTGTAGTAGTAACATACTTTACCAAAAGAAAATTTAAGGGAAAAGGAGTGTAATTTGTCTTACAGTTCTAGAATCATGAAATATATAGGAGGAGTGAGTCAGCATGCTTTATCACCCCACAATTGCCCACACATGCACAGCAGACACTTCTGCATTCACTAACTCCAGAACCTGCCTGATACCTTGAGACAGAGCATGTGACAGACAGCCAATTAGCTGGTGCCTGCTGCACAGGATGAGCTGTTACGGATCAAGGGGTTGTAGGGAGGGGGTACAAAGGCACTCCTCACTATTACAATAAATGAGTAAAGATCATAGCCCAAATTATAATGTACAAATCACGTATTTTATTGTCACAATTGAGAATACATAGCAAGGAAGGCAAAAGGAAAGAGTCACAGTAGGTTTGTATCCCTAGATTGGGATACAAGTACTAGAAGGACTACAATGCATAAGCATGAGTTAAGCAACGGTCTTGTCTCTTTTCACTCTATTGGTCTTTTAGGCTTTAAATGCAACCTAAACACATACATATTATTTAATAGAGGCATTCAAAACCAACTTTACTATAAATTGTTACCTAGTTGTAGAACATTTTTCTTGAGTAAATACTATGGTTTAATTTAGTTCATGCTGATATTTCTTTAATATTTCTAGACAGTTTCTGTTGCCATTCTTTTTCATGATGACACACCTAGTTGATGAATTAAGTCACTGAAACTTAAACTCCTATAGCTATGGAAGCAGGAGATTTAAACTTTTGATAAACTGTCTATATTACACAAGTCTCATGACAACTAATAGTGAAATTGTGAAATGTGTACAGCAAAACAACTAAAAGAAAATTCCATTTTTCATGCTGGTGAGTATGTTAGTTTATGACTTTATGTTGAGAAATATTCCTAACTGCAGCAATGACATCTTACATTGAACTAAGCAGTTATGTTAATGTACTGTCAGTTAAGATACTTCAGTTGATGCCAAAAGTAACCATGTACTGTAAATTTCTAGAGGCAATTATGGTACAATACAAATACAGACATAAACATAGATGATTAGATGACATTGTCCCAGGAGCAACATATGCTAATTTCATGACACTAACTTGACCATGTCTATAAAGATACATATCACTATTACAAGGGAACATTACTCACAGTTGCATCAGTTTTTCTTTTCTTTATTTTTCATTTATTGGATATTTTATTTTTTTCTATTTTGAATATTATCCCATTCCCAGTTTCCCCACAAAAAGCTCCCTATCCCATCCCTTCTCCCTCTGCTTCTATTAAGGTTCTTTCCACCACTTCCACCCACTCTTGCTTCCATGCCCTGGCATTCCTCTACACTGGGACATCTAGCCTTCACAGGACCAAGAGCCTTTCCTCTCATTGATGACAAACAAGGCCATCCTCTGCTATATATGTGGCTAGAGTCATGGGTCCCTCCATGTATACTCTTTGGTTGGTGGTTTATTCCCTGGGAGCTCTGGAGGTGGTCTGTTTCTTTGTTATTTTTGTTTTTCCTATTGGGTTGCAAACCCCTTCAACTCCTTCAGTCCTTTCTCTAACCCCTCTATTGGGGATCCAGTGGTCAGTGTAATGGTTGGCTGTGAGCCTCCATATCTGTATTTGTCAGTCTCTGGCAGAGGATCTCAGGAGACAGTTATATCAGGCTCCTGTCAGCATGCATTTCTTGGCATCCACAATAGTGTCTGGGTTTGGTGACTGTATATGGGATTGATGCTGATGTGGGGTAGTCTTTGTAGTCTCTGCTCTACACTTTGTCTCCATGTTTCTGCCCAAGAGTATTTTGTTCCCCCATGTAAGACTGAAGCATCTACATTTTTGTCTTCTTTCTTGAGCTTCATCTCGTCTGTAAATTGTACCTTGGGTATTCCAAGCTTTGGGGCTAATATCCACTTAACAGTGAATGCACACCATGTGTGTTCTTTTGTGATTTAATTATCCCACTCTGGATGGTATTTCCCAGTTCCATCCATTTACCTAAGAATTTAATGAATTCATTGATTTAATAGCTTAGTAGTACTCCATTGTGTAAATTACCACATTTTCTGTATACATTCCTCTGGTGAAGAACATCTGGGTTCATTTCAGCTTCTAGCTATTATGGGTAAGGCTGCTATGGACATAGTAGAGCAAGTATCCTTGTTATATGTTGGAGCATCGTCTGGGTATATGTCCAGGAGTGGTAAAGCTGGATCCTTGTGTAGTACTATGTTCAGTTTTCTAAGGAACTGCCAGAATGATTTTCAGAGTTGTAGTGCCAGATTGCAATTCCACCAAAAATGGAGGAGTGTTCTTCTTTCTCCACATCCTCAACAGCATCTGTTGCCACTTGAGTTTTTTATCTTAACCATTCTGACTGGTGTGAGGTGGAATCTCAGGGTTGTTTTGTGGTTCAGCTTTTCTTGAATGCATTTATTATCTGGCTATGTGTCCATACCCACACAGCAAGCTTCCTGTCTATTTCTAGTTTGGGTACTTTGTATAGTTATACCATACTGTATGCTGAGATAGTTTTATTTGTTTTGATTTGTAACATTTTATGATTTGTAGTTCATATTTCACACACATGCTCCTTACAAATTCTAGATTCCATGGATACAGGGGTCAAATCTGGTGATGTTGACATTTTACTCTTGGTGCTTTGTACCCTACTTATAGAAATAGCACATTGTTGAATGAACAAATAACTAAAAGAATACTGAGCTAGTGAGTAAAAGAAGACAAACTCTCAGTTGAAGGCAGGCATTTCTCTGTTCTAAACATACCTGAAAGACTCACATAGAAACCAGTTAGAAAATGAGGAATCTAGAAAACATTATCCTGAGTGAGATAACTCAGTCACAAAGGAACATAAATGGTATGTACTCACTGATAAGTGAATACTAGGCAAAGAGCATGGATTACCCATAATACAACTCACAGACACATGAAGATCAAGAGGAAGGAAGACCAAAGAATAGATGCTTCAATGCTTCTTAGAAGGGGTTACAAGATAATCCATAGAAGTAGAGGGTAGGAGAGACTTGGGAAGAAAAGAAGAGGGGTAGGAGAAAAAGATGGGAAAAAACGGGTATGGGAGGAGATGGAGGAGATATAGAGAAGGTCAGCAAATTGTACAGATGTGTAACAATGGGGGATGGGGAGCTGAGGGTAGCAACCAGAAAGTCTCATAGGCCAGGAAAGTAAGAGCCTCCCAGGATATCACAAGGGTGACATGGGCTGAAATACCCCACAAAATGGAAGGACTGAGTCCAGAGGTTAGGCATGGCCCCCTGGTTAAGGGATGGGTCCACATACCCATATTAAAAAATTTAACCCAGAATTGCTCCTGTCTAAAGGAAATACAGGGACAAAGAGTGGAGCAGAGACTGAATAAAAGGCTATTCAGAGACTGTTCCACCTGGGTATCCATCCTTCATTCAGACACCAAACCCAGACACAATTGTGGATGCCAAGAAGTACTTGCTGACAGGAGCCTGTTATAACTGTCTTCTGAAAGGCTCCGCCAGATCCTGACAAATACAAATGGAGATGCTCGCAGCCAACCACCAGACTGAGAACAGGGACCCCAATGGAGGAGTTGGAGAAATGATTGAAGGAGCTGAAGGGGCATTATCTTGCATCAATGGGAGGGGAGGCCCTTGGTCCTGTGAAGGCTTGATGCTCCAGTGCAGAGGAATGCTTAGGACAGTGATGCAGGAGTAAATTGGTGGATGGGGGAGTATCCTCATAGAAGCAGGTTAAGGGGGGATGGGATAGAGGATTTGCAAAGGGGTGACTGTGAAGGGGGCTAGTATTTGAAGTGTAAATTAATAAAATATCCAATAAAAAATGAGGGATTTTGATAGTGGATATGTCATGCTGGCTTTGACTCTGACTATAGTTCCTGGCTTATATGGCAAGTTGAATAGGATTTCTTGTAGCTGTAGTCAGTAGTGTCTGTTTCTGTTTAACACTGATTTTTTCCTGTAGTGAACCCAGGAATGAAAAGTGACAACAATGAATGACATTTGTTGTCACGCATGCCAAGAAGCTTTTTGAGATTCTGAAGTGCAACAAAGCCCTGTGGTGCTTTATATCAATGTAGAAAAAAAATGATTTGATCTCACTTGGGAATTTTACTTTTCTATACAGCAACCAAATGCCAGGGGAAAAATTAAGGACAAAGCATATTCTGTTTTTGCATTCTCAGGGATATGTGATATGACTGTACCAGAGTACATATTTGAGAATTTTTTTCTCCTTTTTTTTTCAATTCAAATTCCCTTTTCTGTCCAAGCTTAGGTTCTTGGAGAGTTGACTCTTGGCAAAAGTCCCATGTCCTGATTGAGTCTTCCGTCATATTACTGGATTTCAGTTACCTATTTCCTCTAGTTCTCAGGCTTAAAATATTTGTTTTAAAAATATCAGCAGCTTGTCTTTTGGCTAGAATTTTTAGTATTTCCCACCCACAAACAATCCATTGGGGCTGATAATCTGAAAGTTTTGGCCTCTAATCAAGAATGGAGGGCAACAAAAACCCTCTAAATACTAGATTAGGAGTGTAAATTAATATAATATTTTTGGAAGCCTCTTTTTACAGTGTCTAGTAGTCAAGACCATACATACATTTTATGACCCAGTAATTCTGCTCCAACGTCTATGCACAAAATAAATACCAACACACATTATCCAAAAAACATATGCAAAAATGAAAATATAATTTATAGTATCCCTCAATAATAAAGCATAACTAAAAATGAAAATATAATTTATAATAGCTCCTAATAACAGAACTCCCCAAATGTCTTTCAACAGTAAATAATGAAAATAAACCATAACGTGTTTGTACTATTGATTATTACTCAGCAAGAAGAATAAATAATCTGAAAATATGCATAAACCAAATTTGCTTTTCACAAATGTTGGATAAAAGAAATCAAGCATAGGAAATACTTGTGTTATTCTACTTAAATAAATTTCAAAAGAAAATAAACCTAAGTAAGTTGTTTAAAATACCATCTCCTTGTAAAGAGGCTACTGACCAAATTGGACAATTCTATCTTTTGGAAGCTTTTAGAGTTTTGATAATTTGTTTTCTTATCTGAACTTTGTATATACAGATATGCTCAGTTTAAAATAATGTGTTGAGTAATGGAAATCAACCAGGAGCCACATCCTTACAGAAAACTGCCTTTCCCTCTCCCAACAGTGATCATTTGCCAAAATATCTCCATCATTAGTGTTTGAAATTTCTACCTCCACTCTTCATGTTGGAATTTGGTTTGGGTTCTGTTTGCACAGGTTTTATGCATGTTGTCACAAACTCTGTATGTGCAAATATCCTGTTATATTCAGAAAACTCTGATACTTTGTAGTCATTACCTCCTGTCTCTACTATCTTCCTATAACTCTTCTAAAACGATTCTTAAGCTTTGCAAAAAGGAGAATGTTATATAGAATTATGAAAATCTCAAAGAACTAACAAAATGACAATATGTTGAGATATTCATTTTAATTTGAGTACTTATTATATACATATTGCACTTCAATAAAATGTTCCACAAGATTTTTTACAAAAGAAAAAAAAATAAAGGACATTTATTCTTGATATCTTGGGGCTTTTTGTTTGTAGTTTTTGTATTGTTGTTGGTTTGGCTTTTGAAGCTCAGATTCAGTCTATGCTCTTGAACCCTAAGCAGTATCCAAAGCCTGAAATATCATTCTGAAGAAGAGAATGCAATAAAAGAATGGATGTGGGATAAGGATGAGTACCAAACATCAAAATGAAAGGAAGTGAAGAATTAAGAGCCACAATATTTTATAGATAAATATGACAAGAAACATTCTCTACCCCATTGAACGGTAAAGTACTTCTACTTCTCCATATCTGTCAATCCCTTTCTTTATTGATATTGGGGATGAATGCTTACATTAGTTATATAAGAATCTTAGTTCATTTTAATTAGTCCTTGTCTGAAAAAATATGTTACTGGTTCATTTTTGAACATACACATATACATATAGTGTTAATCCTAGAAAAATTGATTAAATCAAAATTCTACTGATTAAGATTGTCTACTCATTGATTACATTCTTATTGGACTGAAAAATATTACATGTTCAGTCTATAATTTAGTAATATTTTCCTGAAGAACAAGAAATCTAACAGAAAATATACTGACAATGTTCCTCTTCATTTACTCAACTACTCTGCTTCTTACCTACCTAATGTGCAAGCAAGAAAACAGAGAAACAGTGACAGTCTCTGATTTTAGAGGGATTAATCAACTTCTCAAAATGCTCAAGGTTTTCTATTTTTCGATGTTATTTTAAGAATAATAAGACAATAAGACAGAATGACCTGGTTCCCAGCCCTGGAAAAGAGCCATCAAGGTGGGCGTTTGCTTCCATGAGGGTCAAAGTTTGCTGTGGGCATATGACTTATTTGTATAATAATGTCCATATTTTCCTGTTCCTCCTTTGAGGAATGTCCTTTCTGCCAAGGTTAATGATTCTATGATAATCAGAGAGAGGTTAAATCTGGGAGGCAAGGGTGTGTTTAATGTCTCAGCAAAATTGTAGAATACTGTGACTTTCAAGACAGCCCTTGAGGCTGTGAGAAAGAATGCTGAAAACATGAGTTCAAAAATATATAATTCCTCAACTATGGAAAATATAAGGATACAATATGAATTGTAAAAGCACTTCACAAATCTAAATGAACAGAGGCATCTTCACAATGATCCAGCTTGTCAGAAATATGCTAAGGAAGAATACTTAGATTTAGGGAGTTGTGAACACTAGGCAAGATTTCATTCAGCTAAGATTGTTTGTTTATGCTTACAAAAGCAGGCAAATTTCTGAGTTCAAAGTCAGTCTAGGCCAGAGGGAATTTAGGTCCAGGCATGGTAGGAATATTAATTTCAGGGCATGGTCCTACTCAGCTATCTTATTGTCTATACTTTTACTCTTTCTAAGAATCTGAGGTTATGGGATGCTGATTCATGGAATAATCAAAAGGGGACCTGGGATAATGACTGAATTTATGTGTAAATAAAAGACTATGATTATGATCTATCTAGAGAGTTTTGAGAATGGAAAGAGAAAGCTCTCTGGAACAGAACACCAAGAAAGAGAAATCTGGAAAGCTGTCTGGAGCAGAACATAGGCTGTCAGAGTGAAGCTATGATTTGACTTCAAGTCATTTGTTTCACGAATACCCGACACCCTTTCTCGTAGGAACTCCTCTTCAAGCTGAGATTGGTCCTTAGCAAGAAAATTTAGCTAAAATATATTCATGAAATATTTAAATATCTGTGGTAGCCATAAAGTTTTAAGTTAAAAGAGGGCTAAATAGATATGCAGCTAAAGTAGACTTTCTTTCTTTCCTTCTTTCCTTCTTCTTTCTTTCTTTCTTTCTTTCTTTCTTTCTTTCTTTCTTTCTATCTTTTTTCTTTTTTTTGGTTTTTTCGAGACAAGGTTTCTCTGTATAGCCCTGGCTGTCCTCGAACTCACTCTGTAGACCAGGCTGGCCTCGAACTCAGCAATCTGCCTGCCTTTGCCTCCCCTAGTGCTGGGATTAAAAGTGTGCACCACCATGTCCTGTAAAGTAGACTTTCTAAAAGAATTATCAAAATGGTATACTTATTTATCATGAAGACGAATCAAAATGGTTTATTTCAATGCTAAAATATTTTAACAGTGTTAGTCATTTATCAAAAAAAGTGTTAAAATCTTTGAACAAGTTTTATCCAAGTGCCATACAAGACCTGCAAGTTTTCTAAACTATTAGTATATTTGTATTGGACAAATGCTAGTACCTACAGTATATACTTTAAATCAGGATATAATGTATATGTACAACTAAATCCAGTATAGTATCCAATACTCAGCTTATGGAGGTTTCCAGTTGGCTGTAAAAAAGGGAGATAATAAATATATACTTGTTCCTAGAGAATATGACCATCTGCAAGAATTTCTTTGAACAGGTTGTTTTAATGTTCTATTCTTATTTTAGATCACTTTGCCATGCCCAAATGTATTTGCTTACTGTTATAAAACTTGAGTGGCTTCAATGCACCTCACTAAACAAAACACTCTAATAGGTTCTATGTGGCAGAATGATTGTCAACTGTAGGAGACATTTTGAATAGGCCTAATTTGGAGCCATAATTTTAAATATGAGCCACTGTCTTTGCTTTTGCTGTAAGAGGCAGAAACTGTATTTTAAATAAATTATGGGGTTTATATAATATGTATTGATTAATATCATTGTTTCTAAGAAGACAAACAGCTTGTCTTTCTGAGCTGATATGATATTTGGCAAAATAGTTGATGTTTGAAGTCAGAGGTCTTAAGAGGAAGGGGAGGGAAAAGGGGGCAGGTTCAGGTATTGGAAGGGAAAAGAGTCAGGAAATTGAATAAAAACATATATCAGTGGGGGATGGATAACTGGGGGTGGCCACTAGAAAGTCCCAGATTCCCAGGAATCAAGTCTCCCAGAACCCAACAGCAATGACTTTAGCTGAAATAGTAAACAAATGGGAGACACAGCATGTAGAGACCACCTCTAGTAGATAGGCTTGGCCCCTGGTTGAAGGATGGGGCCACCCATGCATCTTAAAACTCTTAACCCAGAAATGTTCCTACCCAAAGGAAAGATAGGGATAAAAAATGGCATAGAGACTGAAGGAAAGGCCACCCAGACACTTCCCACCTAGGGATCCATCCCATCTATAGACACCAAACCCAGACACTATTGCTGATGCCAAGAAATGCTTGCTAACAGGAGCCTGGTATGGCTGTTCCCTGAGAGGTTCTACCAGTAGCTGACCAATACAAATTCAGATACACACAGCCATCCTGAACCTGAAAAAAACAGTATCAAAACTGACTACATTGATTATTGTCTAAAGAAGGAGAATTTATGTAACTAAAAGTCAACTCCTTTAAATATAAAATGAACAGAGAATGTTAAAAAAGTAATTCTAATATCACATGCTATAATATATTCACTTATGACTGCATAAAGAAGAGATAAAAAAGGCATAAGAGCAAGATATAATAAAGCAATTGAGTATATGCTACTGTTGTCCAGCTTTATAATGTTTTGGCATACCCCTGAGTCATCTGAAATTATTCCTGTATATGTTTTTTATTTTTGTCGAGCACCTGAGGATCCTTGATTCTTTACATTACAGTTTTCTGTGGAAAACAGAAGCCTTATTAAGTGCATACAGATGCACACAGAAGTTGCAGAAAGTTAATACACAGCAGGATAGCCCTCAAACAATAAGAAACCATATTTGATGGACAAATATGTCACCCTTTCTATCCCTCTGAAGGAAGAATCAGGAGCATATTTAATATAGTTTCCTAAAGAGTTTCTGTAATTTATAATTTTATGTCTCAACTCCAGTGAACTAATGCGAACACAGAGATAACTGATAGCATATATGTATTTTGAAGTTGTTTCTCAAAAAAATTAACATTAGAATCAGTAGACTGGGGAAAGAATGTGGTTCTTGCCAATTTGAGAATGCATAATTTAATTCTTGATTGCATAAATAGGAATAACTGTAGGAGAATGCCCAATTTATATTGTCTTCTTCAATTGAGAAAACTATCTCCAATCATTTCTGACCTTTCAACATAGGGATACATGATTCTTTGGGCTTTGGACCAGAGGGCTGAAAGTTACACCACCACCTTCCTTGGCGTACTAGATTGTTGGCAGTAGGATTTCTCAGCCTCCATAATCTCATAAATTAATTTCCATGGCATGACATATCTCTAGACATACATGAGGATGTATGATTGTATTAATAAACAGATAAATTATCGTGCTCTACAACTCAGAAAGGGGTGCAGAAATGAAGCTGGAAGCTAAAGCATCACAAGCTGAGGACTATATGAGAGGTATATATTATAATGGTTTAAGATATACATCTAACACACATGCATATAGTGTTACAATTTCTGTCTGTATATGTTACTATACATATATAGGTAACACTTCTATTTCATTGTTTTCCTTTTATTATTATTAATCATTCCATTCATTTACATCTCAAATGATATCTCACTTCCTGGTTACCCCCCCCACCAAACCCCCATCCCATGATATCCCACTTCTCAGCTACCCCTCCATCACCCCCATTCTACATCTGCCCTCTACCTCTCTCTTTTGCCTGTATGAGGGTGCTTCATCACCTACCCACACTCTCCCCACTGCTGCAGCACCACCCCTACTCTGGAGCATCAAATCTTCCAGGACCAAGGGCCTCCCCCTCCCATTGCTGTTGGACAAGGATGTCCTCAGTTACATATGTATCTGGAACCATAGATCCCTCTAGGTACACTCCTTGGTTGATGGTCTAGTCTCTGGAGAAACTGGGTTGTCAGGCCAGTTTACACTGTTCTTTCAATGGGGTTGCAATTCCCCTCTGCTCCTCCAGTCCTTCTCCCAGCTACGTCCCCCCACCTCCAGGTTCCCTAAGTTCAAACTGATGATTGGCTCCAATCATCAACTTTGCATTGGTCAGTTGCTGGCCAGACCTCCCCAAGAACTGCCACACTAGGTTCCTGTCTGCAAGTGCCTTTTGACCACAGCAACAGTGTTGGGTTTGGTGTCTGCAGACATGATGTATCCCCAGGAGAGGCTGTTCCCTGGTTGGCCCTTCCTTCAGTCCCTGTTCCATTTTGTTTTTTGTTTGTTTGTTTGTTTTTGTTTTTTGTTTTTTTTCCTTGTTCTTCCTTTGTACAGGAACATTTCTGGGTTATAAAAATTTTGAGATGGGAGTCATGCCTCTCTACTGAGGCAGTCTCCACCTGTTCTATCTCCCCATTCCCTTCACATTACTGCTAAAGTCAATACCATTGGATCCTGGGATCCTCACATTTCTCTGGTGTCTGGGACCCTCCAGTGGTTATTCCCAGTTCCTCATCCCCCTACTACCTATTTTTATTCCTAACCCTCTATACCTTTCTCATAGTCGCAGACTCTTATTTTCTCCTCCTTCTTTGTCTATTCCTTGATCCTTCTCCTTCTATCTTCCACAACTTTCCTGTTCCCCCCTCAGTGCAGGACTGAAGCATCAACCCCCTGCTGTTCCATATTTCTATGCTCCATATGATCTGTCGGTAGTAACATAGGAATTGTGAGCTTTTGGGTTAGTATCCACATATTAGTGAGTACATACCATGTGTGATTTGTTTGTTTGTTTGTTTGTTTTGTTTTGTTTTGTTTCTTGGTCTGGGTGACCTCGCTCAGGATATTTTCTATTTTCCATTTGCCTGTGAATTTCATGAAGTCATTGTTTTAAATCACTGTGTAAGTACTACTCCATTTATATATATGTACAACATTTTTTGTATCAATTCTTCTCTGGGTTATTTCCAGCTTCTGGCTATTACAAATAAGGCTGCTATGAACTTAGAGGAGCATGTGTCCTTGTTATACGATGGAGCATCTTTTGGGTATACACCCAGGAGCAGTTTAGCTGGGCCTTCATGTATAGCTATTTCAAATATTCTCAGGAACCGCCAGACTGATTTCCAAAATTTTACTAGCTTGCAGTCCCATCAGCATGGAGAAGTGTTCCTCTTTCTCCACATCCTCACTAACATCTGTTGTCACCTGCATTTTTGATCTTAGCCATTCTGACTAATGTAAGATGGAATCTCGGGGTCGTTTTGATTTGCATTTCCCTGATGACTAAGGATGTTGAATATTTTTCTTAAGTGTTTGTCAGCCATTCAAGATTCCTCTACTGAGAATTCTCTTTTTAGCTCTATACTACACAGTTTAATAGGGTTACTTAATTCTCTGGAGTCTAACTTCTTGAGTTATTTGTATATATTGGATATTAGCCCCCCATTTGATTTAAGATTGGTAAAGGTCTTTTCCCAATGTGTTGGGTGCCATTTTGTCTTATTGACAGTGTTCTTTGCCTTACAGATTTTCAATTTTATGAGGTCCCATTTGTGGATTGTTGCTCTTAAACCATAACCATTGGTGTTCTGTTCAAGAAAATTTCCCCTGTGCCAATGTGTTCAAAGCTCTTCCTCACTTACTCTTCTATTAGATTCAGTGTATCTGGTTTTATGTGGAGGTCCTTGATCCACTTTTACTTGAGCTTTGTACAGGGAGATAAGAATGAATCAATTTGTATTCTTCTACATGTTGACTGCAAGTTGAACCAGCACCATTTGTTGAAAACACTGTCTTTTATCCACTGGGTGGTTTTAGCTCCTTTGACAATGATCAAGCAACCATATGTGAGGGTTCATTTCCGGGTCTTCAATTCTATTCCATTAATCTAGTTGCCTGTTTCTGTACTAAAACAGTTTGTATCCCTATTTCTCTATAGTATAGCATGAAGTCAGGGATGGTGATTCAGCCAGAATTTTATTTATTGTTGAGAATAGTTTTCACTATCCTAGTTTTATTTATTTTTTGTTGTTTTGTTATTCCAAATGATTTTGAGATGCTCTTTCTAGCTCCATAAAGTTAGAATTTTGATGGGGATTGTATTGAATCTGTAGATTGCTTTTGGTAACATGGTCATATTTACTATATTAATCCTGCCAATCCATAAGCATGGGAGATCTTTCCATATTCTGAGGTCTTTGATTTTTCTTCAGAGACTTGAAGATCTTGGCATACAGATCTTTTACTTGTTTGGTTGCAGTTACACCAAGATATTTTATATTATTTATGACTATTTTAAAGGGTTTCATTTACCTAATTTCTTTCCCATCCCTTTTATCCTTTGAGGAGAGATAGGCTTCTGATTTGTTTGAGTTAATTTTTTATCCAATCACTTTGCTGACATTGTTTCTCAGCAATAGGAGCTCTCTGGTATAAGTTTTGGGGTTGCTTATGAATAGTATCATATTATCTGCAAATAGTGATAACTTGGTTTCCTCCTTCCCAATTTGTATCCCTCTGATCTCTTTCTGTTGCTTAATTTCTCTGGCTAGAACTTGGAGTGCTATATTGAGTAACTAGGGAGAAAGTGGGCAAGCCTTGTCTAGTCCCTGATTTTAATGGAATTGTTTTGAGTTTCTCCCTATTTAGTTTTGGTGTTGTCTAATCTGTTTGCTCTATATTGCTTTTATTATATTTGGGTATGTACCTTGAATTCTTGATCTGTCCAATACTTTTAACATGAATAGGTGTTGTATTTTGTCAAAAGCTTTTCCCACATCTACTGAGATCATATGTTTTTTTTCTTTGAGTTGGTTTATATATTGGATTACATTGATAGATTTCCCTTCATCCCTAGGAAGAAACCTACTTGATTATGGTGGATGATCACTTGATGTGTTCTTGGATTCGGTTTCTGAAAATTTTATTAAGGATTTTTGCACTGATATTCATAAGGGAAATTGTTCTGTAGTTTTCTGTCTTTCTTGTATCATTTTGTGGTTAAGGTATCAGTGTAACAGTGGCTTCATAGAAAGAATTAGGGAGTGTTCTTTCAGTTTCTATTTTGTTGAAGAGTTGGAGAAATGTGGTATTATATTTTCTTTGAAGGTCTGAATTCTGCACTCAAACCATCTGACTCTGGTTTTTTTTTGTTTTTTGTTTTTTGGTTTTTGTATTTTTGTTTTTGGTTGGGAGATTTTTTAGGACTGAATCTATTTCCTTGGAGATTATGTGCCTGTTTAGATGATTCATCTGATCCTGATTTAACCTTGGTACCTGGTATCTGTATAGAAAATCATCCATTTCATCTATGTTTTCTACTTTTGTTGAATATAGTCTTTTATAGTAGGATCTGATAATTATTTTAATTTCCTCGGTTTTTGTTATTGTGTCTCCCTTTTCATTTCTGATTTTGTTAATTTGGATACTGTCTCTGTACTCTCCAGTTAGTCTGGCTAAGGGTTTGTCTGTCTTGTTGATTTTCTCAAAGAAACAGCTCCTGGTTTGGTTGATTATTTCTATAGTTCTTTATGTTTCTACTCGGTTGATTTCAGCTCTGAGTTTGATTATTTTCTGCCTCCTACTTCTCTTGGGTGAATTTGCTTCTCTTTGTTCTAAAACTTTCAGATGAGCTGTTAAGCTGCCAGTGTATGTTCTCTTCACTTTCTTTTTGGAGGCACTCAGAGCTATGAGTTTTTCTCTTAGTACAGCTTTCATTGTGTCCCATGAGTTTGTGTATGTTGTGCCTTCATTTTCATTCAATTCTAAAAAAGTCTTTAATTTCTTCCTTTATTTCTTCCCTGACCAAGTTATCATTGAGTAGATAGTTGTTCAGCTTCCAGGTGTATGTGAGTTTCCTGTTGTTTTTGTTACTATTGAAGACCAGCCTTAGTCTGTGGTAGTTAATAGAATACATGGGATTATTCCAGTGTTCTTGTATCTGTTGAGGTTTGTTTTGTGTCTCAGCATATGGTCGATTTTTGAGAAGGGACCATGAGATGCTGAGAAGTTATATTCTTTTGTTTTAAGGTGAAATATTCTGTAGATATTTTTAAATGCATTTGGTTCATAATTTCTTTTTGTTTTACTGTGTCTCAGTTTAATTTCTGTTTCTATGATCTGGCCATTGGTGAGAGTGGGATCTTAAAATCGTCTTTTATTATCGCATGAGGGTCACTACGTGTTTTGAGCTTTAGTAAAGTTTGTTTTACAGTGTGGGTATCCATGCATTTGGGGCACAGATATTGAGAGTTGAGTGTTCGTCTTGGTGGATTTTTCCTTTGATACGTATGTAGTGATCTTCCCCATCTTTTTTGATAACGTTTAGGTGAAAGTCTATTTTGTTGGATATTAGGATGGCTACTCTAGCTTGTTTCTTAGAATTATTCACTTGGAAAGATTTTTCCCTTCCTTTTACTTTGAAGGAATGACTATCTTTGACTCTGAGTTACGTTTCCTGTATACAGCAAAATGCTGGATCCCGTTTACATATCTTGTGGAGAGCCGTGCCATGAGCAATTCTGTGCGTGCTGTGAGCAATCGCCATTATAAGATGGCGCTGGCTTCCACTGTGCCTAACTAGTAAATAAGCCTTATGCGCAAGTGCAAGAGGGAACTCACGCCTAGTCACTGCCCATCTCGCGGCGTAGTAATGGGGTGATGGGCGAGCAACGAATCAGGAGCTGTCATGCCACATCAGGTGCTGAAACGTCATGCTGCGGGCTATATAAGCAGCCACCATTTTCCCGGTTCAGGGTCTTCCCTCCTGATAAGTAAGCAATAAAAGCTTTGCCTCACAAGATTCCAGTTGTCCTGAGTGTGTTCTTGCCGGTGGGGACAAAAGCTCGGGCAATAAGTGATGCCAAAACCCGGGAACTACCATCACACCAGCGCAAGGGAGATCCCTAGTTAGTGAGGCAGAACTAGAACTGCGGGACACATTACAGCTTTACGAGTTATGTCTGGCCTTGAACTTTCTCCAGTGTTAGAAGCCTTTTTGTTCCTTTTTACATGTCAACAAGTGGTTAAGGCAGGGCAGAGAATTCTGGACGAAATTCAAGACAGTCTATCAGAGGTAAAGCTGGGAGAGAGAGTAGGAGCAAAGAGGAAACATGGTGCACCAATTAAGCATACAGACCTTTCCATGGGTCTTGAACCCGAGGAAAAGTTAATGTCAGTGAAGAATACCTGGGTAGAGATTGGAAGGAAGGAGAAGGAAAAAGAAAAGAAAAAGGATCAATCAGCGGAGGTTTCTAGGAGAAGGAACGTATACCCGCCACTAGATGAGTTTAAGCGGCTAGCTCTTAGTAGCTCAGAATCAGATGAAGGACTTAGCTCCTCTGAAGAAACGGACTTGGAGGAGGAAGCAGTTAGTTATAAGGGAGAAAGGTACCAGAAAGATAAAAAGTGAGCTACTTAGTCCAGAAAAAGGCAAAAAGCGGCTGGCGAAAGCCAGCTTGCTGCTCGGCCTCCGGACTATCAGCTTCAGGGTCCTAGTGCACCTCTACCCTATGTGCAGAGGTTCCATTCAGAACCTTGTGTGCAGAAGTACCATTCAGAGCCTTATGTGCAGAGGTATCATTCAGATTCATTCATTCCAAAAAAGGAACAGAGAAAAGTGCAGCAAGCGTTCCCAGTTTTTGAAGGAGCTGAGGGAGGGCATGTTCATGCTCCGGTAGAGTATATACAGATTAAGGAGCTCGCAGAAGCAGTTCACAATTATGGAGTCAGCGCTAATTTCACTATAGCACAAGTCGAAAGGCTTGCGAATCACGCTATGACTCCTGGTGATTGGAAGACTATAGTAAAAGCTGCAGCCCCCAGTATGGGAATGTATCTTGAATGGAAAGCCTTGTGGCAGGACTCCTGCCAGATGCAGGCAAGGGTCAATGCCACCATGGAAGGGGACCAAAGAACGTGGATGTTTGAATTACTTACAGGTCAGGGACAGCATGCTGCTAACCAAACAGATTATCATTGGGGAGTGTACGCTCAGATCTCAGCTGCCGCTGTTAAGGCATGGAAGCACTCTCTAAGAAGGGAGAGGCAAGTGGGCATTTGACCAAGATTACTCAAGGTGCACAGGAGTCCTTCTCAGATTTTGTGGCCAGAATGATGAAGCCAGCAGGGAGGATATTTGGAGACCCAGAAGCAGCTATGCCTTTAATTGAACAATTGGTTTATGAACAAGCTACGCAGGAATGCAGATCAGCAATTACACCTAGAAAGAGTAAGGGGTTACAGGACTGGTTAAAGGTTTGCCGTGAGCTTGGAGGGTGCTTACTAATGCTGGATTGGCAGCAGCCATTCTGCAGGGGAGGAGGCGCTCAGATTCAACTGAGCTCAAACTTTGCTTTAATTGTGGCAAACCAGGACATTTAAAAAAGGACTGCAGAGCCCCTATAAAAAGGACAGCACCAGGATTGTGTACTAAATGTGGAAAAGGATATCATTGGGCTAAGGACTGTCATTCAATTAGTGATATACGAGGCAGGCTCTTGCAGCCTACAAGGTCTTATTGTCCACCCTGGAGTTGTAGATCAGGATTATAAAGTGGAAATTCAGGTTCTCTGTTCTTGTCCTCAAGGTGTCTTTTCTATATCACAATGGGACAGAATAGCTCAACTAATAATTTTGCCAAGCCTACATGGCTGTTTTCCTTCCTCTGTTATTCCTCAAGCTGCCAGAGGGATTGGTTCTACTGGAAAAGATGCTGCTTACTTAATAATGCCTTTAGATTCCAGGCCATCCTTGGAGTTAGTTATAGAAGGGAAAGAATTTAAGGGAATTTTAGATACAGGAGCAGACAAAAGTATTATTTCTTCTCACTGGTGGCCAAAAACCTGGCCTGTAACCCATTCATCACACACTTTACAAGGGCTAGGCTATCAGTCCTGCTCCACTATTAGCTCCTGTTCTTTGAGCTGGCAAATGTATGCCACACATATTTCCTCCTTTGGGAAAAATCAATATTTACGTGTTTTCTAATCTGTCTAGGCAGATTTCTTTGTATCTTGCAGGAAATTGGTCTGAAAGATTCGATGAGACCCTTGAGGCCCTGAGAGCAGCTTTTCTCAGGATCAACTCGACATGAGTGGATATGTCATTGACAGAGGGTCTCTCCTCCTGGATTTCATCTACATTTTCTTATTTTAAGGAATGGGTGGGGGTAGTTTTATTTGCTGCTGCCATGTGCTGTGGACTTGTGTTCAAGCTCTGGTTGGTTTGCAAGCTCAGAACCCAACAAACAAATGACAAGGTTGTGATTGCTCAAGCACTTGCAGCCATTGAACAAGGGGCCTCCCCTGAAATTTGGCTGTCCATGTTTAAGACCTAAATGGCATCTGAGTTTTCTACTATTGCGTCCCACGGATTTGTGGATACATTGCACTGGGATGTAAGAGACTCAATGCTCATTGATCAGCACTTACACCTCACTGAGGTTTACTAATTCGTTTTTTGGCTGGCCTCTTTTATAGAGTACGCCCTAGGTCATTTAGCAGTGACTGTCACACAGTACTGTGTTATCCAGAGACGGGAAACTTTCCTCATGAACAGACCAACCTAAGACACGGGACCCAGTGGCGATAGGGTCACCCTATGACAGGAAAGGCTGTGACATTGGAGGAATGACCTAAGACAGGAGCCACAGTAGATGGACATGACTGCAGAGGCCTAGACCAGCCTCAAATTTTAATAAAATAAAAAGGGGGAGATGTGGAGATCCGTGCCAAGAGCAATCGCGTGAGTGCCTTGAGCAATCACCATTATAAGATGGTGCTGGCTTCCACTGTGCCTAACTAGTAAACAAGCCTTATGCGCAAGTGCAAGAGTGAAATCATGCCTAGTCACTGCCCATCTCACGGCGTAGTAATGGGGTGATGGGCGAGCAATGAATCAGGAGCTGTCACACCACATCAGGTACTGAAATGTCATGCTGCTGGCTATATAAGCAGCGCCATGTTCCCGGTTCGGGGTCTTCCCTCCTGATTAGTAAGCAATAAAAGCTTTGCCACAGAAGATGCCGGTTGTCCTGAGTGTGTTCTTGCCGTCGCGGACAAAAGCTCGAGATACTTCCATGGGAGTTTTGTTCCCAATTCTAAGAAGGGGCAAAGTGTCCACACTTTGGTCTTCGTTCTTCTTGAATTTCATGTGTTTAGCAAATTGTATCTTATATCTTGGATATTCTAAGTTTCTGGGCTAATATCCACTTATCAGTGAGTACATACTGTGCGAGTTCTTTTGTGATTGGGTTACCTTACTAAAGATGATGCCCTCCAGGTCCATCCATTTGCCAGGAATTTCATAAATTCATTCTTTTTAATAGCTGAGTAGTACTCTATTGTGTAAATGTACCACATTTTCTGTATCCATTCCTCTGTTGAGGGGCATCTGGGTTCTTTCCAGATTCTGGCAATCATAAATAAGCTGCTATGAACATAGTGGAGCATATGTCCTTCTTACCAGCTTGAACATCTTCTGGATATAGACGCAGGAGAGGTATTGCGGGATCCTCAAGTACTACTATCTCCAATTTTCTGAGGAACTGCCAGACTGATTTCCAGAGTGGTTGTACAAGCTTGAAATCAGACCAACAATGGAGGAGTGTTCCTCTTTCTCCACATCCTAGCCAGCATATTTGATCTTAGCCATTCTGACTGCTGTGAGGTGGAATCTCACGGTTGTTTTGATTTGCATTTCCCTGATGATTAAGGATGTTGAACATTTTTTCAGGTGCTTCTCAGCCATTCGTTATTCCTCAGCTGGGAATTCTTGTTTAGCTTTGAGCCCCATTCTTTAATAAGGTTATTTGATTTTCTGGAGTCCACCTTCTTGAGTTCTTTATATATATTGGATATTCGTCCCCTATCTGATTTAGGATAGGTAAAGATCCTTTCCCAATCTGTTGGTGGCTTTTTGTCCTATTGACAGTGTCTTTTGTCTTGAAGACGCTTTGCAATTTTATTAGGTCGCATTTATCGATTCTCGATCTTTTTTATTGTCTGTTTGTTTATATATATATATATATATATATATATATATATATATATATATATATACATATACATTTTTATTAGATATTTTCTTCATTTACATTTCCAATGCTATCCCAAAAGTCTCCCATAGACTTCCCACCCACTCCCCTACCCCCCAACCAACACTTTTTGGCCCCGGCGTTCCCCTGTACTGGGGCATATAAAGTTTGCAAGTCCAATGGGCCTCTCTTTCAAGTGATATCCTACTAGGCCATCTTTTGATACATATGCAGGTAGAGAAAAGAGCTCCGGGGTACTGGTTAGTTCATAATGTTGTTCCACATATAGGGTTGCAGATCCCTTTAGCTGTTTGGGTACTTTCTCTAGCTCCTCCATTGGGGGCCCTGTGATCCATCCAATAGCTGACTGTGAGCATCCACTTATGTGTTTGCTTGTTTGCTAGGCCCCAGCATAGGGCATAGTTTCACAAGACACAGCTATATCAGGGTCCTTTCAGCAAAATCTTGCTAGTGTATGCAATGGTGTTAGCATTTGGAGGCTGATTATGGGATGGATCCCTGGATATGGCAGTCTCTAGATGGTCCATTCTTTTGTCTCAGCTCCAAACTTTGTCTCCTTAACTCCTTCCATGGGTGTTTTGTTCCCAATTCTAAGAAGGAACAAAGTGTCCACACTTTGGTCTTCGTGTTCTTCTTCTTCTTTTTAATATTTTTTGTTAGGTATTTTCCATATTAACATATCCGATGCTATCCCAAAAGTCCCCCATAACCTCCCCACCACTCCCCTACCCACCCACTCCCAGTTTTTGGCCCTGGCGTTCCCCCTGTACTGGGAAATATAAAGTTTGCATGTCCAATGGACCTCTCTTTCCAGAGATGACAAACTAGGCCATCTTTTGATACATATGCAGCTAGAGTCAAGAGCTCCGGGGTACAGGTTAGTTCATAATGTTGTTCCACCTAAAGGGTTGCAGATCCCTTTAGGTCCTTCAGTACTTTCTCTAGCTCCTCCATTGGGGAGCCCTGTGTTCCATCCTATAATGACTGTGAGCATCCACTTCTGTGTTTGCTAGGCCCCGGCATAGTCTCACAAGACACAGCTATATCAGGGTCCTTTCAGCAAAACCTTGCTAGTATATGCAATGGTGTCATCATTTAGAGGCTGATTGTGGGATGGATTTCTGGATATGGCAGTCTCTAGATGGTCCTTCCTTTCGTCTCAGCTCCAAACTTTGTCTCTGTAACTCCTTCCATGGATGATTATTTTCAATTCTAAGAAGGGGAAAGTGTCTACACTTTGGTATTCATTCTTCTTCAGTTTCATGTGTTTTGCAAAATTTATCTTAAATCTCAGGTATACTAAGTCTGGGCTAATATCCACTTATCAGTGAATGCATATCATTTAAGTTCTTTTGTGAAGGTGTTACCTCACTCAGGATGATGACCTCCAGGTCCAACCATTTGCCTAGGAATTTCATAAATTCATTCCTTTTCATAGCTGATTTTCCTTTTCCATTGTGTAAATGTACCACATTTCCTGCATCCATTTCTCTGTTGAGGGGCATCTGGGTTCTTTCCAAATTCTGCTATTATAAATAAAGCTGCTATGAACATAGTGGAGCATGTGTCCTTCTTACCAATTGGAACAACTTCTGGATATATGCCCAGAAGAGGTATTGCAGGATCCTCCAGTAGTACTATGACACCGCCAGACTGATTTCCAGAGTGGTTGTACAAGCTTGCAATCCCACCAACAATGGAGGGGTGTTCCTCTTTCTCCACATACTCGCCAGCACCTGCTGTCACCTGAATTTTTGAACTTAGCTATTCTGACTGGGGTGAGGTGGAATTTCAGGGTTGTTTTGATTTGCATTTCTCTGATGATTAAGGATGTTGAACATTTTTTTCAGGTGCTTCTCTGCCATTCGGTATTCCTCAGGTGAGAATTCTTTGTTCAGTTCTGAGCCCCATTTTTTAATGGGGTTATTTGATTTTCTGGAGTCCACCTTCTTGAGTTCTTTATATATATTGGATATTAGTCCCCTATCCATTTTGGGATAGGTAAAGATCCTTTCCCAATCTGTTGGTGGCCTTTTTGTCTTATTGACGGTGTCTTTTGCTTTGCAGAAGCTTTGCAGTTTCATGAGGTCCCATTTGTCAATCCACGATCTTACAGCACAAGCCATTGCTGTTCTATTCAGGAATTTTTTCCCCTATGTCCATATCTTCAAGGCTTTTCCCCACTTTTTCCTCTATAAGTTTCAGTGTCTCTGGTTTTATGTAGAGTTCCTTGATCCACTTAGATTTGACCTTAGTACAAGGAGATAGGAATGGATCCATTCACATTCTTCTACATGTTAACAACCAGTTGTGCCATTACCATTTGTTGAAAATGCTGTCTTTCTTCCACTGGATGGTTTTTGCTCCCTTGTCGAACATCACGTGACCATAGGTGTGTGGGTTCATTTCTGGGTCTTCAATTCTATTCCATTGGTCTACTTGTCTGTCACTATACCAGTACCATGCAGTTTTTATCAAAATTGCTCTGTAAAAAAGCTTTAGGTCAGGCATCGTGATTCCACCAGAGGTTTTTTATCCTTGAGAAGAGTTTTTGCTATCCTAGGTTTTTTGTTATTCCAGATGAATTTGTAGATTGCTCTTTCTAATTCGTTGAAGAATTGAGCTGGAATTTTGATGGGGATTGCATTAAATCTGTAGATTGCTTTTTGGCAAGATAGCCATTTTTACAATGTTGATCCAGCCAATCCATGAGCATGGGATATCTTTCCAACTTCTGAGATCTTTTTTAATTTCATTCTTCAGAGACTTGAAGTTCTTATCACACAGATCTTTCACTTCCTTAGTAAGAGTCACGCCAAGGTATTTTATAATATTTGTGACTGTTGAGAAGGGTGTTGTTTCTCTAATTTTTTTCTCAGCCTGTTTATTCTTTGTGTAGGGAAAGGCCATTGACTTGTTTGAGTTAATTTTATATCCAGCTATTTCACTAAAGCTGTTTATCAGGTGTATGAGTTCTCTGGTGGAATTTTTAGGGTCACTTATATATACAATCATATCATCTGCATAAAGTGATATTTTGACTTCATCTTTTCCAATTTGTATCCCCCTGATCTCCTTTTGTTGTAGAATTGCTCTGGCTAGGACTTCAAGTACAATGTTGAATAGGTAGGGAGGACGTGGGCATCCTTGTCTACTCTCTGATTTTAGTGGGATTGCTTCCAGCTTCTCACCATTTACTTTGATGTTGGCTACTGGTATGATGTAGATTGCTTTTATCATGTTTAGTTATGGGCCTTGAATTCATGATCTTTCCAAGACTTTTATCATGAATGGGTGTTGGATCTTGTCAAATGTTTTTTCCGCATCTAATGAGATGATCATGTGGTTTTTGTCTTTGAGTTTGTTTATGTAATGGGTTACATTGTTGGATTTCTGTATATTAAACCATCCCTGCATCCCTGGAATAAAACCTACTTGGTCAGGATGGATGATTGTTTTAATGTGTTCTTGGATTCGGTTAGCAAGAATTTTATTGAATAATTTTGCATCGATATTCATAAGGGAAATTGTTTTGAAATTCTCTATCTTCGTTGGATCTTTCTGTGGTTTAGTTATCAGAGTAATTGTGGCTTCGTAGAATGAGTTGGGCAGAGTAACTTCTACTTCTATGTTGTGGAATAGTTTGTGAAGAACTAGAATTACATCTTCTTTGAAGGTCTGATAGAACTCTGCACTAAACCCATCTGGTCCTTGGCTTTTTTTGGCTGGGAGACTATTAATGACTGCTTCAATATTTTTTTTTAGGGAATATGGGACTGTTTGGATCATTAACTTGGTCCTTATTTAACTTTGGTACCTGGTATCTGTCTAGAAATTTTTCTATTTCTTCCCAGTTTTCCAGTTTTGTTGAGTATAGCCTTTTCTAGAAGGATCTGATGGTGTTTTGGATTTCTTCAGGATCTGTTGTTATGTTTCCCTTTCCATTTCTGATTTTGTTAATTAGGATGCTGTCCCTGTGCCCTCTAGTGAGTCTAGCTAAGGGTTTATCTATCTTGTTGATTTTCTCAAAGAACCAGCTCCTCCTTTGGTTGATTCTTTGAATAGTTCTTGTTGTTTCCACTTGGTTGATTTCGCTCCTGAGTTTGATTATTTCATGCCCTGTACTCCTCTTGGGAAAATTTTCTTCCTTTTTTTCTAGACTTTTAGGTGTATTGCCAAGCTGCTAGTGTGTGCTCTCTCTAGTTTCTTTTTGGAGGCACTCAGAGCTATGAGTTTCCCTCTTAGAAATGCTTTCATTGTGTACCATAGGTTTGGGTATGTTGTGGCTTCATTTTCATTAAACTCTAAAAAGTTTTTAATTTCTTTCTTTATTCCTTCCTTGACCAAGGTATCATTGAGAAGTGTGCTGTTCAGTTACCACATGAATGTTGGCTTCCCATTATTTATGTTGTTATTGAAGATCAGCCTTAATCCATGGTGGTCTGTTAGGATGCGTGGGACAATTTCAATATTTTTGTATCTGTTGAGGCCTGTTTTGTGACCAAGTATATGGTCAATTTTGGAGAAGGTACCATGGGGTGCTGAGAAGAAGGTATATCCTTTTGTTTTAGGATAAAATGTTCTGTAGATATCTATTAAGTCCATTTGTTTCATAACTTCTGTTAGTTTCACTGTGTCCCTGTTTAGTTCCTTTTTCCATGATCTGTCCATTGATGTAAGTGGTGTGTTGAAGTGTCCCACTATATTATGTGAGGTGCAATGTGTGCTTTGAACTTTACTAAAGTGTCTTTAATGAATGTGGCTGCCCTTTCATTTGGAGTATAGATATTCAGAATTGAGAGTTCCTCTTGGAGGATTTTACCTTTGATGAGTATGAAGTGTCCCGCCTCGTCTTCTTTTATAACTTTGGGTTGGAAGTTGATTTTATTCGATATTAGAACGGCTATTACAGCTTGTTTCTTCAGACCATTTGCTTGGAAAATTGTTTTCCAGCCTTTCACTTTGAGGTAGTGTCTGTCTTTTTCCTTGAGATGCGTTTCCTGTACGCAGCAGAATATTGGGTCCTGTTTGTGTAGCCAGTCTGTTAGTCTATATCTTTTT
Source organism: Mus musculus (assembly GCF_000001635.26). Taxonomy (NCBI): domain Eukaryota; kingdom Metazoa; phylum Chordata; class Mammalia; order Rodentia; family Muridae; genus Mus; species Mus musculus. The sequence continues at coordinate 15,549,156 of NC_000086.7, read as the reverse complement.
ATTGGGGAATTGAGTCCAATGATATTAAGAGATATTAAGGAAAAGCAATTGTTGCTTCCTTTTATTTTTGTTGTTAGAGTTGGCATTCTGTTTCTGTGGCTGTCTTCTTTTTGGTTTGTTGAGGGATTACGTTCTTTCTTTTACTAGGGCGTGATTTCCATCCTTGTATTGGGTTTTTTCTGTTATTATCTTTGAAGGGCTGAATTCGTGGAAAGATAATGTGTGAATTTGGTTTTGTCGTGGATTATTTTGTTTCTCCATTTATGGTAATTGAGAGTTTGGCAAGGTATAGTAGCCTGGGCTGGCATTTGTGTTCTCTTAGGGTGTGTATAACATCTGTCCAGGATATTCTGGCTTTCATAGTCTCTGGTGAAAAGTCTGGTGTAATTCTGATAGGCCTGCCTTTATGTGTTACTTGACCTTTCTCCCTTACTGCTTTTAATATCCTCTCTTTATTTAGTGCATTTGTTGTTCTGATTATTATGTGTCCGGAGGAATTCCTTTTCTGGTCCAGTCTATTTGGAGTTCTGTAGGCTTCCTGTATGTTCATGGGCATGTCATTCTTTAGGTTTGGGAAGTTTTCTTCTATAATTTTGTTCAAGATATTTGCTGACCCTTTAAGTTGAAAATCTTCATTCTCATCTACTCCTATTACCCGAAGGTTTGGTCTTCTCATTGTGTCCTGGATTTCCTGAATGTTTTGAGTTAGGATCTTTTTGCGTTTTGTATTTTCTTTGATTTTTGTGCTGATGTTCTCTATGGAATCTTCTGCACCTGAGATTCTCTCTTCCATCTCTTGTATTCTGTTGCTGATGGTCCCATCTATGGTTCCAGATGTCTTTCCTAGGGTTTCTATCTCCAGGGTTGCCTCATTTTGGGCTTTCTTTATTGTGTCTACTTCCCTTATTAGGTCTTGGATAGTTTTATTCAATTCCTTCACCTGTTTGATCATGTTTTCCTTTAATTCTTTAAGGGATTTTTGTGTTTCCTCTTTAAGGTCTTCTACCTGTTTAGCTGTGTTCTCCTGTATTTCTTTAAGTGAGTTATTAAAGTCTTTTTTGATGTCCTCTACCATCTTCATGAGATATGCTTTTAAATCTGGGTCTAGCTTTTCGGGTGTGTTGGGGTGCCCAGGGCTAGGTGGGGTGGGAGTGCTGCATTTTGATGATGGTGAGTGGTCTTGATTTCTGTTAGTAGGATTCTTATGTTTGCCTTTCACCATCTGGTATTCTCTGGAGCTAGTTGTTATAGTTGTCTCTGGTTAGAGCCTGTTCCTCAGGTGATTATGTTAGCCTTTATCAGCAGACCTGGGAGACTAGCTCTATCCTTAGTTTCAGTGGTCAGAGTCCTCTCTGCAGGCAAACTCTCCTCTTGCAGGGAAGGTGCCCAGATATCTGTTGTTGAACCTGTCTCCTGGCAGAAGTTGTGTTCCACTCACCAGATCCCATGGAGGGTCCTGTAGGGGTCCTTGTGGGTGTCCGGAGACTCCGTGGGCTAGGATCCCCAGTGCTGGTGTGGACTGGAAGGGACTTGTGACCCTGATCAGGCCTGCTTATCTACTTCCCTAATTAATGCAGTCACAGGTCCTGAGTGATTGGATTGGAACAGATTTTGTGTTCCACTCACCAGAGGTCTTAGATCCCATGGATGGTCCTGTGGGGGTCTTTGTGGGTGTCCGGAGACTCCAGGGGCCAGGAAGCCCAGTGCTGGCGTGGACCATAAGGGCTGGTTTTGGTTTTGGGTTTTTTTTTTTTTTTTTTTTTGGTTATGTTTTTTTGAGTCAGGGTTTCTTTGTATAATGCTGGCCGTCCTGGAACTCAGTGTGTTAGACCAGGCTGGCCTCAAACACACATAGATCTGCCTGCCTATGCTTCCCAAGTGCTGGCATTAAAGGTGTTTTCTACCACTGTCCAGCGAAATATATCTTAAAATAGTGAATCTGTTTGATGAACATTAACAGTTGAAATTAATAAAATCATGTTCTGAACATGGGAATATTATTGATAATTTTTCTCACTGTGCTTAGAATTAACATTGTCTTAATGTTTAACTTCAAAGAGTTTTTGCTATTTTGAAATTTTAAAATATACTTAGTGATAAAATAATTTCCTAGAAACACTGATAATCTTTTTTTTAAGTAAACTGATTGTTAGACAATGTGTACAGATATATAGTGCATTTTAAATACTCTTCTACTATGTCAGATGCTAACATATAAGGACTTTTGAATATTTTTTAATTATTCATTTTAATAATTTATGCTCTCTTACTATGCTTAACTCCCAAGGAATGTTTTGTATGTTTTAAAACAATTTAGTATTCAACATTAGATATAGTATCTTCAGTTATGATAATGAATATTTATTAATGATATTTTTAGTGTATGAAAGAATATTAATATAAAAGTTGAACAAATGTGTATGTGTTATTTGATTCTCAAAGTACTCAATATTATTAATAAGTTTGATGTATAGAAAATGCATTTAAATAATAAAAATTTTGAGAAAAGCATAATAAATTAAAAAATTAGAAGCATGTGTTTTAGGAGTCCTATGAAAGAATGGAAAGAACCTTATACTTTCTGAAAATCTAATCATTTGGATCTATAAAAGAGTGTGAATCCATAGAAAGGTCACAGAGTTGAACACTATATGCACTCTCATACAGGAAAATTGATTGGGCTCTGTAGGCAACTTTAGAGGAACAGCAAAAGATCTTGAAGAGAGAAGAATGTTCCTCAAAGAAAAGATCCTAAACAGAAATCTAATTTACCTGGGATCTCTTATAGTGTCAACTCTGGCATTTGTTATGAAGCACATGTTCTTTCAGTACATAGGTGAACTTTGAGGGGGCTTTTTGGGTGGCAGAAGCCAGAAGATTACAATTTTATATCCAGGTTGAGCTATGATGCAATAACCTTTCTCAACAGCAAAAAAAGTAAAAGAAAGAAGACAGAGGGTAAACAGAGGGAGAGAAAGGGACTAAGAAGAAGGAGGGGATAGAGGGGGAGGAGGGAGGGAAGAAGAAGGAGGGATTTGGGAGGAATGAAAGAAATACATTTTCCTGATCTATATCAGGAGAAAAGTCAGAGAATGCAGAGGGTATTTGTTTAAAGTTCTCATTATGGCAATCATACTTTGGAGAGGCATTTTCTGAGCCCAAAGAACTGAATGGTAGTAATACAACATTTGAAATGGAAACATTAGAAAGTTCCAGTTTTAAACAATGACATGAGTCATTATATAAAAAGACATTCAAAGTAATAATCAAGATGATTTAAAGTAAATTAGAAAGATATATCTTTTTAAAATAAGAGAAACCATGGGTAAAGATGAAAAATTGAGAGACAAAAGAAAGGATGCTTTTTTTTTATATAAAAGAAATATCTAGATGGTATTGTAATTTTGTGTATTGGAGTATCTAAACTGCTTCAAGCACATAAAATGATAGATAAAATATTAAAAATAGAAAATAAAGAAATATAACTGAGTATATAGGTAAGAAGTATTTCAAATATATAATGCACAATAGGCAGGAGGATAGTGAACAAGGTTGAAGCCACAAGCTGGCTAAATACTCAGTCTGAAAAGCAAGATGATCTAGTTTTGGTGACTAAACACCAAAGATTTAACATTTTTATTTAGCCAGGAATGAGACACATCTCTGAAATCACCCCATGTCCTGAAAGGAGATTGAATACAGCTTCTGCATATGACCCACAGCAGTCTTGGGACAACAGAATATGGAATTGCTAGCCATCTATGCAACTGAACCAGTTGTATGTCTGAAATTACTAGGAGACAACACTGCCAGGTGCCAAATATGAACTAGTTGCAGATGGTGAGATTACACAGTTCTCATGGAGGATTAAAAGGAAAGAAACAACAGGAAATAGAAAACAAAGGAATTAGAAAAAAACCCAAACCAAACCAAAAACAAACAACCAAAAACCAAAAACCAAAAACCAAAAACCAAAAACCAAAAACCAAAAACCAAAAACCAAAAACCAAAAACCAAAAACCAAAAACCAAAAACCAAAAACCAAAAACCAAAAACCAAAAACCAAAAACCAAAAACCAAAAACCAAAAACCAAAAACCAAAAACCAAAAACCAAAAACCAAAAACCAAAAACCAAAAACCAAAAACCAAAAACCAAAAACCAAAAACCAAAAACCAAAACCCAAAAACCAAAAACCAAAAACCAAAAACCAAAAACCAAAAAAGGCTTACATTGATTGAATGGGCAGTGGTCCTTTTTCTCTACTGCCAACAAAAGGCTATACTGTGGGCCAAATTTGAGTGTTGGTATGGCTCATAGAGAATAGACCCAATAAGATCTCCAAGAGTGTTTTGTTTTGTCTTTTGGTCTTTTTTTGTTTGTTTGTTTGTTTTGTTTTTTGTTTTTTGTTTTTCCCCAGCTGTGGCCATGGTGAATCCTATTTCCTCTTCTACTTCCAATGAAATATAACACTCTGAAGGATCTTCAGGTTTCATGAAGTTCATCATTCTAGCATGCCTGTTTCTCTGATTAATTTCATTCCTTCTTCCATTCTTCACTTTGGCAGCACAGACATAGCCTTTTTGTTTAGCATGTGCTAATTTTTGGCTCCTAAGAGTCACAACAGAGGATACTATGTTTCTTTCAATCTTTGTCTGGGTATTATTGTATTTCTATTAACAGAGTGGCCACCAAGTCAGTAAACTCTCAATTATTTTGAGTACATTATATTCTGGCCTACTTAAACACCCTCAAAATCTAATCCTATATGTACTTTCCCAGTCATTGCCACTAATGATAGCCAAATCCTGCAACTATTTGTGTTTCAATCTTTTTCTTATTTTATTTGACTGAGCTGGATATCTTCTAGGATATATTAAAACTTATCTGTAGTGTCAGTTTGGTACCCAAGAGAGGCAAGTGTCATAGTTTTATTATTTTTGTGATGAATGACATTAACAGAAGGAACTTAGGGAAAGGATGGGTTTATATCATCTTACACTTCATGTCTGATGTCAAAGTACTCTTCAGATTTCTAATTTTTTTAAGTGGTGTTGACTGCAACCTCTCTCTCTCTCTCTCTCTCTCTCTCTCTCTCTCTCTGTGTGTGTGTGTGTGTGTGTGTGTGTGTGTGTGTGTGTGTGCGCGCGCGCGAGTCTGTCTGTCTCTCTGTCTCTCTCTCTTTGTCTCTCTCTCTTTGTCTCTCTCTCTCTGTCTCAGTATGATTTTACAACAAGTCTTCAGCTTTTCTTGGCAGATACCTTATTCCTCTGGGATATTCAACATCTTTGGTTCTCCAAGGCAAATCCAGGCTTTGCCTTCACTGTTCCACATAATGGCCTCTCTTCTGACCCTCCCTAGGACAGCCCTGACACAAGCTAGGCCTCAGAGGCATTATTTAGCAATGGAGAGAGATTCTACAACCGTAATCCTATATACTTGACTCTAAAAGCCAGAACCATCTGGCAAAACTGTCAAGTTTCACTTCTTCACAGGGTTGGAGCTTGGAAACCTCCTTCAATTACATCTGCATCAGTTTTCTGTTTTCTGTGTTTCCCTTACTGCTTAAGTTTTTCTTTAATTCCTTTTGCATAAGTTTGAAGCTTAGCATGGTGGGGTCCTGTCCTGAGGTCACCACTCCCTTTTTTCCATTTAGTCTTCAATTCAGCTTCCTGCAGGTTTTTAGGACTAGGGCAAAAAGCAGGCACATTATTTGACAAAATATCTTAAGAATGTTCTCTATATAATTTGCCCAATCACCTTTGCATACATGTCCATGTTTTATTATGGAGCTTAAACATTTAGGATCATTTTTCCCAGATTATTTAGGTTTTCAAGATGAAGTCTCCTGAGTCATGTAAAAAATTTCATTATACTTAACCTATTGTTAACCTGTCAGTTTTTGAGGGAACATGAGCCAATAGTTATTCTTATTATGGGTGTGTGGTGGTTTGAATAGGTGTATTCCCAATAGACTCAGGAGTTTGAATTCTTGGCTCATGTGTTGTAGCACTATTAGAAGGTATGGCCTTGTTGGAATAGGTGGGGCTTTGTTGGAGAAAGTATGCTGCTGGGGGGCAGGCTTTGAAGTCTCATATGTTCAAACTATGGCTGTTGTGGAACACAGTCTCCTCCTGGCTGCCTGCAGAAGAAAGTCCCCTTCTGATGCCTGTGGATCAATTTGTAGAACTCTCAGCTCCTCCAGCACCATGTCTGCTTGCACTCTGCCAAGCTATCCACCACGATAATGGAATGCATCTCTGAAATACTAAGCCAGCTACAATCGAATAGTTGCCTTAATAAGAGTTGTCTTTGTCATGGTGTCTTTTAACATCAATGAAACCCTAAGGCGGGGTGAGAAAAATAAATTTTATAACTTTTCTCTCATATAAAACAAAAATACTGAAAACAGAGTCTTCTGTCCATGCATAAATGGCAACTCATTGTACAACAATGTTGTCATTAAAGGTCAGTGGCAAAAGTTAAGGTACTCTATATATTTTTGTCAAGCTATTAGGTGTTTTTCATTTTAGTGGTAAGCAAACTTACAAGAAGGAATTCCCTTCCTCCAAATTTGTTGTATAGGACAATTAATTTAGGCACATGTGCAGAGATTAAAGGAAGTGAGATAGTCACATAGAACCAGAGATGCTGCCAAATGAATTGGAATGACTCTATCATTCTTCACTATCTCTAAATTCATAAGTCATGAATACTAGCCAAAGACAATCTCAGAGTGGAAAATGACTGAACTTTTACTATGCCACAGTTCAATTATTCTTGAGCTGATATCACTAGCCCGTAGACATTGTATTAACTATTACTTCTGTTTAGAGAATATACAAACACATATATACATACATATACACAGATACACACACTCACACGATTACTTTTATAAATCCATATTCAGCAAGAATTAAGTCACACTCCCTTGTCAAATGAAAGAGAAATAAATCATTAACCAGGTCAATGCTTTTACCCAAACCTCATCAGTTTACTGAAAATTTATTTCTCCACAGGCTACCTGCTAACTCTAGTTTAATATCCTTTTATCTCCAGTGGGCTTTTGTTACTCTGTTTTATTTAGAGCCATGATTTCAGATGTTTTCCCATAGTTATCCATATAAAACCAATGAAATATGATGAAAATTTTATAATATTATTGCAGTTTTTTTTGTTTTGTTTTTTTTGTTTTTTGGGTTTTTTCGAGACAGGGTTTCTCTGTTTCTCTGTATAGCCCTGGCTGTCTTGGAAATCACTTTGTAGACCAAGCTGACCTCGATCTCAAAAATCTGCCTGCCTCTGCCTCCGAAGTGCTGGGATTAAAGGCACATGCCACCACCACCTGGCTTTATTGCAGATTTTAAGTGGAATCGAAACTTAAGTGTGAAAAAGAAACTGAAATTTCAAAATTATTTCTAAGGGAGTATACATGTTTAAGAAGACCCTTAAGGTCTAACCAAAGGAATGGCTTTAATAAGGAAAAGAGTTATATAATGTAAATGAATACACAAATGTTGATGTTGCAGGACACATTAGAAAGAGTGAATAGATTAAGACACATGATATATTGCATAGGAGCAAATATTTGCAGAACATACAAACAGCAAAGTACTAGCTTCTAGAATGTGTGGTGAAATCTAGAAATCAATAAATAATGCAAATACCTCAATTGCTAAATGTACAAAGAATGTGAGCAAGCAATTAACAGAAGAGGAATTTCAAATGTGATATATGTGTGTGTGTGTGTGTGTGTGTGTGTGAATTTGTGTGTGTGTGTGTGAGTGTGTATGAGTGCTAAAATTAGGGAAATTAAAAAATAGTAAGATATCATACCAGACTAATCTGCTTAGTGAAAAATAAACTGTTTGTTGATGAGGATGAGCACTCTGTGGAGAGTTTAACCTGACAATACTAATTTGAAAGGTAATTAAAAAATGGTTAGAAGAATTGAACACTCATCCTTTATAAATCAGTAACTCTACTTCTAATTGTTTTTGAGTAAGCACTACTGTCAGTGATTATTACCACATTTGTATTCTGTTTAACTTCCCGACCAAAGCACAATTGACATGTTAAAGGCCATGTCTTTGCCTCTAAACCCATTGTCTGACTCCTCACATTTCTAAGATATTCACTCAGGGACATCTGTTCTCATTCAATGTATATTAAAAGTCAACTCTTATAGAGCCAGAGTGACATCCCAGGGTTGTAACCCAAAGCCAGAAATCCTGACCTTTTCTTCTTCAAAAGGATAGTTATTTACATTTTAAAATCTCCTTTTTGGCATGCATGAGTTGAAATGAAATGACTAAGGTTCTTTTAATTATTTTCTCTCTCTGGTCTTTTCTACACAAGCGCGTGCGCGCGCGCACACACACACACACACACACACACACTACTATAAGCATCAGTCAGGGTCAAGCATTAAAACCATACATTAATAGGGCTCCTGGTTGAAGCATCCTGAATTGGTAAGTAACTCTAAGGATAAGAGCTGTCTTGGGAAAAAAAAAACAAAAACAAACAAACAAACAAACAAACAAACAAAAAACAGAGACACTGGAACTTATAGAGGAGCAAATGGGGAAAAGCCTCAAAATATGGACATAGGGGAAAAGTTCCTGAACAGAATAGCAATGACTTGTGCTATAAGATCAAGAATTGATAAATGGGACCGCATTAAAATGCAAAGCTTCTGTAAGGCAAAAGACACTGTCAATAATACAAAGAGGCCACCAACAGATTGGGAAAGGATCTTTACCTATCCTAAATCAGATAGGGGACTAATATCCAATATATATAAAGAACTCAAGAAGTTGGACTCCAGAAAATCAAATAACCTTATAAAAATGGGGTACAGAGTTAAAGAAAGAATTCTTAATTGGGGAATACCGAATGTCAGAGAAACACTTGAAAAAATGTTCAACATCCTTAATCATCATGGAAATGCAAATCAAAACAACCCTGAGATTCAACCTCACACCAGTCAGAATGGCTAAAATCAAAAATTCAGCTGACAACAGATGCTGGCAAGGATGTGGAGAAAGAGGAACACTCCTCCATTGCTGGTGGGATTGCAAGCTAGTACAACCACTCTGGCAATCAGTTTGGCAGTTCCTCAGAAAATTGGATATAATACTACTGGAAGATACAGCAATACCTCTCCTGAGCATATACCCAGAAGATGTTCCAACTGATAATAAGGACACATGTTCCACTATGTTCATCACAGTCTTATTCATAATAGCCAGAAACTAGAAAAAACAAAACAAAACAAAACAAAACAAAATAAAACAGATGTCCCTCAAGAGAGGAATGGATACAGGAAATGTGGTACATTTACACAATGGAGTACTACTCAGCTATTAAAAACAATGGATTTATGAAATTCTTAGGAAAATGGATGGAACTGGTGGATATCATCCTGAGTGAGGTAAGAATACACATGATATGCACTCACTGATAAGTGGATATTAGCCCAGAAACTTAGAATACCTAAGAAACAATTTGCAAAACACGTGAAACTCAAGAAGAAGGAAAACCAAAGTGTTGATACTTTGATCCTTCTTAGAAAGGGGAACAAAATACCCATGTAAGGAGTTAAAGAGACAAAGTTTGGAGCAGAGCCTGCAGGAACAATCATCCTGAGACTGCCCCACTTGGGAATCTATCCCATAAACAACCACCAAACCCAGAAAGTAGGCAGATGACAACAAGAGCCTGCTGATAGGATCCTGATATAGCTGTCTCCTGTGAGGATCTACCAATGTCTGGCAAATACAGACGTGAATGCTCACATTCATCCATTGGATGGATCACAAGGTCCCCAATGAAGGAACCAGAGAAAGTGCCCAGGGAGCTGAAGAGGTCTGAAGCCCCATAGAAGGAACATCAATATGAACTAACCAGTACCACCAGAGCGCCTTGGAACTATACCACCAATCAAAGAAAACACATAGTGGAACTTTTGGCTCCACTATGTAGCAGAAGATGGGCTAGTTGGTCATCAATGCGAGGAAAGGCCCTTGGTCCTGTGAAGGCTCTATGCCTTAGTATAGGGGAATGCCAGGACCAGCAATGGGAGTGGGTAGGTTGGTGAGCAGGGGGAGGGGGGAGGGAATAGTGGATTTTCAGGGGGGAAATTAGGGATGGGCATAACATTTGAAGTGTAAATAATGAAAATATCTAAAAACAAACAAACAAACAAAAACTTATTACAATCATGTTACTATCCTCAAAGTGAAATGCTTAAGTATTGACCTAATAAAATGTTTAAAAATGTTAAAAAAAAAAAGAGCTGCCTTGGAAGCTCATTTAATGAAAAGTAATTTTATACAAAATAAAACACATTAGTAAGTCGTGAGTTTAAGTGTTATTATTTTTAAAAGTTGATGTTAGTTGGTTGTGACTAATAACATAATGCTGTCACCTATTTTAATGATTTTTCCAAGAACTGGCTCTTACTAAATGCGAAAATAGTGGTTTATATATTAATAAGTCCTGCTTTGTCTCATTTCTTATTTGCTTCTTTTAGGTTTAATTATTCTTTTTTTTCTACACACTGAGTTTCTTTTTATTTTCTTGTAATTACTAAAGTATTTGCATCTTGTATTGTTAAAGTATTTGTATCTTGATATTTTAATCTTTTATACAATGTTTAGATGACTATATTTGTCCTCTAAACTAATATTTTTCTCATACCTGTTTTTCAGGAAAAAGTTGTATTTGACTTTAATTTTGGAGCAGCAATACTTTTTTTTTCTTTCTTCTTCCCTGCCTGACTAAGCTAGATAAAAATTAAACTTTATTTATGATGACCAGAAGATATTTTATACTTTTATGTGCAATCCAATGTAAGTCAATCTTGAGTATTATATTGTACACATCTTTTAGCTTTTTACAGTTCTTTCTTTTTCCTGATTGTTCTGACTTGACATATGTAGAAAATCAACCTCTTAAAATTACAAACTATTCATTCCTTAAAAAGGTGTATAAAATTTATGGAACATATGTTGGCCATAAAAATTGTTGAAAGAATATGCAAGGAATGAAATCATTCAGAGTATATTCCTGTAGAATAATAGAAATAAGTCAGATATTTGCAGTAATAGCAAAATCTAGAATATTCTTTTGGGTTTGAGTGAGAAAATATATTATAATAGAGATCAGAAAAAAATATTCCAAATTGAATAAGTGTTTATGTCTGAAGGTTTATGACACTAAAATGAACATATTCTGGTTACTGCCAGGGATATGTAAAAGAGTATGCAGCATTATTAATTTTTAAGATCTTAAGTCACAATGAGACATTGATTTATACCTACCAGAATAGATAAATTAAGAATGAAATTGTTAGGTATTGTAGAAATAAATGTGGAGCAACTCTACTCCCATACATTGCCAATACAAGTTTAAGTTGGCACAAACTATTTTTGAAACCTGAGAGTTTTCACTACTTGCCATTTCTTCTGTGATTCAAAGTTACCCTTCCAGATAAACACCCAGAAATATGTATATAAGTATTTATATACATCAAATGTCAGAGACAAGTACATTTCTTTCCACATTATTTATGTCAGCCAGTCATACGAAACAGCTTAGATAGCCATCAGTTGAGTGGATAAATGAATGGAGTATATTTATGAAAAACAGAGTGATAAAAATTAATGAACTACTCCTGTGTACAGTGATACTGATGAATGGTTCACATAAATATAATTTAGGACAAAATTTCCAGACATAGAGAAGCATATGCTATAAGATTTCATTTCTATAAAATGCAAACCCTGGTAAGGAATCAAGATAGCAACTGTTTCTAGAAGGAGAATGGAATTTGCATATGGGAGAGGACACAGAATCACTTAGGGAATGCTGGCTATGCTCTAGTTCTTGTCTGGATGATAGTTTATGTTATGTTTATTTCTTAACTGTGAATCTGTAATTTCTACCTTTTATTCCTAATGTTTTCTTTTAAAATGTGTAATAATTGAACTAGAAATTATTGTCTTGTCATGCATGTCAGATAAGTGTTGACTTGAACCAAATTTCAGTTGCTGAAGCAGACACTAGAGAATGTTTGGTTTTTAAAAATAACTGTTCATTTGCAAGTTCTCAGTGCATGCAGTCCACATGGAATTCAGAACTATAGAGTATATCACCTGATCACCCTCTCTATAAAATTCATGTTCAGCAACATCAAACACTCTTTTTTCACTCATTTCATTCTCTGATTTTACTTCTAAAGGTTCTGCTAAATTGTCTAAACTCTTTTGGCTACTTGGACTTTCCATCCTGAAATGTATTCTACTATCCCCAAAACGTTTTAAGAAGCCAACCTTTGCTCTCTCTCTCCCTCAGTTTTTCTGATTAAAACTACTGTCTCTTGAAGACACAACACATGTCCTAGCCATCCTGCTTTGCTTAAGCATTAATGTTGAGATAGTTTTTGTCTCCACAAAGCATTCAAGTAAATTCTTATTCATGAAAACGTCTGATTAGAAACTGTTATTCTTCTTAGAAGGAAGAACAAAATACCCATGGAAGGAGTTACAGAGACAAAATTTGGAGCAGAAACTGAAGGAATGACCATCCAGAGCCTGCCCTCCCTGGGGATCCATACTGTAAATAACCACCAAAACCAGACTCTATTGTGGATTCCAACAAGTGCTTGCTGACAGGAGCCTGATATAGCTGTTTCCTGAGAGGCTCTGCCATCTGCCAGTACCTGACAAATACAGAAGTAGATGCTCACAGCCATCCATTGGACAGAGCACAGGGTTGCCAATGAAAGAGCTAGAAAAAGTACCCAAAGAGCTGAAGAGGGTTGAAGCCCCATAGGAGGAACAACAAGATGAACTAACCAGTACCCCCAGAGCTCCCAGGGACTAAACCACCAATCAAAGAAAACATATAGTGGGACTCATGGCTCTAACTGCATATGTAGCAGAGGATGGCCTAGTCGGTCATCAATGGGAGGAGAGGTCCTTGGTCCTGTGAAGATTCTATGTCCCAGTATAGGGGAATGCCAGAGCAAAGAGCAGGAGTGGGTGGGTTGGTGAGCAGGGGGAGGGGGAAAAGGGGGGATTTTCAAAGGGGAAACTCAGACAGGGGATAATATTTGAAATATAAATATAGAAAATATCTAAAATAAAAATAAAAATAAAAATAAAAATAAAAATAAAAAGCTGTTATTCTAACCTAAAGACCTTGCAAGACATTTCCTGTGGCCTTACTTCTTAGTCCTTATTATCACCATTTTAGGTGTCTTGGACTCCTTTATTCAAGTAGTTAGCATGGGTCTGTTTCAGAGATTTTGAATTTGTTTCTCCTTCCAGGAATTCTTTTATACATATCTCCATTTTTCTTGCACTTTTTAAAAATGGATTCTGCTCAAATATTTTCAGGTACTTCAGCTTGTTGAACCTTTTGAATTCTGTGTGCTGTATGTATCTTGTGTATTCTGTATGTTTTATGTTTTTTAATTTTGGCTAATATTCACTTATTAATGAGTACATACAATGCATGACATTTTGCGTCTGAGGTACTGCACTCAGGATGTTATTTTCTAGTTCCTTCCATTTACCTGCAAAACTCTGGATGTCCTCATTCTTAATAGCCGAATAGTATTCCATTGTGCAAATGAACCACATTTTCTGAATCCATTCTTCTGTCCTGGTACATCTAGGTTGTTTCCAGCTTCTAGCTATTACAAATAATGACACTATGAACTTAGTGGAATATATGCCCCTGTGTTATGCTGTGACATATTTTAGGTGTATTTCCAAGAGTGGTACTTCTGGGTCTTCAGGTAGATCTATTTTCAATTTTCTGAGGAACCTCCAGATTAATTTCCAGAGTGGTTGTACCAGTTTGCAATCCCACCAGCAATGGAGGAGTATTCCTCTTTCTCATCCTCTCCAACATGTGTTGCCACCTGAGGTTTAAATCTTAGCCATTCTGACTGGTGTAAGGTGGAATTCAGGGTCGTTTTGATTTGTATTTCTCTGATCACTAAGGACTTTGAACATTTCTTTAGGTGTTTTTCAGGCATTCGAGATTCCTCAGTTGTGAATTCTTGATTTAGTTTTATACCCCATTTTTTGATTTGGTTCTTTGGTTTTTTTGGTGATTAACTTCTTGAGTTCTTTATATATTTTGGGTATTATCCCTCTATTAGATGTGAGGTTAGTGAATATTTTTTCCCAATCAGTAGAGTGCTGATTTGTCTTATCAACTATGCCCTTTGCCTTGCAAACCTTTCCAGTTTTATGATGTCCCATTTAACAGTTCTTGATCTTAGAGCCTGAGCCATTAGAGTTCTGTTTAGGAAATTTCCCCCTGGGCCAATGAGTTCAAGGCATACATCTTTTTCTTTTTAGAACAGTTTTAGGAAAAAGTAAAATAAATATTAGTAAAGCACATCTTGAATACATAGAGATAATATCTTTCTTTCTAAATTCCTTCCACAAACCGATATTTACAAGATATTCCTGGATATAGATGTGGAAACATATATATGTACATACATATATATAATCAGAATCTGAATTAAAATTCAATAGTAGGACTCTCCACTCCACAGGCACCCTAGCACACCCAGGATCTTGAGATCGTTGGTGAATGGAATGCAAAATCTGTTCCAAAGAATCCCAGAGGGTCTTGTGCCAGCAGGAACAAGGACAAAGGAACCCCATCCAACCAGAGGATGGGATTCCTTCTGGTGGTTCCAGCCCCACACCATCTTAGGCATGAACTTGACAGGCTCTAGCACACCCAGAATCTTGGGAAGACTGAGACCAGTCTACACAGGAGAGCATGTTGGTGGCAGAAGCAACAGAGCTTCTTGGATAGGGTCACTTTGGGCCTTCATCCTCAGTCAGCAGGCAGAACTGAGACTCAGACCCCTGGGCACCTTCCATGTCATAGGAGAGTAAGCCTCCAGGGAGGGATCTGACCCTGGAACTCAGGAGGTGGATCTGAGCTCCAGATTTTTGGGCACATTCCCTGAAAGAGGAGAGCTTCTCTATAGAGAGTGCTTTGACAACTGGGACTCAGTTGAGAGTTGGAATCCCAGGAGTGCTGACAGAGGTTAACAGAATCACAGGAGGAACAAGGTCCAGCCAGAGACAGGTAGAACATCTAACACCAGAAATTACCAGATGGGGAAAGGTAAACATAAGAATCTTGCTAACAAAAACCAAGACCACTGGGAACCATCAGAACCCAGTATGCCCACCACAGCGAGTGCTGGATACCCCAATACACCTGAAAAGCAAGATTTTGATTTAAATTCACATCTCCCGATGCTGGTACAGGATTCGAAGAAGGGCATTAATAACTCACTTAAGTAAATACAGGACAACACTGCTAAACAGGTACAAGTCCTTAAAGAGCAAACACAAAAATCCCTTAAAGAATTACAGGAAAACAACCAAATAAGTAATAGAATTGAACAAAAACACCCAAGATCTAAAAATATAAGTATAAACAATAAAGAAAACCCAAAGGGAGACAACTGTGGAGAAAGAAAGTCTAGGAAAGACGTCAGTAACCATAGATGCAAGCATCAGCAACAGAATACAAGAGATGGAAGAGAGAATCTCAGGTGCAGAAGATTCCATAGAAAACATGGACAGAACAGTCAAAAAAAATATAAAATTCAAAAAGATCGTAACTCAAAACATCCAGCAAATCCAGGACACAATGAGAAGACCAAACCTAAGGCTAATTGGTGTAGATGAGAATGAAGATTTTCATCTTAAAGGGAGAGTAAACATCTTCAACAAACTATAGAAAAAAACCTCCCAGCCCAAAGAAAGAGATGCCCATGAATATACAAGAAAAATAGACTGGACCAGAAAAGAAATTCCTCGCCAAACATAATAATCAGAACAACAAATGCACTAAATAAAGAAGAATATTAAAAGCAGTAAGGGAAAATGGTCAAGTAACAGATAAAGGCAGACATATTAGAATTACACCAGACTTCTCACCAGAGACTCTATGAAAGCCACAAGATCTGGGACAGATATTATACAGACCCTAAGAGAACACAAATGCCAGCCCAGGATACTATACCCAACAAAATTCTCGATTAACATAGTTGTGAAAACTAAGGTATTCAACAACAAAGCCAAATTCACACAATATCTTTCCACAAATCAGCACTTCAAAGGATATTAAAAGGAAAACTCAAACACAAGGATGGAAATTATGCCTTAGAAAATTCAAGAAAGAAATCCTTCAACAAACCTAAAAGAAGACAGCCACAAGAACAGAACGCCAAATCTAACAACAAAAATATAACAGGAAGCAATAATTACTTTTCCTTAATATCTCTCAATATCAATGGACTCAATTCCCCAATAAAAAGACATAGACTAACAGACTGGCTACATAAACAAGACCCAACATTTTGCTGCATTCAGGAAACCCACCTCAGGGAGAATGACAGATACTACCTCAGAGTAAAAGGATGGAAAACAATTTTCCAAGCAAACAGTATGAAAAAAAAAGCTGGAGTAGCCACTCTAATATCAAATGAAATCGACTTCCAACCCAAAGTTATCAAAAGAGACAAGGAGGGGCACTTCATACTTGTCAAAGTTAAAATCTTCCAAGATGAACTCTTAATTCTGAATATCTGTGCTCCAAATGCAAGGGCATCCACATTCATTAAGGAAATTTCAGTAAACTTCAAAGCACACATTGCACCTCACACGATAATAGTGGGAGAATTCAAAACACCAGTCTAATCATTGTACAGATCCTGGAAACAGAAACTAAACAATGACAAGGTGAAACTAACAGAAGTTATGAAACAAATAGATTTAACAAATATCTACAGAACATTTTATCCTAAAACAAAAGGATATACCTTCTTCTCAGCACCCCATGGTACCTTCTCCAAAATTGACCATATAATTGGTCATAAAACAGGCCTCAACAGATACAAAAATATTGAAATTATCCCATGCATCCTATCAGATCACCAAGGACTAAGGCTGATCTTAAATAACAACATAAATAATACAAAGCCAATATTCAGGTGGAAGCTGAACAACACTCTAATCAATGATAACTTGGTCAATGAAGAAATGAAGAAAGAGATTAAAGACTTTTTAGAGTTTAAGGAAAATGAAGCTGCAACATACCCAAACTTATGGGACACAATGAAAGCATTCCTAAGAGAAAAACTCATATCTCTGGGTGCCTCCAAAAAGAAACTAGAGAGAGCACACACTAGCAGCATGACAGCATACCTAAAAGCACTAGAACAAAACAAAGCAAATGCACCCAAGAGGAGTAGGCAGCAGGAAATAATCAAACTAAGGGCTGAAATCAACCAAGTAGAAACAAAAAGAAATATTCAAATAATCAAACAAACCAGGAGCTATTTCTTTTAGAAAATCAAAAAGATAGATAAACCCTTAGCAAGACTAATTAGAGGGTACAGGGACAATATTCTACTTAACAAAATCAGCATTGAAAAAGGAAACATAACAACAGAACCTGAGGAAATCCAAAACATCCTCAGATCCTAACACAAACAGGTATACTCAACAAAACTGGAAAACCTGGATGAAAGTCACAATTTCCTAGACAGATACCAAGTACTAATTTTTAATCTGGATCAGATTTATGATCTAAACAGTCCCATTTCCCCTAAAGAAAGAGTCATTAATAGTCTCCCAAGCAAAAAAGCCCAGGACCAGATGGGTTTAGTGCTTCAAAGAAGGCCTGATTCCAATTCTCTTCAAACTATTCCACAAAATAGAAACTGAAGGTACTCTACTCAATTCATTTTATGAAGCTACAATTACTCAGATACCTAAACCACATAAAGAACCAACAAAGAAAGAGAACTTCAGACCAATGTCCCTTATGAATATCGATGCAAAAATCCTCACAAACCATATCCAAGAACACATCAAAATGATCATCCATCATAACCAAGTAGGGTTCTTCCCAGGGATGCAGGGATGGTTTAATATACGGAAATCCATCAACGTAATGCACTATATAAACAAATTTAAAGACAAAAGCCACATGATCATCTCATTAGATGCTAAGAAAGCATTTGACAAATTCAAACACCCATTCATGATAAAAGTCTTGAAAAGGTCAGGAATTCAAGGCCCATACCTAAACATAATAAAAATATATATATATACAGCACACCAGTAGTCAACATCAAACTAAATGGAGAGAAACTTAAAGCAATCCCAGTAAAATCAGGGAATAGACAAGGATGCACACTTTCTCCCTACCTATTCAGTATAGTACTTGAAATCCTAGCCAGAGCAAGTAGAAAACAAAAGGAGATCAGGGGATCAAAATTGGAAAGGAAGAAGTCAAAATATCACTATTTGGAGATGATATGATAGTATGTATACGTTACCCTATAAATTCCACCAGAGAACTCCTGAACCTGATAAACAGCTTCAATGAAGTAGCTGGATATAAAATTATCTCTAACAAATCTCTGGCCTTTTTCTACACAAATGATAAACAGGCTGAGAAACATATTGGGGAAACAACACCCTTCACACTAGTCACAAATAATATAAAACACCTTGGTGTGACTTTAACTAAAGAAGTCAAAGATTTGTATGAAAAGAACTTCAAGTATCTGAAGAAAGAAATCAAAGATGATCTCAGATGATGAAGAGATCTCCCATGCTCATGAATTGGCAGTATTAGTATAGTAAAAATGGTTATCTTGCCAAAATCAATCTACAGATTCAATGCAATACCCATCAAAATTCCAATTCAATTCTTCATAAAGTTAGAAAGGGCAATTTGCAAGTTCATCTGGAATAACAAAAATCCTAGGATAGGAAAAACTATTCTCAACAATAAAAGAACCTCTGGTGGAATCACCATACCTGACCTCAAGCTGTACTTCAGAGCAATTGTGGTAAAAACTGAATGGCACAGCTACAGCAACAGACAGATCGATCAATGGAATAGAATTGAAGACCCAGAAATGAACCTACACACCTATTGTCACTTGATCTTTGACAAGGGAGCTAAAACCATCCAGTGGAAAAAAGACTGCATCTTCAACAAATGGTGCTGGCTTAACTGGCAGTTATCATGGAGATGAATGTGAATTGATACATTCTTATCTCCTTGTACTAAGCTCAAGTCTAAGTGGATCAAGGAACTCCACATAAAACCAGAGACACTAAAACATATAGAGGAGAAAGTGGGGAAAAGCCTAGGAGATATGGTCACAGGGGAAAAATTCCTGAACAGAACAGCAATGGCTTGTTCTGTAAGATCAAGAATCCACAAATGGGACCTCATTCAAATGCAAAGCTTCCTTAAGGCAAAAGACACTGTCAATAAGGCAAAAAGGCCATCAACAGATTGGGAAAGGATCTTTACAAATCCTAGATCACACAGGGGACTAATATCCATTATATACAAAGAACTCAAGAGGCTGGACTCCAGATAATCAAATAACCTCATTTAAAAATGGGACACAGAGCTAAACAGAGAATTATCAACTTAGGAATGCTAAATGTGGAGTAGCACCTTAAATAAATATTCAACATCCTTAATCATCAGGGAAATGCAAATCAAAACAACCCTGAGATTCCCTCTCACACCAGTCAGAATGGCTAAAATAAAACAAAATTAGGTGACAGCAGATGCTGGCAAGGCTGTGGAGAAAAAGGAACACTTCTACATTGCTGGTGGGATTACAAGCTTTTACAACCACTCTGGAAATCAACCTGGCGGTTCCTCCGATAATTGGACATAGTACTACTAGAGGATCCACCAATACCTTTCTTGGGCATATACCCAGAAATATTCCAACTGGTAAGAAGGACACATGCTCTACTATGTTCATAGCAGCCTTATTTATAATAGCCAGAAGCTGGAAAAATCTCAGATGTCCCTCAAGAGAAGAATGGATTCAAAAAAATGTGGTATGTTTACTCAATGGTGTACTACTCAGCAATCAAAAACAATTAATTTATGAAATTCTTAGGCAAATGGATGTATATGGAGGATATCATCCTGAGTGAGGTAACCCAATCACAAAAGAACTCACATGATATTCACTCACTGATAAGTGGATATTAGCCCAGAAACTTAGAATACCCAAGATACAACTTACAAAAGACAAGAAGTACCCAATTAGCTGAACGAGTCTATATCCCTATAGAACAAACAGCAATATGAACTAACCAGTACCAGGGTGGAAGGTTGTTGTTTCCCCAGTGGAATGGTGTTGTTTCCCCAGTGGGAGTGTCAACTTGTACAGCTACTGTGGTGGTTTAAATATGCTTGACCCATAGATAATGGCACCATTAAAAGATGTGGCCTTTTTGAAAGTAGTATGGTCTTATTAGAGAAAGTATTTCACTATGGAGGGAGGACCTTGAAGTTTTGTGTATATATGTGTGTGTGTGTTTGTGTGTGTGTGTGTGAGTGTGTGTGTGTGTATGTATATATATATGTATGTATGTGTATATATATATATATATATATATATATATATATATATATATATGCATGTGGGGCGAGTGTGTGTGTGTTGAAGTCTGGTCAGTATGACAAAGTCCACTTCTCCTGTAGATCAAGATATAGAACTCTCAGCATCTCTACAACCTCATTTTCTTGCAAGCTGTCATGCTTCCCAGGGTTTGCATTTATAAGAGTTGCCTTGGTCATATTGTCGCTCTACAGTAATAGAAACTCAAAATAAGGTAGTAGTTACTCACAAAATTGAAAATTGATCTACCTCAAGACACAGCTATACTATTCCTAGGCATAAACCCAAAGGACACATCACTAATTCCATAAGGACCCTTGCCCAATTATGGTCATTAGCAACTTTATTAATAATATCTAGAAACTTCAAACAGCCTACATGTCCCTTAACCTAAGAATAGATAAAGAAAACATAGCACATTCAGATAATGAAGTATTATTCAGCTATTAAAAACAACAACATAAAATTTGCAGACAAATGGATGGAACTAAAGAAATTCATCTTGAGTGAGAGACCCAGAAAGACAAACAGTATGTTATCACTTTCATGTGGACATAAAAGAGAATCCTTCTATAGTACACAGACACAGAGATACTAAGTAATGACTGGGGTTGTGAGATGTAAGGATCTCCCTGAGAAGAGGAAAATAAAATAGATTTAGTGGGTAGACCTGAGGCAGGTGGATTTGAGAACAGGAAATATCTGGTGGGGAGTGAGGAACTGAAAAAATGCTTGCAGAAATGACTGGATCTAAGGGGTATTTGGGGAGCTAGGTGGAAACCTAGTACAATGGAAACAGAGTGCAATCTAAGAGAGTAACCCTTCCAAAGATTTCTAGTAAGGAGGATATGGAGCCTGAACTAGTCATCTGTAACCAAGCAAGACCTCAAGTAGAGGGACTGGGGCACCAAACTAGTCACGAAAACTTTGACTCTGCTTGAAGAATATTCTGGGACTTGAGCCTAGCAGAATAATCATCAGAGAGATCAGTGAAACTCCATGTAGCAACAGTTGAAAGAGAATGCTAGTCTGAGACCAAAATATTAGGCAAGTTTGGGGAGTCCTATGGAGGAGGGAAGAACTAGAAGTGTCAGGGCTACTATAGTACCATGGTCCACAGAATCAACTGATTGAAACTCATGGAGACTGGTGCAGATAAGGGAGCTTGTAGGGATCTAAGCTAGGTCCTCTACATATATGCTATGGCTTTGTAGCTTGGTGTTCTTGTGGAGCTCCTAATAGTTGGAGAGGGGTATGTCTCTGACTCTTTTGCCTGCTCGTGAGTCTTCTCTCCTCTGACTGGGTTGTTTAGTCGAGCCTTTATGTGGTGGTGTATACCTGATCTTATCTAGTTTATTACTCCATGTTTGGTTGATTACTGGGGAGGGGGTGCTGGTATTTTCTGATAGAAGGAAAAAAAGGGATTCATCTGGGGAATGGGGTGAGAAACTGGAGGAAAGGAAGGAAGGGGGAAATGCAGCCAGGATATAATACATGAAAAAAAGAATTAATTGAATATATATATATATATATATATATATATATATATATATATATACAGAGAGAGAGATAACTGTTTAAGATATTCTGGTGTTTTTTGCATGAGTTAATTAATCTACTATTTATTCATTTTACATGCTGCCTACTGCCCCCTACTCTCTGTCCCCCTTCACACAACTTGTTTCCTATCTCTCCTTTTCTCGTATAAGAAGGATGATCTCCCTCCCAGGTATCAATCTATCCTAGCACACCAAGTCACTGCAGGACTAGGTATGTCTTCTCCTAATGGGGCCATACAAGGCAGCCCAGTTAAGAGGAACAGGCTCCATAGGCAGAAAACAGAGTCAGGAACAGCCCCTGCTCCAGTAGTTAGAGGAACTGCATGAAGACCAAGCTGTACATCTGCTTCATATATGTGCGGCTGGGGTCGGGGGTGTCTTAGTTCTAGTCCACGTATGTCCTTTAGTTGGTGACTCAGTTTGGTATACTATTCAGCTATTAAAAACAAGGACATCATGAAATTTGCAGGCAAATAGAAATAGAAAATATCATTCTGAGTGAGGTGACCCAGACCCCAAAGGACATACATACTACATAGTCACTTATAAGTGGCTATTTACTGTAAAGTACAGGATACACGTGCTATACTACACAGACCCAAAAAGGCTAAATAACAAGGAAGGCCCAAGGAATGATAATTGAGTCTCACTCCAAAGGGGAAGTAAAATAATCAGTGGAGATGGATGGAAGGAGGGAACTGAGTAAGAGAGGAGATGGGGAGGGGATTGAGGGAACAGGATTAGGAGTAGGGAGAGCTATGGAAAGAGGGCCAGGAAAGTGAATTGGTACAAGAAGAAGGTGGTACATCTCTAGGATGTGCCAGAGACCTGGGAAGGGTGTGGCTCTGAGGGCTTATGAAGGTGATTCTACCTGAAACTCCTCATAGTGAGAGATACAGAGCCTGAAGTGGCCAATTCCTGGAGCCAGTCAAGACTCACACTAGAGGGATAAGGACACCAACCCACCCAGAAAAACTTTGGCCCAAAATTTGTCCTACCTAAAAGAAGTACAGGGGCAAAGATGGAACAGAGACTGAGAGAATGGTCAACAAGTGATTGGCCCAGCTTGAGCCCACGGGCAAGAAGAAATCCCTACACTATTAATGATACTCTATTAGGCTTCCAGATAGGAGCCTAGCATAACTGTCCTCTGAGAGGCTCTTTCCAGCAGCTTCCTGAAACAGATGCATAGACCCACAGACAAACATTAATAGGAGCTCAGGGAGTCTTGTAGAAGAGTTGGGGAAAGGCTTGACGGATAGGAACTCCACAAGGCAAACAGGGTCAACTAACATGGACCCTAGTGGCTCTCAAAAAGTGAACACCCACCAAATAAACAGTTAAATTAACTACAGTGCTGTGATATTAGAATGTGGCAGAGATCCAACCATATATGAGATGAATCAATATCTAATGGCCAAAGTTGAACCAATTTCAGCAACAAAATAATTAGTATAAAGTACATCTTCATCACTTCACACTTATACAAAAAATGAATGTCTCATGCAGAATTCAAAATAATTACATACTTTATGTTCAAAAGGATGGAAACTAACTTTTCACTCTCCAAGTGTCGCCATGCCTCATGATTTGATCAAAAGGGTAAAGTCTGGATAGGCAGGATACACCAATGTAAATTTATGGTAGAAAAACCTACCATGAATTACCTCAGCCAGGTAGTCAAGGCCAACATGAATAGGAAACAGAGTCACATTGACAGTGTGTACCCTTGAAGTTAGGAGCTAAAAATGGCAATTCACATCTGTGGTCTATCCCAAACAGACCCATAAAACCCAATCATGACAATAAACAATCTAATCATGACAAAGAACTGTAATAGGTAGAAAAATGTAGACAGATCCCAATGAAAGACATTCTACAAAACACATGATGAACATTTCTCAAAACTGTCATATCATCAAAAGAAATAAAATTCTAAAGACACCACGACTATCATTTATAGCTAGGATGGGATCCTCAAGTAGAAAAGGAACATTGGGTAAAAACTAAGACAATTTCAATAAAGTGTAGGTATTAGCAATGTATGAACATTGGCTCATTAATTGTGACAAATGTACCATGATAATACAAGATGTTGATAATAGGCAAAGACAGTGTTGGGTGTGTGGAAATTCTGTGTACTGGTTTTATAATTTTCAACAAATTTAAAGGTATGATAAGATGCTCTTTAACAATTTGTGTTGAGGGGCATCCCTGAATAGGGGTTGTAGCAGTATGTGAGGTTACATCTGTGGTGACTGGTGGACTGGCTAAAAACTACTAAAGTTCCTCTGGGATCAAATAGAATTTTATAAGAACATAATGGGTAGAGAGGAGAAAAACCTATGGTGGCTTTGATGGCCATGATGCAACTATGTATGTGAGATTAATATCTTCTGATAGTCATGAATTTATTGTAAAAAGAGAACATGCATTAACATCAGGAACAATAAAGGCCATGCTGAGTGGTCCAGGTCAGTTTGCAGAGAATGAAACCAATGAGGTCAATTTTAGAGAGATACCTTCACTTGTGCTATTAAAAGTATGTGTTATCTTCAAGGTTCAGTATACTAACAGCTCCACTGAAATTCCTGAATTTCCAGCTACACCTGAGACTTCATTGAAACTGCTGATGGCCACAAACTTCCCAGATTGTTAAGTACAATAAATTATAATAAACTGTTAAATTTTTTAAGTATTTCAAAAAATTTTGTGTTAAAGACAATGTGACAATAAAATATAGAAACGAAAATAACCCTTGGTTCCTCTGTCTTGGCCTCCCAACAGTAGGGTTATAAGGACATAAAGTCATGCCTAGTTTCACACATTACAGCAAGAGATCTAAATTCAGGTCCTCATACGTTCAAAGCAAGCATGCTCATCCACATAGCCATATTACCCAGCTTCCTTGTTTTTCCTTTTAGATTCTAGTAGGAATCCACATCCAGGTCTCAGAACAGATTTTATTTCTACTAAAATAATTTTTATTAGATGACTAATCAGGGACTTTTCCATGGGGAATAATGATTTTCCCCCTCGAATAAGGCCATAATTACCTGTATCTTTTTATCTCAGGGTGAGACTGCATGAGACTTTCTTCATCTATGTTAGCATGTCAATTGTTGGGCTTCTTCAAGTTTTGTTTAGGCAGGCAACACTGAGAAGTTGCAGCAGACTGCATTTATATATTTGTTTATATGTATATGAAATGATGATTTAAAAGAGATTATAGATTTTGGAGGAAGTTTCAGGATGGGTGACTTGAGAGGGGTAGGAAGGCGAATACCAAATGAATAAAAAATAAAAAAGGAAAAGGTGTGATGGGGAAGAAAACTTACTATAAATATATGAGACAGCATAGCCAGAGGAAGAGACCTCTGGGAGAATCCAGAGTGAACATGACCAGAAGAAGCTGTGTGGTGTAGAGATGGAGGGAGGGAGAGAAGGGCGAGAGAAGAAAGGAACCAGTTGTAGCAACCATTATAATTGTGAAAAGCTTGGCAAATAATTGGGATACTTTTTTACATTTAGAGAGACCATGTTTCCAGGTCTCCTCAAGATGATCCAGTTCATGCCTCTTCCCCTCAAGTGATTATGAGTATAGCCTACTTTCACTCTGAACATTATCACATTTTGTCTGACAAAATCTTGAATATTTTTCCAAAACATTAAAAGAAAAATCATAATTTAGCTACTTTTCTTGTGGAGAACAGCAAACCAGCTAATGCTAGTTGGCTACTAAACACTTAATTTTTGAAAATTTACTCTTTGAAAGTTTCATTTGCTGATAAAGTGTATCTTCATGGATCATTTCCACACAATCCTCTCTTATTTTTCAAGAACCCGTCCATTGTAAGTCCTTATGTTCAAATCCTTCTTTTTTACTTATTTATGGACAGGATCTCCTTAGTGATGATCATGCTCATGGGAGTGGGCCACAGTTCTAAGGAAAAGTGCTTTCCCTAACTCACTACCCATCAATTGCTCTAGTTGCATCTAGTTGCTCTAACTCTGGCTCCCTTCCTTAATACATGCTAGGATATTTTTCAACATCCAAGGCTTTATTGGTAACAGCAAGATCCAAGGCTAGTTTTTGTAGCCTCAACTGGCTCTTCAACTTCTGGCACATTGGATCTTCTGGCCCTTGCAATGGTCATAGGGTTTGGTATTGTCTATGTGTGATTCCTGGAGCCTTGCAAAAAGACTGGTACACCTATCATCCCTTAAAAGTACTGGACAGGAACACAGTGCCTCATGCCTTGAGAGACTATAGGAGCAACTTGTTGAAGGCAAGGATCTTATCTCCAGCCTTGAGGATGTGACTTTGGGCCCAACTGCTCACCTACAGTGCACACACCTTCAGTTTGAGCACTTACAAAGTCCACACATCTATGACTATCACCACAAACACAGCTGTTCTGTTCTCCCAGACAGGAAGCTTCATCTTTTGAATCATCCAGGGCAGGACAGAGGTGACTAGATATTGCAACTCATAAATAACATTTTAAACACAACCTAATTGAAAGTAGACTTGGTTTGTCTGACCAGAAACCTCTACAAGTAGATGTTCTGGCATTGGGTTCCTTGTGTTGCACCATTTGGTCCTTGTGGTGAATGTTAGCACCCATAATGATGCCCCCTGCTTGTTCAGATCAAGATTTCACAGTACTCTCAATCCTCTGAGTCTAATATCCTCTCCAGCCATTTTTTCCAATGCCCTTTGAGCCTTGGGGCAGTGGTTGATATAGTTGCCCCATATACTCTTGAGTGGTCACAGTCATGTAGTCTCTGGAATCTGAACAGTAATACATCTCTGTATTAATCACTGCCCATTTCAACAAGAAGTTTCTCTGACCAACATTGGGTATGGCAAAAATCTCTAAATATAGATATATTTTTTATATAGAAGACAGTTTCACAACATAGCCATTTAGAAAAAGTAAACAATATTGGCAGCTTATTCCTAGGGCTTATGACTTCTGGGGTCACAAGTTTTACCTTGTTTACTGTACCAGGCGTGACTTTTCTCCAGTGAAACAGTAAAGTGGTTAGTTTGATGTCTACAATAAAGTACAGTCTATGAACAATAAACAGAATTTGGCTATTAATTGGATATAATTAATTTTCCTAACTCTCTTACCTCAAATTCTCAATAAAATTAACTTGGAGCCTGGATGGTCTCCACATTCAGGTGTATAGTTTGAGATAAGTTATTTATAATGATTCATATCACCTAGAAATAAACAAATTCAGGCAAAATACCATGTAACCTTCTCTAAAGTCTCCTTGTGAAAAGCTGAAATTTCTTGATATCCTTGTGATAGTTTAACCAAGCATATTATTACTCTCAATTTCTGATGGAACCATCTTCTTAGAATGTACAAATGAAGAGATAAAGCCATCATCTAAGGAAAAAAGAGTATTCTGTAATCTAGCCATCATCTAAGGAAAAAAGAATATTCTATAATCTAGCCTGTGTGAAACAATATTCCCTTTCTTTTTAAATTGAGTTGCCCCAGAAATATAACCCTGAATGCAGCATACTGTGAAAAAATATATTTTCTACCACACACCTTACATCTCAAAAACCCAGTTTGCTTTTCTTTACATCTGAAAAGACTTTAGTAACAGCACTTTAGAGCTGCAGTTTTCCAGATATTGTATTTGCAGAGGCGACCTATTATATGAGTTAGGAAGAAAGCAAATTATTCTGCTTTCCCATTTTTCTTGTCCCTAAATCTATTTATAATTTTGTTCCAAAATAACCTTTGATAAACTTTGTGCTAGTTTGAATTGAATCTAAGCATATTTAAGCACCTAAGTGTGTCTGACAGTGTCAGACCATATGATGCCATCAGAAGTCATCCATACAGATGAGAAGAGATAGTAGGGAGACAAAGGAATAAAGATCAAAGGAGTCACTTGCTGAAGCCCAGTGGGGACCATGCACAGCATCCTTTTCCCCTTCTTTCTGAAAGGCGAGAAATCTGAGGACTATCAAACATCTGGCAATTACTCACCTGGGTGCTGCTAATGATTGTTGTAATGAGATGGAGCAAGGCCAATATTCTTCCTGCTGTGCTCTTATTAGTGAGAAATAGTATCTACCTGTCTTATTTCTATTTTAACCCACCATGTAATCTGAGAAATGAAGAATCTATGCAGCATTTCTAAGACTGCAAAATAGAGGAGCAGGGAATATTCTGAGGAAAGTATGCTGTGATAGGACATTCAGCCACTTCTGGGGACAGATATTTGGGATGAGAAAGATAAAGTAGAATAGGGTTTCAGTTATTCATATGTATTTGTACTGTTGCTATTATTGTTCTGTTTTTGATAATTTCGATCAAGTATCTACAGCATTTATTGTTTTTGTTTTTGTTGTTGTTGTTGATGATGAGACAGGGTTAGATGGCCTCTAATTCTTCATGTAACTGAGATGACTTGAGCTGCTGATCTTCCTGCCTTCACCTCTTGACTGTAAGGACTACAGGTATTTGCT
Organism: Mus musculus; assembly: GCF_000001635.26. NCBI lineage: Eukaryota > Metazoa > Chordata > Mammalia > Rodentia > Muridae > Mus > Mus musculus. The sequence goes on along the minus strand of NC_000086.7, from coordinate 15,520,581 downwards.
ACCACACCAATTCATACATCAGCTGGGGATCAAACACAAAAGTCTGCATGCCAGACAGGCATTGTACAAACTGAACTATGTCCTCATACTGTTATCAATGTTTGGAAAAAAAACTTTGAAATAACAATTATTGTCTTAGTTTGTGTTTAAGTGGTTAAATGTGTATGACTCAAGTTTTCAATGTACTTTAATGACCATATTTTTCCATTCATTTTATTATGCTTGGGATTAAAACTGCATTGCTGTGTACTCAAAGCAAGTACTTTACAGAAAAATATATGACTCTAGGTATTAGTGCATTTTTTCTTTATTTAACTCTACTATATTTTAACAGAATCATATTTTCATGAAATATTTTAATTTTTATTGTTTCTATATTATGTACACTCAACTCTTTGATGAACAACAATTTATGTGGATGGACTTCTTTGGAAGCAGTTTTAGATTGTTGATAATTATGTAGCCAGAGGCTGGAGAGATGGTTCAGCAATTAACATAGCTCATTGCTTTTGTAGATGAACCAGATTCAGGTCCTAGCAACAACACGGTGGTTTATGATCACTTGTAACTCCAATACCATGAGATTTCATATTTTTCTCTTTTTATAAAATGACAACACAAAGTTCAATGGACATGGAATGAAGGGTATATCTGTGAGGATTTGGGGGAGGATGAATTTAATCAAAATACATTATATGAACCTCTCAAAGAATTACTCACAGTATTTTAGAATTTTTTTAAAAAAATATTCAGCCAAAATTATCATCTATTTATCAAACCTTTCCACATTATGAATAAAATTTTATTCTTTTCTTGCTTTTTGTTTTATCTGATGTATTACAATGATGAAATATTCCAAAGAGCAGATGATACAATCTAGCACAATCTCTCATATCCTATCAATTTGAGATTTCCTCCAGAGGAATTTTATCAGCTCTGTGTTCATCGCTCTTGCTGCTTCTATGCATTTAAGGCCATATATGAACATGTAAGATAAACAGCTTTTTATGCATGTATTTTTTTATTATTTATCTATGAAGACCATTCTTTGGCAGATGCTTTACTCTTTTGTAATAGTTTTAGAGTATCTTATTGTATATAAATATTTAGTTCATTATGTTCAAAAAATAAGTTTTTAATTATATAAAAATTTTCTCTGACATAAATATATTTCAAAAAACTTTACATACATCTTTATGATCCAGTATGCTATGTGGGGATATAGAGAATTTATCATCTAATTAGAAGTGTATGTGTGTGTGTTTGTGTGTGTATGTATGTATGTGTTTGTGTGTGTGTTATATGTGTGTGTTTGTACATATACAAAAGCATTACCAATATGCATTTATTCTGACACTGTACAATGATCAACACATGTCATCATCTTCAACAAAACTGGGCCACTAAATTTATAAACTTTTGTGCTTTTTCCATAATCATAAATAAGTTTAGGGTTGTCTGTCAGTTATCTACCTATTCAATTTAGATAATACATAGCATTTTTATACTCTTTCTTGGTGTGTAGATCAGATTATTCTTGAACTTGTTTCTCTTGACTTCATCCTCCCAAATGGGATTACAAGTATCTACAACTATACTCAGCTATTACATATGTGATTATATTGTATAAATACACACATATATACATATACATATACATATACATATACATATACATATACATATACATATACATATACATATACATATACATACAATTTGTTTAACCATAAGCACTGTGTATGGAAAAAAAAAAAAAACAGAAGCCATTTCATGTTCCTAGTCTTTAGTTTAAGACATTTTGATTTTACAATGTGTTATTTCACATTTTGGAATCTGACGATTATTGAATATTTAATTTATAGCCCAACTTTTCCAAGTTGATTTGTTATATTTTCATTGTCTTTTATAGGCATACTTTCAACAATAACTACATGATTAAGTAGTTTTAGTGCCTAAATCTAGAGTATTACACCACTACATTTTCTTTCCCCAGGTGTTTATAATTTCCATTCCTCACTTTGAGAGAATACGTCTTTTGCTTTGGCTTAATGAATCGTGTCTGACAGCAGTTTCCCTGGAAACAGAGGTTGAGGCAAGGATTTATATGCAGAAAGATAATATATGTCTGAATGTATGGCACACAATAACTGAAAAAAAAAGAAACAGGGACAAAAGTATGTGAAGGTCATGCAACTATGGCAAGGCTTCAGAAAATTGAATGGAAAGTTCTAGACACAGATTGCAACTTCAGTAGCCTTTAGGATTACGCTAAACTGATTAGGGTTGATACAATAATCACATTCTCTGAGGGTTCCTATTTGCTCCTTACCTGACAGCCATCAGCAGACAGGAATGCTTTTTTCTTACAATGGAAAGCAAGATATATAGCATCTTCTAAAAGTAAAAATTTTCCCTGAAAATGAAGCTTTATCCCTCAAGTCTTTTTACCATCAAAATTACATGGGGATATTAATTGTTGTGTAAGGGTTCACAGTACATATGATGCTGGGCTTATTATAATTCTTTCCTAGGTTAACTATTTTAATTTGGACAGGTGTGGGTCTGCATTTCACTTCAAATGTTAGAACAGCACTTGGGTAGGCGAAACACAGAGGCACTAGGCTACATTTCAGGCTTGTGGGACTTCTATGCACTCCTTGATGAGAAAAACAGCCGTTCTTGTCCAAACTGTTTATTCATGCAAAAATAGAATGCATAAAATGAACTCATGGTGGACCAGAGATTAAAATACCTTTTGTAGGAAAGGATGCCCAGAAAGGGAAGCTTAGTGGCTAAACCCTTGGGGCCTATCTAGGTACTTCATTAGTATGAAGAGCTCTATGCTCTATGCTATGTGACCAGTTGTTGTAGTCCTTTTAGTGGGATGTCATAGTGGTTACCTGTTCCAGGACAGGAGTCTGGATGGAAGGTAATGAACTCCTGCCATTTTCGATTAAGAGTTCTGGGTTCTGAACTTTTGCTACTATCTTACCAGTTCTTCAGTCTGGTGGCATGGTCCACTGCTCTTCATCCAGACATATTTTTCTTTTTTGTAGATTTCAATACATGTACCAAACATGTTAGAAGTTAGTGGCTATTTGTTAATTATTCTCCGTGCTCAGCAATAGAAGGTGGCTTGTTTTCTTTCTTTCTTTCTTTCTTTCTTTCTTTCTTTCTTTCTTTCTTTCTTTCTTTCTTTCTCTCTCTCTCTCTCTCTCTCTCTCTCTCTCTCTCTCTCTCTCTCTCTCTCTTTCTTCCTTAAGCAAACCTATTATCTTAACATTTCTTTTGTTTCTTTTCCAAGAACATACATTTTGCTAGAGAAAGCTAGTTCCATAGTTATGTCTTTAAATATGCCATTGCCTCTATCTTTGATAACATCTTTCTGCTATCCTGTTCTAATCTTCAATGAATGCTTACCAAATTTATTCTCTTCACCACTAACTTACTTTTCTTCAGTGAGCAATCTGTTCTTTTCTGATTGGACTGGGAATTTAATTTTTCTTACATTTTTATATCTCCTGCTGACTTTTCCTCTCAGCTACTCTTCTCTTCATTTACACCCACATTCCATGCACGCTGTTACGGTTTCTGTTATTTTCTTCTCTACCCCTCTTCTTTTCTTTAAAAACTTATATATTTTAATTCTTAAGAATCACTAATTCTTTATCTCTGAAATTTGGGAGTTTTAGCATATAGCCCAGATCTGAAATAGTGTACTTATGTTTTATGCTTTTAGGCTATTACTCCTCTTCTAAATCAAAACAATATGTTAAGATCTATTTTCCATTTTGGTTCATTTTCTCTCATGTCTAAATAGGAGACAAATAATCCACCTTAGTATGGGTTCATTTTTTATTTCTCGCTGTCCAGCTTAGTGGTAAGAACAGTTTTGTTTATACAATTTGTTGAATGACACTGTATATGCACAGCTCATCCAAATGAACATGTCAAATTTGCAAACTATTAAAATTCCATTGAAGATGGAAAATTCTTCTGCTTCTCTGAATTTAATTTATGGAGCCTGTTGTGTTTTATATTAAAAGTCAAGGATATGCTTTGTAGAACACAGTATGGTGAAGTGGGAGGAATGCCTCAGTAGGTTCATGCTGAGACATCCTTTCTCCTTAGGTTCCTATAGGAATATTCCAAGAACTAGACCTGAGGGCAAATGCCTTTGATTCCAGGACTCAGAGAGCAAAGGCAAGTGAATATCTGCGAGTTCAAGGCTGATATAGTCTAGATAGACTGAGGCTAGTGAAGGTTTCACAGTGAGACTCTATCTTAAATAGAAAAAGCATAGCCAAAAATGATCATTTTAAGACATAAAGGTCCTTAAAATGTAATATTGCCCATACTCAAATACCAAAATACTAAATTATATTCTAAAACTTTAACATATCAGAGATGATAAGTACATTTAAGCAACTAGAATATAAGGGGGTCTGTGTAACAGTTTAGGAAAAAAATAAGATATATATACACATATGAAAAATTTAAACCCATGAAATTTTAGGATGTTACTAGTAATGAACAAATACATTAGTCTCTGTTAACATTCCTTCTATGTTCTACCCAACAATTACCTTGCAACAGCCAGGAAGGCCTGGCTTGCTATATAAGAAAATGTTTGGCCCCTCTTCCTTCTTTCTGCCCCTTCTCTCTCTCTTGACCCCTTTATCCCTCTCTCCCCTTCTCCCTCCCCCTCTCTCTCCTCATGTTCCTGGATGGTTTCTTCTCTCTCTGTCTCTCTGTCTCTGACTCTCTGTCTCTCTGTCTCTCTCTGTCTCTCTCTCTCTCTCTCTCTGTATATATATATATATATATATATATATATATATATATATATATCCTCTCTTCTCATCTCCCCTCCAATTGCCCTAAATGAATTCTACTCTACACTATACCCTTCTACATATACCCTTCATATAGGAATCCTAAAATTTCATGGTTTTAAAACATTTAAATAAATGATCGTATGGGGGGAGGCATTCTTAATCAAACCACCACAATAATCTGTTAGATTATAGAAACCATTAAGAAGCCAGTATATCTCACCCCATTTTAGTCATTGAGGCATTTCCCTTGTAGGAACTTTGGTTCCTTTATAGTTCACTTCATTCAATAATCTTCAATAATCTTGTTGTCAACAGATAGATAAATATTCCTATTCCCTTTGCTAATTTATGTAATATGACTTTGAGATCCTGAACATGCTGCTGTGAAAACTTAGTGGCAGAAAAGAAAAAAGAAATTTTGGCAATATAATAATCAGATTTTGGTAGAAATTTTTGCCATTTGTGACATAATATACTTAATTTGGTATGTTAATTCTGGTGACAATTGACATGGTATCCACAGAGTTCAGAAATCCTCATATACTTGAAACCACTTACAAATATGAAGCATGTAGGAACATTCATGTGTTCAATAATTTGTTAGAAGTGCCTAGTGGAAGTTAGTAGATTTATAGATTACTACACATTAAAATCAGCAAAGGGAGGAGATACAAGACAAAACCCAAGATGTCCTAAGTGGAAAGTTGCTACTTTTTCACAGCTAGTGGAATTACAAACTGTGCTAAAATAAAATAAAATAAAATAAAATAATAAATATTTTTGTTTTTTAACAGATACTAAAACAAAGACTTTATTATATCATCATATTTATTGAAAAAATAACTACACTTAAATTTCTGGTAATAAATATAAAATGTCTGTCAGATATGAGTTTATCATTTGTGGAGTAAATTGGGGTACACCAAATACTTATCTAGACTTGATATATAATTATATGACGCAAAATAAATACACTATTCTAGGAATATGAAAAATAAGACATGACATCCAAGCTAGACATTGTCTATGGCATTTTGCAACAACACTCTAAAAGAAAATGGTTAATGTGGCTATTGTTATGTCGAACAAACTAAGGTGGAAGGCCACACATTCAACTATATAGAAGAAAATGAATCAAGATTCATAGGTGTGTGTGTGTGTATGTGTGTGTGTGTGTGTGTGTATTTAGTGTGTGTATATTTACTTTGTTGAGTTGAGTACTGAGTCTTAGAGGAGTTGGCAGAAATGTGAATGTAATCAAACCCCACAGATTATAGTACAAGAAGCTATATTTGAAATTCAATAAAGTTGTGTCTTACACACGTTCGCAACCGGCCAGGAAGAATGCAACAAACCGGAATCTTCTGTGGCAAAAGCTTTATTGCTTACATCTTCAGGAGCAAGAGAGAGAATGGCGAAACCCTGTCCCTTTTAAGGAGAATTATCCTCCGCCTAGGACGTGTCACTCCCTGATTGGCTGCAGCCCATCGCCTGAGTTGTCGTCACGGGGAAGGCAGAGCACATGGAGTGGAGAACTACCCTTGGCACATGCGCAGATTATTTGTTTACCACTTAGAACACAGGATGTCAGCGCCATCTTGTAAAGGCAAATGTGAGGGCAGCTCCCCACAGTTGTGTAGTTTTTTAAAAAATTAATTCACTCTTTACACTCCATATTACATTACCCACCTCCCCATCTACCCTCTGACTGCTCCTCATCCCATACCTACTCCCCACCCCCTGTCCTCACCTGACCTCTAAATCCCCTGGGGCCTCCAGTCTCTTGTTGGTTAGGTACATCATCTCTGAATGAACACAGACCCAGCAGTCCTCTACTGTATGTGTGTTCGGGGCCTCATATCAGCTGTTGTGTGCTGTCTGTTTGGTGGTTCACTGTTTGAGAAATCTAGGGGATCCAGATTAATTGTGCCTACAAGTCCTCCTACAAGATCGCCCGTCTCTTCAGCCTCTTTCTACCTTCCCTAATTCAACAACAGGGGTCAACTGCTTCTATCCATTGGTTGGATGCAAATATCTGCATATGACTCAGCTGTATGTTGGGTCTTTCAGAGTGTGGTCATGCTAGGTTCCTTTTTGTGAGCACTCCATAGCCTCAGTAATAGTGTCAAAGCCTGTTTGATAATAACTTCAAGTCTCTCAAGAAAGAAACTTTGGACTAGAAAAGCAGTTGAGTGAGTATTGTTAGCTCAAAGACTTGCTGCACAAGAGCTTGGAAAATAAGAGAGCAGTGCAGACACTGGAGGTCAGGCTTATGGAGTTTTAGAGGGAAGCAAAAACTTTACTGGACCTTATGTTTGAAGAATTTGTTCTGTCACCTGGAACTGCAAAATTAGCTGTGATTAGCAAGAAACAAGAACCTAAAGTGACATTTTAGGAATCATAGATGCTGGTCAGCTAAGGCAGAAAAATCAGCTTTGATAAAGAAAAGACCAGTATCACTGAAGTGAAATCTTCGAATTGTTACCTCAAGGTCAGCACACAGCACTGTGTTCAAGTTGTACCTCAAGCTTACCACTAAATATGGCAATATAAGAGTCTGTCAGGTGTTTTGAAGGGATAAAAGGGGTCATAGAGAGCAACTGAGGCTTGGCACTATGTTGCCAACTGGAGTCTGTGAAGAAAGTCTAGGAGAGACTTGGTGAAAGTGGAGCCCAGCAACAGCAAGAAACCTCAGAATTTTGGAAAGACTAATACCATGGGTTTGCCATTAAGAACAATAGCAGCAGTTAGAATGGAACAATGTGGAACCTGGAAAACAAGCTGTATATTCCCCTACACTCGGGCTAAGAGCCTTCACAGGACCAAGGGCCTCTCCTCCCACTGATGACCAACTAGGTCATCCTCTGTTAAATATGCAGCTGGAGCCACAAATCCCACCAAGTATATTCTTTGGTTGATGGTTTAGTCCCTGGGAGCTCTAGGGGTACCGGTTAGGTCATATTGTTGTTCCACCTATGGGGCTACAAACTCCTTCAGCTCCTTGGGTCCTTTCTGTAGCTGCTTCATTGGGAACCCTGTGCTCAGTCCAATGGTTGGCTGTGAGCATCCACTTCTGTATTTGTCAGGCGCTGGCAGAGTCTTTCAGGATACAGCTATATCGGGCTCCTGTAAGCACTTGTTGGTATCCACAATAGTGTCTGAGTCCAGTGACTGTATATGGGATCGATTCCAAGTTGAGGGAGTCTCTGGATGGCCTTTCCTTCAGTCTCTGCTCCACACTTTGTCTTTCTATCTCCTCCCATGTGTATTTTGTTCCCCATTCTAAGAAGGACCAAAGTATCCACACTTTGGTCCTCCTTCTTCTTGAGCTTCATGTGGTCTGTGAATTGTATCTTGGGTATTCCAAGCTTCTGGGCTAATATCCACTTATCAGTGAATACATACCTTGTGTGTTCTTTTGTGAATGGGTTAACTCACTCAGGAATGCCAGGGCCAGGAAGTGGGAGTGGGTGGTTGGTGAGCAGGGGAAGGGAGAGGGGATAGGGGGGTTTTGGAGGGGCAACCAAGAAAGGGGATAACATTTGAAATGTAAATAAAGAAAACATCTAATAATAAAAAGAAAGAAAGAGAACAAGCAGTGTATGCTGCAGTAAGAAGAGAAAATAACCCAAGCCACTTGAAGGAGCCCAGAAGATCTTGAGTGAATTCCAGAAAAACTGACAGTGGTTTATTTACAGTTTTGAAGTTCAGTTTTGCTCTGTGTAGATTGTTACTGTGCCCTGGTTCTCTCCCCTTGAATTTAGAACATAATTTAATTTTGGTTTGATGGGAGCCCATAGTTGAGAGACTTTGAATTTTAAAATACTTTGGAATTTAAAAGAGACTGGCTATTTTAAAGAGACTAAATTTTTAGGTATTTGGATTTTTAAAAAATGGTACTTTTAAAATTTGGGATACTCTATACAGTGATGTTTCTATTAATGTGAAACCTTGGAATGCATGAGAAAGGAAAGCTTATGGCCTAATGCAATATGTTTGTGTGTCAAGTTGACAAGTACTCAGTTGTGCAGGTTAATTTTTGTCAACTCTACACAAGTCAATGGAGTCACTGGAGAGAAGGAAGCCTCATTTGAGAAAATCTCTCAATAAAATCAGACTGTAGGCAAGACAGTTGAGCATTTTAATGATTAGTGATCAATGGGGTAGGCCCAGGGCATTGTGGGTGGTGTCATCTCTGGGCTGGTGGTCCTGGGTTCTATAAAAAAAGAAGGCTGAGCAAACCATAGGATAAAAAGCAATACGTAGCACCCCTTTTTGGCCTACCTTCAGTTCCTACCTTCAGGTTCCTGCCATGTTTGAGTTGTGGTCCTAAGTTCCTCTGATGATGAATGATGATGTGGAAATGTAAAGTAAATAAATCCTTTCCTCCTGAAGTTGCTTTGGTCATGGTATTTCATCACAATACTAACCCTAAGACAATGGGTGAACATAAAGCAGAGGCTTCACTGTTCTAGTATTACTAGTTCTTGTTCTTGAGATCACTATTTTACAGTATTGTCATGACCAAAACTTACTCCTTATGACTTGGCTTTAAAATTACTGCATGGACTCAAATATTGAAAGTTTGACACCCAAATGAGGCCTTAGGTGGTTATTAGGTCATTAGCCTTCTGTTCTCATAAAGGAATTAATCTATTTGTGGACTGATAGCTTAAAAGGATATTGGGTGGTGGTGGAATCTTTTAGGAGGTAGGAGTAAGTAAAGGGAATAAGTTATTGAGGGGATTTAGTTCAAAAAGACATTATGTCCCTGGCTCTTTTTTACCTCTGTTTTCTGCTCACCATATAATGAACAATTTGTTTCTACCTCAAGTTCTCTGCAATGGAGCCCTACCTCATCATTAGCCTAAAAGCCTTTGAGCCAAGTGACTATGCTCTAAAACATCTCACATTGTGAGGCCATATACAATTCTCCTTTTTTTTTCCATTTGTTATTTATTAACTCACTTTATATCCTGATCACAGCCCCCCCCCATTACCAGTTCCCCCTCACACAGCCCCTCCTTCCATTGTCCTTCCCCTTCTCCTCTGAGAAAGGAGAGACCCTCCCCCCAATATCTTCTCACCCTAGTACATTAAGTTACTGCAGAAGTAGGCATATCCTTTTCCACTGAGGCCAGGCAAAAGGGCTCAGTTAGGGGAAGAGGATACATAGTCAGGCAACCAATTAGAGGTAGGCCCTGCTCTAGGTGTTGGGGGTGCCTGCATGAAGACAAATCTAGCCACCTGTTATATGTGTTCAGGGCACTTAGTCTAGCCCATGCTTGTTCTTTGCTTGGTGGTTCAGTCTCTGGGAGCCACCAGGAGTCAAGGTTAATTGACTCTGTTGGTCTTCTTGTGGTGTCCCTATCCCATTTGGGTCACTTATTCATCTTCCCCCAAGTCTTCTACAAGACTCCCCAAGTTACCTAATATCTGGCTGTGGATATCTGCATCTGTTTCCAGTGACTGCTGGGTGGAGACCTCAACGGACAGTTATGCTAGGTTTCTATCTGCAAGCATAACAGAATATCATTAATAGTGTCAGGGATTTGATCTTGCCCATTGGATAGGTGTCAAGTTGGGCCAGACATTGAATGGCCGATCTTTCCTGCCCTACTCATCTTTGGCCCTGTACATCTTGTAGCCAAGGCAAATTTTGGGTTGAAAGTTTTGTGGTTTCATTAGTGTCCTTAGCCCTCCATTGGGAGTCCTGCCTGGTTATAGGAGGTGGCCATTTTAAACTCCATATCTCCCACCACTATAAGTTTCCACTATAGTTACCCCTATAGATTCCCTGAGGCCTCCCCCATCCCAGGTCTCTGCCACATCCTAAGGATGTTTGCCCTTGGCTGCCACTGATTTCCATTCTCCCTCTCTAGCTCTCCCTACACTTTATATCCCCATCCCATTCTTCTCCCCATACTCTCTTCCACCCAGTTAAAACTTGCACAATCACACTGGAAATGAATTTAGCAATTTCTCAGAAAATTGGAAATAGTTCTACCTCAAGACCCACTCTTGGGCATATACCCAAAGACTGCTCCATTCTACCACAGAGACACTTGATCAACTGTGTTAATAGCAGCTTTATTCAAAATAGCCTGAAACTAGAAACAACCCAGATGTCTCTCAACCAAAAAATTGATACAGAAAGGTGGTTCATGAACACAATAGGATACTATTAAGCTATTAAAAACAAGGACATCATGCAGTTTGCAGGCAAATGGATGAAGCTAGAAAATATCACCCTGAGTGAGGTAACTCAGACCAAAAAGGACATGCAAATATGTAGTCACTGATAAGTAGATATTAGCCAAAAAGTTGAGGTTAAATACCCTACAATCTATGGACACAAAGAAGTCAAGTAACAAGGTGGGCCCAAGAGAGGACAATTGAATCTTACTCAGAAGGAGAAATAAAACAGACACAGGAGGTAGATGGAAAGAGGGGACATTCTCCCCCTTTTAGTTGATTTTTCTCAGTTATTTTGTCATAGCAGTGAATAGATTGCTTACACACTGTGATTAGTTAATATTCTCAATTTGGCAGGATCCAGAATTACATGAAAACATAGAAAAGTGAGGCATGTAGACCTTTGTCTGATGTTCCCAACTTGTATCTCATTTAACAGGCAGCATCAAAGTAAAAAGTTTCAATGAAGGGCTATCTCCAGAAAGGATGCCAGCACGTGCTCATCAATTGCTTTCATGGTTGTGATTTGAAAGCAAGATATAACAGCTGTTCTCATGAAAAATATAAAAGAGCAATTCTGTTTGTAGAGTAAAGTACAATCACCAAACACAAAGAAATCAAGATTTTTTGTTGGTGTTCGCTTTATATGCTTTTTTTTTTTTAATTCATAAGGATCATGTTGATTCTATCATTCCATGTGTATTACATAATTTCCCATCTTTATCATTGAGAGAAAAGTGGTGGTTTATAATGAGGTCTGAGCCCTTCCGGCCCACTGCAGCACCGGGGTCCCTGGCCCAGGGAGTCTCCAGACACCAGCAAAGACCCACACAGGATCCACCACTGGATCCTAAGACCTCTGGTGAGTGGAACACAGCACCTGCTCCAATCCAATCTCGTGAGACCTAAGACTGCATTAATTAAGGAAGCAGATAACCTGGCCTGATCCAGGGCACAAGTCCAATCTGGTCCACTGCAGCACCAGGGTCCCTGGCCCAGGGAGTCTCAGGACACCCGCAAGTACCCAAACAGGATTCACGACAGGATCCTAAGACCTCTGGTGAGTGGAACACAACTTCTGCCAGGAGGCAGGTTCAACACCAGATATGTGGGCACCTTCCCTGCAAGAGGAGAGCTTGCCTGTAGAGAGGACTCTGACCACTGAAACTAAGGATAGAGCTAGTCTCCCAGGTCCGCTGATAGAGGCTAACATAATCACCTGAGGAACAAGGTATAGCCAGAGAGAACTATAACGACTAGCTCCAGAGAATACCAGATGGCGAAAGGCAAACATAAGAATCCTACTAACAGAAATCAAGACCACTCACCATCATCAGAATGCAGCACTCCCAACCCACCTAGTCCTGGGCACCCCAACACAACCGAAAAGCTAGACCCGGATTTAAAAGCATATCTCATGATGATGGTAGAGGACATCAAGAAAGACTTTAATAACTCACTTAAGGAATTACAGGAGAACACTCTTAAAGAGTTACAAGTCCTTAAAGAAAAACAGGAAAACACAACCAAAGAGGTAGAACTCCTTATAGAAAAACAGGAAAACACATCTAAACAGGTGATGGAAATGAATAAAGCCATACTAGAACTAAAAGGGGAAGGAGACACTATAAAGAAAACCCAAAGTGAGGCAACACTGGAGATAAAAACCCTAGGAAAGAAATCTGGAAACATAGACATGAGCATCAGCAACAGAATACAAGAGATGGAAGAGAGAATCTCAGGTGCAGAAGATTCCATAGAGAACATCGGCACAACAAACAAAGATAATACAAAAGGCAAAAAGATCCTAACTCAAAACATCCAGGAAAACCAGGACACAATGAGAAGACCAAACCTAAGGATAATAGGAGTAGATGAGAACGAAGATTTTCAACTTAAAAGGCCGGCAAATATCTTCAACAAAATTATAGAAGAAAACTTCCCAAACCTAAAGAATGACATGCCCATGAACATACAAGAAATCTACAGAACTCCAAATAGACTGGACCAGAGAAGAAATTCCTCCCGACACATAATAATCAGAACCACAAATACACTAAATAAAGAGAGAGTATTAAAAGCAGTAAGGGAGAAAGGTCAAATAACATATGAAGGCAGGCCTATCAGAATTACACCAGACTTTTCACCAGAGACTATGAAAGCCCGAAGATCCTGGACAGATGTTATACAGACACTAAGAGAACACAAATGCCAGCCCAGGCTACTATACCCGGCCAAACTCTTAATTACCATAGATGGAGAAACCAAAGTATTCCATGACAAAGCCAAATTCACACATTATCTTTCCACGAATCCAGTCCTTCAAAGGATAATAACAGAAAAAAAAAAAATACAAGGACAGAAATCACGCCCTAGAAAAAGCAAGAAAGTAATCCCTCAAAAAACCAAAAAGAAGAAAGTCACAAGTACAGAATGCCAACTCTAACAACAAAAATAAAAGGAAGCAACAATTACTTTTCCTTAATATCTCTTAATATCAATGGACTCAAGTCCCCAATAAAAAGACTTAGACTAACAAACTGGCTACACAAACAGGACCCAACATTCTGCTGCTTACAGGAAACCCATCTCAGGGAAAAAGACAGACACTACCTCAGAGTAAAAGGCTGGAAAAAATTTTCCAAGAAAATGGTCTGAAGAAACAAGCAGGAGTAGCCATTCTAATATTGGATAAAATCTACTTCCAACCCAAAGTTATCAAAAAAGACAAGGAGGGACACTTCATACTCATCAAAGGTAAAATCCTCCAAGAGGAACTCTCAATTCTGAATATCTATGCTCCAAATGCAAGAGCAGCCACATTAATTAAAGACATTTTAGTAAAGCTCAAAGCACACATTGCACCTCACACAATAATAGTGGGAGACTTCAACATACCATTTTCATCAATGGACAGATCGTGGAAACAGAAGCTAAACAGGGACACACTGAAATTAACAGAAGTCATGAAACAAATGGATCTGACAGATATCTACAGAACATTTTATCCTAAAACAAAAGGATATACCTTCTTCTCAGCACCTCACGTGGCCTTCTCCAAAATTGACCATATAATTGGTCACAAAACAGGCCTCAACAGATACAAAAATATTGAAATTGTCCCATTCATCCTATCAGACCACCATGATGTAATGCTGATCTTCAATAACAACATAAATAATGGAAAGCCAACATACACATGGAAACTGAACAACATTCTTCTCAATGATACCTTGGTCAAGGAAGGAATAAAGAAAGAAATTAAAGACATTTTGGAGTTTAAGGAAAATGAAGCCACAACATACCCAATACTATGGGACACAATGGAAGCATTTCTAAGAGGGAAACTAATAGCTCTGAGTGCCTCCAAGAAGAAACGGGAAAGAGCACACACTAGCAGCTTGACAATACATCTAAAAGCTCTAGAAAAAAAGGAAGAAAATTCACCCAAGAGGAGTAGATGGCAGGAAATAATCAAACTCAGGGGTGAAATCAACCAAGTGGAAGGAAGAAGAACTATTCAAAGAATTAACCAAACGAGGAGTTGGTTCTTTGAGAAAATCAACAAGTTAGATAAACCCTTAGCTAGACTCACTAGAGGGCACACGGACAACATCCTAATTAACAAAATCAGAAATGAAAAGGGAGACATAACAACAGATCCTGAAGAAATCCAAAACACCATCAGATCCTTCTACAAAAGGCTATACTCAACAAAACTGGAAAACCTGGATGAAATTGACGAATTTCTAGACAGATACCAGGTACCAAAGTTAAATCAGGATCAAGTTAACGATCTAAACAGTCCCATATCGCCTAAAGAAATAGAAGCAGTCATTAATAGTCTCCCAGCCAATAAAAGCCCAGGACCAGATGGGTTTAGTGCAGAGTTCTGTCAGACCTTCAAAAAAGATGTAATTCCAGTACTGCAAAAACTATTCCACAAAATAGAAGTAGAGGGAACTCTACCCAACTCATTCTATGAAGCCACAATTATTCTGATACCTAAACCACAGAAAGATCCAACAAAGATAGAGAACTTCAGACCAATTTCCATTATGAATATCGACGCAAAAATACTCAATAAAATTCTCGCTAACCGAATCCAAGAACACATTAAAGCAATCATCCATCCTGACCAAGTAGGTTTTATTCCAGGGATACAGGGATGGTTTAATATATGAAAATCCACAATGTAATCCATTATATAAACAAACTGAAAGACAAAAACCACAGGATCATCTCGTTAGATGCAGAAAAAGCATTTGACAAGATCCAACACCCATTCATGATAAAAGTTCTGGAAAGATCAGGAATTCAAGGCCCATACCTAAACATGATAAAAGCAATCTACATCATACCAGTAGCCAACATCAAAGTAAATGGTGAGAAGCTTGAAGGAATCCCACTAAAATCAGGGACTAGACAAGGCTGCCCACTTTCTCCCTACCTATTCAACATAGTACTTGAAGTCATAGCCAGAGCAATTAGACAACAAAAGGAGATCAAGGGGATATAAATTGGAAAAGATGAAGACAAACTATCCTTTTTTGCAGATGATATGATAATATATATAAGTGACCATAAAAATTCCACCAGACAAATCCTAAACGTGATAAACAGCTTCAGTGAAGTAGGTGGATATAAAATTAACTCAAACAAGTCAGTGGCCTTTCTCTACACAAAGAATAAATAGGCTGAGAAAGAAATTAGGGAAACAACACCCTTCTCAATAGTCACAAGTAATATAAAATATTTTGGCGTGACTCTAACTAAGGAAGTGAAAGATCTGTATGATAAAAACTTCAAGTCTCTGAAGAAAGAAATTAAAGAAGATCTCAGAAGACTGAAAGATCTCCCATGCTCATGGATTGGCAGGATCAACATTGTAAAAATGGCTATCTTGCCAAAAGCAATCTACAGATTCAATGCAATCCCCATCAAAATTCCAACTCAGTTCTTCAACGAATTAGAAAGAGCACTCTCCAAATTCATCTGGAATAACAAAAACCTATGATAGCAAATACTCTTCTCAAGGATAAAAGTACCTCTGGTGGAATCACCATTCCTGAACTAAAGCTTTACTACAGAGCAATTGTGATAAAAACTTCATGGTACTGGTATGGTGACAGACAAGTAGACGAATGGAATATTATCGAAGACCCAGAAATGAACCCACACACCTATGGTCACTTGATCTTTGACAAGGGAGCTAAAGCCGTCCAGTGAAAGAAAGACAGCATTTTCAACAAATGGTGCTGGCACAGCTGGCAGTCATGTCGAAGAATGCGAAATGATCCATTCCTATCTCCTTGTACTAAGGTCAAATCTATGTGGATCAAGGAACTTCACATAAAACCAGAGACACTGAAATTTATAGAGGAGAAAGTGGGGAACAGCCTCTAAGATATGGGCACAGGGGAAAAATTCCTGAATATAACAGCAATGGCTTGTGCTGTAAGATCGAGGATTGACAAATGGGACCTCATGAAACTGCAAAGCTTCTGCAAGGCAAAAGACACCGTCAGTAAGACAAAAAGACCACCAACAGATTGGGAAAGGATCTTTACCTATCCTAAATCAGATAGGGTACTAATATCCAATATATATAAAGAACTCAAGAGGCTGGACTTCAGAAAATCAAATAACCCCCTTAAAAGATGGAACTCAGAGCTGAACAAAGAATTCTCACCTGAGGAATACCAAATGTCTGAGAAGCACCTGAAAAAATGTTCAACATCCTTAATCATCAGAGAAATGCAAATCAACACAACCCTGAGATTCCATCTCACACCAGTCAGAATGGCTAAGATCAAAAATTCAGGTGACAGCAGATGCTGGAGAGGATGTGGAGAAAGAGGATAACTCCTCCATTGTTGGCGGGATTGCAAACTTGTACAACCACTCTGGAAATCAGTCTGGTGGTTCCTCAGAAAATTGGACATCTTACTACAGGAGGATCCCGCCATACCTCTCCTGGGCATATATACAGAAGATGCCCCAACCGGTAAGAAGGACACATGCTCCACTATGTTCATAGCAGCCTTATTAATAATAGTCAGAAGCTCGAAAGAACCCTGATGCCCCTCAACAGAGGAATGGATACAAAAATGTGGTACATTTACACAATGGAGTACTACTCAGCTATTAAAAATAATAAATTTATGAAATCCCTAGGCAAATGGTTTGACCTGGAGGGCATCATCCTGAGTGAGGTAACACAATCACAAAAGAACTCAAATGATATGTACTCATTAATCAGTGGATATTAGCTCAGAAACTTAGTATATCGCGATATAACGTACAATTTGCAAAACACATGAAACTGAAGAAGAACAAAAACCAAAGTATGGACACTTTGCCCCTTCTTAGAATTGGAAACAATCACCCATGGAAGGAGTTACAGAGACAAAGTTTGGAGCTGAGACAAAAGGATGGACCATCTAGAGACTGCCATATCCAGGGATCCATCCCATAATTAGCCTCCAAACTATGACACCATTGTATACACTAGCAAGCGTTTGTTGCAAGGACTGTGATATTGCTGTCTCTTTTGAGACTAGGCCAGGGCCTAGCAAACACAGAATTGGATGCACACAGTCAACTATTGGATGGATCACAGGGCCCCCAATGGAGGAGCTAGAGAAAGTATCCAAGGAGCTAAAGAGATCTGCAACCCTGTCGGTGCAACATTATGAAGTAACCAGTACCCCTGAGCTCTTGACTCTAGCTGCATATGGATCAAAAGATGGCCTAGTCGGCCATCACTGGAAAGAGAGGCCCATTGGACAGGCAAACTTTATATGCCCCTGTACAGGAGAATGCCAGGGCCAAAAAATTGGAATGGGTGGGTAGGGGAGTCGGGGGGTGGAGTGGGGGGGGACTTTTGGGATAGCATTGGAAATATAATTGAGGAAAATACGTAATAAAAAAAAGAAGATGAAACTGGGAAATGTTGTAAATATAGTACTAAGGTATAACCACCCAATAAAAGTTTAAGTTAAAAAAATAAATAAATAAAATGAGGTCTGAAAATTTGCTGATAGTCCTTTCATTAAGAGACACCATCAAATAGTGCTCTCTGTGAATGTAAGGCAGCCTTGCTCTCCTATTTTAAGCAGAATTCTAAGTGGATTCTGAAAAGAGTCCAGGAAAACCTTCACTTGACTCTAGTTTTGGGAATTCTACTCTTAACACCTAAGTTTTGTGCTGTTAGTAAGATCAAGCCATGTTACAATGTCACATATAGATACTTGGCTTATGTCCCCAACTCACATCTCTATTAATAGGTAGCATCAGCAATAAGAAGGTAAGGAAACTTTGCAAATGACTTTAGCCCAGCTACCATTTGACTGCAACTGGAAAAGCCCTCAGACATGTAGTAATAATAATAATAACAACAACAACAACAACAACAACAATAATAATAATAATAATAATAATAATAATAATAATAATAAAATGCAGTAATTACTAGTGGATTATTTGATATATTTTGGTCCCCAACTAAGTTTAGAATGATCTATTACAGAGTTAGAGATATCAGAATGAGAAAATTATTATCAGTTTTACTCATATCCCTCCATGCATCAAAAGCACTTTGAGTAGATAGTGTTTTATGTACATAGAACAGGGGACAAATATATTTCAGAGTGGCTGGACAAGTCCGATGTCTGGCTCAGTTACCAGTGGCAGAGACAAAAATTTCTCTGTGTGATGTCCAAAAAGTGACACCCTAAAAAAAAGAGTGTTTGAACTGCAAAGTATATGTTCTCTAGAACATATGTAACATGTGCACACATCAAAGCATCTTTACAAAAGGTTGACATTTTAATTCATCTGTAATAAAGAAGCCAAGTAAAATTAGGTACAAACAATAGAAAAACAGGTTATAGAAGTTATATTTCCTTTAGTCCCATCTAAAAAATAGACGGCTTTCTTTAATCCACTTATTTTCCCTGAATCCTTTTTATTGGCTGACAAATACTGGTAATATACCAACCTCACAGGTTTCTTTTAAAGAGCAATTTAGATAATAATATGATTCATTGAGCCCAAGGTTTTATAATGCCAACTGAATATTAGACAAATTGATTATGTGAGATTTCACATCTATCTATCAGCAGAATCTTATTCAGAGAAAATATCAGATTAGTTGACAAATGATATCTGATAGACTCTACTTGGTAAAAATTCAGCAATATTATTGTGATTGTTTTTCTCTCCTCTTGAGACTGGATACTAATGGTATGATCTTGTCAAGGTCTTTCTTGCATCTTCTTGTCTGTAAAGTAAGGATGACAAAGATTTTACTAAATAAAAGTTTAGACATACCAAGTTCTATTAGGTTGAGCCATTGAATCAGGACACGCGGTTCATGTGCACATTTAACCACATGTGCATATTATATTTGTAGTAAAAGAAAGGGAAGTAATGAGAAGAACACTGTAATGAGATAGAGAACAGCTAATTGGTTATGGTCCCTGTTTGTATTTGTGAATGTTCTCTAAATAATTGACCATTTGCAATTGGCTAATAAGTCAAGTAGGGCATGTTCTTGTTCAAGAGTAACAGGGTTAGAGTTTAGTTACAGTTCACTATATTTAGACCACTTTAGACATAACTTAATATATACAGAAACATCTTTAGGTCAAACTTAACACCACTACCCAGTATGGATATGGAATAAAATGAAGCTATGTAAGAATAAAACTCATTTGAAAATTCGAATTAGGAGGGTTGTTACCTTTCCATAGTAGTTTTATTTTCATTCTTAGTTCATTACATTATTTTGGGAGACACTGCAAATTAATCCCAAAACTTTATGCATGGTATGCAAACAATCTACCACTGAGTTACTCACCCAGAATCTTCTGTCAATTTTTAATAAGCTTAATAATCCAAACAGACAGGCCTTCTCATGTTTATTTATTTTGTTTTGGGATTGGTTATTTTGCTAAATGTTGATGCCGTCAAATTGCCTTCTAATTTCCTCATAATAAAGATACCCAAGATACTCTGAACCTTGGAAGGAAAAACACTTTTGTAGTGGGTAGCAGTCAATAGTGAGGTGCAAATCTGGCCTAAGTATTGAGGATAAGAGTCTGATCGCTCAGTCTTAAACGGGACATCTATATTAATAATACTACCACCTCAGAAGAGGAGATAGACAACATTAAGACCTAGACAATAAAGAAGAATGCTGTGAAATCATGGTTTCTAGATATGACAGAGTTAAGATAAGCATAAACTCACTGCAGCTATACTTAATAGCATAAAGCCAATACAAAATCAAACCAGTCAAAATTCCATCATGGGCAAGAAAATCCTAAGTCTCCACTCCTTACTGAGAAGTTATTTAACATGATGCTATGAACAAAATATGTTAAGAGGTGTATGGGAGGATTTGGAGATAATAAACAGGTGGATGTGATCATATTTATTGTATGCATACATTACATTCTGAAAAACAAATAAAAATTAAGTTCTTGAAACACTGTTTAGCAGTTTGAACCAGGGTTCAGTTCCCAGTACTCATATTGAACATCTCCCAAGAACTTCCAATTATAGTTACAAAGAATCTGATGTCTTCAGGAATGCTCAGTACCTTCACATAAGTGCTATACATACAGACAAGCAGGTACACATACAAACATAAAATTAAAACTGTAGGTAAAAAAAAAGTAAAGTAAAAAAAAAATTAAATACAGACTCCATGGGAACCCACAGGCCACTTTGGTAAGTGAAAAGGTTGACTAACACAAAACATTCACCTCTCCCTCAGTTCCTCCAAATCCAATTTCCCAGCCTCATACACAGTACTGCAGCAGACTATCTGCTGACCAACATAGATCTTTCTTTCCCTTACTTGTTGCTTTAATCCAGACTCTAATTCCAGAATGCACTCCTGGTAACCTATAAGCCACTCCTGCCATGGAAGAAGATAGGCTCAGTGAAGTTCTTCAACTCTTCCACCATTTATCCCAAACACTCAGTCTCACCCCCACATCTTTAGTAAAATTTCTGCAATGGCCTCTCCTCATTCTCTGACCCCAAACACAGGAGAATAATTAAACAGAACCCAGAATGATAACTAAGCATATCCTTGTAGAATATCCTGCTTTCCTCCCTTTATGAAGTCCCTCCATGATCTCAGAACATCCCCATTTGTAAGTTCTAATACCAGAAATACATGTTACATGGAAGTCCCCAATATCCATATGTATCAGAAATCCAGAATACTTTTCTACAAGTAATAAATGGTCACCACACTCTCACAAGAACCACAGAGGAAAGACACATCAGGGAGGAAAATACACACAACAAAGATAAGAACAAATGACATCACCAAAAATCATAATCTTCCCACTCCCAGATGCCTAGATACCAGGGTAAACCAAAATTAATAGCAGCAAAGAAAATATATCTCCACTAGAGCCAAGTTATTCTACCTTAGCAGGCCATGGATATTCCAACACAGCTGAAGCACAAGTAAAAGACCTTCAAACAGCTTTTGTGAATATGATACAGGTCTTTAAAGAAGAAATTAATAAAAACATTAAAAGGATCTATGAATACATAAATAGAAGAAGGTGTATTCTTTTGTTTTAGGGTGAAATGTTCTGTAGATATCTGTTAAATCCATTTGGTTCATAAACTCTCTTACTTTCACTGTGTCGCTGTTTAGTTTCTGTTTCAATAACCTGTCCATGGATGAGAGTGTAATGTTGAAATATCCCGTTATTATTGTGTAGGGTTCAATGTGTTTTGAGCTTTAGTAGAACAATAAAACAACAAAAAGAGATCAAGGGGATACAAATTGGTAAAGAAGAAATAAAGGTGTCACTATTTGTGGATGGTATGTTCATATACATAAGTGACCCCAAAAAGTCTACCAGAGAACTCAGGCTAATAAACAACTTCAGCAAAGTGGCCAGATATAAAATTAACAAAAGTAACTCAGTAGCCTTCCTTTATACAAATGATACACAGATGAGAAATAAATTAGGGAAACAACTCAATTCACAATAGCCACAAATAATATAAAATATCTTCAGGTAAGTCTAACTAAACAAGTGAAAGACCTGTATGACAATAACTTCAAGTCTCTCAAGAAAGAAATCGAAGAAGATCTCAGAAAATGGAGAGATCTCCCATGCTTGTGGATTGGCAGAATTAACATAGTAAAAATGGCCATACTACCAAAGGCAATCTATAGATTCAATACAATCCCCGTCAAAATCCCAACAGAATTCTTAAAAGGCATGAAAAGAGCAATTCTCAAATTCATCTGGAAAGGCAGAAAAAACAAAAGACAAACAAACAAACAAACAAACAAAAAAACAGAAGATCGAAAACAATACTTAACAATAAAAAAAAAAAAAAAAAAACAGCTGGAGGAATCACCATCCCTGACCTCAAGCGTTATTACAGAGCAAAAGTGATAAAAACTGCATGGTATTCGTACAGACACAGACACATTGATCAATGGAATAGAATTTAAGCCACAGAAATAAAACCACACACTTAAGTCACTTGATCATTGACAAAGATGCCAAAATTATACAATGGAAAAAAAGAAAGCATTTTCAATAAATGGTGCTGATCTAATTGGCTGTCTATATGTAGAAAAATGAAATTAGACCCATATTTGTCACCTTGTACAAAGCTCAAAGTCCAAGTAGATCAAGAACCTCAACATAAAACCAGATACTCTGAAACTAATAGAAAAGAAAGTGAGAAAGAGCTGTGAACTCATTGGTACAGGGGGAAATTTCCTAAACAGAACTCCAATGGCTCATGCTCTAAGATCAATAATTGATAAATGGCACCTCATGAAATAATACCTGTAAGGCAAAGGATTTGTCATTAAGACAAATCAGCAACCTACAGATTGGGAAAAACAAAACAAAACAAAACAAAACAAAACAAAAAAACTTCATTAACCCCATATCCAAAAGAGGGCTAATAACCAAAATATATAAAGAACTCAAAAAGTTAATCACCAAAAAATAAAACTACCCAATCAAAAAATGGAATATATAACTAAACCAAAAATTCACTACTGAGGAATCTTGAATGACTGAGATGAACCTAAAGAAATGTTCAAAGTCATTGTTCATCCCTCAGATAGTATAAATTCTCAAATTTGCAATTGTTTATGCATATACAACTCATAGAAGGAAAAAAAAATCGCTGTTCTTTTAAGAAGACTGTTTTTGAACATTTAAGAATCTGTCCTGGATTGCCTGGACAAGCCCCCTTAAGGCAATGCTATGCTAGATTTATATCTCAGGCAGATTACCAGCCTTACATAAGAATAATCTCATTCTTTATATACTCAAAACAGTAATGTCTTGAGACAATCTTTTGATATTCTTAGAGAATGTAAATGTCAAATTAAAAAAAAATGTTCTTGGTGTCCTCAGATTCTACCTGTTTCCACAAAATGATGTTAATTCTTGAGGACCTATACTTAATCAATTGCTGCAAATGAATGCTCTTAATTCTGATTAATAAATAAATCAATTATGCACATGTGACTATTAATAACTTTTCAAGCTGTCTAGTTACAACCGCTCTTCAAGAGAAACAAATGAAAGTGTAATTAGTCACTGTCCATGTTATATTAAAACTGACTATAACAGTCAAGTATTTGAGATATTTTGTCAACAATTTTATAATTCTCAAAAACAACGTATTAAACTATAGCTTCTTAAAAAAACAAAGAAGGGGAGGAATTATATCCCTGTGCATATTATTTAAATCATACTTTTATTTTAAGACTTTTGAAATTTGGATGTCAAAGAACTTAATAAATGTCTTATAGTATCTTAAAACTAGACATAATCATGTCTCATGTCTTGGTGAGACGAAAAGGATCTACTTATTGGCATATGGCTTGATCCTGAACAGTTACCCTATTGGGGAAAGGGGAAAGCTTAGGTTCTCTCCACAGAATGCTGCAGAAGCATGACAACTGTCAGAAGGATTTGTGTGACAAGCTGACCTGTGAGTTCGCTGAGTGCCCTGACTGTGGTGACAAGAAAGCTGAACTGGGTATATGTTTTGACCCACCCTTGCTTGCCTTTGTCCCAGATTGGACAAGCTAAGGTGCCTTGCTTCAAGCTTTTTAACCTGATGGACATAGAACATTAGAGACCATGGAATCTGACTTAGTAAGGTTAGTCATAAGAAAGCGTTATAATGATTCTTCTCTTTCCTTCAATGTGACCAGTTATTCTAACTCAATCTTGGACTGGTCTACTAACAGTTCCAATATTAGAGATTCCTATTGAAGATAGCTAAAAATCTTAATTATCTAGCAAAGTTAATTTGGAGCACAGCCTCCACTCCCAGAGAAGTAACAGCCTTTCTATAATTCTCAAAGTCAACTCCCCCAACACCAGGAGCTCACAATCTGAGCTTGGTTGTTGGTAATTTGCATTTGAATGGAGTACCTGAACTTCCCCAAAGAAGCTTTTATATTATTGCTTTTCACTGCTTTGTTTTTCAAGCAGATCAGTCAATGCCTCACAGTCTGATTTCAGCAAGCATGGAGCCTTGCCTCCAGCAAGTCTGGGTGGCAGAAATTAATCAATATGAAGAAGCATATTCAATATATATTGTGGTTTTGATCTGATTTTGGAATAAGGGGTGTTTTGAGGACCGATTAGTCAATGACAGGCAGCCAGATTCTGGAACCATATCAATCTAAGACAGAGGTACATGCCAAGAGGCCATGGTTTGTTAATAATACACCACAGAGCCATGTATTGTGTAAAATAAACACAAACAAGCTACATGTATGCTCCTTGATGGATCTGAATGGTTTGGAAAAATCTGAGATTTCCTAAGATGGACAGGGCTGCCAGCCACCATAACTCCCAGGCTGGACTATGGAACATAAATACATTTTATGCTTCGGTCGGGCTATTTTTATTATATAATCAGGGAGGAATTGTAGGCTCCCGTAGCCTGAAGCTGGCTGGTACAGACCATGGAATCTGACTTAGTAAGGTGAGGTGGTGCAGTCCAAAGCTTACAGAAGTAACCAACCAATAACTGTTTTCATTTATGGTCCATTCCACAAAAAGTAAACGATTTTCCACATTGTTTCAGTAACCAATTGCCTGAGACTAGACAGTCCAAAGCTCTGGAATAAACCCAAATAATACTGGTCTAAAAAATATGTAGTGACAAATGATTTCTAATGATATTCTGCTATACTCATAGATCAGTGCCTTGCTGAGCTATCATCAGAGAGGGTCCTCTTGTAGCAGACAGGAACAAATACAAAGAACAACAGCCGGATATTATGTAGAGAAAACAATGCCTTGGAGCACTCAGCCCTAATAAGATGTCTTCATCAAATACATCACCTCATAGTTCAGGGAATCCCTAGGAAGAAGAGTCAGATACAATGTAAGAAACAGGTAGAGGACACCAACAATGCAAGGCTCTCTATATCAACAAGAGAAAAACTCATATGATCTCACAGAATCAGAAGAAATCAACATGGGTCTGCACCTGTTAATAATTATGGTTTCCAGTGTATTTATGGGATTCCCGATTATGCATATGAGTGGGTTTTTTATTCTTGTGCCTTCTCTTGGGTTGTTTCATTCTGTGGGGTTTTTCAAACTTCACATTGATAGTTTTTGTTTGATCTTATTTTATTTTATTAATTATAAGAAAATGAAAGAGAGAGAGAGAGAGAGAGAGAGAGAGAGAGAGGGAGAGAGAGAGAGAGAGAGAGAGAGAAATAAATGAAGAAAGAAAGAAGAGAGAGAGATTAAGAAAGATAGCTTATCCCCTAGGGTAAATGTTAAAAATTGAATGATTGTTCATGCCTTTTGGGAGAAGGAAAATCAATTTTCTGCAATTGTGTGATGCTGGGTATAGTAACCACTCCAGGACAGGCTTCTTGGTCAGGAGTAGCTGCCCAAACATGAAATGAATTCCACAGGTTTGTTTGTTTGTTTGTTTTTGCATGCTTTTATATTTTGGTATTTGTCTTAGTTTAGCTTTTGATTGCTGTGATGAAATACAATGACCAAAAGCAACTTGAGTAGGAAAGAGTGTGTCTTATGGTGCCATATCACTGTTTATCATTGAAGGGAGTCAGGACAGTTATTCAAAACAGTGCAAGATCCTGGAGGCAGGAGGTTGTACAGAGACCATGGATGGGTGCTGCTTACTGGCTTGCTCATCATGGCTTGCTCAGCCTGCTTTCTCATAGAACCCAGGACCACCAGCCCAGGTATGGCACCGCCTATAATATGCCACCCATCAATTCCAAATTAAGAAAATACCCTACAATCTTGCCTACAGTGCAATCTTATGGGAATTTCTCAATTGAGGTTTCTTGCTTTTAGCTTGTGTCAAGTTGAGATACAACTAGCCAGCACAGTGTATTTTGTTTTGTTTTGTTTTGTTTGCTCATTTGTGGTGGTGTTTATTAATTTTCTAGGTATTGATTTTTTTTTGTATTGCTTTTTTGTAAAAATAAAATTTAGGTGGGTAAGAAGGGTTTGGAAGGACTTGAGGGAAGAGAAAAATATAATCAAAATAACATTTAAATTTAAATTTTGGTTTAATTCCTCAGAGACCTAGGGTAGAACCAAACTTGACTGACAAAAAAATGTCAATGAAATTATAACAAATGGTATTCTGCTATTCTCATAGATTGGTACCTAGACCACTCATTCATCATCATAGAGGCTTCTTCAAGCAGCTGATGGAAACAATATGGAACAAACATTAGATAGAACTTCAGAAACCTCACAGAAGAAAGGGGAGATATAGATTTAGGAGCCAGAGAGTCAGAGAATACTAGGGGAACACATCCCATAGATATCAATTAATTAAGGTTCATAGGGGCTCAGAAACACTCAAGTAGCGGTCCCAGGGCTGTCATGGGTCTATGTTAGATCCTTCGGATACATGCTATGATTGTTTAGCTTGGGGTTTTGTTGAACTTCTAACTGTGGAAGTTGGTATGTCTCTGACTCTTCTTGCTTGCACTTGGGACCCTTTTCCTCCTAGGTTTTGTCTTATCAAGCCTTGACATTAGAGTTTATGCCTTGTCTTCTTGCATATTGCTATGGTATGTATGGTTAGTATTACTGGGAGACCTGCATTTTTCTCAAAAGAAATAGAGGACAGTGGAGATGGGGGTACTCTGGGAGGGAAAAGGGGAAGCTATGGTCTGGATGCATTTTATTAGAGAATAAATAAGTAAATAAATAAAAATTTAAAAAGAGAAAAGAAATAATAAAGAAGATCTTAAGATTTAATATTTTTTTTCCATTTTTATTAGGTATTTCGCTCATTTACATTTGCAATGCTATACCAAAAGTCCCCCATAGCCACCCACCCCCTCTCCCCTACCCACCCACTCCCCTTTTATGGCCCTGGCGTTCCCCTGTACTGGGGCATATAAAGTTTGCGTGTCCAATGGGCCTCTCTTTCCAGTGATGGCCGACTAGGCCATCTTTTGATGCATATGCAGCTAGAGTCAAGAGCTCCGGGGTACTGGTTAGTTCATAATGTTGTTCCACCTATAGGGTTGCAGATCCCTTTAGCTTCTTTGGTACTTTCTCTAGCTCCTTCATTGGGGGCCATGTGATCCATCCAATAGCCGACTGTGAGCATCCACTTCTATGTTTGCTAGGCCCAGGCATACTCTGACAAGAGACAGCTATATCAGGGTCCTTTCAGCATAATCTTGCTAGTGTATGCAATGGTGTCAGCATTTGGAAGCTGATTATGGGATGGATCCCCGGATATGCTAGTGTCTACATGGTCCATCCTTTTATCTCAGCTCCAAACTTTGTCTCTGTAACTCCTTCCAAGGGTGTTTTGTTCCCACTTCTAAGGAGGGGCATAGTGTTCACACTTCAGTCTTCATTTTTCTTGAGTTTCATGTGTTTAGGAAATTGTATCTTATATCTTGGGTATCGTAGGTTTTGGGCTAATATCCACTTATCAGTGAGTACATATTGTGTGAGTTCCTTTGTGAATGTGTTACCTCACTCAGGATGATGCCCTCCAGGTCCATCCATTTGGCTAGGAATTTCATAAATTCATTCTTTTTAATAGCTGAGTAGTACTCCATTGTGTAGATGTACCACATTTTCTGTAGCCATTCCTCTGTTGAGGTGCATCTGGGTTCCTTCCAACTTCTGGCTATTATAAATAAGGCTGCTATGAACATAGTGGAGCATGTGTCCTTCTTACCAGTTGGGGCATCTTCTGGATATATGCCCAGGAGAGGTATTGCTGGATCCTCCAGTAGTACTATATCCAGTTTTCTGAGGAACCGCCAGACTGATTTCCATAGTGGTTGTACAAGCCTGCAATCCCACCAACAATGGAGGAGTGTTCCTCTTTCTCCACATCCACGCCAGCATCTGCTGTCACCTGAATTTTTGATCTTAGCCATTCTGACTGGTGTGAGGTGGAATCTCAGGGTTGTTTTGATTTGCATTTCCCTGATGATTAAGGATGTTGAGCATTTTTTCAGGTGCTTCTCTGCCATTCGGTATTCCTCAGGTGAGAATTCTTTGTTCAGTTCTGAGCCCAATTTTTTAATGGGGTTATTTGATTTTCTGAAGTCCACCTTCTTGAGTTCTTTATATATGTTGGATATTAGTCCCCTATCTGATTTAGGATAGGTAAAGATCCTTTTCCAATCTGTTGGTGGTCTTTTTGTCTTATTGACGGTGTCTTTTGCCTTGCAGAAACTTTGGAGTTTCATTAGGTCCCATTTGTCAATTCACAATCTTACAGAGCAAGCCATTGCTGTTCTGTTCAGGAATTTTTCCCCTGTACCCATATCTTCAAGGCTTTTCCCCACTTTCTCCTCTATAAGTTTCAGTGTCTCTGGTTTTTTGTGAAGTTCCTTGATCCACTTAGATTTGACCTTAGTACAAGGAGATAAGTATGGATCGATTCGCATTCTTCTACATGATAACAACCAGTTGTGCCAGCACCAATTGTTGAAAATGCTGTCTTTCTTCCACTGGATGGTTTTAGCTCCCTTGTCGAAGATCAATTGACCATAGGTGTGTGGGTTCATTTCTGGGTCTTCAATTCTATTCCATTGGTCTACTTGTCTGTCTCTATACCAGTACCATGCAGTTTTTATCACAATTGCCCTGTAGTAAAGCTTTAGGTCAGGCATGGTGATTCCACCAGAGGTTCTTTTATCCTTGAGAAGAGTTTTTGCTATCCTAGGTTTTTTGTTATTCCAGATGAATTTGCAAATTGCTCCTTCTAATTCGTTGAAGAATTGAGTTGGAATTTTGATGGGGATTGCATTGAATCTGTAGATTGCTTTTGGCAAGATAGCCATTTTTACAATGTTGATCCTGCCAATCCATGAGCATGGGAGATCTTTCCATCTTCTGGGATCTTCTTTAATTTCTTTCTTCAGAGACTTGAAGTTTTTATCATACAGATCTTTTACTTCCTTAGTTAGAGTCACGCCGAGATATTTTATATTATTTGTGACTATTGAGAAGGGTGTTGTTTCCCTAATTTCTTTCTCAGCCTGTTTATTCTTTGTGTAGAGAAAGGCCATTGACTTGTTGGAGTTAATTTTATATTCAGCTACTTCACCAAAGCTGTTTATCAGGTTTAGGAGTTCTCTGGTGGAATTTTTAGGGTCACTTATATATACTATCATATCATCTGCAAAAAGTGATATTTTGACTTCCTCTTTTCCAATTTGTATCCCCTTGATCTCCTTTTGTTGTCGAATTGCTCTGGCTAATACTTCAAGTACTATGTTGAAAAGGTAGGGAGAAAGTGGGCAACCTTGTCTAGTCCCTGATTTTAGTGGGATTGCTTCCAGCTTCTCTCCATTTACTTTGATGTTGACTTCTGGTTTGCTGTAGATTGCTTTTATTATGTTTAGGTATGGGCCTTGAATTCCTGATCTTTCCAAAACTTTTATCATGAATGGGTGTTGGATCTTGTCAAATGCTTTTTCTGCATCTAACGAGATGATCATGTGGTTTTTGTCTTTGAGTTTGTTTATATAATGGATTACATTGATGGATTTTCGTATATTAAACCATCCCTGCATCCCTGGAATAAAACCTACTTGGTCAGGATGGATGATTTCTTTAATGTGTTCTTGGATTCGGTTAGCGAGAATTTTATTAAGGATTTTTGCATCGATATTCATAAGAGAAATTGGTCTGAAGTTCTCTATCTTTGTTGGATCTTTCTGTGGTTTAGGTATCAGAGTAATAGTGGCTTCATAAAATGAGTTGGGTAGAGTACCTTCTACTTCTATCTTGTGAAATAGTTTGTGCAGAACTGGAATTAGATCTTCTTTGAAGGTCTGATAGAACTCTGCACTAAACCCATCTGGTCCTGGGCTTTTTTTGGCTGGGAGACTATTAATAACTGCTTCTATTTCTTTAGGGGATATGGGACTGTTTAGAAGGTCAACTTGATCCTGATTCAACTTTGGTACCTGGTATCTGTCCAGAAATTTGTCCATTTCGTCCAGGTTTTCCAGTTTTGTTGAGTATAAGCTTTTGTAGAAGGATCTGATGGTGTTTTGGATTTCTTCAGGATCTGTTGTTATGTCTCCCTTTTCATTTCTGATTTTGTTGATTAGGATTTTGTCCCTTTGCCCTCTAGTGAGTCTAGCTAAGGGCTTATCTATCTTGTTGATTTTCTCAAAGAACCAACTCCTCGTTTGGTTAATTCTTTGAATAGTTCTTCTTGTTTCCACTTGGTTAATTTCACCCCTGAGTTTGATTATTTCCTGCCGTCTACTCCTCTTGGGTGAATTTGCTTCCTTTTTTTCTAGAGCTTTTAGATGTGTTGTCAAGCTGCTAGTATGTGCTCTCTCCCGTTTCTTCTTGGAGGTACTCAGAGCTATGAGTTTCCCTCTTAGAAATGCTTTCATTGTGTCCCAAAGGTTTGGGTACGTTGTGGCTTCATTTTCATTAAACTCTAAAAAGTCTTTAATTTCTTTCTTTATTCCTTCCTTGACCAAGGTATCATTGAGAAGAGTGTTGTTCAGTTTCCACGTGAATGTTGGCTTTCCATTCTTAATGTTGTTATTGAAGATCAGTCTTAGGCCATGGTGGTCTGATAGGATACATGGGACAATTTCAATATTTTTGTATCTGTTGAGGCCTATTTTGTGACCAATTATATGGTCAATTTTGGAGAAGGTCCCGTGAGGTGCTGAGAAGAAGGTATATCCTTTTGTTTTAGGATTAAATATTCTGTAGATATCTGTCAGGTCCATTTGTTTCATAACTTCTGTTAGTTTCACTGTGTCCGTGTTTAGTTTCTGTTTCCACGATCTGTCCATTGATGAAAGTGGTGTGTTGAGGTCTCCCACTATTATTGTGTGAGGTGCAATGTGTGCTTTGAGCTTTACTAAAGTGTCTTTAATGAATGTGGCTGCCCTTGCATTTGGAGCGTAGATATTCAGATTTGAGAGTTCCTCTTGGAGGATTTTACCTTTGATGAGTATGAAGTGTTCCTCCTTGTCTTTTTTGATAACTTTGGGTTGGAAGTCGATTTTATCCGATATTAGAATGGCTACTCCAGCCTGTTTCTTCAGACCATTTGCTTGGAAAATTATTTTCCAGCCTTTCACTCTGAGGTAGTGTCTGTCTTTTTCCCTGAGATGGGTTTCCTGTAAGCAGCAGAATGTTGGGTCCTGTTTGTGTAGCCAGTCTGTTAGTTTATGTCTTTTTATTGGGGAATTGAGTCCATTGATATTAAGAGATATTAAAGAAAGGTAATTGTTGCTTCCTGTTATTTTTGTTGTTAAAGTTGGCATTCTGTTCTTGTGGCTGTCTTCTTTTAGGTTTGTTGAGGGATTATCTTCTTGTTTTTTCTAGGGCGTGGTTCCCGTCCTTGTATTGGTTTTTTTCTGTTATTATCCTTTGAAGGGCTGGATTCGTGGAGAGATAATGGGTGAATTTAGTTTTGTCGTGGAATACTTTGGTTTCTCCATCTATGGTAATTGAGAGTTTGGCTGGGTATAGTAGCCTGGGCTGGCATTTGTGTTCTCTTAGTGTCTGTATAACATCTGTCCAGGCTCTTCTGGCTTTCATAGTCTCTGGTGAAAAATCTGGTGTAATTCTGATAGGCTTGCCTTTATATGTTACTTGACCTTTTTCCCTTACTGCTTTTAGTATTCTATCTTTATTTAGTGCATTTGGTGTTCTGATTATTATGTGTCGGGAGGAATTTCTTTTCTGGTCCAGTCTATTTGGAGTTCTGTAGGCTTCTTGTATGTTCATGGGCATCTCTTTCTTTAGATTTGGGAAGTTTTCTTCAATAATTTTGTTGAAGATGTTTGCTGGTCCTTTGAGTTGAAAATCTTCATTCTCATCCACTCCTATTATGCGTAGGTTTGGTCTTCTCATTGTGTCCTGGATTTCCTGGATGTTTTGAGTTAGGATCTTTTTGCATTTTCCATTTTCTTTGATTGTTGTGCCGATGTTCTCTATGGAGTCTTCTGCACCTGAGATTCTCTCTTCCATCTCTTGTATTCTCTTGCTGATGCTGGCATCTATGGTTCCAGATTTCTTTCCTAGGGTTTCTATCTCCAGCGTCGCCTCACTTTGGGTTTTCTTTATTGTGTCTACTTCCCTTTTTAGGTCTAGTATGGTTTTGTTCATTTCCATCACCTGTTTGGATGTGTTTTCCTGTCTTTCTATAAGGACTTCTACCTGTTTGGTTGTGTTTTCCTGTTTTTCTTTAAGGACTTGTAACTCTTTAGCAGTGTTTTCCTGTTTTTCTTTAAGGACTTGTAACTCTTTAGCAGTGTTCTCCTGTATTTCTTTAAGTGAGTTATTGAATTCCTTCTTTATGTCCTCTACCATCATCATGAGATATGCTTTTAAATCCAGGTCTACCTTTTCAGGTGTGTTAGGGTGTCCTGGATTGGGCGAAGTGGGCGTTCTGGGTTCTGATGATGGTGAGTGGTCCTGGCTTCTGTTAGTAGGATTCTTACGTTTACCTTTCGCCATCTGGCAATCTCTGGAGTTAGTTGTTATAGTTGTCTTTGTTAAGAGATTGTTCCTCTGTTGATTTTGTTACCCTCTATCAGCAGGCGTGGGAGACAAGCTCTCTTCTCTGAGTTTCAGTGGTCAGAGCAGTCTCTGTAGGCAAGCTCTCCTCTTTCAGGGAAGGTGCACAGTTATCTGGTGTTTGGACCTCCTCCTGGCTGAAGGTGAAGGCCCAAAACAGGATCTTTCCCAGAAGCTGTGTTGCTTTGGCCAGGAAGGTGGCCAGTTGTCTGGAGTCGAAGATGTCGCCGCCTGAGAAGCTCTGTGGCTCTTGTCCGGAAGGAGGCCGGCCGTCTGGAGCTGAGGATGGCGCTGCCTCAGAAGCTCTGTGGCTCTTGCCGGGAAGGTGCCTGGTTGTCTGGAGCTGAAGATGGCGCCGCCCAGAAGCTCTGCGACTCTCGCCCGTCCCAGAAACGGCTGGCACTCTGTATTCCACACGGTCACCCGTGCAGCCTGCCCTCCGCGGAGTCCCGGAGCCAAGAAGGCTCCCGCCGGCGCCTGTGCCACAAACCTCTCAGGCCGGGCAGACCCCCGTGCTCTCACCAGGAAGGTGGCCGGCTGTCTGGAGCTGAAGATGGTGCCGCCAAGATTTAATATTATAAATTACATTGATGTAGTTTTTGTTTGCAATTAAATTCATATGAGATATAATAATTACGTTTTAAACCATGCAAAAGCTTAAAAATAAAACGAAAAATGGTTATTACAAAGTGGAGAGGGTTAGAGTAGGCTACAGATGGGGTAGGAATAGTCAGCAGCCTACTGATTCCTAATGGGCAGTTTCTTTACTAGGCCAAGTAGGTCATACAGTCAAAATAGTAGGAATGGTGTTCAATGTCCATAACCCAAAGAGATAACAAACATTTAAGACAACAATAAAATAACTAGTTAAGTGAAAAATTAACTATATAAAATGTTTTTTTTTTAAAGAATATGTTAGCTTAAAGCTGGCAAGATTTCTCATTAGATAAAGGCCCCTGCCACAAAGCTTGAAAATGAGGCTTCAATCTAAGATACTTTCCAAGTGGAAGTCATGGAAGTAAAGACATGGACTCCAGCAAGTTCAAGTTGACTTCTGACCTCCATGCATGTGCTATGGTACACCTATTACTACAAACACACAAACTCTCTCTCTCTCTCTCTCTCTCTCTCTCTCTCTCTCTCTCTCTCCCTCCCTCCCTCCCTCTCTCTCTCCCTCCCTCCCTCTCTCTCTCTCTCTCTGTCTCTCTCTCTCTTTCTCTCTCTCTTGCTCACACACACAAATGCAGAGAGTGAGACATGTAAATGTAATAAATTTTTAAAAGAATACGGCAATTAAAAACCTCAAAACTTCAGATTGTACCTCAGATTTACAGAGATAATACTGTTATGTCTCAACCTTTTGGATGACACCCATTTTTTCTCTTTTCATAGACAGTTTTGGAAGTCAGAAATTGAATTTCATATTGAGGCATGGTGAAAAATGAACCTTGATGTGTTAGTATTAATTATTCAATTGCAAATCCACATTTTCCTACATTCCCTTACTGACTTTAACATTGCCAACATCCTCGCAAATTCATGCTTCTGTCTCAGCATTCTTCAGCACAATAACTTATATTTGGTTTACAGAAAGACTCTTGACAATAAGGAGTTAATACAGTAAAGAAAACAGAGTGAGCTGGAAGAAAAGAGACATTGCAAGAGTTCTTACATTTATTTCTAACCCCCAAAATGTGCTTTTTACCGATGTTGACCACTTTCCCATTTTAACTCTAAGAAGTATGTTTAAATACATGTTGATTTCTTTAAGTCACCTTGACCTTCTGAATAAGAGTAGAGAAATTACCTCCCATGGTGCCTTTTGAATTTTCTGAGGTAAATATGAGGCAGCAACTCCTTCAGCAGACTCTACTCACACATTTTGAAACCTAGAAACAATGGATGGAGGCAGATTTATTTCAATATATACTATTTCCATGTATCTGCAACGCTTATATGCAAGTAGCAAGTATATGCAAGTAGATTGTGCAAACAAGAAACCATACTGGTAAATCATTGATTATTTTGATAATATGACACATAGATATGTATCACTAAATTTAAAATAGTTAAATTTTTATAATTTCTGACCATCATACTTTGAATAAGATGTATACATTCTTTTCCAACTTTTTTTTTTTTTTTTTTTTTTTTTTTTTTTTTTTTTTTTTGCAGAGCATTGTGTTTCAGGAATGCATGTACAACACAATATATAGCTGCTTTTCATATATATCACTAAGTAGTCCACAGCATTTATCCAGTTATTTTGCTGCTAGAGGCACTTTCTCTTTGTGCTATTTTACATAAGATTCATTAAAAGCCAAACCTCTTTATGTGTGTGTACATCAATTGTCATGTTATCTTCTCTTGAAGGGATTCTATTTTCTCTACTAATTTAAAAAAAAAAAAGCCTTGTCCTATGTGAAGTTCTCATATATTAAATCAATGGTTTCTCAGACTTCAATTTTGTTCCATTGCTCAATTTACCAATCTATGGTTCAATAGTTCATTGCTGCAATAATCATATATCTTTTTAACTCCAATTTTAGGTAAGACAAAAAGACTTTTAAAAAAGTTCTTTAAAATTAATTAATATTCATGGCAATATAAAATACTATAAATACTTTAGAATGAGCTCATACATTTTTGTTTATATTTGTGTATCCCTGGATTCCATTAAATTGTAATATATCTATAGATCAATTTAAATGTACAAATCACCCTATATATTCTGCTGTAGTTGCATCCTACATAATTTTGAACTTCCATTATTCTTGTTTTCTTATAAATACTTCCTAATTTCTATTTTTAGGCTCTCACTAGTCACTTCAGGTAATATATATTTTTAAAAAGAGATATATTTATTTTTATTTTATGTGTGTGACTGTTTTGCCTGTATATATGTATGCAGTGCCCACGGATACTGGAACTGAAGTTGTGGGTACATGTGAGCTATGATGAAGGTGCTGGGAGCTCCTGTCTAGTCCTTACTAAAAGAACAGCAAGTGTGCTTAACTACTGAGACATCTCTCCAATCCCATGTATCTGTTAATTTTAAGACATCTGGATTTCAAAAACTATCTTAGTCACCTGAATTCTAACTTCATTGTTTTATTTCAGAGAAGATTGTCTAAAGGCAGAATATTTTTCTAAATTCAATGTTGAAAACTGTGTCATAAAGAATAGGCTAAAGATTCTAATAAAAATGTTGACTACTGGAAATATCATCAGCTAGGCGATGAATAGTCAGTTTTCTTCAGGGATATGGCCATTGACAGGGTACCAGCAGAGGTAGACATCCCCACACGTGTGCACTGCCTTAATTGTACTCAGTGAGAAGGAACAGGAGAAGAAGAGGAGAAGGGGTCGGAAGAGAAGGAGGTGGGGGATGGGAAAGGGAGAGGGAAGGGGAGGAGGAGTATGTTGTCTTAGTTAGTGTTTTACTGCTGTGAATAGACATCATGACCAAGGTATCTCTTATAAAGGACAACATTTAATGGGGGCTGGCTTACAGGTTCAGAGCTTCAGTCGATTGTCAACAAGACATGAGCATGGCAGCAACCAGGCCAAAATGGGACTGGAGGAGTTGAGAGTTTCAGCTCTTGTCCTGAAGGCAGCTAGGAGAAGACTGGCTTCCAGGCAGCTAAGATGAATGTCTTAAAGCCCACACCCACAGGGACACACCTACTCCAACAAGGCCACACCTCCTAATTGTACCAATTCTTTGGGTCATGAATATTCAAACCACCACATATGGCCTGTTTGCTTTCAGCACTATACTAGGGTTGTCTAGTGGTCTCTGCTCTAGAAATGCTCAGAACATTGCAATTTATTTGTGTGGGAGAGGAGTGGGAGAAAGAGGGGGGGGGAGATGGAGAGAGGGACAGGGGCTGAAGATTGGACATCAAGCCTGACTTGCTCAGCAAAGCTTATTTCAAGATAAAAGCCAAACAAATGATTCACTCATATCTTTCAATTTCTGTTTTACTTTTTATTTGTGTACACTGGTTACTAATTAGGAGGCTCATTAAACATAATTGTCTCATGTAACAAGTTTCAAAACTTGTAGTTGCATTTGACAATTTCAAATGCATACTTCTCTCACTCCTACCATCTTTTGTCTCCCTCTCATCCTTCTGTACTCTCCCTTTCCCCATTATTTTGGTCATATTTCTGTGTATATATTTTGGTTTGGTTTGATCCACTGGGTTTGATCAGGGTTATATGTGTAATCCTGACTTTGTAACTAAAGTAAAAGACTGCCTCCTCTTCCAGAATCAGTTAAGAGCTAGTAGTAGTTCAGCAGTAAAGCGTATAGCCTCATGCAATGGCTGTGTCATGCCTACAGAATGACATTTTACAGAATAATTATCTGCTGGCTTTAAATTCTTCTTATTCCTTGTTAACAGTGTTCTCTGAGCCTTATTAGGGTAGGTATTGAAAGACCCCCGACGTGGGTAGTCAATCAATCTGAGGAGACCCTCTCAAGGACCAGCGAGACCACGATTCGGATGCAAACAGCAAGAGGCTTTATTGGGAGCACGGGTACCCGGGCGACGCAGTCTATCGGAGGACTGGCGCGCCGAGTGTGGAGTTTTTACCCTTTTTATAGGGCTGGGGCTGGGGAGCAAAAAGCGCGGTTACAGAAGCGAGAAGCGAGCTGGTTGGTTAGTTCGAATAAGGCTTGGGGTATTTCTCGGTCATTTGGGGAAACTGAGGTGGGACTTTTTAGTTCTAAACAATGTCTATTTTCAAGAAATGGGTATGGGAGGGGTACGAGGAAAGGGTCTAATGAAGGTTCAACAATGGGCACACACCTGGTCAGAACATTGGCAGACACACAGGTTCAAGGAGTGGCCAGAGCACTGTGCACCTCTATTTTTCTAAATCAGTGAAGCTAGTTCTGCTAACACTGACGTCTGAGAGCCATCTGTTCTTGGCCCTGAGCCGGGGCCCAGGTGCTTGACCACCGATATTTGGCCCCTGTCCCAGTATTATTCAGCCTTAATCTTTAACTGTTAATCTTTAACTGAACTTTCTTGTAACTTTTGAGAACTCAGCTCTGGTACTTTTTCAT
The DNA here is from genome assembly GCF_000001635.26 of Mus musculus. Taxonomy (NCBI): domain Eukaryota; kingdom Metazoa; phylum Chordata; class Mammalia; order Rodentia; family Muridae; genus Mus; species Mus musculus. The sequence continues at coordinate 15,482,389 of NC_000086.7, read as the reverse complement.
GCCTTGCAAAATGGCGTTACTGCAGCTAGCTTGCTAAGCCTGATGGTGGGGTCTTTCATTCCCCCCTCTTTCTGGAAACTGAATAAAATCTTTTATTCACGTGATTCCACTTCTTCTGGATCTATTGATTTGAGTTGGTGATACTGTTGGGTCAAAACCAGGGCCTGCACTACCGAAATTCTGTCTTTTACAAACTGGACCAAGCGGTTGAGAATACAGGGTCCGAAGAGTAGGATTAATAAAAGTATTATCAAGGGGCCCATAATGGTAGATATTAAGGTCGTGAACCATGGGGACCTGTTAAACAGTCCCTCAAACCACCCTTGTCCTGATTCGAACAATTTTTGTCTCTGGTTCAACCTTTCTCTTAGCTTTGCCATGCTATCTCTTACTACGCCAGTGTGGTCCGCGTAGAAACAGCATTCTTCTTTTAGGGCAGCACATAATCCTCCTTCTTTTAGGAACAGTAGATCTAATCCCCTCCGGTTCTGTAGGACCACCTCAGACAACGAGGTCAGAGACTTTTCTAGGGCACTGACTGACTTTTCTAAAGCCCCAAGGTCTGTATGTATGGCTGCCTGGAGCTGCTCGAATTGTTTGGTGGCCACTAGGGCTGTAGTCCCGGTTCCTACTCCTGCAGCTATGCCGCCCATAGTAAGTCCTCCCAACAGCAGGGCCAGAGTTAATGACACCGGCTCTCTTTTATATTTGGTTTTTTTCTCAAACTGGCCATAAACATAACCAGGGGAGTGGTAGGTCACCTTTGGCCAGAGCTCAACCAGGACACAGTAATCGGTGGTGAGGTCGAGTACAGTGGTAGATAGGCAGGGAGTGAGCCCGGTGTTGCAAGCCCAAATGGTCCCGGCGGGAGCAGCCAGATAGTAGGACCCGTCGCTCGTCTTCTGGGTGGTATTACACAGGGCCTGATGGGTTTTGGGAACTGCTCCTACGCAGAGTCCCTGTCCGGTCACTTCGGACAGGGTCAGCTTGTGTTGGGAGGCCACGGAGCAGTTAGCTGGGGCAGAGGTATGGTTGGAATAAGTACCTAGGACGGCAACCCCTTCGTAGTAGGGGGGTCCCGCTACCAGACACAACCAGCACTCTTGGGTTTTGTCAGGACTGGTGAGGTTGAGAGCTTGGTAGGCTCCATCTACCAGGTTTAGCAGCCTGTCTCCCGTCCCAGGTTGTTGAGAAGGTGGGGCAGTCTCAGGGACTATAGAGGCTGCGCCTGGAGGAGGAGGCTGAGGAGGCCTGGGGAGCATGATCTGCACGGGTCGGGAGGGGGGTAACTGGTCAGTGATCACGGGATTAGGCCCAATGGGGACGCGGGGCCCTATATTGAGGACCTGGCGGGTCAAAGAGAACCGGGTCACCGGGTCGGTCCCTGTGGATCGGTACAGTCTTAGTCCCCATACTTTGGGGCCATCCCAGCTGGCCTTTTTGCCCGCGTCAGTGAATTCCAGGACTAGGGGATTGCATCGACCCCCCGGTGTGGCGCCCTTGATGTCACTGGAGACCGCTGAGGAATCATAACAGGGGCCCTGATTCCGAGGGGTGTTTCCTCGCTTAAGGGAAATTAGGTCCCATGATGATGATGGCTTCCAGTATGCCTGTCCAGTGGTCTCACAGCCCCATTTGCCACAGTAGCCCTCTCTCGGCCCTCCACACCCTGTTGGTACAGTATGCCCGGGGCAAACATAGAAGTCAAATGTTCTTGCCCTTTTTCTTCCCCCGGGAGTGCGACACCCGAGTCCAGTCTCATCCCAGTCGTCCCCTATTAAATCGCACAAGTCAAAGTACAGTTTAGGAAAGGCATCGGTCATTGTCCCCAGGAGGGAGGTAGCATTAGCTGTTTGTCCTGTCATTAAGTTGGTAACTCTCCAAGTAACATTGAAGACCTGATGAGGGCTGTCATGTTGTACTGATACTCCTGCTCTTATTAAGATCCCCAGGATTATTAGGGGGCCCCACGGGTTAATCTTATCTTTAAGGGGTTTTGAGAACGCTGGACCTTCCATGTCGGTCCTGATGCTGTTCCGGCCGGAGGGGTTGTCGCCGCTTTTACGTGAGCGGCGTGGATCCACGCAGCGATGCCGTCTACTTTGAGAGCGGTGGGGGTGGTCAGCAGGACGGTGTAGGGTCCTTTCCAGCGAGGTTCCAAGTTCTTAGTCTGGTGCCGGCGTACCCACACGGTGTCGCCGACACGGAAGGGGTGTGGTATCACTGGCTGGTCCAGCTAGTCCTGATAGGCAGCGGCCAGTGGCTTCCAGACCTCTCGTTGTACTGCTTGGAGGGCCTGTAAGTGAGCTTGGAGAGAGGGGCTATTAGTAAACTTTGACATTTCAGGATCATGGAAATTAACAAGGGGCGGGGGCGCCCCATACAGGATTTCATACGGAGTGAGTCCATGGGGGCCCGGAGTGTTGCGGGCTCGGTAGAGGGCTAAGGGAAGTAGGAGTACCCAGTCTCTAGTGCCAGTTGCAAGCGTTAATTTGGTCAAAGTCTCCTTGATTGTCCTATTCATTCTTTCTACCTGACCTGAACTCTGGGGTCTGTAAGCACAATGTAGTTTCCAATCAATCCCCAGTAGCTTGGCCACCGACTGACTTACCTGGGAGACGAAGGCAGGCCCATTATCAGTCCCCAACACTTGGGGCATTCCAAACCTTGGAAATATTTCTTCCAGAAGTTTCTTGGTCACTATTTTGGCAGTCTCATGTTTGGTTGGGAAGGCTTCAACCCAGCCAGAGAACGTGTCCACGAATACCAGGAGATACTTGTACCCATACAGTCCGGGCTTCACTTCAGTAAAGTCAATTTCCCAATGGGTGCCTGGTCGATGTCCTCTTACTCGTGTTCCGGCCCTGATCTTAGTCTTACTGGCATTTACTTGGACACAGGCTTGGCATGATTCCGCCACCTCGTGGAGGATCTTATCTTTATTTAGCATGTAATAGGGGCTTTCTTTCCTGTCTAGAAGTGCCCTCATCTTCTGATAGCTAAGGTGGGTGAGCTGGTGAAGGAAGTCTAATAATTCAAAGGTGAACTGGTCAGGCATCACAGGTTTACCTTGCAGGACCCAATATTTTTTCTCTCTATCATATGTGGCTCCCAACTCTTGTAGGTTCTTTATATCTGTCTCAGTATAATGGAAGAAGTCTGGAGTGTACGGGGTTGAGGTCTCTATGAGAAGTGAGGAGGCCTTTGTGTCAGTCCCCATGGCCGCTTCCCGGGCTGCCTGGTCCGCCATTCGGTTGCCTTTAGCTTCAGCACTATTGCCTTTCTGATGTCCTGGGCAGTGAATTATACTGAGTCTTTTGGGCAGAAAGAGAGCTTTCAGTAAGGCCAAGATTTCGCCCTTGTTCTTGATCTCCTTGCCTTCTGAGGTGAGCAACCCACGTCTCCTATATATTTCTCCATGGATATGGGCGGTAGCAAAGGCATAGCGGCTATCAGTATAAACATTTAGCTTCTTACCTTCTGCCATCTTTAGGGCCTGGGTGAGTGCTATTAGTTCAGCTCGCTGGGCGGATGTCCCGGCTGGCAACGCCTTGGCCCAGATTACCTCGGTCTCGGTGGTCACCGCTGCTCCAGCCCTACGTTGTCCCTCTTGCAGGAAGCTGCTTCCATCTGTATACCAGGTGTGGTCGGCGTCTGGGAGGGGCTGGTCCGTGAGGTCTGGTCTGGTTCCGTGTGTCTCGGCCAAGATCTCGAGGCAGTCATGGTGAGGCTCTTTCCCCGGTAGGGGGAGCAACGTAGCCGGGTTTAGGGCTACCACCGGTCCGAACTGGACCCGGTCCGTATCTAGGAGCATCGCCTGATAGTGGGTCATGCGGGCGTTGGATAGCCAGCGGTCAGGGGGTTGCTTGACTAGTGCCTCTACTGCATGGGGGGCCAGGATGACTAGCGGCTGTCCCATGGTTAGCTTGCCTGCATCTTTTGTCAGAACGGCAATGGCTGCTACCATCCGTAGGCAAGGGGGCCACCCAGCTGCCACTGGGTCTAGCTTTTTGGACAGGTAGGCCACCGGCCGACGCCAAGGTCCCAGTTTTTGCGTTAGGACGCCTTTGGCGTAGCCCTGCTTCTCGTCAACAAAGAGTTCAAAGGGCTTAGTCAAATCTGGCAATCCCAGGGCTGGGGCAGTTAGAAGAGCCTGTTTGATTTCTTGATAGGCCTTTTGCTGGTCTGGGCCCCAATTAAACAGAGTCCCCGTTTTGGTGAGAGGGTACAAGGGGGCTGCCATTTCTGCAAACCCAGGGATCCAGAGGCGACAGAAGCCTGCCGTCCCTAGGAACTCCCTTAGTTGTCGAGGGGTCTTCGGAGTAGGCTGCCCCATCACAGTCTCTTTTCTGGCCTCAGTCAGCCATCTCTGACCCTCTTTTAGAAGATACCCCAGATACTTGACCTGTTTCTGGCAAATTTGGGCTTTCTTGGCCGAGGCCCGATACCCGAGGTCCCCTAGGGTTTGTAACAGGGCCCGAGTACCTTGTTGGCAGTCGAGCTCAGAAGTGGCGGCCAGCAGTAAGTCATCCACGTACTGTAGCAGGATCAAGTCTGGGTGCTGGATCCGGAAGTCTGCTAGGTCTCTGTGCAGTGCCTCATCAAACAGGGTGGGACTGTTTTTGAAACCCTGTGGGAGTCTGGTCCAGGTCAATTGTCCTGAGATTCCCATCTCTGGATCTCTCCACTCAAAGGCGAAGAGAGGCTGACTGGTGGGGTGGAGTCTCAGGCAGAAAAAGGCATCCTTTAAATCAAGCACAGTGTACCACTGGTGGGACGGTGGGAGCCCGCTCAAGAGGTTGTAAGGGTTGGGCACGGTGGGGTGGATGTCTTCCACCCGCTTGTTGACTTCTCTCAGATCCTGGACAGGCCTATAATCATTAGTCCCTGGTTTCTTAACGGGTAGCAGGGGCGTGTTCCAGGGGGACTGGCAGGGTACCAGTATTCCCTGGTCCAACAGTCTCTGTATGTGGGGCTTGATCCCCAGTCTGGCTTCTTGTGACATGGGGTATTGTTTTATGGACACGGGGGTAGAGGTTGCCTTCAGAGGTATGATCAGAGGAGCTTGGCGAACTGCCAGTCCCATGCCCCCGGTTTCCGCCCAGACCTGGGGAAAATCAGAAAGCCAGGTGGACCCTAGAGAAACATCCGGCTCTTTTGAGGTCTCATGTAGCCGATACTCATCTTCTATGTTTAGGGTCAGCACTTGCAGGGGCAGTCCCATTGGTCCCATAACCTGAGCTCCTGATCCCTCGAAGTGGATTTGGGCTTTTAGTTTAGTCAGCAAGTCTCTTCCTAGCAGAGGATAGGGGCAGTCTGGTACATGGAGGAAAGAGTGGGTGACCTTACCGGTAGCTAGATGTACTTTGCGATCCGTGGTCCAGCGATACCGCTTTCCTCCAGTAGCCCCTTGGACCCAGGCAGCCTTGTCACTTAGGGGTCCAGGATTTTGGGTCAGCACGGAGTGTTGGGCCCCAGTATCTACCAGGAAGGTGACGGGTTGCCCCCCGACTTTGAGGGTTATCCTGGGTTCAGGGGGGGGCTCCTGACCCTGACCTCCCTAGTCACCTAAGGTTAGGAGGGAGGTCTGGGGCCTCAGTCCTCGGGGCCCTCGTGGCTTCTTTGGGCAGTCCTTAGCCCAGTGTCCCTTTTCTTTGCAGTAGGCGCATTGGTCCTTATCAAGTTGGGGCCTCCTCCGCTCTCCCCCCTGTCTATCCTGTCTCTGACCAATAACTACAGTGGCCAAGAGCTTGCTCATCTCTCTATGTCTTCTGCGGTCCCTTTCTTTCTCTCTCTGCTCATCCTCTGCCCTACGGCGTTCTTCTTTTTCCTCTGTTTCTCTCTTGATACGTTCCTCTCTTTCTTCCGGGGTTTCTCGCTTATTAAAGATCTTTTCAGCTTCCCTCACTAAGTCTCCTAAGGTCTTGCTCTTTAAATCTTCTAACCGCTCTAACTTTCGCCCGATATCCGGGGCAGACTGCCAGATGAATGACATAGACACATTGGTTTCTTGCCCTGGGTCCTCAGGGTCATAAGGAGTGTACCTGCGATAGGCCTCTTTGAGTCTCTCTAAAAAGGCTGAGGGAGACTCATTAGGTCCCTGGGTTATCCCTTTTACCTTGGCCAAATTGGTGGGACTTCTGCCCGCGTTCTGGAGACCCGCTAAGAGCAACTGGCGATAGAGGACTAGGTGGTTCCTACCTTCTGTAGTGGTGTAATCCCAACCGGGGCGTTCAAGGGGAAAAGCAGCATTGACTTCATTAGGCAACTGAGTGGGGCGTCCATCATTGCCCCGGACTGCCTTTCTAGCCTCTAGGAGCACCCGCTGCTTTTCTTCTCCGGTCAGCAGGGTCCCCAACAACTGCTGACAGTCGTCCCAGGTGGGCTGGTGGGTGATGAGGACGGACTCAATCAAGGCCGTCAATTTACCTGGATCTTCAGAAAAGGAAGGGTTATTATTTTTCCAATTGTATAAATCCGAAGAGGAAAACGGCCAATACTGAAGCTGGCCATCTCCCCCCATGCGGAGTGGAAATGCCTGGGAGGTGGTGGAGTCCACTGCGGGAGGGTCTCTCCTTCCCCGCAGTCGAGACACCATGGGAGAAGGGGGGGAAACCTCGGAGGTGGTGGCCGCCTCTTCTTCGTCGTTCTCCCTGGCAGAGGAGGAGGGTTGTGCTCTGTACGGCGGGGGGTCCTCTGTGAGAAGGTCAATGAGGGGTCCGCCGCTATCAGGGAGAACCTGGGGCTTAGGAGGTTTGGACTTTATAGAGGGGGTAAGGGCAGGGTAAAGGGCAGATCGGGACGGAGGTTGCGCAGAAGGACCGGGCGGGAGGACGGGAGCTGTCGGCAAGGGAGGAAGTTTAGGAGACACAAACGGTTTGACCCACGGAGGGGGGTCATAGGCAAGTGCCTCCCAGGTGACGATATATGGGACCTGATCCGGGTGTCCGTGGGGACCAGGACAAAACACTCTAGACTTAACCTGAGAGATAATACTTAAATTGAAAGTACCATCCTGAGGCCATCCCACATTGAAAGTTGGCCATTCAGCGGAACAGAAGGTAATCCAGCGCCTCTTCTTGACATCCACAGACTGGTTGGATGCAATGCGCTGGACATCTCCCCAGTGCTGCAAGGTTAAACTCAGAGGGGTAGTTACGGTCTGTCCCATGATCTCGAAAACACTTAAAGACAGAAGAAAACTAACGAAGAACAAAAGAACAACAAACAAATCAGACGCGCGGCGCGGCTTCGGCGTAAAACCGAAAGCAAAAATTCAGACGGGGGCGGGAAGTGTCTCTGTCTCTCGTCCCCCAACAAAGCCACGTACAGTGGCGGAGCTCCAAAAAGTCCGACTCGGGTAGGTTAACTGATACAGAATGGGCCACAAAACGGGCCCCCGAGGCCGCTGGGACGTCTCCCAGGGGCTGCGGCCGGGAATACGAACTCGTCAGTTCTTCCGCGGAACCGCCAGATACAGATCTAGTTAGCTAACTAGTACAGACGCAGGCGCAAACATTGGATGCCGGCACAAACACGCACGAAGACAGAGACAGACACGAAACGACCGCTGGCCAGCTTACCTCCCGGCGGGGGGTCGGTGGTCCCTGGGCAGGGGTCTCCAAATCTCGGTGGGACCTCCAAATGAAAGACCCCCGACGTGGGTAGTCAATCAATCTGAGGAGACCCTCTCAAGGACCAGCGAGACCACGATTCGGATGCAAACAGCAAGAGGCTTTATTGGGAGCACGGGTACCCGGGCGACGCAGTCTATCGGAGGACTGGCGCGCCGAGTGTGGAGTTTTTACCCTTTTTATAGGGCTGGGGCTGGGGAGCAAAAAGCGCGGTTACAGAAGCGAGAAGCGAGCTGGTTGGTTAGTTCGAATAAGGCTTGGGGTATTTCTCGGTCATTTGGGGAAACTGAGGTGGGACTTTTTAGTTCTAAACAATGTCTATTTTCAAGAAATGGGTATGGGAGGGGTACGAGGAAAGGGTCTAATGAAGGTTCAACAATGGGCACACACCTGGTCAGAACATTGGCAGACACACAGGTTCAAGGAGTGGCCAGAGCACTGTGCACCTCTATTTTTCTAAATCAGTGAAGCTAGTTCTGCTAACACTGACGTCTGAGAGCCATCTGTTCTTGGCCCTGAGCCGGGGCCCAGGTGCTTGACCACCGATATTTGGCCCCTGTCCCAGTATTATTCAGCCTTAATCTTTAACTGTTAATCTTTAACTGAACTTTCTTGTAACTTTTGAGAACTCAGCTCTGGTACTTTTTCATGCCTTGCAAAATGGCGTTACTGCAGCTAGCTTGCTAAGCCTGATGGTGGGGTCTTTCAGTATAGTGTTTTTATTTTAAATTTGGGCCCTCAGCAGTCATTTATCCTCAGCCACTTGAACAAAGATAAGTCTCTGGATTACAATACCATTTGTTGCAAAGAGAAACATTTTGTCTATGGGCATAAGCACAGATATTTCAAAGGCGTGTCAATTTAGTTAAACAACAGTAATAAGGTATCATTTTGAGTCATATTCCCAAACATAGGTTGTTGACTAGGCTTACAATACCATACATGGATTTCCTTCTGTGGAGTATGCCTCAAAGTCAATCAAAGGGTGGTTGGTTTCCCCATAAAAGTTGTGCTACTATTGTACAGGTGTGTACAACCTGACTAGCAATTTGGCTTTGTAATTCACAGACTTCATAGCTGGATAAATCCACTGATACCTTTTATCCTCCATCTGTCTGCATTGAACCTTACAGCACTTAGAAAGCTAGTCAGCAAAGATGAGTTTTTGAGCTCTAGTCTAGCTTGTTTTCTTTATATCTTACAACCTAGATATGTGGTGTCTTCTGAAATAGGATCTCATCCTCCAGTTCCGGTGTGCAACTAAGAGGACCGATAAGAACTTGTATTGTTTTAGGTATTTCTGGTTTGTCCCTGACAAAAACCTCCTGGCACTGCAGATTTTGTTAAGTAACCCACTCCTAGGATCAGCATATCTAGTTGTGTCTTGTAACACATCTTATAAAAGTTGTAGTCAGGAAATTTTTCAGGGAATGGGGACAGTTGTATATTGCATAAGAAAGCAATTTTCACGTTCTTTTATCTGAAAATTATCTCAATTATAACTATGAAAAAACATGTTTTAAATGTCTATTTTCTTCCAAGCACCTTTGTAAAATAGTTAACAATTTCTTTCTGTTGTTTCAAATTATACAACATTGAGAAGCCTGTAATTTGATCTATACAGGTAGAAAAGTACATTTGGAAAAAAAAATAAATGTTCCTAACAGTCAAAATTAAGAAAAAGTATGCATAAGAGTACCACAAACCATTTTTGATCATTTTTGTCATTCTCTATATGTCAATTATGTAAGTCTACTAATTCACATATGACTTCCTAACATTATATGAAAACAGTACACACCAATCACTTCTAGGGGCAAAGTTGCATTGTACTATTTTGTCATTTAATTCCACTCATGAAAATTATTTACACATCATTATTTGAGAAACACTCTGGAGTTGTAGGAGTTAGAAAGATGAATGAGATCTTCTTTTTGCACTAAAGTGGCTAATAATGTCATGGAATAAACAAGTCACTTATTTAAAGACTAAAATGAAAAGTGAATAGTAAAGAATGCTATAGATTCTTGAGAAAATAAGGAATGAACAAATTTCCCCAAAGCATTTTTCTGCTGCTAACTTCAGAACAAGTGACTCTGATGATATTATTTAGAAATAAAAAGTTAAAACTTGTCATTTGTAATTATATTAATGAAGCTAGAATACATTAAATACTACTTAATTTCATCATATGTAAAACATAAAAAATGTCCATCTCACAGATGCAAAGAATAGTAGTTAGCAGAGACAGAGTGAGTAGATGGGGAGTGACAGATTAATTTATGGGTATGAAGTTATGATTATGAAGGGGATAAGTTCAGAAGTTCTCTTACACCTAGGAATCACTGTTTTTAAACAACAAAAATATTGTAGCAAGTATTTCCAAGCAGCTAAGAGAGAGGGCGGTACGACTTTCTGCTACATCCACTCCAGTAGTGACAAGGTCGACAGGCCCCATAAACCTGGGCGCTGTTCCGAGAAAAGTTCATGGAAACTTAGTCTCCTGGAATTGTGGCATCCTTTATAAAGAATGCTCCAATGTCCTTGCTTTAGTTGGTAAATGGATCTATGTGCTTTCCCTTAATATTGCTTTATTACAAGTGCTCCTAAGGATTGATATTTTGACATATAGCTAAGTTAGATTCTAGGCAGTCCTTGATCCGACCTTGGGCATGGATAGCTAAGTTACTGCCCTACACAGAAATTTACCATTATCTAGGAAGAAGGAAGTTTGTGACCTAAAGAGGAACCAGAGTAGATACTTAAAACTATAGTTAGCTCAGTTACACCCATACACAAGTATTCACAATGGCCTAGGGGGAAGGTGGACTATATAGTAGACTAGAGTAGGAACTATGGCAAGGGGACGAAGCCCTTGCCCCTGGCTTCTAAGATTAAGTGGACCTTAGGTGGAGCTGTTTTTGATCCCAGTTGTTAACATTGAATTTTATCCCAGTTGGTTTCTGCCAGTCCTTCTGTGTTTGCATTCCTCTGTTTTGTATAAGAGTCCAGTAACCTCTTTGTACCTTGCCGGTGTGTCACCCAACTTCCCTATTTTCTTCTGTATAAAAAGTTTGATGCTCAATTTGACAAATTACACTCAGATCCACACTCCCTTGTGTTGAGTCTGTCTGTCACTTCCCACCAACTTCTTGTCCACCTGCAACCAGAGATCCATTCCACACAGACAGGGACAAAAGAGGGTCTGTAGCAACTGTCTCTCTACAAGGAAGAAATGGTTAAGATGATAGTTATGCCAATTACTCTAATCTTTATCATTACACAATGTTTAAGTGAACTGAAACTTCACAGTGTATTTCATAAGGATCCACCATTATTGTAAGTAAATTAAAAATAATATGCATCTATTTTAAGGAAAAAATGGAAAACACTTTGGAAGTGTTCATAATCAAGTAAGGAAATTAAATGAGAATGAGGGAGAAACTGGGAAAAAAATCATGGTGGTATTACCACAGTAGAAACACATACACACATCCAGGATCATGGAAAGGCAGCTTAATATGATCGCAATACAACATTCTTGAAAGGCACACAATCAAAATTTAATCTAGATGATAGATACATCTAGTGATTTTTTTTATTTCCAACATTTGCTTAAAACATGAGTTGATATGTGTCACACAACTGAGAAGAGTTTCAGTCTTATTGATGAATATGGAAAGAATTATTGCTAGATCAGTAGAACACTGAATTATTGAGCAGATACAGTAATTATATTGCTTCCTGTGTGAGAAAAAGGGTTGTATAAGAAAGAAAAGGCAATTATTCTCTGGATAGTATACATCTATGACATAATTTATGAGCATTTGTCCAAAGTGTGACATTATTATGTTGGAAGAATAAGGAGAGGCATAGAATCAAAAGTTAATATGAATGTGTTGGTCAGCTTTTCATAAGATAGTATGTTATACAATGAACTTTGACAGAGGAAAAGCTTGTTTGAGCTTATGGTCTTAGAGGTTACAGTCCATGTTTACATATCTCATTGCTTTGAGTTTTTATCAAGACTGTATATCATGATAAGAGTATAGAGGATTTGAAAGCTTCTTACCTCATGTTCAGGAAGAAAAGAAGATAGACGAAGACACTTGGGACTCACAACTTTCAGGAGCATGTGTCCAGTGACATAAAGACTCCCACCACATTCCATGTCCTATAAAGATTCCACTGACTCTGGCAAACAACACCCTTGAAAGTAATCCAGAATTTAATCACATGCACTTTTGGAGAACATTTTTGATAGAAACCACAGCAACATGGAAGAATAAGAATGCTAAATTAATAACAATTTTGTATCACAAGAAACTAATAAATGATGTTTAACATGAGAAAAATGATTAGCAGCATAGTAGGAGTTTCATCACATGGGTTGAACTGATTCTGGAATCTATGATATGAAACTGCAAAACAGATCAATGTTTCCTTCCTGGAACTGTTTCTGTCCCCTATCTTTGTCAAGTCAATGGAAAATAGCACACACACACACACACACACACACACACACACACACACACACACACGGACTTGTAAACCATCTAACAGTAATATAGCTGATAAATGGTTGGCTTGTGACTACAGGGCTGTGGGTCTTAAGCTTACTCACCTCTTGAGAAGTTTTCTTTTTTCTTCAATAAGAGAGTGATATAGAAAATCTTTTTGGAGATGATTGGGTGGCCCCTTCCCTCAAACATGGGCTGTGCCTGTATACTGGATATGGTCTCTACAGGTTCTGTATCCACTTTGTTGGGTATTTCAGCTAATATCATCCCTGTTGGGTCCTGGGGCTACCCCAAGTTCCGAGTGCCCCAATGATATAAACCTCCTTTAAATTTCCTCTCAGTCTGTAATCTTCCCCCACACCCGATCCTGTTCCCTTTTTCCCTCACCCTCCTTTCTCCCTCCCAAATCCCTCCCACCCTCTACCTCCCTAGATTATTTTCTTCCCCTTTCTGAGTAGGATTGAAGCACCCACAATTTTGTCTTCCTTTCTCTTGGGGTTCATATGGTCTGTGAGTTGTATCATGGACATTCTAAGCTTTATCGAGGGTTAATATACACTCATCTGTGAATACACAACTTGTGTGTTCTTTTGTGACAGGATTAGCTCACTAAGGATAATATTTTTTGAGTTCCATCCATCCAGCTGTGAATATCATGAAGTCATTGTTTTTAATAGATGAGTAGTATTCCATTGTGTAAATGTACCACACTTTCTGTGTCCATTCCTCTGTTGATGGACATCTGGTTTGTTTCCAGCTTTTGGCTATTATAAATAAGGATGCTATGAACATAGTGGAGCATGTGTCCTTATTATATGTTGGAACATCTTTTGAGTTTATGCCCAGAAGTGGTATATCTGGGTCCTTAGATAGTACTATGTCTAATTTTCTTAGGAACCACCAGACTGATTTCCAGAGGAGTTGCACCAGCTTGCAATCTCACCAGCAAGGGAGGGGTGTTTCTCTTTCTCCACATCCTCACCAGAATCTGCTGTCACCTGAGTTTTTGTTCTTAGCCATTCTGATTGGTGTAAGGTAGAATCTCAGGGTTGTTTTGATTTGCATTTCCCTTATGACTAAGGATGTTGAACATTTCTTTAGGTGCTTCTTGGCCATTTCAGATTCCTCAGTTGAGAATTCTTTGTTTAACGCTATACTCCATTTTTAATAGGGCTCTTTGGTTCTATGGAATCCAACTTCTTCAGTTCTTTGTATGTTTTGGATATTACTCCTCTATCAGATGTAGCACTGGTAAAGATCTTTTCCCAATCTGTAGATTGCCATTTTGTTCTCCATTTTGTCCTTTTGACCATAGCCTTTGCATTACAGAAGCTTTTCAATTTTATAAGATCCCATTTGTCAATTGTTTATCTTAGAGCATAAGCCATTGGTGTTCTGTTCAGGAAAATTTCCCCATTGCCAATGTGTTCAAGGCTCTTCCCCACTTTCTCTTTTATTAGATTCAGTGTATCTGGTTTTATGTGGAGGACCCTGATCCACTTGAACTTGAACTTTGTACAAGGACATAAGCATAGATCAATTTGCATTCTTCCACTACATGCTGTCAGCCAGTTGAACCAGCACCATCTGTTGAAAATACTGTCTTCTTTTCCACTCAGTGGTTTTGGCTTCTTTTTCAAAGACCAGTTTACCATAGGTATGTGGGTTTCTTTCTGGATCTTCAATTTTATTCCATTGATCTACCTGCCAGTCTCTATACCAATACCATGTGGTTTTTTATCATTATTGCTCTGTAGTACAGCTTGAGATAAGGAATAGTGATTCCCTGAGAAGTAGTTTTATTTTTGAGAATAGTTTTCACTGAAGGGGTTAGCACCCTAAAGGAAGAACAAGAATACCAACCAACCAGACCCTCCTAAAACTCCCAGCAGGTAAATCATCAACCAGAGAGTACACATGGAGGAGCCCATGTCTCCAGCTGCATATGTGGCAGAGGATTTGGCATAATTGGGAGGGGAACCCCTTGGTCCTGTGGAGGTTCAATGACTCAGTGTAGGGGAATACTAGGGTGTTGAGACAGGAGTGGGCAGGTGGGGGAGCACCCCTCATAGAATCAAGGGGGATGGGAAGATAGAGGATTTAGCTAGAAAGAGGGATAACATTTGAAATGTAAATAAATAAAATAGCGAATAAAAATGTAACATAAATAAATAAAAAACATACACACTACACAAAAATCTTTTGAATAATTAAAAACCATATAAAATCAATTCTTTTGGAAATACATAGTTGTATTTGAAGTTTAAACTTTCCTTGTTTCTAGAATTCTCATTCTTTACCTTCACTGTTGACTAGGGCTATTTCCTGCTATTTCCCTACTCTGAGTCCTTGATCTATATATAATCTGAATTTGATAAAGAAAAATGTGTTTTATTCTTATGCTTCAATATTGTTTTATTCTCATGTTTATGTCACGATGTTATTTATAGTACATGTTTAAAGAGAAAAACCATGTGTAAAAATTTCTCCCTAAAAAATCTACAAAGTGCCAACTTAGACTAAAATGGCAGATATATGAAGTGATTTTAAAGGCATTTTACTGGGAGGAAAAGAAGTACACACACAAACACACACACACACACACACACACACAAAACGTATATACATACATTTTAACTTTTTTTCAAAAAAGTAAATTTGACATTTGGATTCATTTAAGAATCTTCTAAAAATACCATCTTATAAATGTAATTGGTTTTGCCCAGTTACAGTTGTCCATCATTGGCTTTTGTTAAGCATTCTAAAGATTTAAATCTCTTCTTCATCTCAATTATCTGTCTGCTTATTCAAGATCAGAATCCAGGAACAGAAATAACTCAGGAAAAAGCAAAGGACAACCATTTATCAGGAGAAAGATAGGGAGAACACATTCATGGACCAGTCTCCTTTAAGTGAAAATAGAGATCTTTCAACCAATGACTCAGACTGAGCATAGCACAAAATCAAAAGTGCAAAGAAGATCTGGGCACCTTCCCTGCCAGAGGATAGGTGTCCACCCAGCCCAGAAGGACTTTGCCTGAGCATCTGTGGGAGACATCTTGGTTCCCAGACTCCACCAAGAATACTCTACACAGGTGTGAGTGTGGACTACAAAAGCTAACAGCTTCTGGGACAGGTGGGAGCCACAGAGCTTCTGAGGCAGCCCCCTTTTCTGGCTCCAGACATCTGGGCATCTTCCCTGCCAGAGGATAGGTGTCTGCCCGGCCGGGGAGGGCTTTGCCTGAGCATCTGTGGGAGATATCTTGGCTCCCGGATTCCACTGCGACTAGTCTGCACAGGTGAGAGTGTGGGCTACAGAAGCTAACAGCTTCTGGGACAGGTCCTGTTTAGGGCTTTCATCTTCTGCCAGGAGGCAAGTCTGAATGCCAGATATCTGTGCACCTTCACTGAAAGAGGAGAGCCTGCCTGCAGAGAGTGCTCTGACCACTGAAACTCAGGAGAGAGCTAGTCTCCCCAGTCTGCTGGTATAGAATAACAGAATCATGAGAGGAACAAGCTCTAACGAGAGACAACTATAACAACTGACTCCAGAGTTTACCGGATGGCAAAAGGCAGACTTAAGAATCTTACTAACAAAAACCAAGACATCATCTTCAGAACCCAGTACTCACACCTCAGCCAGTCCAGGACACCCAAACACACTCGAAAACCTAGATGCAGATTTAAAGGCATATCTCATGATGATGGTAGAAGGCATCAAGAAGGTCTTTAATAACTCACTTAAAGAAATACAGGAGAACACTGCTAAAGAGTTGCAAATCCTTACAGAAAAACAGGAAAGCACATCCAAACAGATGATGGAAATGAACAAAACCATACTAGACCTAAAAAGGAAAGTAGACACAATGAAGAAAGCCCAAAGTGAGGCAACGCTGGAGATAGAAAACCTAGGAAAGAAATCTTGAACCATAGATGTGAGCATCAGCAACAGAATACAAGAGATGCAAGAGAGAATCTCAGGTGCAGAAGATTCCATAGAGAATATTGACAAACAATCAAAGAAAATACAAAATGCAAAAAGATCCTAACTCAAAACATCCAGGAAATCCAGGACACATTGAGAAGACCAAACCTACGGATAATAGGAGTGGATGAGAATGAAGATCTTCAACTCAAAGGGCCAGTAAATATCTTCAACAAAATTATAGAAGAAAACTTTCCAATCCTAAAGAAAGAGATGCCCATAAACATACAAGAAGCTTACAGAACTCCAAATAGACTGGACCAGAAAAGAAATTCCTCCCAACATAATAATCAGAACAACAAATGCACTAAATAAAGATAGAATATTAAAAGCAGTAAGGGAAAAAGTTCAAGTAACATATAAAGGCAAGACTATCAGAATTACACCAGATTTTTCACCAGAGACTATGAAAGCCAGAAGAGCCTGGACAGATGTTATACAGACACTAAGAGAACGCAAAAGCCAGCCCAGGCTACTATACCCAGCCAAACTTTCAATTACTGTAGATGGAGAAACCAAAGTATTGACAACCGAACCAAATTCACACATTATCTTTCCATGAATCCAGCCCTTCAAAGGATAATAACAGAAAAAACATACATTGCACCTCACACAATAATAGTGGGAGACTTCAGCACACCACTTTTACCAATGGACAGATCGTGGAAACAGAAACTAAACAGGGACACACTGAAACTAATAGAAGTTATGAAACAAATGGATCTGTCAGATATCTACAGAACATTTTATCCTAAAACAAAAGGATATACCTTCTTCTCAGCACCTCATGGTACCTTCTCCAAAATTGACCATATCATTGCTCACAAAATGATTCTCAACAGATACAAAAATATTGAAATTGTCCCATGCATCCTATAAGATCACCATGGACTAAGGCTGATCTCCAATAACCAGATAAATAATAGAAAGCCAACATTCACGTGGAAACTGAACAACACTCTTCTCAATGATACCTAGGTCAAGGAAGGAATAAAGAAAGAAATTAAGGACTTTCTAGAGTTTAATGAAAATGAAGCCACAACATACCCAAACTAATGGGACACAATGAAAGCATTTCTAAGGGGAAAACTCATAGCTCTGAGTGCCTCTGAAAATAAAATAGAGAGAGCACACACTAACAGCTTGAAAACACACCAAAAAGCTCTAGATTAAAAAGAAAGCAAATTTCCCCAAGGGGAATAGAGGGCATGAAATAATCAAACTCAGCCGCGAAATCAACCAAGTGGAAACAAGAAGAACTATTCAAAAATCAACCAAAAGAGGAGCTGGTTGTTTGAGAAAATCAACAAGATAGATAAACCCTTAGCCAGACACACTAGAGGGCACAGGAAAAGCATCCTAATTAACAATATCAGAAAAGAAAAAGGGAGACATAACAACAGATCCTGAAGAAATCCAAAGCACCATCAGATCCTTCTACAAAAGGCTATACTCAGCAAAACTGGAAAACCTGGGCGAAATGGACAAATTTCTAGACAGATACCAGGTACCAAAGTTAAATCATGATCAGATTAATGATCTAAACAGTCCTATATCCCCTAAAGAAATAGAAACAGTCATTAATAGTCTCCCTTCTAAAAAAAAGCCCAGGACCATATGGGTTTAGTGCAGAGTTCTAACAGACCTTCAAAGAAGATCAGTTCTTCACAATCTATTCCACAAAATAAAAGCAGAAGGTAATCTATCCAACTCATTCTATGAAGCCACAATTACTCTGATACCTAAACCACAAATAGATCCAAAAAATGTAGAGAATTTCAGACCAAATTCCCTTATGAATATCGATGCAAAAATCCTCAATTAAGTTCTTGCTAACTGAATCCAAGAACACATCACAACAATCATGCATCCTGACCAAGTAGGTTTCATGCCAGGGATGCAGGGATGGTTCAATATACAGAAATCCATCAGTGTAATCCATTATATAAACAACCTCACAGACAAAAAACACATGATCATCTCGTTAGATGCAGAGAAAGCATTTGACAAAATCCAACACCCATTCATGATAAAAGTCTTGGAAAGATCAGGAATTCAAGGCCCATGCTTAAACATGTTAAAAGCAATCTACAGCAAACCAGTAGCCAACATCAAAGTAAACAGAGAGAAGCTGGAAGCAATCCCATTAAAATCGGGGACTAGACAAGGCTGCCCACTTTCTTCCTACCTATTCAACATTGAACTTGAAGTCCTAGCCAGAGCAATTCAACAACAAAAGGAGATCAAGGGGATACAAATTGAAAAAGATGAAGACAAACTATCACTTTTTCCAGATGATATGATAGTATATATAAGTGACCATAAAAATTCTACCAGAGAACTCCTATGCATGATAAACAGCTTCAATGAAGTAGCTGGGTATAAAATTAACTCAAACAAGTCAATGGCCTTTCTGTACCCAAAGGATAAACAGGCTGAGAAAGAAATTAGAGAAATAAACACCCTTCCTAATTTTCACAAATAATATAAAATATCTTGGCGTGACTTTAACTAAGGAAGTGAAAGATCTGTATGAGAAGAACTTCAAGTCTCTGAAGAAACAAATTAAAGAAGACCTCAGACAATGGAAAGATCTCCCATGCTCACGGATTGGCTGGATCAATATAGTAAAAATGGCTATCTTGCCAAAAGCATTCTACAGATTCAATGCAATCCCCATCAAAATTTCAACTCAATTCTTCAAAGAATTAGAAAGGGCAATCTGCAAATTCATCTGGAATAACAAAAAACCTAGGATAGCAAAAACTCTTCTCAAGGATAATAGAACCTCTGGTGGAATCAACATGCCTGACCTAAAGCTGTACTACAGAGTAATTGTGATAAAACCTGCATGATACTGGTATATCAATGGACAAGTAGATCAATGGAATAGAATTAAAGACCCAGAAATGAACCCACACACCTATGGTCACTTGATCTTTGACAAGGGAGCAAAAACCATCCAGTGGAACAAAGACAGCATTTTCAACAAATGGTGCTGGCACAACTGGCGTTTATAATGTAGAAGAATGTGAATTGATCCATTCCTATCTCATTGTACTAAGATCAAATCTAAGTGGATCAAGGAACTCCACGTAAAACCAGAGACACTGAAACTTATAGAGGAGAAAGTAGGGAAAACCCTCGAAGATATGGGTACAGGGGAAACATTCCTGAATAGAACAGCAATGGCTTGTGCTGTATGATCGAGAATCAACAAATGGTTCCTCATAAAATTGCAAAGCTTCTGAAGGCAAAAGACACTGTCAATAAGACAAAAATGCCGCCAACAGATTGGGAAAGGATCTTGACCTATCCTAAAACAGATAGGGGACAAATATCCAATATATATAAATAACTCAAGAAGGTGGACTCCAGAAAAATCAAATAACCCCATTAAAAAATGGGGCTCAGAGGTAAACAAAGAATTCTCACCTGAGGAATACTGAATGGCTGAGAAGCACCTGAAAAAATGTTCAACATCCTTAATCCTCATGGAAATGCAAGTCAAAATAACCCTGAGATTTCACCTCACTCCAGTCAGAATGGCTAAGATCAAATATTCAGGTGACAGCAGATGCTGGCGAGGATGCAGAGAAAGAGGAACACTCCTCCATTTTGATTGCAAGCTTGTACAACCACTCTGGAAATCAGTCTGGCAGTTCCTCAGAAAATTGGACATAGTACTACCAGAGGATCCAGAAATACCTTTCCTGGGTATATATCCAGAAGATGTTCCTACTGGTAAGAAGGACCCACGCTCCACTATGTTCATAGCAGTCATATTTATAATAGCCAGAAGCTGGAAAGAACCCAGATGCCCCTCAACAGAGGAATGGATACAGAAAGTGTGGTACATTTTCACAATGGAGTACTACTCAGATATTAAAAAGAATGAATTTATGAAATTCCTAGGCAAATGGATGGACCTGGAGGACATCATCCTGAGTGAGATAACCCAATCACAAAAGAATTCACACAATATGTACTCACTGATAAGTGGTTATTAGCCCAGAAACTTTGAATACCCAAGTTATAAGATACAATTTTCTAAACACATGAAACTCAAGAAGAAGGAAGACCAAAGTGTGGACACTTTGCCCCTTCTTAGAACTGGGAACAAAACACCCATGGAAGGAGTTACAGAGACACAGTTTGGAGCTGAGACGTAAGGGTGGACCATCTAGAGATGGCCATATCCAGGGATCCGTCCCATAATCAGCCTCCAAACGCTGACACCATTGCATACACTAGCAAGATTTTGCTGAAAGGACCCTGATATAGCTGTCTATTGTGAGACTATGCCAGGGCCTAGAAAACACAGCAGTGGATGCTCATAGTCAGCTATTGGATGGATCACAGGGCCCCCAATGGAGGAGCTAGAGAAAGTAACCAAGGAGCTAAAGGGATCTGCAACCCTATATGTGGAACAACAATATGAACTACCCAGTACCACCCAGAGCTCGTGTCTCTAGCACCATATGTATCAGAAGATGGCTTAGTTGACCATCAGTGGAAAGAGAGGCCCATTGGTCGTACAAACTTTATCTGCCTCAGTACAGGGGATTGTCAGGGCCAAGAAGTGTGAGTGGGTGGGTGGGGGAGTGGGTGGGGAAGCAGATGGGGGACTTTTGGGATAGCATTGGAAATGTAAATGAAATAAATACCTAATATAAAAATGTGCCAAGTAAAATAGGAAATTTTCAATTGCCAAAATGATTTTATTTTCTAAAAACGAACACACTCTATCTTAATTGTCTTGCTCATCATACTCAAGATACAAGCCTAGAGTAAAACGGACATTCCAGATCTTTTTTAGAAAGTAATCACAAATGTTACCATATTAACAAAAACTAATATAAGCATCTCCAGTACTATAAACATGTGGATTTTAGGAATTCAGTGAAGATTATCTTTTTGGTGGCTTCTAAAATGTTATTCAGATCTACCAAGAAAATGAGAGCCAGGAAGAACTCTCCCAGTCTCTATTTTCACATTTTCTTTCCCAATCAGCTAAATAAAATCAGGAGCCTTTTAATCAACAATAAACTTATTTTTGCTATACTAAGAGAAAAAAGCACAACAAAGAAGCTGGGTTTGTCTATTAGAGTATGTGGGGGTAGTGTGGAGAAGTAATGGTCTATCATGAGTTTTTATAAATCATTTATATTTTAAAATAATAATAGAATATCTTAGATACCATTAGAGCATATTTGGACAAAGTGTTTTTGTGTTTTTCACCTTTGTAATCCAATATTCTCTGCCTGCTGCTACCTTAGTCCCTTCTCTCTATACCTGCCGCTGAGTTTTTCCTTTTTTTTTTTATACCCCATGTGTCCTTTTGCCCTCTCTACAGTCTTCTTCATTGCCTTATATTACCACTTCTTGGTCTGCTCTCTAGATTTTAGATTTTTCCAGTAGGAAAGTGAGGGAAACAGCATTTGAAACACATATTCCCAGCTAAACTTTTTTGTTTACAGAGGAAGTGACCAATATCACAGGAAAAATATGACTAGCAACAGGAAGAGATCAGATTTATGATGAAATACCTAGTGTTGTGGTACTGAAGTCTTCACTGTGGCTCCAGGATGACATGGAAAGGGAAAACAAAAACAAAAACAAAAATCAAATAAAACTTATGTTTACTAAGACATAATATTCATGCTTAAACTTGAAATTATTTATTTGAATTTAACTGAAACAAAATGTAGTTACATCTCTTCCCCAGGCCTACTTGCCTCCTTTCCTCAAATTAATGCACCTCTTTTTCTTTAAGTTTTGACATACACACTCATATACATAAACATATACAGAAGCATTCACATACATACACACTTTGACACATATCTAAATACATAAATACTATATATTCAGACCATATAATGTTACACACACACACACACACACACACACACACACACACACATACACACATATACATACACATATATAATATCAGGGATGTTGCCTGATATTGGATAACTGGGGACTCTTCTCTAGGGAAGACTATTACAGGCTTTATTTGATTTCAAACCTCCTTTCTCTCCATAGATTTTGTCATTATTTTGAATCAGATCTTCACTTCATGCCTATATTTTTGTGATATTTTTCTTTACTGACTCTATACTTTCATTATTCTCTTCTTCTGTGTGTAATGATGATAGATTAATTTTTTGCTACTGATCTCTTTGTTCTTATTCTGTTGAAATCTATACTGTGTCTAATGTGAAATGTTGTTCCTCTCTGACTGTACTAATGCAACTCTTTGGGTTTATCTCTCCTTTGAATTTCTTAAACTTCCCAGAGTTCTAAGATATCTATACTCCTTGTTATATATTTCATTTTATTCAATATTGGTGATGTTTTGAAAGTAAATAAATAATACATTATATGCTACAAATAAACTTAGCCAAACAATATATACGAAAACTATTAACTTATTATAAAAATTATTTTCCTCAAAATAGATAATGTTGATTTTGATTAAATTATACAAATGTAGCTGAATGTTTAACCATTGTTATTGAAGTAATTGTTTTTATCTTGAGAATTATGGATCATTGTGTCCTATTGTTATTTTTACCAATTCAATTATTCAGCATTAAAATTGTTCTAATTTTAAACCATCATTGCTTTGCTTTGGTACTACATTGCTTTTAATATTTTTCTACCTAATTTTCTACTTAAAATTTTAAAGTAACGGCTTGACAAATCTCAATGGTAGAATACTTGTCTAACATGAATAGGGGCCCTGGCTTTAATCTTTACTGCTGAGAAAATGCTGAAAAGTAAAATATATGATATTAAAAGCTTTTCTAATTACTAGTTTTGTATTATCTTATGCATAAAACATAGCAATCTTTAGTAAGTGTATTGGCATTGTGAACAGAATCTTGAACACAATGCCCCTTGCCACTTTTGTTCAGTAAGACTTCATTCCTGAGAGCATTTAATGACCCAGATATAATTTGAACTACTATGAAAAGCCTTTGTTGTACCATGTAATAATATATGTGGTCTCTACTTGTAAACAGGATCATAAACTTTGCCTCTAGGAACTCTTTGGCAATACTTGGCAGTGATGAAGTAGTTCATCAGATGATTAAGATTTATATTCCTTATGATAACATATTTTTAGATTGGCATTGAATCAAATATATATATATATATATTGAGAGAGAGAGAGAATCAGTCTTATTCTCATGTCTAAAAATGCATATAAGGAAAAATAGGAGTTTGGAAAGCTTCCATCAAAATGCCTAGTAAATATGACTGCTCTAGATAGCAGAGATGAAAAAGTGATGCCTTTGTCAAAATCAGCCATTCATTTTATGGAAGAAAATTTAGAACAAAGAAAATCACTATTTACCATATAAAAAGAGGAAAAGGGTGCCTCTAGAGCCAGATCTATTTACCCTTATGAAGTGACTAGTAGTTTAAACCTATGACAAATTTATTTTTCTGTTTATCAAAAATCTATTTTGTATCTTTTGTGAGTACCCAGAATACAAAGAAATATGACTGTGTGTTTTCCTGTGCTCAGTGGTGCTGGATAATGTGATTCAGGTTTCATAGCAGCAAATGAGAGGATAAAAAGATTCTTTGGTGATTACTCTATTTATATAATTCTAGAGGAAGTCACTCATCTAATAAATAAAACAAGGTTGTAAGGCAGAACAGAATGTCCAAGGTAACAAACACAACAGGAAATAGAGAAAACAAGAAGGGTGTAATAACAAAATGATAAAATTCCCCAGAGAGAGGGAAAAATGAGAAAAGGAGATATGATACCACCTAAGAACAATGGGGATTTTTTTTAATGTAGTCAATTGTAATGCTACATTTGCTCCAAGTAATATAAATTATAGTATTTTTAGTTAATACCTTTGATATATGAAGTCATTTAAGAACACTATACAGTTTTCACTGGTAAGTATCCAATAATAGAGTTTATAACAGTGAATTAAATTCAGTGAGGTTAAATTATTTGCAGAGCATAGTGCAGGTATAAGGGAAACTTTTATGTTTTAATTCCTTTATGTTCTTTTTCTGAACCAAACTCTAGATGTTACTAAGGTCTCACCGTTTTTTTCTACTTGAGCCCTTTTATGTTAAAATCTTGAAAACAAGATAATACATTTTATTTAGTTGTCAGGATTCCTTCATCTCCTGTGATCTGTGATATTTTCAAAGACCTTGAAAGTGTTATGAAACTGTGGTAAGCTCTTTCATAGACTATCTCTGAATTAGGATTTGACTCATGTTCTCCTCACAACTAGACTGAAATAGATCTGGTGAATTGTCACAGACATAAATTTTCTTATATAGCAATCAATTTCTTATTTATCCATATAAACTCATGTACTTTGGGTTAATTTCTACACGAAAGGTCAGTTATGTATTGTATTATTTTTCTTTTGCTATGATAAAACACCATGACCAAGGAAGCTTACAGTTCCAGTGGGACAACAGAGTCCATCATCATCATCATTTTGGGAAAGCAGTAGACATGGTAACTGTTATACCAAGTAGAAAGCTCACATCTTGAAACTTAGGTTTACAGTGTAGAGAGAATATTAAATAGCTGACTCTTTGAACTCTCAAAGCCCACCCCAGTGACATATTTATTCCAACAAGAACACAACAAACCTCCCCTAACAGTAAAACTTGAAACATCTAGTTCAAATCTCCAAATGTAAGAAGGGTTTGATTTATTGTAATGATTACCTATATGTCAAAATAATTATTTCTCTATGAAGACAGACATATTTGGCATTTCGTCACAAATCACTCTGAAGTATCAGCTTGGATAAGATTTTTCATTCCCCATGAACAACAAATCTGGAGACCATGTAAGGTACAACTAAAAGAGAACTATGAAAAATGACAGGAAGGAAAAGCAAATCTAAACCCCAGGGCTTAAAAAAAGAAGACTGACAGGGGATCTTGCATCTCTACACTAAACAGAAGAATGATAGTCAGACACAGAATTTCCTGATCTCCAAATAAGAGAAAAAGCACCTCAGAATGAATACAAGTCTTGAAAGGTGCTGTAAGAAGTAAGTCAGTGGAGGAAAATGAAAGAATAGACTCAGTTTGACCTCAAAACAGTGTGAACATGCTTTATTGGTTTGAGAGGATTTTGCCCTTAAATCCTATGGCTCAATACCCAAGGATCTAAAGATCTGTCATCCCCTTCTGGCCTTCTTGTTTACTGAATGGATATGGTGCACAGGCATTCATACAGGGAAAACTCCCAAACATACATACATACATACATACATACATACATACATACATACATAAATCAGGCTGAGTACATCCTGAATGCATATGATGCACAAGCATTCATACAGGGAAAACTCCCAAACATAAATAATTAAATAAATAAATAAATCAGGCTGAGTAAATCCCGAATTTGGGAAAAGGTACAAATCAAATGAACCTCAAGAAAGATAAACCCAAAGAAAGTTAAGCCATAATATAAGATGAAATTATGATGTCAAGGTTTTTGAAAAGCTTATATATACTTCCTCTTCTGATTTAACTTTACATTTTGCAAAAAATCCAAACTATTTTTTATGGTTTACTCTGTATTGTCTGTTTGATTTCATCCTTATATACATGCCATATCTTTCCACGTACAGTGCACTATATTGACTACACTAGTTATATATTAGACCTATTATTTGTCAATATTATTTTAGCTATTTGAAGGCATGTACTTTCCATATTCTAGAAAAAGCTTGTCTATATCTACAACAAATTTGTCAGGGAGTTTTGTGGCTCTTGAATTGAGCCTGTAAGCAAATTAATGATGAGCTGACACCATCACTCTGTTGTCTGCCAATGAAAGAGAATAATTATTTAGGTTATATTTGATTTATTTTATCAGCATTTACATGTTTTAGGATATTATTCCTGTATTTGTTAAGAATTTAATTTCATTTAAGTAACAATGAATAGTGTACTGCATGTTTATATTCCAGTTTCTTTGTACCTAGTTTGTTTCTCTAGAGCTGTGACACAACATCAAGACCAAAAACAACTTGAGAAGAAAAGAGGGAAGTCAAGGCAGGGACTCAAGGTAGAAACCTGGAGGGAAATTCACTACATAAAGAGTGATTTCTAGGACAGCGTGGACTATACAATAAAACCCTGGCTACAACAAAATCTACAATGTAGAAATATAGAAGCAGAATCCATAGAAGAGTGCTGGCTACTTTATTGGCTTGTTCCTTACAATTTTCTCAGCCTGCTTTATATAGGACTCAGTGACACAGGACTACCTGCTCAGGTGTGGCACTGCCCACAGTGAACTGAGCCCTCTACAACTATCACTAATTAATAAAATGTTCTACAGGTTTACCCATAGGTCAGACATATGGAGACATTTCTCAATTGAAGTTCCTTTTTTCCATATAAACCTGGCTTGGGATAAGTTAACAAAACTGTAAGCAGAACGTCTTGTGTTCACTATGAGTACATTAAAACAAATTTGAGTTTTTTCTGAAGGCCTCTTTCATGCCTTACATTCTTAGTGAACAAACAAACTAATGCTTTGGATTTTCTGGTAGCTTCCCTGGGCTCTCCTCATTGACAGTTATATAGTCTGTAAATATAGTCAAATACTCTTCCTTTCTAATATGCATCCCTTTTATTTATTTTCTTACCTGTTGCAGTTACAATATCTCTCTTTAATGATGAAAAACAACATTCAAAGTTCTTGACATAAATTTTAGCTACTCTATGAAAATTAACCCAAATGGATATTCTGAAAATAACTAAGCTCATGACTGTTCTTAGAATGACAAAGATACTGAAATAGTGAAAGGTTATTTGCTTCCATGCTTAGGAACACAAGGTGAATAGCATCCAAACACATGTACCCATTATTAAAATGGCCACAAACAGGAAATGTTTTTGTGATGGACTTTATCTGTATCTTGATGTGGTTATAGGTATATAAACTATCAGGTATTAAATTATGTAAACTGAACACACACATAAGTATAATTAAAGCTGGGTCACTATGATTAAGATCTCCAAATTATGCTAATGTAAAAATTTGGCTGTGATATTTTCCTACAGTGTTTGAGATTATTATAACTGAGACAAGCTAATAAAGCCCAAAAGGAATTGATGTATTATTGCTTAAAACTGCAGGTGAAGTTGAACTGGGTGGCACACATCTGTAATCTCATCACGTGGGAAGCAAAAGTTCCATTAACTTGAGGCCAGCCAAGTCTATATATATATATAGAGAGAGTGAGTTCCCGAGCAGCCAGGACTACACAATGAAAACCTGTCAACAACAAAATCTACATGTGAATTTAGAGTAATTCCATAAAACATTAAAATGAAAATCAGTTTACCCTGTGGATTTAGTTGTCAACTTTCCAGACTAAGTCCACTGTTGTTTCTATTGCTTACCTTTTTTTATTACTGTACCCTTGAATTTTTTTTCATTTAGAACTTTCTTGCATCTTGTTCAAATATCTCTGTTACTTTTTCAACTAAACTTTAAAATATTTATGTCAATCTGTAACTTTAACTACTTAAATTGGAATTGTATTAAAACTTTTAATAACTTTTATAAAAAATACATTCTACTTAAGTTCTTTTTCTTCAGCAGTATTTTCTGGCATGTATGCAAGTGATTTATTTTTGTGTATTTATCTTTAACCTGACATTTTATAAAACTCTTTAATGTTAAAAGGTTTTCTGTTGATTTTCTTAGATTAAGTATGTTTCTTCAGGAAACATTTTTTTCTCTGATTTTCTGAAAGTTTTGCCTGTTAGGTTGGTTGTCTGTCTTATTAAGCTTTTATATTACCTGGGACTTTCATAAAAGTAGAACATAAGGCCAGGAGTAAATGTCAAGAGATGATGCAGAAATGAGAGCTCACCTGGAATAAAATGGAACCAGAATAATTATGCCCTAACTCCTGTCTACCACATAGAGGGTCTAGTGTCTACCATGCGATAAGCATGAGAAGGACGCCAGATCACTTGGAAAGAAGGTGGCAAATTAGTATCTGAAGATCAAGAAAATCCTTCGGTACATAATTGTGGATGCTTGAATTTTATCATTAAACATGGGTAGGTCACCAGCAACATCTTGAGGTGGCTTCTCTATATTCTTCTCTCCCCTCACTCACTCCTTGTAAGAATCACACACTAACTGCCCCTTTCTCTCCTCTGCTACTTATTCAGAGAACAGTTTGGTGAGTCATGCACACCAAAAAAAGTGTGGGCTATTATTCTTTGGAATTCAAGAGCACTTGTCTCTGACTGAATGTTCAGGATACATTCTCATTGCGGACAAGCTAGTCCTAGGCAACATATCTTCCTATAGCATGCTGCATTGATATGTTATTAAGTAATGAAAATAGAGACTTCCACTTGGAATGACAGCACTAGTGAAAGCTCAAATGGGTATTCTTCACTTTTCTCCCTGTGTCTTCCCGCCGTCTGTAATTTGTGGTCTGACCCCTGTTTGCTGTCAGCTTTATGTGTGTCACCTGTACTGCCCCTATTGCCAGTCAGTGTTGCCTGTTTGTCCCTAAGAAATGAATTTGCTCTATATTTTCTTAACAGCATAATAAATAAGGAATGATTGTTTATGGGATGGATCCCTGAGTGGGGCAGTCTCTGAAAGGTCCTTCCTTCCGTCTCAGCTCTGAACTTTATCTCTGTAACTCCTTCCATGGGTATTTTGTTCCCCATTCTAAGGAGGAACGAAGTATCCACACTTTTGTCTTCCTTCTTGAGTTTCATTTGTTTTGCAAATTGTATCTTGGGTATTCTAAGTTTCTGGGCTAATATCCACTTATCAGTGAGTGCATATCATGTGTTTTCTTTTGTGGTTTCGGGAGGGTATAGGGGACTTTCAGGGTAGCATTTGAAATGTAAATGAAGAAAATATCTAATAAAAAATAAAAAAGGTATGAGAAATGAATGACAATTTTTTTTCCAGAAATCTGTATCAGAGCTTTATAAGAGAAGTTACTTTAATGCCCACAACTGACCCAGAATGGCACTCAAAAATCAAACACAGGTTATTAACCTATACTTACATGTGGCTTCCATCATTTATGGGATTTTTTTCTTTGGTTTGTTTAACATTGCTTTCAACCTGTTAGCTGCTATCAGCAAGTAAACATCACAACGTAAATACAAACATACGTGGAAAAGTATATTTATCTAGTGGTGGGACCACCTGAAACATTCCCATTTTACATAAGCATATTTACTGATATTACCATTGTTCTAATAGTCCTGTCTTGTCTATGCAGCCAATTCTAGAAAGGCTGTTTACAGGAGACATCCTGGTGTTCTGAGTCTTACTCTCTTCCCTGCTCTTTACTAGGTTTTGTTAATAACTTCTCCCTTAAATTCTGCTCTCATTTATCAACATACTCCTTAATCACAAAATTCCTTTAAATTATCTCCTGTCTTTGTTAATGATTTCTCTGAACTACTGTCTTAACCAGAATATCATTTAAGTGCAATGTCTGTATTTGAAAATGATGATCACTTTTAAAGTTGTAGTTAATATTATTAGTGAGATTTTAAACACATTTTAACTTAAAAATATGAACGGATTTATATAAGGTTATTTATATAAGACTATAGCTGAGAGCATTTTAGTTAGAAAATGAGGTATGGGCCAGGATCACCAAGAACAACAACAATAACAACAACAACAACAACAACAACAACAAAAATGGAATAAGATAATGTAAGCAAAGAAATATTTTCCACCTGTATGGACAAAGACCAAAACTCCAAGGAAAATAATTTCACTCTTCTGATCATGGATGTGGTTGAGTGAAATTAGAAGCTGTTTCTCAAGAGTTTCCAAAATAGTTTACAGGACTATATACAAGTGTCTGAATTTATCTCTTTTGTCCCTTAGATGGCTCATCAGACAGATATTACAGAGTGCTTTCCACTCAATTAAAACTCAAAGAAAGGCAGGATTATGGCAAGGGAGAATCCAGTTTTTGAGTTTATAGTCAAGTGGGGTCCTTTTGAGATTATCATGGTTAAGAATATTCCAAAACCATAATTCTCAACTTTTCATGGGCCATCAGACTACAGAAACATCAGACTTCTGCCTACAAAATTAGAATTTCTCTAGGAATTTCATGCTGTGAAGCAGAGGAAAAGACTCAGACTCTGGGGATAAAACAGTTGTTTCCTGGAAAGATTTGCAACTTTTCAGGAGACTTGAAGGACAGACTAGATCTGCAACAATTATTACTATAAAAATTAGGGAGCCTCACATTGTATGTTGCTGTGGAAATTGGGGTCCCTACTTTGTGTACTTAGTCTCATTAACAAAATGATTTTAAAAAGGATTTAGTAGGAAGCTCAAGGACAATTTTATTAGAAATTAACAGACAAAAGCAGAGCTGGCAATCTGTAGAACTCAGAAGCTGTTGGTAAAGTCTTTCATTACCTCTAAAACTTTGCACTGCCCACAGAATTATTCATAAATACAACAGCTCAAATCTCTGAACACTCAATGGCTTTTCTAGTCCAAGTTCCCAAGTACTTCTATAATCTTTGCCCAAACCCATGGTCAGGCTCATCACAACAAAGCCCTACATAGAGATACCAAGTTCTATCTTAATTAAAGTTTCTATTGCTGACCAATGCAACACCATGACAAAAAGCACTTAGGGGGAAAAAAAGGTTTGTTTCATCTTACAGTTTTCAATCCACCATGGAGGGAAACAAGGTCAGGAAACTGGAGGCAGGAACCGAAGCAGAAGCCCTGGAAGAATTCACTACTGCTTTGCTTGCCATGGCTTGCTCAACTTGCTTTCTTGTACTACCAAGTACGACTCTCAGTGAGCTGGACCCTCCACAACACATAAATAATAAATCAAGAAAATGCTCCCATAAGCTTGCCTACAGACCAATCTAGTGGGAACATTTTCTCAGCTAGCAGTACCTCTTCTCAAATGAACCTAGTTTATGTCAACCTAACAAAAAAAGATATAGCTAGGACAAAAGGAAGTTTCATGAGAAAGGACCAGTTTGTGGACTAAAGTTTTAGTAACGTCTTCAGGCAGAGCAGGGTCTTGTTTAACCAAAAAAAAAAAAAAAAAAAAAAAAAAAAAAAAAAAAAAAAAAAACCAGATAACAAGAGTCTAGGAATCCTTTCTTCTGGCACTCCCTAAACTGCTGTTTTCTGGATTAAATCTCAGTTTTTTAAGAGAGAAGAGGAAATGTTTCAATGATGTAATAACCTTTTCTTTCCTTTGCAAAGAGGAAAAACCTTTCTTTCTCCTGATTTTCTCTATTACTTGTATAGTTTCCTTACTGAAGACAAGTGACAAAGTCTGCCAGGCTTGTTGGGAGGTCAGCACTTTCACACATACCAGGCCACCACCAAATCTATCTATCTACCTTCCTATCTGTCTATCTATCTATCTATCTATCTATCTATCTATCTATCTGTCTGTCTGTCTGTCTGTCTCTTTGTCTATCTGAGATAATAAGATATAATTCCTCATATACTGAAGTATTATCTTTAAATACTTGTAAACAAAGCCAAATATACTTTGCTTTTGAGCATGAAGCACTTAGGAAGGAAATCCCCTTGAGAGTAAAAAGCACACTATTTGAATCCCTAATGATGGATGGCTATGATATGATGGTCAAGCTGGTGAAGAAATGTTAATTAGGCATTGCATGCAGAGATCACCACTGCTCTTGTCCTTTGAAACCGGAACAGTGGTTGTGACCAATTTTATTAATAATTACTGAGATTAGGCTGTGTCCTTCCCTAAGTTACTCCATATTATGTGAAACAGTGATTTTTTTTTCAAGACTTTATCTTGCTCAGACTCTATTTTACAAGCAGCTTGGGATTTTGAGGATGAAGGATGACTCAATCCCTGGGATGACTTGTAACTGCACCATCTTGTCATAGGTGGGAATCTGAGTTTGGAGGACAGCCATTGCAGTATTGCACAGGGGTGCCCAAAGTATCTAAGTTTTTATATCCTATATCAAGTCATCAGACCAAGAATAAAGTTTATCAATAATAGAAAAAGACTCCTGAAAAAATGTATGATAGTGAGCAGAGGGGAAAGCATGCACTCTAATGTTCTGGGCCATGACTATATGTCATGTACATGAAGCCCATATTTCCCATGTGTGTATAACTTGGGATTTTCTTGAGTATGATCCATTTGTTGACTACAGCTCAGGTGAAGAAATGATTCCAGTTTTTTTTCTATCAACTGGCTTCTTCCACATGTTTGTCTTCTTTTAAATTTTAAATTGAATTATTTTATTATATGTGCACGAATGTTTTGCACCATGTATATTCACTAAGTATATGCACCATGTGTATGCCTGGGTCCTGCAGAGGTAAGAAGTAAGTGTTAGATTCCCCTGGACCTGGAGTTGTGGATAGCTGTGAGCCACCATGTGAATGCTAGGAATCAAACCTGGTCCTCTCAATGGGCAAAAATTATCTTAATTGCTAAAACCAACTCTTCATACCTACATATATTAATCTTTAAGCCGTTATTTTTCAGTCTCTATTTACTTGCTATACTGTTATTGCACCTTGCTATACTGTTATTGCACCTCCTACATATCACTGACTGATAAAACTTTATTTCTGGAGGTATAAATGATGCTACTATATAAATATATTAGGGGGAATTGGGACTTTAGGGTCACATAAAGTTAGGAAAAGTGAATTAGAAAAATTAGGTCCAAGAACTTATCAGATACACCAGATCAAGGAAAGGGTCAATCTCCCTTTCCAAGATCCCATGAAGAGGCAAACAGTGTTGAGATGGAAGTGGCTCCAATTGACACCTGAACATCAAGTGCATGCATCAGAGACTAATAGAGAACTCCTAACTGACACAGAAACTTTATCTTGGCTGTTATCATTATTGACATGGCCTACTCAAATCTCTATTTACTTACCTTCCTGTTTGGCTATCTGGTCCTGCCATTTATTCATTCATCTGCTTATTAAGTCCCTGGACTTGGTCTTACCCTTCTTTCAACCTTGCTCAACTCTGATCCTGCAGCATGATTCTACAGGCAACAGTTAGCAGCACATAGCTTCTCTAAATGTTTCTTCACTTCTGTTAGATTCCATGATCTTCTCAGTACATAGAACTTTCCTTCCCTATCAGCTTCCTAGCATTGGTCCTTCAGGACTCTTTGAAACTTTGATTCTTTAACCCTTCACAGCTGTTTATTAATAAAAATACACACACAAACACATGCACATAAAAAAGCACATACACATACACATATATATATACATACCTACATATAAATACCTATATATTTACTGTGAGATATATATATATATATATATGTGTGTGTGTGTGTGTGTGTGTGTGTGTGTGTGTGTTTGTATGTATGTATGTATGTATGTATGTATATATGTATGTATCTATGTACTGTGTGATCTGAGACATAGTATTAGTTAAGAGTGGAATAAAAGAAGCTGTATTTGTTTTGGCTAGAACTATAGAGAAAAATGAGAGTATATGGCATATCTTTGTCATTGAAACTGCCTTATTTTGTGAATTTATCATACTATGATTTCTGATATTGCAGAAGGACACAAATGTGTCCATTATATATACTGAGATAGTGTACACATGAAAGACAACAGCAAGCCCCAGAAAATGATGTAAATATTGTTTGCCTCAGGTAGGAACTAAATTTTGAATTAGAGTCTTCAAAATAACTTAAATAAAATTTAGGGGAAGCAAAACAGTGCATAGGACAAAGAAACATGCCATCAAACCTGACAACTAGAATTAGATCCCTGGAAAATACATAATGGAATGAGAGAATGAACTCCTACAAGCTGTTCTTTGACCTCACCTGGGATTTGCACACATATACACTAATACAAACAGTCTTTCTGTATCTATCTCTGATTGATGTGCTCTCTCTTCTCTTCTCTTCTCTTCTCTTCTCTTCTCTTCTCTTCTCTTCTCTTCTCTTCTCTTCTCTCTCTCTCTCTCTCTCTCTCTCTCTCTCTCTCTCTCTCTCTCCTTCACACAAACAAATAAATAAATGTAACAGAATTTAAATTAAGTAAAATAAGATTATATAATTGATATATCAGTTTCACCCTTCTGGCCTATCTGATTCTTAAGTGTAGTCACTTATCTCTATACAGAAAATTGAAGATACATATCAATTGTCACTTTACAGACATAATATATCTGTGGATAAGTAAGAATTTTAAATTATACTTGAAGCTAGGGAAAGCTCAGTAGTTAATAATACTTGCTGTTCTGGGCTCTGTTTTAGGCACCTACACGGTAACATACAAACATTCACAACTCTTGTTATTGCAGATCTGATGTCTTCTACTAGCTTCTACTTGAACCAGTAGTACAAGTGGCACTCAGACATACACATAGGTGTCCATACACTTAAATTTTTATGTTTAGACTACATTTCTACTTGCTGCACTTACAACTGATATTGAAATACAAGGGCATCTGGCAAACAAAATATTGCTTTCAAACCAATGTCTGCTCTGGAAAATAACTTCATGGAATTAAATATTACTTAAAGTATTATAAAAAATAATAGGAACTGAATTATAAAACAATGAGACTATTTTATTTATTACCTTATTTTCCTCACTAGAGTAGCTATGAAACTTACTACAAAACAAAGACCCAGTCAAGAATAAGTACTTTTGTTCCCAATTCTAAGAAGGGGCAAAGTGTCCACACTTTGGTCTTCGTTCTTCTTGAGTTTCATGTGTTTAACAAATTGTATCTTATATCTTGGGTATCCTAAGTTTTTGGGCTAATATCCATTTATCAGTGAGTACATATTGTGTGAGTTCCACACCCATGGAAAGAGTTACAGAGATAAAGTTTGGAGCTGTGAAGAAAGGCTGGACAATCTAAAGACTGCCATATCCAGGGATTCATCCCATAATCAGCATCCAAACGCTGACACCATTGCATACACTAGCAAGATTTTGCTGAAAGGACCCAGATATAGCTGTCTCTTGTGAGACTATGCTGGGGACTAGCAAACACAGAAGTGGATGCTCACAGTCAGCTATTGGATGGATCATAGGGCCCCCATTGCAGGAGCTAGAGAAAGTATCCAAGGAGCTAAAGGGATCTGCAACCCTATATGTGGAACAACATTATGAACTAACCAGTACCCCTGAGCTCTTGACTCTAGCTGCATATGTATCAAAAGATGGCTTAGTCGGCCATCACTGGAAAGAGAGGCCCATTGGACTTGCAAACTTTATATGCCCCAGTACAGGGGAATGCCAGGGCCAAGAAGTGGGAGTGGGTGGGTAGGGGAGTGGGGGGGAGTGTATTGGGGACTTTTTGGATAGCATTGGAAATGTAAATGAGGAAAATACAATTAATTAAAAAAATTAATTCTAAAAAAAAAGAATAAGTACTTTTGCATTGGACTAGCTCTGAGAAACTTATGAATGACATCTTATGATATTGCAGGTAAAATGGGGAAGAAAGAAATCTTCTTATGCTGGTTCCCAAGCCAAGGCTGACACTCAACATTCATATATGGCAAAAACAAAAATAAAGTAAAACAGTATATGTTTGTTTTACTATTTTAGTAATTGAAGGAAAGAGATTTATTATGATAAGGATCCAGTCAGATGTTTGGAAACCTGAACAAACATGCTCTTTATGGAGGCATTTGGAGGGGTCCAAAGTGGTCCTGGAAATGTTGCTTCTTTGAGTAAAGGAAGGGCAAGGAAAGTTCTAGAAAGATTTTCACTTAAAATAGGTTGATTGTTTCAGTAATTAGAATACATACTTTCACTTTTAAACCTGAAACAACATGATATCCCAAGGGACATTTCTCTTCTTTTGTGATGCCAGGAATTGAACCTATGGTCTTGAGTATGTGAAGCACTTAGCCACATTCTAGGGCATAACTCCGTTGGTCTTTTTCTTGAAATAATTTGAAATGGCTCCAATGCATCAGGGAGGTCTCTATGAACAGCTTGAGCTCAAAAAACATCCAGGCACCAGCAAGAACGGAAAATAATCTAGGAAATAAGGACTTCTAGGAGTCATTGCATTTTCCTTCCAAACATACAGCGTCCAAGCAGAGTTTTAAGATCTAATGTTGAGAAAGTGATTGTGTAACTTAACTGCAGATATTGATAGCCAAATATAGCTATAATGCATACTTTAAAATTTTTCAATCATATCAGAACCTCACTTAGCAATATGATCTTTTTTACTTTTAAGAATTTCCAGCTTTAGCTCACGGACTATAGAGGAGCTAATTGAGACCATTAAAATATAGTTCTATAACTGAAAATATTTTCAATCTGGTTCTTAGTCTCATTATAAGGACTTTTTTCATTTATAAATCAATAGTGTACTACTTCTTAATCATTTGGAGATCAATATGAAATAATGAAAGCAACTCTAAAACAACGATTTAGCAATAAATTTTCATCTAAACTGAAATTGGAGCAAATTGATTATATTCAAGTCTCAGCAGCCTCACCCACTATATCTTACCACGTTAAACCATTGCTATTATATTTAACACTATATAGGATGACAGAACAAGGTTAAAAAAGAATCTCCCCCTGCTTTTATGAAAGCCACAGGGGGAGAGTTTAGTGGTAAATACATGTTCAAGAAACTTACTGCTGTAAATTTCATCAGGGATAAATTATTTGGAAGAAGATTAACCCTGTCAATAATTCATTCTGCCACTATAGGCAGCAGTAAAGTTCTCTAGAGCCAGTTAATAACACTGAAAGTCATTATGCTGTTGATAGTAACAAAATAGAAATACATTGTTTTAAATTCTTCTACTGTGAGGGAAAATGTTTTAAATTAACCTATGTAGCTATAAGCTTTGTTAACCACTTCAAGAAGGCTAAGGATGTGTCAAAAATGTTACGTGTTATTGGTTTGTATATACTATTGTCTTGAGAAATATGACCATATTTACAGAGTTACTTTAATGACATTCATCATAATTATAAATTAAAAGTGAGTTTATCTAATTAATAGATTGCTGTCTATCTCAGAGTATCTCTACTGAAAACTCAATGAGAATACAATAGTGTGATCCTCAGATGCCACCTTTTCAATGGATCTTTAGTGTATCAGCTATGCAGAAAAATTCTAGCATATTCATTGAATACAGAGAAATTGAATAAATTAGTCATTGTTAAATCAAATAAAATTAGAGTATTATGCAAGTACTTTTAAGAAAACACTTAACATGATAAAAGATAGCTACCATGAGTTCTGTTCCTTAAGTGTGATGTTTTCTACAACTTGCCTCTCTAGCCTCAATGCAGTTAAATGATGAAGATTCTATAATCACTACAAGTGAAAAAATTCGCTGACCTTGATGATAATACAGAACAGTTCTACAGTATTTTCTCTAAACTACAAACTTGGGAAGATTTTTTCCCCTTGATTCCGAAATTATTAGTAGGAACAAAGGAGTTAATTCATGTAGATAGAGTCAAAACTACCACTGCTATCCTTTTGGGACACACCGTCCTCACAGCACATACTGAGGTAAGGCAATTTCAGCATGTGTTGTTTTGTGTAGAGAACTATTTGTGTAGTGGAGAAGGGAAGGATATGGAGGAAAAAAGTTGATGAGGGTACATTAAAGAACAAGTTATTGTAATAGGCCACTTAGGATTAACCCTCATCTGATCTGCGGTAGACAGGGATCTCTCAAGAAACAGAAGTATCCCCTTCTGGTCCACTCCAGCACTAGGGTTCCTTGCCCGCAGAGTCTCCGGACACCCGCAAGGACCCACACAGGATCCCCCATGCGATCCTAAAACCTCTGGTGAGTGGAACACAACTTCTGCCAGGAGGCAGGTTTGAACACCAGATATCTGGGCACCTTCCCTGCAAGAGGAGAGCTTGCCTACAGAGAGGACTCTGACCACTGAAACTAAGGAGAGAGATAGTCTCCCAGGTCTGCTGATAGAGGCTAATATAATCACCTGAGGAACAAGCTCTAACCAGAGTCAACTATAACAACTAGCTCCAGAGATTACCAGATGGTGAAAGGCAAACATAATAATCCTACTAACAGAAAGCAAGAACACTCACCATCATCAGAACGCAGCACTCCCCACCCACCTAGCCCTGGGCACCCCAACACACCCGAAAAGCTAGACCCGGATTTAAAAGCATATCTCATGATGATTGTAGAGGACATCAAGAAGGACTTTAATAACTCACTTAAAGAAATACAGGAGAACACAGCAAAACAGGTAGAAGACCTTAAAGAGGAAACACAGAAATCCCTTAAAGCATTGCAGGAAAACATAATCAAACAGGTGAAGGAATTGAATAAAACTATTCAACACCTAAAAAGGAAAGTAGACAAAATAAAGAAAACCCAAAGTGAGGCAACTCTGGAGATAGATAACCTAGGAAAGAAATCTGGAACCATAGATGCGAGCATCAGCAACAGAATACAAGAGATGGAAAAGAGAATCTCAGGTGCAGAAGATTCCATAGAGAACATCAACACAACAATCAAAGAAAATATAAAATATGAAAAGTTCCTAATTCAAAACATCCAGGAACTCCAGGACACAATGAGAAGACCAAACCTAAGGATAATAGGAGTTGATGAGAATGAAAATTTTTAACTCAAAGGGCCAGCAAATATCTTCAACAAAATTATAGAAGAAAACTTCCCAAACCTAAAGAATGACATGCCCATGAACATACAAGAAGCCTACAGAACTGGACATAGACTGGACCAGAAAAGAAATTCCTCCGGACATATAATAATCAGAACAACAAATGCACTAAATAAAGAGAGAATATTAAAAGCAGTATGGGAGAAAGGTCAAGTAACATGTAAAGGCAGGCCTATCAGAATTACACCAGACTTTTCAGCAGAGACTATGAAAGCCAGAGGAGCCTGGACAGATGTTATACAGACACTAAGAGAACACAAATGGCAGTCCAGGCTACTATACCCGGCCAAACTCTCAATTACCATAGATGGAGAAACCAAAGTATTCCACAACAAAACCAAATTCATATATTATCTTCACATGAATCCAGCCCTTCAAAGGATAATAGCAGAAAAAAAATACAAGGACAAAAATCATGTCCTAGAAAAAGCAAAAAAGTAATCCCTCAACAAACCAAAAAGAAGACAGCCACAAGAACAGAATGTCAACTCTAAGAGCAAAAAAAAAAAAAAAAAAAAAAAAAAAAAAAGGAAGCAACAATTATTTTTTCCTTACTATCTCTTAATATCAATGGACTCAATTCCCCAATAAAAAGAAATAGACTAACAGACTGGCTACACAAACAGGACCCAACATTCTACTGCTTACAGGAAACCCATCTCAGGGAAAAAGATAGACACTACCTCAGAGTGAAAGGCTGGAAAACAATTTTCCAAGCGAATGGTCTGAAGAAACAAGCTGGAGTAGCTGTTCTAATATCGAATAAAATCAACTTCCAACCCAAAGTTATCAAAAAAAAAAAAAAAAAAGAGGGACACTTCATACTCATCAAAGGTAAAATCCTCCAAGAGGAACTCTCAATTTGGAATATCTATGTTCCAAATGCAAGGGCAGCCAGATTCATTAAAGACACTTTAGTAAAGCTCAAAGCACACATTGCACCTCACG
Source organism: Mus musculus (assembly GCF_000001635.26). NCBI lineage: Eukaryota > Metazoa > Chordata > Mammalia > Rodentia > Muridae > Mus > Mus musculus. Next base: position 15,442,573 of record NC_000086.7, on the reverse strand, counting down.
CAATAATAGTGGGAGACTTCAACAGACCACTTTCATCAATGGACAAATCGTGGAAACAGAAACTAAAGAGGGACACAGTGAAACTAACAGAAGTTATGAAACAAATGGACTTAACAGATATCGACAGAACATTTTATCCTAAAACAAAAGGATATACCTTCTTAGCACCTCACAGGACCTTCTCCAAAATTGACCATATAATTGGTCAAAAAACATGCCTCAACAGATACAAAAATATTGGAATTATCCCATGCATCCTATCAGACCACCATGGACTAAGGCTGATCTTCAATAACAACATAAATAATGGAAAGCCAACATTCATGTGGAAAATGAACAACACTCTTCTCAATGATACCTTGGTCAAGGAAGAAATAAAGAAAGAAATTAAAGACTTTTTAGAGTTTAATGAAAACGAAGCCACAACATTCCCAAACCTATGGGACACAATGAAAGCATTTGTAAGAGGGAAACTCATAGCTCTGAGTGCCTCCAATAAGAAACTAGAGAGGAGCTGGGCGTTGTGGCACATGCCTTTAATCCCAGCACTCAGGAGGCAGAGGCTGGAGAATTTCTGATTTCGAGGCTAGCCTGGTCTATAAAGTGAGTTCCAGGCCAGCCTGAGCTATACAGATAAACCCTGTCTTAAACAACCAAAAAAAAATTAAAAAGAAACTAGAGAGAACAAACAATAGCAGCCTGACAACACATCTAAAAGTTCTAGAAAAAAAGGAAGAAAATTCACCCAAGAGGAGTAGACAGCAGGAAACAATCAAACTCAGGGGCGAAATCAACCAAGTAGAAACAAGAAGAACTATTCAAAGAATTAACCAAACGATGAGTTGGTTCTTTGAGAAAATCAACAAGATAGATAAACCCTTAGCTAGACTCACTAGAGGGCACAGGGACAGCATCCTAATGAACAAAATCAGAAATGAAAATGGGGACATAACAACAGATTATGAAGAAATCCAAAACACTATCAGATCCTTCTAGAAAAGGCTATACTCAACAAAACTGGAAAACTGGGAAGAAATAGACAAATTTCTAGACAGATACCAGGTACCAAAGTTAAATCAGGACCAAGTTAATGATCCAAACTGTCCCATATCCCCTAAAGAAATAGAAGCAGTCATTAATAGTCTCCCAGCCAAAAAAAGCCCAGGACCAGATGGATTTAGTGCAGAGTTCTATCAGACCTTCAAAGATGATCTAGTCACAGTTCTTCACAAACTATTCCACAAAATAGAAGTAGAAGGTACTCTACCCAACTCATTCTATGAAGCCACACTTACTATGATACCTAAACCACAGAAAGATCCAACAAAGATAGAGAACTTCAGAGCAATTTCCCTTATGAATATCGATGAAAAAATACTCAATAAAATTCTTGCTATATAAATTCAAGAAAACATTAAAGCAATTCATCCATCCTGACCAAGTAGGTTTTATTCCCAGGATGCAGGGATGGTTTAATATACGAAAATCCATCAACATAATCCATTATATAAACAATCTCAAAGAGAAAAACCACATGATCATCTCGTTAGATGCAGAGAAAGCATTTGACAAGATTCAATACCCATTCATGATAAAAGTCTTGGAAAGATCAGGAATTTAAGCCCATACCTAATCATGATAAAAAGCAATCTATAGCAAAGCAGTAGCCAACATCAAAGTAAATGGTGAGAAGCTGGAAGCAATCCCACTAAAATCAGGGACTAGACAAGACTGCCCACTTTCTCCCTATCTCTTCAACATAGTACTTGAAGTTCTAGCCAGAGCAATTGGACAACAAAAGTAGATCAAAGGGATACAAATTTGAAAATATGAAGTCAAAATATTCCTTTTTGTAGATGATATGATAGTATATATAAGTGACCCTAAAAATTCCACAAGAGAACTCCTAAACCTGATAAACAGCTATAGTGAAGTAGCTAGATATAAAATTAACTCAAACAAGTCAATGGCCTTTCTCTACACAAAGAATAAACAGGCTGAGAAAGAAATTAGGGAAACAACACCCTTCTCAAAAGTCAAAAATAATATAAAATATCTTGGCATGACTCTAACTAAGGAAGTGAAAGATCTGTATGATAAGAACTTCAAGTCTCTGAAGAAACAAATTAAAGAAGATTTCAGAAAATGGAAAGATCTCCCATGCTCATGGATTGGCAGAATCAACATTGAAAAATGGCTATCTTGCCAAGAGCAATCTACAGATTCAATGCAATCCTCAAAAAAATTCCAACTCAATTCTTCAACGAATTCGAAAAAGCAATCTGCAAATTCATCTGAAATAACAAAAAGCCTAGGATAGCAAAAACTCTTCTCAAGAATAAAAGAACCTCTGGTGGAATCACCATGCCTGACCTAAAGCTTTACTATACAGCAATTGTGATAAAAACTGCATGGTACTGGTATTAGTGTCAGAGAAGTAGACCAATGGAATAGAACTGAAGAACCAGAAATGAACCCATAAGCGTATGGTAACTGATCTTCGACAAGGGAGCTAAAACCATCCAGTGGAAGAAAGACAGAATTTTCAACAAATGGTGCTGGCACAACAGGCGTTTATCATGTAGAAGAATTCGAATCGATTCATTCCTATCTTCTTGTACTAAGGTCAAATCTAAGTGGATCAAGGAACTCCACATAAAACCAGAGACACTGAAACTTATAGAGAAGAAAGTGTGGAAAAGCCTTGAAGAAATGGGCACATCGGAAAAATCCCTGAATAGAAGAGCAATGGCTTGTGCTGTAAGATCGAGAATTGACAAATGGGACCTCACGAAACTGCAAAGCTTCTGCAAGGCAAAAGACACCGTCAATAAGACAAAAAGTCCACCAACAGATTGGGAAAGGATCTTTACCTATCCTTAATCAGATAGGGGACTAATATCCAATATATATAAAGAACACAAGAAGGTGGACTCCAGAAAATCGAATAACCCCATTAAAAAATGGAGCTCAGAGCTGAACAAAGAATTCTCACCTGAGGAATACCGCATGGGTGAGAAGCACCTGAAAAAATGTTCCGCATGCTTAATCATCAGAGAAATGCCATTCAAATCAACCCTGAGATTCCATTTCACACCAATCAGAATGGCTAAGACCAAAAATTCAGGTGACAGCAGATGCTGGCGAGGATGTGGAGAAAGAAGAACATTCCTTCATTGTTGGTGGGATTGCAAGCTTGTACAACCACTCTGGAAATCAGTCTGGCAGTTCCTCAGAAAATTGGACATAGTATTACTGGAGGATCCTGCAACACCTCTCCTGGGCATATATCCAGAAGATGTCCCAACCGGTAAGAATGACACATGCTCCACTATGCTCATAGCAGCCTTATTTATAATAGCCAGAAGCTGGAAAGAACCCAGATGCCCCTCAACACAGGAATCGATACAAAAATGTGGTACATGTACAGAATGGACTACTGCTCAGCTACTAAAAGGAATGGATTTATGAAATTTCTAGGCAAATGGTTGGACCTGGAGGGCATCAACCTCAGTGAGGTAACACAGTCACAAAAGAACTCAAATGACATGTACTCACTGATAAGTAGATATTAGTCCAGAAACTTAGTATACCTGAGATATAAGAGACAATTTGCAAAACACATGAAACTGAAGAAGAACGAAGACCAAAGTGTGGACACTTTGCCCCTTCTTAGAATTGGAAACAATCACCCATGGAAGGAGTTACAGAGACAAAGTTTGGAGCTGAGACAAAAGGATGGACCATCTAGAGACTGCCATATCCAGGGATCCATCCCATAATTAGCCTCCAAACGATGATACCATTGCATAGACTAGCAAGCATTTGCTGAAAGGACCCTGATATAGCTGTCTCTTGTGAGTCTAGGCTGGGGCCTGGCAAACACATAAGTGGATGCTCACAGTCAGCTACTGGATGGATCACAGGGTTCCCAATGGAGGAGCTAGAGAAAGTATCCAATGAGTTAAAGAATTCTGCAACCCTGTAGGTGCAACAACATTATGAAGTAACCAGTACCCCTGAGCTCTTGACTCTAGCTGCATATGTATCAAAAAATGGCCTAGTTGGTCATCACTGGACAGAGAGGCCCATTGGACATGCAAACTTTATATGCCCCAGTACAAGGGAAAGCCAGGGCCAAAAATTGGGAATGGGTGGGTAGGTGAGTGGGGGGGGGGTTGTATTTGGGACTTTTGGGATAGCATTGGAAATACAATTGAGGAAAATACGTAATAAAAAATATTAAAAAAAAATAAAATGTATGTTACCAAGACAAAAAAAGGAAGAAAGAAAGAAAGAAAGAAAGAAAGAAAGAAAGAAAGAAAGAAAGAAAGAGTATTGCTTCTGGTTCCCACCTATGCACACCAGGAACAGAGACCCAATCCTACACAGCCCAAACCCCAGTTGCAGCTCAAATACTCAGGTATTCAGTCATATCCAGCTTCACAGGTGAGACTTTAAAGCCCATCAGAGATCCTGTGTTTCAGGAACCATGCCACCTGGGTAAACAGATTCCCGCCCAGCCCTTGATCAGAGCACCTTCTGGTTCCCACCTATGCAGGCAAAATTAGAGCCCTGACATAGAACCAGATCTCACACAGTTAATACCCCATTTGCACCTCAACTCCCCATGATCACTGGATCACAGGAAAGACCGGCTCCAGCAAGAGACAGGGGGTGCAGGTAATACTAGAGATAACTAGATGTTGAAAGGCAAGCTTAAGAACATAACAAAAAACAAGTTGACTTGACGACATGAAAACCCAGTTCTACCACGACAGCAAGCCCTGAATACTCAAATATACCTTTAAACAAGATTCAAATCTAAACTTTCATTTCGTGAAGATGAGAGAGGACTTTAAGAAGGGCATAAAACCTTAAAGAAATACAGAACCCAAGGAAACAAGTAGAAGCATTTAAAGAGGAAAATGCATAAATTCCTTAAAGAAATACAGGAGAACACAATCAGACAGGTGAAGGAATTGAACAAAACCATCCAGGATCTAAAAAATGAAGAAGAATAATTAAAGAAAACTCATAAGGAGACAGGCCTGGGGATGGAAAACCTCGGAAAAAGAACAGGAGTCAAAGATGTAAGCATCACCGACCGAATACAAGAGATAGAAGAGAGATTCTCAGTAGCAGGAAATACAAAACAAGACATAGACACAACGCTCAAGGAAAATACAAAAAGCAAAAAAACTCCTATTTCAAAACATTCAAGAAATCCAGAACACAACGAAAAAATTCAACCTGAGAATAGTAGGTATAGAAGAGAGTGTAGATTCCCAACCCAAAGGGCCAGCAAACATCTTCAACAAACGTATAGAAGAAAATTTTCTTAACCTAAAGAAAGAAATGCCCATAAACATACCATCAGCCTACAGAACACCAAACATATGGAACCAGAAAAGAAATTCCTCCAGTCAAATAATAAGTAAAAAACCAAATGTACACAACAAAGAAAGACTATTGCAAGCAGTAAGGAAACGGGTCAAATAACATAGTAGCTATGAAAAGCTTCTATGAAAGCTAGAAGATTCTGGGCTGATGTCATACAGACCCTAAGAGAACACAAATGCCATGCCAGGCTACTATAACCAGTAAAGTTTGCAATTGCCATAGATGGAGAAACCAAAAGTTTCCAAGAAAAAACCAAATTTAGACAACATCTTTTAATTAATCCAGCCTTACAGAGGATAATAAAAAGAAAAGCCCAACAAAATGAGGGAAACTATACTCCATAAAAGCAAGAAAGTAATCTTTCAACAAAGCAAAATAAGAGAAACACAAACACAATTCCAACTCTAACAACAAAAATAACAGGAAGCATTGATCACTATTTTGTAATATCTCTTAACATCATTGGATACAATTCCTCAATAAAAAGGCACAGGCTAACAGACTAGATATTATTGCCTGAGCTTTTGTCCCCGCCGGCAAAAACACACTCAGGACAACCGGAATCTTCTGCAGCAAAGCTTTTATTGCTTACTTATCAGGAGGGAAGACCCCGAGCCAGGAAAATGGTGCTGCTTATATAGCCCGCAGCGTGACGTTTCAGCACCTGATGTGGCATGACAGCTCCTGATTCGTTGCTTGCTCATTACCCCATTACTACGCCGCGAGATGGGCAGTGACTAGGCATGAGTTCACTCTTGCGCTTGCGCATAAGGCTTGTTTACTAGTTAGGCGCAGTGGAAGCCAGCACCATCTTATAATGGGGATTGCTCAAGGCATGCACGCAATTGCTCGCGGCATGGCTCTCCACATGGAAGGAGTTACAGAGACAAAGTTTGGAGCTGTGAAAAAAGGATGGACCATCTAGAGACTACCATATCTGGGGATCCATCCCATAATCAGCTTCCAAAAGCTGACAACCATTGCATACACTAGCAAGATTTTGCTGAAAGGACCTAGATATGAGATATGGCTATCTCTTGTGAGACTATACGACGCCTGGCAAACACAGAAGTGGATGCTCACAGTCAGCTATTGAATGGATCACAGGGCCCCTAATGGAGGAGCTAGAGAAAGTACCCAAGGAGCTGAAGGGATCTGCCATCCTATAGGTGGAACAACAATATGAACTAACCAATACCCCCCGGAGCTCCTTTCTTTAGCTGCATATGAATCCGAAGATGGTCTAGTTGGTCATCAGTGGAAAGAGAGGCCCATTGGTCATGCAAACTTTATCTACCTCAATAGAGGGGAATGCCAGGGCCAAGAAGTGGAACTGGGTGGCTAGGGGAGTTGGTGGAGGAGCGTGTGGGGGACTTTGGGATAGCATTGGAAATGTAAATGAAATAAATACCCAAACACAAATGCTAAAAAGAAATAAATTTTAAAAAAAATATTTTTGAGGAGGTAACTTGCAGAGTTTGTAAGGGAAGCAGTGCATGTTTCAGTCTGACAATTCAACCATTTGGTAAGACTGAGAACTGGTGTATATCACAAGTTCTTGTATATGAGGCAAAGTGATATTGATGTCAAACTAAAATCCTTGGGAAGCTATGCATACAAGTAATGATATCCTTACATAGGAAAATTTAAGAATAACACTGAAACAACCACTTTGTACAAACAATGTTCAGTATAAAAGATATTTATCCCTACTTCTTATTTGAATCTAATAAACTATGTGGGATAGTGTTATACCATAGCTGGAATTTGGATCAATATGGAAACATATGGTGAGAAACACTTTTTAGGGAAAAAGTTATTCTGTTATATTCTGTGGCTGATGTTCTTAATCTAACAAAGGATAGGCCAACAAGGGAAAAAAATATGGATTTCATTTGCTATCAATATTTATGGAGCAATGATGTCTTTGAGAAATCAGGGAATTCCTAAAGAAGTGGTTAACTCAATAAGCTAGTTACCATATCAACAAAAAAAAGTAACAAGTCAGGGAGATGGAAGAGTAGAAGGAAAGGCGGTTTGGGGATGGTTAACAGAGCATGAGTCTATTATGATATATATAGGAGGGAAATGATGTAAGATAAACACTGTTTTAGTAGGTGAGCAGACTCAATGACATTTCTTTTTTTGGTGAAAGGAAAAGTATGGTTTCTTAAGCTTGAAATAATCCCCATGCCAAAGTGTCTTAGGGTAGCATTTTCTGATCTCTTCCAACAGCACTGTGTGAATGGAATTGATGGTGAGAGAAGGGAGTTTTGTTGCCTCTGGTTACATGTTCATTGCTATACCTTGTAACTGTGAGCAGAAAAATGCATGCATTTAATAAACGACACTGGTTCTCAAAAAAAAAAAAAAAAAAAAAAAAGATCAGCCTTAGTCCATGGGATCTGATAGTGTGCATGGGATTATTTCAATCTTTTTGTATCTGTTAAGGTTAATTTTGGAGTATGTGCCATGAGGTTCTGAGAAGAAGGTATATTCTTTTGCTTAAGGAAGAACTGTTCTATAAAAATCTGTTAGATCCATTTGGTTCATAGCTTGTGTTAGTTTCACTGTCTCTGTTTAGTTTATGATTCCATGATCTGTCTATTGATCAGAGTGGTGTTGAAGTCAACCACTATAATTGTGTGGGGTGTGATGCTTGCTTTGAGCTTTAGTAAAGTTTCTTTTATGAAATTGGGTGCCCTTGCATTTGGAGCATAGATGTTCAGAATTGAGAGTTCATCTAAATAGATTTTTTCCTTTGACCAGTATGAAGTGTCCTTCCTTCCTTACCATTATAGATAACTTTTGTTTGAAAGTTGATTTTATTTGATATTAGAATGGTTACTCCAGCTTGTTTGTTGGGACCATTTTCTTAGAAAATTGTTTTCCAACCTTTTACTCTGAGGTAGTGACTGCCTTTATTATTGAGGTGTTTTACCTCTATGCAGCAAAAGACTGAGTCCTGTTTACTTATTCAGTCTGTTAGTCTATGTCTTTTTGAGGCAATTGAGTCCATTGATCTTAAGAAATATTAAGGAAAAGTGATTGTTACTTATTGCTATTTTTGTTGTTAGAGGTGGAATTAGTTTTTTGTGTGGCTATCTTCTTTTGGGTTTGTTGAAAGATTACTTTCTTGTTTTTTTCCAGGGTGTAGTTTCTGTCCTTATGTTGGTGTTGTCCATCTGTTATCCTTGGAAAGGCTGGTTTTATAGAAAGATATTGTGTAAATTTGTTTTGTAATGAAATATCTTGTTTTCTCTGTCTATGGTAATTGAGAGTTTTGCTGGGTATAGTAGCCTGGGCTGGTCTTTGTGTTCTCTTTGTGTCTTTATACCATCTGTCCAGGATCTTCTAGCTTTCATAGTCTCTGGTGAGAAGTCTGGTGTAATTCTGATATAGGTCTGCCTTTATATGTTACTTGACCTTTTTCCCTTACTACTTTTTTAGTTTATTGCATTTGGTGTTTTGATTATTATGTGACTGGAGGAATTTCTTTTCTGGCACAGTCTATTTGGAGTTCTGTAGGCTTCTTTTATGTCCATGGGTATCTCTTTTTTTAGGTTAGGGACTTTTTCTTCCACAATTTTGTTGAAGATATTTGCTGGCCCTTTAAGTTGGGAATCTTTGCTCTCTTCTATACCTATTATCTTTAGGTTTGGTTGTCTCATTGAGTCCTAGATTTCCTGGATGTTTTGGGTTAAGAGCTTTTTGCATTTTGCATTTTCTTTGACTGTTGTGTCAATGTTTTCTATGGTATCTTCTGCACCTCAGATTCTCTCTTCACTATCTTGTATTTTGTTGGTGATGCTTGCATCTATGACTCCTGGTCTCTTTCCTAGGTTTTCTTTCTTCAGGGTGTTCTTCCTTTGTGATTTCTTTATTGTTTCTATTTTTATTTTTAGATCTTGGATGGTTTTATTTATTTCCTTTTTTTGATTGTGTTTTCCTGTAGTTCTTTAAGGGATTTTTGTGTTTCCTCTTTAAGAGCTTCCAGCTGTTTACCTGTGTTCTCCTGTATTTCTTTAAGGGAGTTACTTATGTCCTTCTTAAAGTCCTCTATCACCATCATGAGAAGTGATTTTACATCTTTTTTTTTTTTTTTAAAGATTTATTTATTATATGTAAGTACACTGCAGCTGTCTTCAGACACACCAGAAGAGGGAGTTAGATCTCCTTACGGATGGTCGTGAGCCACTATGTGGTTGCTGGGATTTGAACTCAGGACCTTCGGAAGAGCAGTCAGTTCTCTTACCCGCTGAGCCATCTCACCAGCGTGATTTTACATCTTAATCTTGATTTTCTGGTGTGATTGTGTATCCAGGACTTGGTATTGTGAGACAATTGTATTCTAATGATGTCACGTAACCTTGGATACTGTTGCTTATGATATTATGCTTTCCTGCTGCCATCTGATTATCTCTATTACTACCTTCTCTTGCTATATCTGACTGGAGCCTGTCCTTCCTCTGGTTCTTGCTGTTTCAGAACTCCTCAGACTTCAGCTGTCTCAGTGATCCTGTGTTTCTGGGATCCTGTGATCCTGAGATCTTGGGTGTATCAGAGATCCTGGGAGTCAAGTTGCCTCTGGGACCCTGAGATTCTGGTGTGACCAAGCTCCTGGAATCCTGGATTTCTGTGATCCTGGGTGTGTTAGAGTATGTGGAAGTTGAGCTTCCTCTGGGTGTTGTGGGACTGGCTGCTGAGTTCCTGCCTGAGGTCTGCTCAGGGCACCAGTTCAGACCAGAAGGAACCTGTGCCACTGCTCCAGCAGAGTCTCTGGGTGCCTGGGTCCTACTGGTCCCAGTTACTTCTGGTGTTGGGGCAGATGTTGTGTCCTCCTCATCTCTTATCCTATGATCCTGCTAGTGTTAGAGCACCTGGGAGTGGAGCTTCCTCTTGGTGTTGTGGAACTGGATGCAGAGTTTACACCCAAGGTCTGCTCAGGGCACTGGCCCAGACCAAAAGGAACCAGTGTCACTGGTTGGGCGGAGTTCCTGGGTGCCAGGGTCCCGCTGGTCCCCATCCTTCTAATTCTTAATCTCATTTTTATTTTTACTTTCAGAGACCAAATTCAGATTGGTGGGTTTTTACTGTGTATTCAATGACAGGAATATAGAAAGAAAAGTACTAATATCAACAATAAAAAGGTTAAGATATTGTCCTATATTTATATAGGTCTTAAAGTAATTAAACCAATTTTTTAAGGAGAAATAAGAAGAGACACAGAAGAGGTACCTAAGAAATTATCTCTTTTAATTTTAACTTATGACCATTTCCCTCAACACTAATCCACAAACATATTAATCATGGAAACATATAAACTCTACAGACTCAGTTTCATGTCAGTTGACCCTCACTAATGGTTCTCCTTCAAGTTATTCTTGGAAGACTCTTCCACTGAGGCATATGAGAACTATGGTCAAGCATATTTTCCAGTGGGGAGTGAAAGGTGCATGAATTTGAATATTTTCCTACTGTAGTGGAGATGCTTCAACATGTTCTATATTATTTTTGAATCCATAGGCAGATTTAGATTTTGACTTTACTGCTACTGCAGATGATCAGAATATACCATCTCAAAATATGCCTCAGGCATAAGGATTATTTTGAGAAACTGCAGACATATGAAAAGCTATAAAATTAGACTAAAACTAATTTGTGAGGTTAATTTACAACAATAGAGGAAACCCCAGACTACACCTCTCCTGACCCATTCAGTAACAAGAAGAGAAAGCAGCCTGTAAATTTCTACATATTCTCATCAATAAAGAGAACAGACAGAACAACACACAAGACTTGAGCCTTTATACCACACTATACCTTTATTTACTATAATGTTTCTGGATACCTCCCCATGACTGGCCTCTTTCATAAATCCTATATATTCATTTAAACTGAAGATATTCTTTTGTGACACTATTCCTGAACAAATGTCTACTCATCCCAGATAGGGACTCAATGACAGACTAAAGTACGAATAAGATCACAAAATCAAACTTGGTGAACCAATGAACTTTATTGGGATTACTTTTAGGAATATGAGTGAGAGTCAAGTAAGCAGAAATAACTCAAAGGTATCTGCATCACTAAAGCCCACACCAGCATTAGTAGCACTGAAGCCCAACTTGAAGCATACTGCACAACACACAGGCAGCTCAACAGGATGGAGTGTGTTCTTTTCCTGTGGCTCAGTCGGTCTGAGCCTCTTTTATGCAGGTCAGCTGGTCTCTGTTTCTCTGAGCCTACTTGGCTGGTCTCTGCTTCTTTAAGGCTGATGCATCTGAACCTCTCTCAAGCAGCTCAGCTAGTCTGAGCGTTAATTCTTAACAGTGCTTACTGTTCATATAACATTGAGGAGGGAGAAGGTTAGTGAGTATAACCAGTTTTAGGGACATATTAAAACTATTGTGAGTTGTTTTCTTCCTACCCTGCAGGATGGAAAGTTTACCTCCCTTAAAACATCCTGTCCCTTTACCTTTCTGAAAACATTATATCTTTAAAATATCCCTTTTATCCCTCCATTTCACATCCCATGTCTTAAGAATTTTCCCTCTAAACATGGAAGGTTGTAAACTCAGAAGAGACTCCTACATATAATTTAGTTGATTAGAAACAATGTCTTGCTTTATTGCCAAAGCTATCCAGAAATTAGTGAACTTTCTGCTTCAGCCTCCTGGGAAGAGAGTATTATAAGCATGTATCCCCATGCATGCCAAGATGCAGATGGAATTTAAAAGCTGAATTCTAATCTACCTGTTTGGACACCTCCTGGCATAATCAAACTTTATTGTGAATTTGACTCCTTTCAAAACTACCTCTAAAACTGAGGCCAACTTTTGGTTACCACTGGAAGTGTGTTTCAGAGATGATTAACTAAGGTTTGAGAAGAACTGCTTGGAAATAGGCAAACATTCCATAGAGCTGGGAACATAAAATGGAAGAAAAGAGGAAAGAATGAAGCCAATTTTCTGTTTTCTGGCTTGCTGTGATATACTCTACACTATTCTGTTATTCCTTTCATGCCATGATATACTAAACAGCTGAAACTGTGGCAAAAAAAAAATGTCTTTCTTTTCAGTCGTTTCTATAGGTTACACTGTCATAACTTCAAGATGAAAGTAATTAAAACATCTCCATGGATATGTGAGGTATGTCTTGATAGACATTTGATTTTACTTTGCTAAATTTTTGTTACAGTGCTCCCAGAAAATGAATGTAAAGTGGAATCTTAATTTCTTTCTCTGTTGCTCTAATAAATATGATAACCAAAACAACTTGGGAGAAAAGGGTTTATCTGGCTTATACTTTTATACTTCTATACTTACACTTACACTTACACTTACACTTACACTTACACTTACACTTACACTTACACTTACACTTATACTTATACTTATACTTATACTTATACTTCCACATCACAGTCCATCACTGAGAAAATTTGGGGCAGGAAGTCAAAGCAGGAACCTGGAGGCAGGAATTGAAGCAGAAGCACAAAGGGGCAGAGTCCTGCTTACTGACTTGTTCTCTGTGGCTTTCTCAGTTTGTTTTCTTATGCACACCTGGATCACATGTCCACACAGAACCACCCAAAGAGGGCTGGGCCTTCTCATATCAATCATTAGTCAAGAAAATGCCCTACACGTGCTTATAATCCAGTGTGAATTGGGCATTATCTCAGTTGTGGTTCTCTCTTCCCAAATGACTCTAGTTTGTATAATATTTTCATACACACACACACACACACACACACACACACACACACATACATACAAACAACAATATCAACAACAATTAACCAGGACAGATGGATGAAAAATATAATGTTTTCCTAGTTCATAGTATCAGTAAATAATATACATCCATAAGCAATTCTAGCACCAACAAAAATACCAAGTTTACTGACAATAGTGTGGACAAAACATAGATATAGAAATATTTTGCATTTTTACACATGATAACCCTCTGGTCACTTTTTTCATCCAATGCTCACCATTAGTCATTAATAAATTACATACTAAACCAAGACTACCAATAAAGAATTGGCATAAAAATGATCCCATGTTATTGTCTTGAAAATAAGATTGTAAAAACCCTGTTTCCTCCTCAAAGTAATCCCTATGTTGATATGTAATATACTAAACTTGTCCCCTTGTAGATTAAAAAAAATTACATGTCAATATTTTTACATATTTTACTTTACTTTTTTCCATCTTAAATTTTTGAGATCTACACTACTGGTAAATAAAACAGTGATTTTGTTAGCTCTCTTTGCTGTTATCAGGTTTTCTATGGTCTGAATTTTTTTGTCCCTTTACATGTTGAATGCCTATACATTTTAGTGATACAGAACATGGAGCTTTTAGGAGATATTTTGGTTATAAGAGCTCTACCTTCATAAATGACATTGATGCCTTTATAAAGGAAATACAGAAAGTTATTTGCCCTTCAACCACATTAGGACATGAGGAAAAGTCATTGTCTATGATAAAAGAAGCCTTGCCAATAGAGTCTTCTAGCAACTTGATCTTATATTTCCCAATACACAGAGCTGAAAGAAATACATGTCAGTTGTTTAAGAACTCAGAGTCTCTGGTAATTTGTTAGCTCCAAATGTAATAAGTCATAATTTATTATATTAAAACATCATACATTAATATCTAATTTTCTTTTTCTGTGAATAGGAATTTGAGAGGTTTTTGTTTGTGAGATAATTTCATTCTAATATTTGTACACATGCAGATATATGCACTTAAACTCTAAATGAAGGAGTAAAAGTGCTGGAATAGGATATGTGTTTATACGTTCACATTCAGTATGTGCCACTGGACTTTTACTGTGATTTCTCAAATGTGATTACTCAAATGAGTAGTTGATAAAAGTTTAGGTTTTGTCAGTAAATTATTTGCAGTTATGCCTGTTTTTATGAGTGTATAGTGGTATTTCATTATCATGAGTGTATAGTTTTATGGATTAGAATACATGTAAAGATTTATATCAGCCATTTCCATGATTATGAAAGAAAATAGTTTCATCACTTTTCTCACGCTGGTCCTATATAGTCACTAACTTCATCCAACCAAAATCACTGCTAACCACTGATAATTCCCTGTCCTTGTATGTTTGCTTTTTCTAATTGCCACAAAAATAAAAGCATCATGTATATAATGCTTTTACTCACTTTTTTCTGTTTTCAAAAGGGTTATTTAATCAGATTGTTCAAACATTAAATTGTCATTTGTAATTCAAAATTTATGTGAACTTTGAAATTTTGAGTATGGCTGAAGAGATGGTTGAGCTGTTAAAGTCTAGGCTCACAACAAAAATTAAATTACATTTTAAATTATTGTTTTGAGAATTCCACATATGACTACTGTGTTACATCATTTCTTCTCCTCTCTTCCTTTCCTCCAACCACTTCCTTTTAAACTCATCACACACGCGTATACACACACACAAACACACACACACACACGCACACGTATTTAGAAAATATAATTTTTGAGACTGACTCTGTTTTCTACAAAGTAAAATATCTTTGGGGTCTATTTATATAATAAAATGTGAATTTTTCCTTCTTATAGCTAAGGGTTATGCCATTGAACGAATATATCAGGTGTTTATTAAACTATTGATAGACATTGGAGTATATCCAGTTTTATGCAGCTCTGACTCAAATTGTTACATTCATGAACATGTTCTTAATGAGTGCAAGTGTTTCTTTACTTTCATAAGCAATAAAATAAATACTTACTAGTATAATTGTTAGGTCATATGATAAGAAGCTTTCAAGCCACTTTCTAGGGAGCTATACTATTTTCTACTCCTACTAATAATGTATAAGAGATCCCATTCCTTTATATTCTTGCCAGCATGTGACATTGTCAGATACTAATGGCCTTCCTCATTGTCCTCTGGTGGTTTCGCATTGGTGTTTTTATTTGTATTTCCATAACACCAAGTAATGCAGTGCATCATTTCATATGCTTGTTTCCTACTGTATGTTCAGATCTTTTGCCTATTTGTAATTGGGCTGCTTTCTTTCTTCATGTTCAATTGTTTTTATAACCTAGATACAAGTCCTTTATTTAATACATAATTCAAAAATATTTTTCCCAGTCTGAGGCTTATTGTTTTGCATACTTTCAATAATACCTCTTTGCAGAGCAAATGTTGTTAATTCTTATAAAGTTCAACTTGACATTTTTTTTTCTTTCATGAATCATACTCTTAACCCAAGGACACAGAGCTTTCTCTATATTTTCTTTGGAAAGCCTTAGAGGTTTGTTTTACATTTAGACTCATGATCCACTTTGCAAAAACTGTTAGGTACATATAAACCTACACATCCACTCCTCCCTTACAGGTATAAACCACTTGGGGTTTTTTTTTTTTTTTTTGGTGTTTTGTTTGTTTGCTTGTTTTTAATTCTTTTTTCTGGATTCCTCGTTTTTGGAACCACCTTGGTGTACCAGCTATTGAAGGCTTGGGGCAAGCAAGGTTCCTCTTTCCTTCAGCCCTGTTCCCACTTTAGGTGCTGGTTTAGGTCTTATAATATGGCCATAGAAAGCATGTTCCTGTGTTGCATGCCAGGTTAGGTTTGATCCATAGAACATATTAAAGAAGATACTACCTGGCTCTTCCTCCCAGAGAACAGAAAACGAAAGATTTACTAACAAAGACTTATGTCCTAATAAGTTCCATGGATAAAAACAAAAGCCAAGGGACTTGAGAAATGGCTCAGATGCTCTTACTGGGGACCAGAATTTGTTTCCCAGCATCTATGTTCAGTAGCTTAGCTTATAACTCCAGCACCTAGGGTTACAACATGTCTTCTGGCAATACCTGAACACACAGAGAAGGTACATATATATTTAAAGAGGGACTAAGGAGATGTGTAAGCAGTTAGGAGCACTGGCTGCTCTTCCAGAGGACTGAGGTTCAATTCCTAGTCCCAAGGTGTCCAACAACTTCTTTTGGTCCCTACAAACATCTGGCATGTCATATTTTGGTCTCATGAATTAATAATAAATGTCTTCTTTGCATTATAGCTTGAAATGTTTGTTCATGTTCGCTGATTTATTTTCCTACACTATAAGGGTCTTGACGTACAAACTTGACTAATATTATTTTAAATGACTAGTACATTTTAATACAACTTAGTGTAATTTTGTACTCATATTTTATTGAAGTAGAAACTTCTAATCTCTTTGGAAAGTTAGTCACATCAAATGATGTTTTACTGGAGCATACAGGTAAAAGCCTGTTTTGCTAAAGCAAACACATGAAGGACTGTTTCCTGAAGTAGACACAGGTGAAAGGATCTTTTGATATAGTAAACACATTAAATAACTCTTTTTTATAACATATTTTCTTCATTACATTTCAAATGCTATCCTGAAATTCCCCTATATCTTTCTCCCGCTCTACTCCAAAACCATGCACTCCTCTTCCTGGCCCAGGTATTCGCTGCACTGGGGCATATGATCTTCACAATACCAAGGGCCTCTCCTCCCATTGATGGCTGACTAGGCCATCCACTGCTACATATACAACTAGAGACACAGTGCTGGGGGATACTGGTCCTGGCATTCATCTGTACTCCAACATATAATCTCACAAGACCAAGGGCCTCTCCTCCCATTGATGGCTTTCTAGGCCATTCCCTGCTACATATGCAACTAGAAAAACAAGGTCTGGTGGGTGGGGTACTAGTTAGTTCATATTGTTGTTCCTGCTATAGGGTTGCAGACCCCTTTAGGTCCTTGGGCAATTCCTCTAGCTCCTTCATTGGGGGCCCTGTGTTCCATCCAATAGATGACTGTGAGCATCCAAGTCTGTATTTGCCAGGCACTTGCATAGCCTCAAAAGAGACAGCTATATCAGGGCCTTGACTGCAAAATCTTGCTGGCATATGCAATAGTGTCTGCATTTGGTGGTTATTTATGAGATGGATCCCTGGGTGATGCAGTCTCTGGATGGTCCTCCCTTCCATCTCAGTTCCAAACTTTGTCTCTGTAACTCCTTCCATGGGTATCTACTTCCCCATTCTAAGAAGGAATGAAGTGTCCACACTTCGGTTTTTCTTTTGAGTTTCATGTGTTTTGCTAATTGTTTCTTGGGCATTCTAAGTTTCTGGGCTAATATCCACTTATCAGTGAGTGCATATCATGTGTGTTCTTTTGAGATTGGGTTACCTCACTCAGGATGATATTCTCCAGATCCATCCATTTTCCTAAGAATTTCATAAATTCATTGTTTTTAATAGTTGAGTAGTACTCCATTGTGCAAATGTACCACATTTTCTGTATCCATTCTTCTGTTGAGGGGCATCTGGGTTCTTTCCAGCTTCTGGCTATTATAAATAAGGCTGCTATGAACATAGTGGAATATATGTCCTTATTACAAGTTGGAACATCTTCTGGGTATATGCCCAGGAAAGGTATTGGTGGATCTTCCAGTAGTACTATGTCCAATTTTCTGAGGAAACACCAGACTGATTTCCAGAGTTGTTGTACCAGCTTGCAATCCCACCAGCAATTGAGGAGTGTTCCTCTTTCTCCACATCCTCACTAGCATCTGCTTTCACTTGAATTTTTCATCTTAGCCATTCTGGTTAGTGTGAGGTGGAATCTCAGGGTTGTTCTGATTTGCATTTCCATGATGATTAAGGATGTTGAACATTTTTAGGTGCTTCTAAGCCATTCGGTATTTCTCAGTTGATAATTCTTTGTTTAGCTCTGTACCCCATTTTTAATGGGGTTATTTGATATTCTGGAGTCCAGCTTCTTGAATTCTTTGTATATATTGGATTTTATCCTCCTATCAGATTTATAAAGATCCTTTCTCAATCTGTTGGTGGCTTTTTGTCTTATTGACAGTATCTTTTGCGTTACATAATCTTTGCAATTTTATGAGGTCCCATTTGTTGATTCTCGATGTTACAGCACATACCATTGCTGTTCTGTTCAGGAATTTCCCCCTGTGCTCATATTTTTGAGGCTTTTCCCCACATTCTCCTCTATAAGTTTCAGAGTCTCTGATTTTATGAGGAGTTCCTTGATCCACATAGACTTGAACTTTGTACAAGGAGATAAGAATGGATCAATTTGCATTCTTATACATGATAACTGCCAGTTGAGCCAGCACCATTTGTTGAAAATGCTGTCATTTTACCACTGGATGGCTTTAGCTCCTTTGTCAAAGGTCAAGTGACCATATGTGTGTGGGTTCATTTCTGGGTCTTCAGTTCTATTCCATTGATCTACCTGTCTGTCATTGTACCAGTACCATTCAGTTTTTATCACAATTGCTCTGTAGTACAGTTGAGGTCAGGCATGGTGATTCCCGCAGAGGTTCTTTTATAGCTGCTTGTCCCTGACTGCTGTCTTCCTGCATAGAGGACAGATCTTCAGTTGCTAAATCATATGTAGTGTTTGCTATGTGATTGAATTCTGCCAGGAAAATCAATCTCACTCCCAAAGAACTATTGCTGAACAGATCCATTTCCCCCATATCCTAATAACATTTCCCTTCCACTGGGTGGTGGACTAAAGGAGAGGTTAAACCTTTATTAAAGATCCGGTGCAAAAAACGTATGCCTATATTTTATACTTGTTTTTTCTGTAATTTTACTTGGGGTATTTAGCCTATATGCTCTGTCTGCTTTGTCAACACACATAATACACTTTTGATAAGTATTATAACACTCTTGTCTGCTAATACTAACATCATATCTCTTGTGAGGCTATGGCAGTGCCTGGAAAAATATGCTGATAGTCATCTATTAGATGGAAAACAGGGCCCCAATGAAGGAGCTAGAGAAAGTGCCCAAGGAGCTAAAGGTGTCTGCAACCCTATAGGAGGAATAACAATATGAACTAACCAGTACCCTCCAGAGCTTGTGTCTCTAGTTGCATATGTAGCAGAGGATGGCTGTCTTAGTCAGGGTTTCTATTCCTGCACAAACATCATGACCAAGAAGCAAGTTGGGGAGGAAAGGATTTATTTGGCTTACACTTCCATACTGCTGTTCATCAACAAAGGAAGTCATGACTGGAACTCAAGCAGGTCAGGAAGCAGGAGCTGATTCAGAGGCCATGGAGGGATGTTCTTTACTAGCTTGCCTCACCTGGCTTGCTCAGCCTGCTCTCTTATAGAACCAAGACTACCAGCCCAGAGATGGTCCCACCCACAAAGGGCCTTTCCCCCTTGATCACTAATTGAGAAAATGCCTTACATTTGGATCTCATGGAGGCATTTCCTCAACTGAAGCTCCTTTCTCTGTGATAACTCCAGCTGTGTCAAGTTGACACAAAACTAGCCAGTACAATGGCCTAGTGGGGCATCAATGGAAGGAGAGGCCCTTGGTCTTGTGAAGATTATTTGCTGGAGTATTGGGCAATGCCAGGGCCAGGAAGCAGGAGTGGGTGGGTTGGGAAGCAGGGTGGAGGCAGTGTATTTGGGACTTTCAGGATAGCATTTGAAATGTAAATGAAGAAAATATCTAATACAAAAGGAAAATAAATAAATATATACATAAATTTCCATTGACTGATAATTTACATGTGGGTCAATTCAAGTAAGTCTATCCTGCTTCTTTGTAATCTTTAAAAGATATTATTGGAAGCTGTGAGAATTTGGCTACATTCTGTGGCCCCTAAAGCTTTACAGTAATTGAAGACTTTCTTCCTGGAATTTTGTTTTTGTTTGTTTGTTTGTTTGTTTGTTTGTTTGTTGAGTTGGTGGAACTCTGAATAGGTAACATAATGGAGTAAGAACTACTAGAATGTCCTTAGGGGGTCATTATGGACATGAACATATGATCTTGTTAGGTATTTCCATGCAATCTTTAGGAATGTCTTAAGAGAGGATTATTGTTAAAAGGGAAAACTTGTCTTTGTCTTTTTCTTATTTGTTCTAGTTTGAGATATGATCCTAGTTAGCCTCTGACTGTGACATGATATGCTGTCACCTTCTGTCCTGATCAGAGGCCAGAGAAATACCCACATATCTCCAACTCAATATTGATATTTAATGCTCAAAAATAAAGCTAAATAACCCTCATTTACTTTACTAAAAAAGAAAGCTGACTATATCCTATTTAAATATTATGACTTTACCTTTTTGGTTTCTAGATACTTTTCTTTTCCTGAAAGATTAAAAACAAAACCTTTTCCTACTGGTCTGACTCCTTTTTGTGCTAAAACTTGAAATCCCCTGTATCTTGCATTTATGATTTGTTAGATATAGTGCAGTGAACTTGGTTTGTTGATTTCCCAGGTACAGTGCAGTGAACAATAAAGAGCCAGTTATTTCTCAGGATGGAGGAAAGATCTTTCAATCTGATCCATGCAGTATAGTAAATTAGAAGTCTTTTCAGTCTAATTGGTGGGAGAGGGCACTATTCACACTCTTGAGTAAAATTCCCTGTTGTATTAGTCAGGGTTCTCTAGAGTCACAGAACTTATGGATAGTCTCTAGATAGTAAAGGAATTTATTGATGACTTACAGTCGGCAGCCCAATTCCCAACAATTGTTCAGTCGCAGCTGTGAATGGAAGTCCAAGGATCTAGCAGTTACTCAGTCTCACACGGCAAGCAGGCGAAGGAGCAAGAGCAAGAGCTCGAGAGCTAGACTCCCTTCTTCCAATGTCCTTATATTGTCTCCAGCAGAAGGTGTAGCCCAGATTAAAGGTGTGTTCCACCACACCTTTAATCCCAGATGAAAGGCGTAGCCCAGATTAAAGGTGTGTTCCTTAAACTTGGAGATTCAATCTTCTGGAATCCATAGCCACTATGGCTCAAGATCTTCAAACCAAGATCCAGATAATGATCTCCAAGCCTCCAGATAAGGGTCACTGGTGAGCCTTCCAATTCCGGATTGTAGTTCATTCCAAATATTGTCAAGTTGACAACCAGGAATAGCCACTACACCTGTATACCTCTCAAAATGGTTATTCCCTAGCCTTGGGTAGTTACTACTGTCCATGGCTTGAGAATACCTTTTTAAACATTAAGGAGAGCCCTCTTTAGAACTCTAACTATAGGATTCTCTGTGAATTTCTGTCTCAGAATTCTGCCTTGTGAACTCTAACGTTCTTGGGACTCTCTGGCCTCCCAGATCCGACTCCTAAACTGAATTCTGCATGCTTTTCCCAGCATTCCCATCTAAGTCCCTTAGTTTATATGTATCCAGGATGTAAATTAGTACAAGCACAGGATTCACCTTATTTGTTTTGTTCTCATTGTCCTTCACTACCTGATACCCAGTGTCTTAAAAACAATTGCTCATTTTTTCATTTTCATTTATTTAATTGTTTCACGTGTGAGAATAAATCTAGTCCCTGTTATTGTATACTGGCCAGAAGCAAAAATCATAATTTGCATTCTTTATTACCATTAGTACATTTGAATATCTTATATGCCTCTGGGCCATAACATTTCTTTTAATGTAAAATTATAGTTTATATATTTTGCCTATTGTTCTATTGTAGCAATTTGTCATTCCTCATTATTTTAGAAGATTTTTTCATATTAAAGCTATCAAATTTATGTCTGTAATATATATTGTAATATTTTATTCATTTGTCATTTGCTTTTCATTTTGATTTATTCCATTTGTTAATGCAACTGATTTCAGTTTTTCTTGATCAAATCTATCATTCTTTTTTTTTCCTTTTTTTATTATTAGGTATTTATTTCATTTACATTTCCAATGCTATCCCAAAAGTCCCCCACACCCACCGACACCCACTTCCCCACCCACCCTCTCCCACCCCTTGGCCCTGGCGTTCCCCTGTACTAAGGCATATAAGGTCTGCACGACCTTTCCACTGATGGCTGACCAGGCCATCTTCTGATACATATGCAGCTAGAGACATGAGCTCTGGGGGGGTACTGGTTAGTTCATATTGTTGTTCCACCTATAGGGTTGCAGATCCCCACAGCTCCCTGGGTACTTCCTCCAGGACACATGTTCCACTATGTTCATAGCAGCCTTATTTATAATAGCCAGAAGCTGGAAAGAACCCAGATGCCCCTCAACAGAGTCATGGATACAGAAAATGTGGTACAATTACACAGTGGAGTACTACACAGCTATTAAAAAGAATGAATTTATGAAATTCCTAAGCAAATGGATGGACCTGGAGGGCATCATCCTGAGTGAGGTACCTCAATCACAAAAGAACTCACATGTTATATACTCACTGATAAGTGGATATTAGCCCGGAGACTTAGAATACCCAAGATATAAGATACAATTTGTGAAACACATGAAGCTCGGGAAGAACAAAGACCAAGGTGTGGATACCTTGCTCCTTCTTGGAATTGGGAGCAAGGCACCCATGGAAGGAGTTACAGAGACAAAGTTTGGAGCTGAGACGGAAGGATGGACCATGTAGAGACTGCCATACCCAGGGATCCATCCCATAATCAGCCTCCAAATGCTGACACCATTGCATACACTAGCAAGATTTTGCTGAAACGACCTTGATATAACTGTCTCTTGTGAGACTATGCCGGGTCCTAGCAAACACAGAAGTGGATGCCCACAGTCAGCTATTGGATGGATCACAGGGCCTCCAGTGGAGGAGCTATCATTCTTTTGATGTCTCCTTTTTCCTTATTTTCTGTGTGCTATAAGGCATCAGCCTGAGTCCTCATTCATGTCACACATGCTAGGGAAGTGCCTGACCTCTGACTTCAACACTTAGCTATAGATAGTTTTTCTTATTGATTCTACCACTGGAAAGTAGACCAATATCACAGTCTTTTAATTAGTTAATTATTTCTTCTAAAAATCCCAAGGAGGTAAGGAATCATAATCTAGCTTTCTAGGAAAGCTGTAACACTTTTATAGTATTTCAAAAACAATGTCCCTTTGTTCTCTTTTTTATTCCATAAAATTAAGACATGAGTGGATCTAAAGGAGCAAAACATAGCATGTACCTGATAGTTTTACTCTGTTTCATTTCCACCATCAGATTTTGTACAAAACACAGAAGAATCTCTATCAAATAGAGAGGGGGAGGGGGAGAGGGAGAGAAACAGAATACTCTCTTCATTCATTCATTTCCTTGAGGAATGTCAATTTCCTTATCTCTCATAATGTTCCCAATTATTCTGAAAGAACTGTGCTTTTTGTAATTTTCAATCCATTTCTCCCAATTCCTTGAATGTTTAAAGTTAGTAACTCTAAGTTTCATCTGAATGCAATTTTCCTAATATTATCTGATCTTCTCTCACTAGGTACAACCTTATTAATTATGCAAATAAACATTTCTCTTTTGCTCTTACATTTTTAGCATAGTATTATTTCACATGGACATACTATTTCAGAACTCCATGTTCCTCATATTTTGTTCAAATGCTCAAAGTAAGTTTTCAAAATGCAGTGATATTCCAAAACTTTAGATTGTTTTCTTTTAAATAAGCATCAATTTTACCAAGGGACCTCAATGGTCTTTGAATACTGAAGTTCACAATCATTCATTCAGTGCCCAGAGAATGGGAATGTGAACATGTCTTGTTTACTCCAATCATCTTTACTAGTAACTGAATGAAATTCCCTACAAGGAGTGAGTTATGAAGATTAAATCCTCATAATAGTACATTTAACTAATTTTCTGAATGATTCCTATTCAAAATCTGCATGGATTATTTCTTATTGGGTCAGTTCAAGTCCTTTGTAAGATTTCAATTCATAGCTTTGCTTCTTCACACAAAGAACATGTTCGTCATGTTTCACAACAGGACTTCATTTTCCGACAATGAGTATATTTTTTAGGGAAGAATCCTGGGAACTGGTGTGGGAATTAAGTTTGTGTCAACTTGTCTGGGCTAAGGTTCTCATATATTTTGGCAAATATTTTTATTAATGTCTTTGCCAAGATGTTATTTGGATAAGATTAATACTTAACATGCTGCTGGTCTGTAATGAGCAAATGACATTCTATAATGTTGGTAGGACTCAAACATTTAATAGAAGGCTTTGAGATAACAAAGACGGACTTCCTCTAAACCCAAAGGAATTCTGCAGCCACATCCATCCCCACTACTTTTGAACTCAAACTGTAACTTTTCCCCAGATATCAAGGCTGTTAGCCCATCCCATTCATAATTATGAACTTAATATGTGTTGTGGTATGATTGAGTGTGTTTCCCCTAACATTCATACTTTGAAATCCTTACCATCCTTTGATGGCATTAGAATGAGGGACCTTTGGAACATGATTAGGTCAAAAGTGTTCTGCTCTCATGAATATTATTGATGCCCTTATAAAAAGAAGCCAGAAAGAAATTGCTTGCCCCTATGACTATATAAAGCTCTAGCTAAAAGGCATAATCTATGAGCTAGACTCTGAATGTTCTTGGCCACGATTATGTACTTCCCAACTTCTAGAACTCTGAGAAATATATCTAAGTGATAGCATTGTTTTTAATATTTTCTCAAAGCAGCTGGAACTAGCTAAAACACCAAGCCTCTACAATCACATGAACCATTTTTTTTTTTCTTGTATACGGGACTGAATATTGGTACCTGTATTTGGTTCTCTTTTACTCTCCTTTGCAACAGGCTCACTGAATTGCCTGTGTTGGCCTTGACCTCATTCTATATAGGATAGGCATGATATGAACCTGCTACCCATCTACTTCAACCTGTCAAGTAGCTGGGATTTAAGATCTGTATCACCCTGCTTGGTTATATGACCCAATTTTTTAAAATAAGTGTTTTTCCCTCTCCCCCTTTACTCTTTCTTTTAGACACTTTCTACTTCCTCTATTTTTGTGTTACAAATTAGGTAGGACATATTTACAATGATTAATTAGCAAGTCTTTTCTTGGATGATGGGGGGTGACACAAAGAAAGGAATCAAAATCCTAAAACATGAAGTCAAAGAAATAAAAATAGTAAAACTATGAGTTAACATTATAATCCTCATTTTTGTACTAGCCATGAGGTTATAAGTATATATGTATAATTGCCATTTTTCACTAGATCTCATATTCCTTTTACCTTCAATAGACACTTTACTTCTTTTGGTCTTCTAACTTGCAGTGGAATGCAAAATTTTATTGCTGAAAAATGTGGTCCATTGGCATTTCTACCTAAATGGGGATGTAGTACTTTACCAGTAACTTTGACCACAAGAGTTGAGGATATTGAGTCACACATCAGCTTGAGTCAGAATGGTCTTAGGTTTGTGTTAAGCATAAACACCTTACCCAGTCAGTATAGTAGAAACAAAACAATTTTGCCTTTGGCAATTATATTGATCAGGCATTAATTAGCTCCCTTCTCTGCTACTTCATGTCAGAGATAGTGATTCTACAGTAGTCTCAACAGCCAGCTCACAAGACTCATTTTTAAAGCCCTAACTTTTCTAGTTTAAATGTGAAATGTCCTCCATAGTCTCCAACTATGGAACTCCTGGAAAGAAATGTATATTTAGAGCTCAGACCTAGTCACTGCCTGAATCCATTCAGAGATTCTTAATTTGATTAATAGTATTATTGTGAGGTAATGGAAAGAAGAATTTAGGGCATAGTTGGAAGCAGTAGGTCACTATAATAATAGTCTTAAAGTTACAAATAGTGGCCCTTCCTAAATTCTCTTTTTCTACTTCTTTTTGGATATGAGATATGGATTTTTCCTCTGATATATTCAACTGCCATATTATTCTGTCCAATCACATGGGAGTAAGGAGGCACGAATAGAGCCCTCTGAATATGTCCTTCCTTTTGCATATGGCACCTGTTGAATCACAGCAATGATTTTAAAAAATAACCAAATCACTTTGTAAAGCATACCACTATTGAAAATTAAGGGTTCTATACCATTAGCCTTAAGTAACTGGAGTGAAAGCAAGACTTTCCCCAATGTGTCATTAGTACTAACAGCAAGAGATACCACTCCTGTTTCCATTTTTGGATTTGGGAATATCAGTGTGTGTGTGCGGGGGGGGGGGGGGGGGACCAGTACATGAGTTAGGTGCTGATTTTCTTCATCTGGTATTACTATACTAGTGCAAATTGCATCACAAATTCACAGAGAGGCAGAACAAAACTCAGCAACAACCTACTTTTATGATTAGCACAGTCATTTAAATTTCACAAAAACTAACTCACTCCTGCAATATGGGAATTGGCCCTCTCAAAATGAATCACATTGGAAGAAGGGAGTCTAGCTCTTGCTCTTGCTCCTTCGCCTGCTTGCTGTGTGAGACTGAGTAACTGCTAGATCCTTGGACTTCCATTCACAGCTGCGACTGAACAATTGTTGGGAATTGGGCTGCCGACTGTAAGTCATCAATAAATTCCTTTACTATCTAGAGACTATCCATAAGTTCTGTGACTCTAGAGAACCCTAACTAATACAGAAGTTGGTCTCTTTTGATCATAGGCAAGCTAGTAAGGAACATCCCTCCATGGCCTCTGAATCAGCTCCTGTTTCCTGACCTGCCTGAGTTCCAGTCCTGACTTCCTTTGGTGATGAACAGCAGCATGGAAGTGTAAGCCAAATAAACCCTTTCCTCCCCAGCTTGCTTCTTGGTCATGATGTTTGTGCAGGAATAGAGACCCTGACTAAGACAAATTGCCTATGATCAAAAACACTGCCACAATAAGGACTAAGTTTCTATATGAGTTTTGGTGAGGACAAATCATATTCAAACTATAATATTGTAAGTAAAATCTTGGTGTCCTTGTCCAGGCCCATAAGACAAAGCAGCTATGCTCAATACTGTGAATTCAAAGAGCTTTTATTTTTTTCCATTTGTAACATAACAGCAACTTTAGGATGGTGGGAACACTGCAAAAACAGTGAATGGCAAAGGTGAAGGTCAGTTTGTTGCACTTTTGCTATGAAGTGTAATCAAGATTAGAAACAATGCTCTTTCTGCTCCTCCTATTCCTCCTGCTCTTGCACCTCCTCCTGTTTCTTCTTAAGTAAACTTGCCAGCCCTGGAAAAGTGATCCCAAGGCCTGTGTGGGTAGGGACAGTCACCAAATGGCTATAATTTGCAGGTGATTATAGAACTCATCATTGCTTAAAACTATTCATCACAGGAAGAGGTCCTCATTTGGATGATTTCAGTGCCCTTTAAAATACCCCACTGAGAAGAAAACTGTTTTCATTTGGCATGTTTGTTAGTCATTTCTCTCCAAATGTATATTGAATATTTCCTGCCTAATGCTTAAATGGAAAAGTCATAGGCTGTGAGGGTTTTGTATGGGATGGTTGAGTAAGCATCACATAGCAACGTGTCAGGAAGTGGGTGTAAATGATTTTAATATGAAAAAGAGGAGCAGAATGAATGCAGTTGGAGAGGCTGCACTATCTATGCAGGCTGGTGTAGAATGAGTGTGTTAGGAGGGAAATGGAAAAAGTCTTGAAGGCAATCATCAAAGAGATTAAGGTAAAAGCATGGGGTAGAAAAAGGGAAGAAGTCATGACAGCAAGATACCCCTGTTGTGAAAGAACTTGCTGTGTAAACCTGCCTACCTAGACCCAGGTCTCCCTAACGTAAAATGGGAGGTAGAGGTAAGAGAATCACTGGAAGTTGTATATGCAGTGTTCATGCCTCAAAAGCAAAGCAGGCAGAAAGAAACTTCCATTCACAGGCTGTGCTGTATGGGTAACATACACACATAGTTTACAAGAAACAAGAAGAGAACATCAGATTCAAGGGATATTCTACAATACATATCATATTTACTGATAGTGGTATGTGGAGTGAGAAAGGAAGGAAGGAAGGGAGGAAGGAAGGGAGGGAGGGAGGGAGGAAGGAAGGAAGCAAGGAAGGAAGGAGGAAATCAAAACAGTATAATTAAAAAACTTTAAAAGACACCTTCCTATTTCATTTGCTTTACATACTCTTCCTTTTATTCAAGAGAATTATCCTTTAAAGGCTATAATTGCAGCATTTTCATCTGGGCTGCTAGAATCCTTACCATATCCTATCTGATCAAATGGTCCATCCAATCCATCTTTACCTGGTCTGTTCCTTATTTTTTTTTCCTGTCAAATTCCTCTAAACCCCACTGACTCTTCACTATGAAATGATTATTCAACCATCCCATACAAAATCCTAACAGCCTAAGAATTTTTCATTTAGTCATTACCTAAGAAATATTCAATGTGTTTAATATGCATCTGGATAGAAATGCCTAACATCCTAGATGAAAACAGTTTTCTACTCACTAAGGTATTTTACAGGGCACTGAAATCACCCAAATGAGGCCTTTTTCTTGTGATGAATACTTTTAAGTAATGATGAGTTCTATAATCACCTGCAAATTATAGTCATTTGATGACTATCCCTACCCACACAGGCCTTGTGGTGACTTTATCTAGGGCTGACAAATTTTACTTAAGAAAGAAATGAAGGAACATTGCTTCCAAGTCTGATCACCCTTTATAGCAAAAGATCAGTAGCTGTCCTGGACACTTGCCATTCACTAATCTTGTCATGTACCCACTACCCTGAAGTTTCTGGTGTGCTATAAATGTAAATCCGCACTTTGAGGCAAACGTTGAACCCTCAGAAGCCATGAACTGCAATAAAATTTCTCTCTTACCTTGTTTATGACAGCTTTTTCGTCAGAATGATGATAAAAAGAACAAATACACCTTATAAAGCATCCCTATATTTAAAACTAAGGGCCTGAGGTAACTGGAGTGAAAGCAAGACTTTTGCCAGTATGCCATTAGTGTTAACAGGAAGTGGTATCACTCTCACTTCCATTCTTGGATTTGGGAATATCGATATGAGAAGAGACAATACCATATGTTGGGTGCTGATTTTCTGCATCTGGTGTTATTAGAACAGTGCAAATTGCTTTACAAGTTGGCAAAGATATATAAGTGGAAGCATGCAAGTGTGCCCAGAAGAGATCACGTGGGAAGCTCAGGTGATCAAAGAACACCAAAGTCAGCAACAAGCAGATTTCATGGTAAATGCTGTCATTTAAGTCCCACAAAAGCTACCTCCCTTCTGCAATGCAGGCATTAGGCCCTCTCAAGACAAATGACTCTATGATCCAAAACGCTGCTTAATGTTTCCACCATGATTTCACACTGCTGCAGGAAGGATCAGGTTTCCTCATGAATTTTGGTTATGATAAACCATATTCAAACCTCATAACTCTACAGATGCTATTGTAGTTCTTGTCCAGGCCCACAGGATCCATCATTGTGACCTCACTAATAATGAAAAACAAAACAAAACAAAACAAAACATGTTTTAAGGAGTTCTGAGGTGCACAGGAGACTTGCTTCTGCACTCTCCTGCAGAAGTCCCCCTTTCCTCTAGGCTTTTTCCAACAGCAAGCACAGTAACCTTGCTTCTGCAGCTGGCCTCTGCATTGCCCTTCGGAAGCTCTACTCCTCTCCTTCCAGAAAATGTGGGGGTTCTTTCCACCTCCCTGGCCACTCTGAGAGGACTCAAGGTGCCTCTGGTGCCAGCCCAAGTAAGACAAATGACAAAAAACTCCTCGGCTTCAGTAGCACCAAGCCCAACACTCTCCTAGATAACCAGGTACAGCTAGTGCCTATTCTTGAAGTAAGCAGATTAGGGTCCCATGCTTAAATCATGGAAAAGAGGTAATCAGAGGTCATAAACAGTTACGGCCGAGCATAAAACTAGTTCCTGATAGCCCCACAAAAATAATCTTTAATCCCCCTCCCTTCTGCCCTACCAAATGGTATTGTGTCTGAGTTATGACTTATTTATCCTGACTTCCCTCCCCTTCACCCTAGGCATTCCAAGAATTTCTAACTGCTCTGTATATAAGTGCTAAAACACCAGAGCTGGGGGGGGGTGTGGTCAGAATTCGAACCTACACTGTAGAGGGGTTGTGATTCAAGTCTGGACTTGAAATAAAAGGACTCTTCTGCAAATTGTAGCAGACTTCACAATTCTTGAGCTCTTCTGGGTTTCCCACATAATCAGGGCGTAACAATATATGTTTGACTTGTGTAAAGTCATCATTTCTCTTGTGGTTTATCTTTGTAATTGCATATTGTCCCAGCTTGATCAATACTTTCCTTTGACTCAGCATACTTTGGATTTTGCTTTGAGCAAACCATCTTATAATGGTTTGTAATATGTCAATTTACTAAAATTGTACTCTACTTCCCCATCTGCATCCTCTTGTTCATTTTGGACTTGGTCCAGTGAAACAGTAGATTACTGGGGATGAACAGGCTAGATAGAAATTGCTGTCTATTCTGAAGCCCAACAGTGTGTTGTTCTGCTGTCTCAAACTGTTGATGTAAAGCAACATGTGACCCTGAAAACGACTTACATCTCCCTGATCCTTCTTAAGATTTTCAGGCTCTTGAATCAGATAGACGTGTTTAACTTCATAACAAATGGCACCACTTCTTCTTGAGAGCATTATTACCAAGGCCCAAGGCCACAACTGATGTAGGCTTGGTGGTTTCATCCTGCTTATGGGCCTCCCAGTTTGGGTACCATGCCAGGGGACCTGGTATGTCTCCTAATTTGATTTATGTTGCTGTGATTAGAAACACTAAAATAAACAATTTGTGGAAGAATTTATTTATTTGATGTACATTTTGTTTATCATCTATCATAAGGGGGATATAAGGCAGGAAACTAGAGCTAGACAAGAAGCAGAGACGATGGAGGAAAACTGTTTACTGGCTTGTTCGTCATTGCTCATTTAATCTGCTTTTATATACAACCAAGTACCACCTGTCCATGTGTATCACTGGCCCCAGTAAGATGGATCCTCCCACATCAACCATTAATCAAGAAAATGTCCAAAAGACTTGCCTACTGGCCAATCTGATAAAGGCAATCCTAGGTTGATGTCCCCAACTCTCTTTAGCTTGTGTAAAGTTGACAAAAAACTAACCAGCATAGAACCTTGACATCAAATGAGAGAAAATAGTCATACCAAGACTATATATCCATATAAATCAAATGAACTCAGTAGGTTTTAACAAATATCTATCTCAGAAAGATACAGAACTGAGAAATAAATACAGATGATAGGGATAGATATACTAGTGTTTTTCACCAGGCATAAATTTTGTCCCTTGGGGAACAGTTGACATTGTTCACACTCAGTGTGGATGCATGCTTTTTTCTATTGATATATAATAAGAAGAGAATAGGAAAATTGGTAAAATGCCCACAATTCACAAAATAATCTACATCTCCATATCACTAATAATGTCACTTTAAAGAAATTCTAATATGAATACAGAAATGTCTAGAAATAGATATTAAAGATTTCCTTTGATTAAAGTCAAATATACAAGTTTATATCAAATGCAGTTGCTGAGCAATAGTGATATGAATGATTTCTTTGAATTGGGTTTGGGTGTTACAAAACTAAAGTTAGAGTTCAAAGTGCCAATGAGCATATTTCCAGTAATTAAGAAGGCCTGGGACAGGATCCTTCCAGTTTCATTCTGTGCCCAGAGGCGATCATGTGACATAGGGCCCCATACCCAAATAAAGCATGGAAAGAGCTAGCCTCTCAAGAGTTCAGACAAGCCTTTAAGCAAAGGTAAAAGGACCACTGCTACTCAGAGGGCCCTATATGGAAACCTCAGGACACAGGAGCCAAGAGATAGCCTGGGACAAGAGCATTCCACACCATTAAACAAATGCTGCCAGAAGAGAGTTGGTCTCCCAGGAGTGTCAACACACCTACAAGAACAGGTAGGACAACCACTACTCTTCAAATTCCTGGCCTAAGAGGGACTCTCCCAGTGCTATTCAGATACAGAAACCAAGGAAGAGCTAGATACAGGATTCTTCTGGTTTCTGTCTGCAGCACAGAGCTGACTCTATACCACAGCTCTCGATACCTAAATTCCTCATGTAGAGAACTGGTCTCCCAGGAGTACTGACACAGAGGCTTGAAGGAAAGACAAATCACAGTCAGAGAGAGAGCAAGACCAGCTAAAACCAGCGATAACCAGATAGTGAGAAGAAAGGGAAAGAACCTAAGCAACAGAAACCAAGGTATTTGGCATCATCAGTACCCAGTTCTCCCAAAAGAACTAGCCCTGGTTACCCCAAGACACCAGAAAAGCAAGTCTCTGATTTAAAATCACAACTCATAATGATATAATGATAATAGAGGACTTTTAAAATGACATAAATAACTCCTTTGAAGAAATACAGGAGAACACAGGTGAACAGTTAGAAGTCCTGAAAGAAGAAACAAAAATCCCTTAAAGAATTACAGGAAAACACACACACACACACACACACACACACACACACACACACAAACAGGTGAAGGAATTGAAAAAAAAACAATCCAGGATCTGAAAACCAAAATAGAAACAATAAAGAAATCACAAAGGAAGAACACCATGGGGAAAGAAAACCTAGGAAAGAGATCAGGAGTCATAGATGCAAGCATCACCAACAGAATACAAGAAATAAGAGAGAGAATCTGAGGTGCAGAAGATACCATAGAAAGCATTGACAAAACAGTCAAAGAAAATGCAAAATGCAAAAAGCTCCTAACCCAAAATATCCAGGAAATCCCAAACTCAATGAGACAACCAAACCTAAAGATAATAGGTATAGAAGAAAGCAAAGATTCCCAACTTAAAGGGCCAGTGAATATATTCAACAAAATTGTGGAAGAAACCTTCCCTAACCTAAAGAAAGAGATGTCCATGAACATACAAGAAGCCTATAGAACTCCAAATAGGCTGTGCCAGAAATAAATTCCTCCAGTAACATAATAATCAAACCACCAAATGTACTAAACAAAGAAAGAATATTAAAAGCAGTAAGGGGAAAAGGTCAAGTAACATATAAAGGCAGACCTATCAGAATTATACCAGACTTCTCACCAGAGACTATGAAAGCTAGAAGATTCTAAGCAGATGTTAAACTGACCATAAGAGAACACAAATGCCAGCCCAGGATACTATATCCAGCAAATCTCTCAATTACCATAGAGAGAGAAACCAAGATATTCCATGACAACACCAAAATTACAAAATATATGTCCACAAATTCTGTCCTTCAAAGGGTAATAAATAGAAAACAACACAAGGATGGAAACTACACCCTAGAAAAAGCAAGAAAATAATCTTTTTTAACAAACACAAAAGAAGATAGTCACGTAAACACAATTCCAACTTGAACAACAGAAATAACAGGAAGCAAGTATAACTTTTCCTTAATAGATCTTAATAACAATGGACTCAGTTTCTTCAATAAAAACACACAGACTAACAGACTGGATATTAAACAGGATACAACATTTTGCTGCATACATGAAACCCACCTCATTGACAAACACAGACACTCCCCCAAAATAAAAGTCTAGGAAAAAATTTCGAACCAGATAGTCCCAAGAAACAAGCTGGAGTAGCCATTCTAATATCAAATAAAATTGACTTTCAACCTAAAGTCATCAAGAAAGATAGGGAACAACACTTCATACAAATCAAAGGAAAAATCTACCAAGATGAATTCTCAATTCTGAACATCTATGCTCCAAATACAAGGGCACCCTCATTCATAAAATAAACTTTACTAAAACACAAAGTACACATTGCACCTCACACAAAAATAGCAGGAGACTTCAACACCCCACTCTCATCAATGGACAGATCCTGGAAACAGAAACTAAACAGAGACACAATGAAACTAACAGAAGTTTTGGACCAAATGGATTTAACAGTTATAGAAAACCATATCCTAAAGCAAAAGGATACACCTCCTTTTCAGTACCTCAAGGTACCTTCTTCAAAACTGACCATATGACTGATCACAAAACAGGTCTCAACAAATAAAAGAAGATTGAAATATTCTCATGCATCCTATCAGATCACCATGGACTAAGGCTGGTCTTACATACCAACAAAAACAATGGAAAGCACACATAAGCGTGGAAGCTGAACAACACCGTATTCAATAATAACTTGGTCAAGGAAGAAATAAAGAAAGAAATTAAAGACTTCTAAAAATTCAATGAAAATGAAGCTACAACATATCCAAATTTATGGGACACAATAAAACCGGTGCTAAGAGGGAAAATAGTTCTGAGTGTCTACAAAATGAAACTAGAGGGAGCATACACTAGCAAATTGACAGCACTTCTGTAAGTTCTGGGGAAAAAAAAAGAAGAAGAAGAAGAAGCAAATATACACAAGAGGCCTAGACAGCAGGAAATAATCAAACTCAGGGCTGAAATCAACCAAGTAGGAAAAATAACGAAGTATACAAAGAATAAACCAAACCAGGAGCTGGTTCTTTGAGAAAATCCACAAATAGATAAACCCTTAGACAGACTAACCAGAGGGCACAGAGACAGTATCCAAAAAAATCAGAAATGCAAAGGGGAGACATAACAACAGAAACTAGGAGATCTAAAAAATCATCAGATCCAATTACAAAAGCCTATACTCAATAAAACTGGAAAATCTGGAGGAAATGGAAAATTTTCTAGAGAGATACCAGGTAACAAAGTTAAACAGGATCAGATTAACAATCTAAACCGTCCTATATCACCTAAAGAAATAGAAACAGTCATTAATAGTCTGCCAACCAAAAGAAGCCCTGGACTGGAAGGGATTAGTGTAGAGTTCTATCATACCTTCAAAGAAGACCTAAGACCATTTCTCTTCAAACTATTCCACAAAATAGAAACAGAAGGAATTCTATCCCA
Source organism: Mus musculus (assembly GCF_000001635.26). NCBI lineage: Eukaryota > Metazoa > Chordata > Mammalia > Rodentia > Muridae > Mus > Mus musculus. The sequence continues at coordinate 15,407,486 of NC_000086.7, read as the reverse complement.
TACATTCTATGAAGCATCATTTATGCTGATACCCAATCCACATAAAGACCCAAAATGAAGAATAATTTCAGACCATTTTTTTCTTACGAATATTGATGCAAAAATACTCACAAAAATTATTGCAAACTGAATCCAAGAACACATCAAAATTATATCCATAGGCTTCATCCCAGGAATGCAGGAATGGCTCAATATACAAAAATCCATCAATGTATTCCACTATATTAACAAACTCAAAGATGAAAAACACATGGTCATTTCATTAAATGTTGAGAAATCATTTGACAAAATCGAACAACCATTGATGATAAAAGTCTTGTAAAGATCAGAAATTCAAGGCCCATGCCTAAACATAATAAAAGCAATATCCAGAAAATCAGTAGCCAATATCAAACTAAATGGAGAGAAACTTGAAACAATTTCACTAAAATCATGGACTAGACAAGGCTGCCCACTCTCTCCCTACCTATTCAATATAGTACTTGATGCCCTAGCCAGAGCAATAAGACAACAAAAGGAGGTTAAAGGGACACAAACTGTCAATGAAGAAGTCAAAATATCACTATGACCCCCAAAACTCCTAAACCTGATAAACAAGTTCAGCAAAGTGGATGGACTTAAAATTAACTCAAACAAATCAGTCACCTTCCTCTACTGAAAGTATAAACAGGCTGAGAAAGAAATTAGGTAAAAGATACCCTTTACAATAGTCACAAATAACATGAAATATCATGGTGTGACTAACTAAACAAGTGAAATATCCGTATGATAAGAACTCCAAGTCTCTGAAGAAAGAAATAGGAGAAGATATCCATAGACAAAAAGATCTTCCATGCTGATGGATTGGCAGGATTAATATAGGAAAAATGGCCTTGTTGCTAAAAAGCTATCTACAGATTCAATGCAATCCCCATCAAAATTCTAACTCAATTCTTCATAGAGTTAGGTCAATTTGCAAGTTCATCTGGAATAACAAAAAAACAAAACAAAACAAACAAACAAACAAAAAAAAAAACCAGGATAGCTAAAACTATTCTCAACCAAAAAAAAAAAAAAAAAAAAAGGACTTCTGGAGGATTCACCATCCTAGGCCTGGGGATAATTATATTTGACCTTAATTCTGTTCTCCTTTGAATAGCTACAAACAAGGAATGAGTCAGCACTCAGGTGATTTCCTGTAAACTTGCTTCCCACCTTAATTTGTAAAATAAAGGAGAGCTGATGATTGGGCAGATAAAAGGGAAGGTGGGTCAGAAGGTGGGAGAGACAGAGACTAGAAGGAGAAAATGGAAGAGGAAGAGGATACAGAGGAGGAGGAAGACAAAGAAAAGATGAGCAGAAGCACATGGCCTGGAGAAACCACAAGTTCTAAGGGGTCTCATAAGCTGTGGAAGAATGTAGTGCAGTGGTAGATCTGCCCAATCTAGGCACACAGCATGTAATAATATTAACTGTGTCAAGTTTTCATTGCCAGGGCTTATTTCGGATGGAGAGTTACCACAACAACCAATAGTGATTAAAAATGCACAGCATTGGTACACTGACAGGCAAGTAGATCAATGGAATACAAATGAACGCCCAGAAATGAACCCTATGGTTCACATCTATGGACACTTGACTTTGGACAAAGGAGCTAAAACCATCCAGTGGAAAATACGGACAGCATTTTCAACAAAGAGTGTTGGTTCAATTGGCAGTTAGCCTGTAAAAGAATGCAAATCAATCCATTCATATCTCCTTGTACAAAGCTCAAGCCCAACTGGATCAAGAACCTCCACATAAAACCGGAAACACTGAAACTAATAGAAAAGAAAGTAGGGAACAGCCTCTATCACAAGGGCACAGGGGACAATTTCCTGAACAGAACATGCTTATGGTCTAAGATCAAGGATCAACAAATAAGACCTCATAAAATTGCAAATTTTCTGTAAGACAAAGAATACTTTCAGTAGGACAAAATGGCAACCAACAGATTGAGAAAAGATCTTTACTAACCCTACATCTGATAGAGGGATAATATCCAAGATATACAAAGAACTCAAGAAGATAGACTCCAGGGAACCAAATAATCCTACTAAAAATTGGGGTACAGAGCTAAACAAAGAATTCTCAACTGAAGAATACTGAATGGCTGAGAAGCACCTAAAGAAATGTTCAACATCCTTAGTCATCAGGGAATTGCAAAATAAAACAACCCTGAGATTTCACATCACACCAGTCAGAATGGCTATGATCAAAAACTCAAGTGGACTCAGATCCAGGCAAGGATGTATAGAAAGAGGAACACTCCTCCATTGCTGGTGGGATTTCAAGCTAGTACAACCACTTTGGAAATCAGTTTGGTGGTTCCTCAGAAAGTTGGACCTAATACTACCAGAAGATCCAGCAATACCTCTCCTGGGCATATACCCAGGAGATGTTCCTGCTTATAATAAGGACACATGCTCCACTATGTTCCTAGCCACCTTATTTATAATAGCAAGAAGTTACAAAGAACCCAGATATCCCTCAACAGAGGAATGGATACAGAAAATGTGGTACATTTACACAATGGAGTACTACTTATCTATTAAAAACAATGAGTTCATTAATTACTTAGGCAAATGGATGAAACATGAAAATATCATCCTGAGTGAGGAAACTAATCAAAAAAGAACAAACATGGTATTCACTCACTGATAAATGGATACTAGCCCAGAACCTCTGAATAGCAAAGATAGAATTCACAGATCACATGAAACTCGAGAAGAAGGAAGACCACTTCCTTCCTTCTTAAAATGGGGAACAAAATACCCATGGGAAGAGATACAGAGACAAAGTGTGGAGCAGAGACTGAAGGAAAGGCCATTCAGAGACTTCCCAACCTGGGGATCCATCACATATACAATTACCAATCCCAGGCACTATTGTGGATGCCAACAAGTGCTTATTGAAAGGAGCTTGATATAGCTTTCTCCTGATAAGCTTTTCCCGTGCATGTGCCTGAAAAATACACTAGCAAGATTTTGCTAAAAGGACCCAGATATAGCTATCTCTTGTGAGACTATGCCAGGGCCTAGCAAACAGAGAAGTGGATGCTCACAGTCAGCTATTGGATGGATCACAGGGCCCCTAATGGAGGAGCTAGAGAAAGTACCCAAGGAGCTAAAGAGATCTGCAACCCTATAGGTGGAACAACAATACTTCCTAATCAGTACTCCCCAGAGCTCATGTCTCTATCTGCATATGTATCAGAAGATGGCGTAGTTGGCCATCAGTGGAAAGAGAGGCCCATTGGTCTTGCAAACTTTATCTGCCTCAGTACAGGGGAACACAAGAGCCAAAAAGTGGGAGTGCGTGGGTGGGGGAGTGGGGGGGCATGGGGGGGGGAACTTTTGGGATAGCATTGTAAATGTAAATGAAATAAATACCTAATAAAAAAGGAAATTAAAAAACAAAACAAAACAAAACAAAACAAACAAACAAAAAAAAAAAACTTGGGTACAATTCTATGATAACCTCCTAAGAAGGCAGAGCATCTCTCACTAAGTTCTGCTTCACCAGCAGAATCAACTCTTCTAGGACCTTCTGAGAAGATCAGGCTCTTAGAAACCTGTATTGATTCTCAGTGGTTGACCTGTAAGGTACTGGTAACCCCCTTCTGGACTTAGCCCACAATTATCCTTGCTTCTACACTTCTACCTATACTTTAGTTCCAGTATGAAAACCAAAGAACAGCGCAGCAATTTCTGCTGGTCACATATCTCTTGGGGGATAGAGGCAGGAGGAATATGAGTTTAATATCATCCTTAGCTACACTGGGAATTAGAGCCTAGGCTATGACAGACCTTGTCTCAAAAACAAACAAAAAAATCAAAGAAGATCAACTTGGAAGAAGATCTGCAGTTACATCATTCTTTCATTTATGTGGTCAATCAATCACCTGGGAAATATATGTTTCAATCAAATCAATCCTAAAAATACAGGGTCAAAGTAAAAAGAATATGAAATACAGAGTTTATGGACTACAGCCTATATTAAGCTACAACAGTCTAACCCAAAGACATGGGAAATTAAATATCTGCAAAGATAGGAGAATTTTAATAACAAAATCTATTTCCTCAGAATTTTAAAAGACGTGGGTTTTGTAATCAAGGCTCCATAAGGCTAGGTTTTGAGTGAGGGCTCTCTCCCTCTAATTTCAAGGCCTTTTCACTAGATGTGTGTGCTGGGAAAAAGAGAAAATTCTTTGTTGTCTCTTCCTCTTCTCAGGACACCTACTCTATAGGATTATGGCCATGTTATTATTGCCTTGCTTAGCTTTAATGACCATTCTAAAGGTCCTGTCTCCAAGTACAGTGACTTTGGAGATTACAGTTCACTAGATCTGAAGGGGAAAGTGGTAACAGTGCAGTAAGTCTTGAATAGAGTAAATAAAGAAAAGAGTCTGGATTCATTATTTAAACTTGAAAGGCTTAAAATAGTTCTGACAAATAACCGTGTTGGTTGGATAAAACAGACTCAAAAGTGATCTACAATGATTGAGATTGAAATGCCCAAACTACCAAGTATATTACAGAGAAAAGAATCCAAAAGGTTCACGATGTTGAAATGTCAGTTTCTTCATCCACTAAGCCTTCTCACTTTCTCTAACAGAGTTGTGACAGAACATTTCTTACTTAGTGCTCACTCTTCCGTCCTGGTCAGTAATTACTATGGAAACTAGTCCCACAAAGCTGGAAGCCCTATATACAAGAAGAATGAGGGAACTACAAGATGACAGCTGTCTGGCACTTAATTGTTTTTTTTTGTAAAATGAATTGTGTCATTCATAAATGCATGTAAGAAACCTATTTCCTGGTATAACGTGGCCTCTTTGGGTGCTAGCAAGTTAAAATAAGGTCATAATGAATTAAGGTGGCCGCTGCTCATGTCACTGATTTTCTTATAATAGGAGGGGAATTTAGACATAGAGGCCTACAGCACTGATGACAGGAACAGAAGTTAAAGTGTCACAGCTGCAGGCTTAAGAATGCCAAGGACAGGGATCCATCCCATAATCAGCTTCCAAACGCAAACACCATTGCATACACTAGCAAGATTTTGCTGAAAGGACCCTGATATAGCTGTCTCTTGTGAGACTATGCCGGGGGCTAGCAAACAAAGAAGTGGATGCTCACAGTCAGCTATTGGATGGATCACAGGGCCCCCAATGGAGGAGCTAGAGAAAGTACCCAAGGAGCTAAAGGGATCTGCAACCCTATAGGTGGAACAACATTATGAACTTACCAGTACCCGGGAGCTCGTGACTCTAGCTGCATATGTATCAAAAGATGGCCTAGTCGGCCAGCACTGGAAAGAGAGGCCCATTGGACTTGCAAACTTAATATGCCCCAGTACAGGGGAATGCCAGGGCCAAAAAGTGGGAATGGGTGGGTAGGGGAGTGGGGGGGGAGGGTATGGGGGACTTTTGGGATAGCATTGGAAATGTAAATGAGGAAACTACCTCAGTTCATATATATATATATATATATATATATATATATATGAATGCCAAGGACAGCCAGCACCCACCAGAAGATAAAGAAGAGAAATAGAGCAGACAAGTTCTCACAGCCTCCTAAGGAACCAACCTTGATAAAATTTGATTTCACACTGCTAAACTTCAAACTAGGAGAATAAATCTCTTCTATTTAGGTAAATCAGTTGGTCTAGCAGTCCTAAGAAACTAGTCTAAAATTATCACAGACAAGATGGAAGTAGGTAGCATGTTTATTTGTAAAGTGAAAACAATGCCCAGTACATCCTGACTGAAAGACATATTTAGTGTACTGCTGTTCACTAAGTTTAGTTTATATCTTTTCTGCTTACAAATCAAGTGAGAATTTATGAAACAGGATTCTTGGTCCACTGGGCTTTAAGATAAAAAGTATGCACCGCCTCTAGGCATATAGGAAGTTAGTACTTACTTCTGCACATTTGAAAATCTAACACTGCCTTTGGCTAGACTCAGAAGTAAGGCAGAATATACCTGAGGAGAAACATGTAGTAAACAGTGGTGGCTGAGAAGCTGAAAACCTTAGGGTTTCTGAAAGTTTCATAGGCTTCAGCATGTTGGAGGGGGGATTTCTGATTGCAGCCTGTGAAGAATAAATGGTCTCAAAGACATCTAAATTAAGAATAATACTGAATAGTAAATAGTTCAGCCTTAAGAGTGATTGATAGCTGTGAAATAGCCCCATGCCAGATTGGTTGGGTATCCTAACATCACTGCCATACAGAAACAAAGGCATGTAGTCACTGAAGGAAGAAATTATAACCCAGTGCTTTAAAGCACCAATGATCATATCCAGTGGGAAATCAGTAGCAATGGTAGTATGGTTCCATAATAGATGTGCAATTCAAGCACCATTAAATAAAACTCAAAGAGAAAGTCTTTGTTGTTATTATATACAGACTCCAGTAAATAAGTAGGAGCTCCCAATTTAAAATTCCAATAGAAGTTTTATAAAAGAAGTAGAATAACAAAACTAAAATTATTTAATATGGAGAATATAAGAAAGAAAAACTAAAATACACTTAATATATAGGAAGCAAGTATGGTGACAAATATAAATATAATTGTGTAAGCAATCATTAAAAGTACATGGTTTGGCTTCTGGGCGGCGCCATCTTCAGCTCCAGACAGCCGGCCACCTTCCTGGTGAGAGCACGGGGGTCTGCCTGGCCTGAGAGGTTTGTGGCACAGGCGCCGGCGGGAGCCTTCTTGGCTCCGGGACTCCGCGGAGGGCAGGCTGCACGGGTGACCGTGTGGAATACAGAGTGCCAGCCGTTTCTGGGACGGGCGAGAGAGTCGCAGAGCTTCTGGGCGGCGCCATCTTCAGCTCCAGACAGCCGGCCACCTTCCTGGTGAGAGCACGGGGGTCTGCCTGGCCTGAGAGGTTTGTGGCACAGGCGCCGGCGGGAGCCTTCTTGGCTCCGGGACTCCGCGGAGGGCAGGCTGCACGGGTGACCGTGTGGAATACAGAGTGCCAGCCGTTTCTGGGACGGGCGAGAGAGTCGCAGAGCTTCTAGGCGGCGCCATCTTCAGCTCCAGACAGCCGGCCACCTTCCTGGTGAGAGCACGGGGGTCTGCCTGGCCTGAGAGGTTTGTGGCACAGGCGCCGGCGGGAGCCTTCTTGGCTCCGGGACTCCGCGGAGGGCAGGCTGCACGGGTGACCGTGTGGAATACAGAGTGCCAGCCGTTTCTGGGACGGGCGAGAGAGTCGCAGAGCTTCTGGGCGGCGCCATCTTCAGCTCCAGACAGCCGGCCACCTTCCTGGTGAGAGCACGGGGGTCTGCCTGGCCTGAGAGGTTTGTGGCACAGGCGCCGGCGGGAGCCTTCTTGGCTCCGGGACTCCGCGGAGGGCAGGCTGCACGGGTGACCGTGTGGAATACAGAGTGCCAGCCGTTTCTGGGACGGGCGAGAGAGTCGCAGAGCTTCTGGGCGGCGCCATCTTCAGCTCCAGACAGCCGGCCACCTTCCTGGTGAGAGCACGGGGGTCTGCCTGGCCTGAGAGGTTTGTGGCACAGGCGCCGGCGGGAGCCTTCTTGGCTCCGGGACTCCGCGGAGGGCAGGCTGCACGGGTGACCGTGTGGAATACAGAGTGCCAGCCGTTTCTGGGACGGGCGAGAGAGTCGCAGAGCTTCTAGGCGGCGCCATCTTCAGCTCCAGACAGCCGGCCACCTTCCTGGTGAGAGCACGGGGGTCTGCCTGGCCTGAGAGGTTTGTGGCACAGGCGCCGGCGGGAGCCTTCTTGGCTCCGGGACTCCGCGGAGGGCAGGCTGCACGGGTGACCGTGTGGAATACAGAGTGCCAGCCGTTTCTGGGACGGGCGAGAGAGTCAAAGAGCTTCTGGGCGGCGCCATCTTCAGCTCCAGACAGCCGGCCACCTTCCTGGTGAGAGCACGGGGGTCTGCCTGGCCTGAGAGGTTTGTGGCACAGGCGCCGGCGGGAGCCTTCTTGGCTCCGGGACTCCGCGGAGGGCAGGCTGCACGGGTGACCGTGTGGAATACAGAGTGCCAGCCGTTTCTGGGACGGGCGAGAGAGTCACAGAGATTCTGGGGCGGCACCATCTTCAGCTCCAGACAACCAGCCACCTTCCCGGCAAGAGCCACAGAGCTTCTGAGGCGGCAACATCTTCGACTCCAGACAACTGGCCACCTTCCTGGCCAAAGCAACACAGCTTCTGGGAAAGATCCTGTTTTGGGCCTTCACCTTCAGCCAGGAGGAGGTCCAAACACCAGATAACTGTACACCTTCCCTGAGAGAGGAGAGCTTGCCTACAGAGACTGCTCTGACCACTGAAACTCAGAGAAGAGAGCTTGTCTCCCACGCCTGCTGATAGAGGGTAACAAAATCAACAGAGGAACAATCTTTTAACAAAGACAACTATAACAACTAACTCCAGAGATTGCCAGATGGCGAAAGGTAAACGTAAGAATCCTACTAACAGAAGCCAGGACCACTCACCATCATCAGAACCCAGAACGCCCACTTCGCCCAATCCAGGACACCCTAACACACCTGAAAAGGTAGACCTGGATTTAAAAGCATATCTCATGATGATGGTAGAGGACATAAAGAAGGAATTCAATAACTCACTTAAAGAAATACAGGAGAACACTGCTAAAGAGTTACAAGTCCTTAAAGAAAAACAGGAAAGCACTGCTAAAGAGTTACAAGTCCTTAAAGAAAAACAGGAAAACACAACCAAACAGGTAGAAGTCCTTATAGAAAAACAGGAAAACACATCCAAACAGGTGATGGAAATGAACAAAACCATACTAGACCTAAAAAGGGAAGTAGACACAATAAAGAAAACCCAAAGTGAGGCGACGCTGGAGATAGAAACCCTAGGAAAGAAATCTGGAACCATAGATGCCAGCATCAGCAACAGAATACAAGAGATGGAAGAGAGAATCTCAGGTGCAGAAGACTCCATAGAGAACATCGGCACAACAATCAAAGAAAATGGAAAATGCAAAAAGATCCTAACTCAAAACATCCAGGAAATCCAGGACACAATGAGAAGACCAAACCTACGGATAATAGGAGTGGATGAGAATGAAGATTTTCAACTCAAAGGACCAGCAAACATCTTCAACAAAATTATTGAAGAAAACTTCCCAAATCTAAAGAAAGAGATGCCCATGAACATACAAGAAGCCTACAGAACTCCAAATAGACTGGACCAGAAAAGAAATTCCTCCCGACACATAATAATCAGAACACCAAATGCACTAAATAAAGATAGAATACTAAAAGCAGTAAGGGAAAAAGGTCAAGTAACATATAAAGGCAAGCCTATCAGAATTACACCAGATTTTTCACCAGAGACTATGAAAGCCAGAAGAGCCTGGACAGATGTTATACAGACACTAAGAGAACACAAATGCCAGCCCAGGCTACTATACCCAGCCAAACTCTCAATTACCATAGATGGAGAAACCAAAGTATTCCACGACAAAACTAAATTCACCCATTATCTCTCCACGAATCCAGCCCTTCAAAGGATAATAACAGAAAAAAACCAATACAAGGACGGGAACCACGCCCTAGAAAAAACAAGAAGATAATCCCTCAACAAACCTAAAAGAAGACAACCACAAGAACAGAATGCCAACTTTAACAACAAAAATAACAGGAAGCAACAATTACCTTTCCTTAATATCTCTTAATATCAATGGACTCAATTCCCCAATAAAAAGACATAGACTAACAGACTGGCTACACAAACAGGACCCAACATTCTGCTGCTTACAGGAAACCCATCTCAGGGAAAAAGACAGACACTACCTCAGAGTGAAAGGCTGGAAAACAATTTTCCAAGCAAATGGTCTGAAGAAACAGGCTGGAGTAGCCATTCTAATATCGGATAAAATCGACTTCCAACCCAAAGTTATCAAAAAAGACAAGGAGGGACACTTCATACTCATCAAAGGTAAAATCCTCCAAGAGGAACTCTCAATTCTGAATATCTACGCTCCAAATGCAAGGGCAGCCACATTCATTAAAGACACTTTAGTAAAGCTCAAAGCACACATTGCACCTCACACAATAATAGTGGGAGACCTCAACACACCACTTTCATCAATGGACAGATCGTGGAAACAGAAACTAAACAGGGACACAGTGAAACTAACAGAAGTTATGAAACAAATGGACCTGACAGATATCTACAGAATATTTAATCCTAAAACAAAAGGATATACCTTCTTCTCAGCACCTCACGGGACCTGCTCCAAAATTGACCATATAATTGGTCACAAAATAAGCCTCAACAGATACAAAAATATTGAAATTGTCCCATGTATCCTATCAGACCACCATGGCCTAAGACTGATCTTCAATAACAACATTAAGAATGGAAAGCCAACATTCACGTGGAAACTGAACAACACTCTTCTCAATGATACCTTGGTCAAGGAAGGAATAAAGAAAGAAATTAAAGACTTTTTAGAGTTTAATGAAAATGAAGCCACAACGTACCCAAACCTTTGGGACACAATGAAAGCATTTCTAAGAGGGAAACTCATAGCTCTGAGTACCTCCAAGAAGAAACGGGAGAGAGCACATACTAGCAGCTTGACAACACATCTAAAAGCTCTAGAAAAAAAGGAAGCAAATTCACCCAAGAGGAGTAGACGGCAGGAAATAATCAAACTCAGGGGTGAAATTAACCAAGTGGAAACAAGAAGAACTATTCAAAGAATTAACCAAACGAGGAGTTGGTTCTTTGAGAAAATCAACAAGATAGATAAACCCTTAGCTAGACTCACTAGAGGGCAAAGGGACAAAATCCTAATCAACAAAATCAGAAATGAAAAGGGAGACATAACAACAGATCCTGAAGAAATCCAAAACACCATCAGATCCTTCTACAAAAGCTTATACTCAACAAAACTGGAAAACCTGGACGAAATGGACAAATTTCTGGACAGATACCAGGTACCAAAGTTGAATCAGGATCAAGTTGACCTTCTAAACAGTCCCATATCCCCTAAAGAAATAGAAGCAGTTATTAATAGTCTCCCAACCAAAAAAAGCCCAGGACCAGATGGGTTTAGTGCAGAGTTCTATCAGACCTTCAAAGAAGATCTAATTCCAGTTCTGCACAAACTATTTCACAAGATAGAAGTAGAAGGTACTCTACCCAACTCATTTTATGAAGCCACTATTACTCTGATACCTAAACCACAGAAAGATCCAACAAAGATAGAGAACTTCAGACCAATTTCTCTTATGAATATCGATGCAAAAATCCTTAATAAAATTCTCGCTAACCGAATCCAAGAACACATTAAAGAAATCATCCATCCTGACCAAGTAGGTTTTATTCCAGGGATGCAGGGATGGTTTAATATACGAAAATCCATCAATGTAATCCATTATATAAACAAACTCAAAGACAAAAACCACATGATCATCTCGTTAGATGCAGAGAAAGCATTTGACAAGATCCAACACCCATTCATGATAAAAGTTTTGGAAAGATCAGGAATTCAAGGCCCATACCTAAACATAATAAAAGCAATCTACAGCAAACCAGTAGCCAACATCAAAGTAAATGGAGAGAAGCTGGAAGCAATCCCACTAAAATCAGGGACTAGACAAGGCTGCCCACTTTCTCCCTACCTTTTCAACATAGTACTTGAAGTATTAGCCAGAGCAATTCGACAACAAAAGGAGATCAAGGGGATACAAATTGGAAAAGAGGAAGTCAAAATATCACTTTTTGCAGATGATATGATAGTATATATAAGTGACCCTAAAAATTCCACCAGAGAACTCCTAAACCTGATAAACAGCTTTGGTGAAGTAGCTGGATATAAAATTAACTCAAACAAGTCAATGGCCTTTCTCTACACAAAGAATAAACAGGCTGAGAAAGAAATTAGGGAAACAACACCCTTCTCAATAGTCACAAATAATATAAAATATCTCGGCGTGACTCTAACTAAGGAAGTAAAAGATCTGTATGATAAAAACTTCAAGTCTCTGAAGAAAGAAATTAAAGAAGATCCCAGAAGATGGAAAGATCTCCCATGCTCATGGATTGGCAGGATCAACATTGTAAAAATGGCTATCTTGCCAAAAGCAATCTACAGATTCAATGCAATCCCCATCAAAATTCCAACTCAATTCTTCAACGAATTAGAAGGAGCAATTTGCAAATTCATCTGGAATAACAAAAAACCTAGGATAGCAAAAACTCTTCTCAAGGATAAAAGAACCTCTGGTGGAATCACCATGCCTGACCTAAAGCTTTACTACAGGGCAATTGTGATAAAAACTGCATGGTACTGGTATAGAGACAGACAAGTAGACCAATGGAATAGAATTGAAGACCCAGAAATGAACCCACACACCTATGGTCACTTGATCTTCGACAAGGGAGCTAAAACCATCCAGTGGAAGAAAGACAGCATTTTCAACAATTGGTGCTGGCACAACTGGTTGTTATCATGTAGAAGAATGCGAATCGATCCATACTTATCTCCTTGTACTAAGGTCAAATCTAAGTGGATCAAGGAACTTCACATAAAACCAGAGACACTGAAACTTATAGAGGAGAAAGTGGGGAAAAGCCTTGAAGATATGGGTACAGGGGAAAGATTCCTGAACAGAACAGCAATGGCTTGCTCTGTAAGATCGAGAATTGACAAATGGGACCTAATGAAACTCCAAAGTTTCTGCAAGGCAAAAGACACCGTCAATAGGACAAAAAGACCACCAACAGATTGGGAAAGGATCTTTACCTATCCTAAATCAGATAGGGGACTAATATCCAACATATATAAAGAACTCAAGAAGGTGGACTTCAGAAAATCAAATAACCCCATTAAAAAATGGGGCTCAGAACTGAACAAAGAATTCTCACCTGAGGAATACCGAATGGCAGAGAAGCACCTGAAAAAATGCTCAACATCCTTAATCATCAGGGAAATGCAAATCAAAACAACCCTGAGATTCCACCTCACACCAGTCAGAATGGCTAAGATCAAAAATTCAGGTGACAGCAGATGCTGGCGTGGATGTGGAGAAAGAGGAACACTCCTCCATTGTTGGTGGGATTGCAGGCTTGTACAACCACTCTGGAGATCAGTCTGGCGGTTCCTCAGAAAACTGGATATAGTACTACCGGAGGATCCAGCAATACCTCTCCTGGGCATATATCCAGAAGATGCCCCAACTGGTAAGAAGGACACATGCTCCACTATGTTCATAGCAGCCTTATTTATAATAGCCAGAAGCTGGAAGGAACCCAGATGCCCCTCAACAGAGGAATGGATACAGAAGATGTGGTACATCTACACAATGGAGTACTACTCAGCTATTAAAAAGAATGAATTTATGAAATTCCTGGCCAAATGGATGGACCTGGAGGGCATCATCCTGAGTGAGGTAACACATTCACAAAGGAACTCACACAATATGTACTCACTGATAAGTGGATATTAGCCCAAAACCTAAGATACCCAAGATATAAGATACAATTTCCTAAACACATGAAACTCAAGAAAAATGAAGACTGAAGTGTGAACACTATGCCCCTCCTTAGAAGTGGGAGCAAAACACCCTTGGAAGGAGTTACAGAGACAAAGTTTGGAGCTGAGATAAAAGGATGGACCATGTAGACACTACCATATCCGGGGATCCATCCCATAATCAGCTTCCAAATGCTGACACCATTGCATACACTAGCAAGATTATGCTGAAAGGACCCTGATATAGCTGTCTCTTGTCAGAGTATGCCTGGGCCTAGCAAGCATAGAAGTGGATGCTCACAGTCGGCTATTGGATGGATCACATGGCCCCCAATGAAGGAGCTAGAGAAAGTACCAAAGAAGCTAAAGGGATCTGCAACACTATAGGTGGAACAACATTATGAACTAACCAGTACCCCGGAGCTCTTGACTCTAGCTGCATATGCATCAAAAGATGGCCTAGTCGGCCATCACTGGAAAGAGAGGCCCATTGGACACGCAAACTTTATATGCCCCAGTACAGGGGAACGCCAGGGCCATAAAAGGGGAGTGGGTGGGTAGGGGAGAGGGGGTGGGTGGCTATGGGGGACTTTTGGTATAGCATTGCAAATGTAAATGAGCGAAATACCTAATAAAAAATGGAAAAAAAAAATAAAATAAAAATAATAAACTAAAAAAAAAAAAAAAAAAAAAAAAAAAAAAAAAAAAAAAAACTTGTGGGGCTATGTCTCAGCAGGTCACTGGGGATGGTTCCCAACATGTGGATACTTCACTCCTCCTTAGAATAGGGAATAAAATACCCATGGAAGGAGTTACAGAGACAAAGTTTGGAGCTAAGACGAAAGGATGGACCATCCAGAGACTACCCCAACCCGGGGATCCATCCCATAATCAGCCACCAAACTCAGACACTATTGCACATGCCAGCAAGATTTTGCTGAAAGGACCCTGATATAGCTGTCTCCTGTGAGGCTATGCTAGTGCCTGGCAAATACAGAAGTGGATGCTCACAGTCAGCTATTGGATGGAACACAGGGCCTCCAATGGAGGAGCTAGAGAAAGTACCCAAGGAGCTGAAGGGGTCTGCAACCCTATAGGTGGAACAACAATATGAACTAACCAGTACCCTCAGAGCTCGTGTCTCTAGCTGCATATATATCAGAAGATGGCCTAGTTGGCCATCATTGGGAAGAGAGGCCCCTTGGTCTTACAAACTTTATATGCCCCAGTACAGGGGAACGCCAGGGCCAAGAAGTGGGAGTGAGTGGGTAGGGGAGCAGGGCAGGGGGAGGTTATAGGGGACTTTTGGGATAGCATTTGAAATGTAAATGAAGAAAATATCTAATAAAAAAATTGAAAAAAAAAAAAATAAAAGTACATGGTTTGAATATTTTGGATATTGTGTGCCTTTGCTGTTGTTGTTGTTTGGATGGATGGTTGATTGGTTGTTTTTGTTTTGAGACAGGGTACCACTGTGTGGCTCTGATTGTATTAGAACATACTGTGGAGACCACACTGGCCTAGAAAGTTTGTCTGACTCCTGAGTACTGGAATTAAATGAATGCACCCCATGTGGGCCTTCTGATGTTTTAAAACATGTATTATTTGCTAATATAATTAGATTGTATCAATCTTACATTCTATCTCCACCTCCTCCCTGAACTAATAGATAATTCACTAAGCCTTATGACCTCCCAGACAGAGGACTTTGGCCAGATTTACAGTGCCAGGCTTGAGTTACCTCTTGTGGAGTAATTCTTCAGTCCAATTACAAAACTGTTAAATTGTGAGGTTTGCAAAGAAATGAAGTTCAACTATATATTCTGTACATAATAAACATCATTGGTATAATAATAAAAGAATTTAAAAATAGAATGTAGAGATTTCTTTTCCAAGAAATCTGGTATAGCTGGAATGATATCGCACAAAGAAAGTCTTAAGGTGCAAAGCATTCTGGTAAGAATATTGTGCAAGAAAGTTATAAAACTGTAAGACTTGTTTGTGTCTAATAACATAATTAAACAAACATAATTTTTGTCCATAAACCAATGGTGGCAGGACAAAATAAAGCAATAAACATCTTAAAATACTTACGGTAAATTTTATTCATTTTTCTTGGTTACCAAAATTTCTAGTTTACATGCCACATTTTGTCCTCTTTCGAATTATTAGCTTAGATTTTGCTTTTCCTATCAGTTAATATGAGGCCAACATACTACAATCACTTTTAATCTAATTATTTATCTATTTATTTATTTACTTGCTTCTTTATATAAGCAGAGTCTAAGTCTATAGCTCAGGCTAGCATTAGACATTTGAAACTTTCTGTTTCAGCTTCCAGAGTCCTGGGTTTATAAGTTTGAGCAACTGTTCCTGGCATAAAAATTAGTTTTACCTAATTGCATTATAGCATTTTTATTTTCAATTTACATGTATAATTCTGTATACTTGATATAATATGAATGAGAAAAAACACATCAAGGTTCATTAATAAATGTAGTTCTATTTTTCTTGTTCCTTGTTTTATGAATGATAATTAAATGTTATCATATATATGTATAAATACATAAATACATATGTGTGTGTGAGATAGATGTCCTTATAATTGACATGTATCAATTTAGAATTACATCATCTTATATAACAAAGACCCTTACAAATGGTACTTTAGAAATAACAAAAGTTGTATTCATTTACATTAAAATCTCTGGAAGAGAAAAGTTCAGGGTTAGAAAGAAATCTTTTAAAATTAGCATGGTAAGTGGGTAGGGATTGATATCACTTAGTAGGTAAAGGTAATTGCTATGCAAGCATGACAGGCTGGGTTTGATGTAGGAAAAGAATGTCTGGTGTAAGGAGAGAACTAATTATACAAGGCTGTCCTCTAGCCTCTACATGTGCACCATGGCAAAGGCATCATGGTGATGATGATGATCATCATCATTATTAAATTACATTAAATTGAGCCAGAACTCCAGTTATAAAAGTGGAGAAAAGATTTCATTGATAGAAATAAAAAATGTAATAAACAGAAACACAATTAAAACTAAAATAAGAAACATATATTACAGGGGTAGCTTGGGTGCGGAGTCTGCTGACACCCAGAAGTGACCCAAAAGACCCTCCATGGGATCTTAAGACCTCTGGTGAGTGGAACACAGCTGCTGCTCCAATCCAATTGTGTAGGACCTGAGACTGCATTAATTAGTGAAGCAGAAAACCCGGCTTGATCAGGGGCACAAGTTGCTTCCGGTAGCACAGGCTACCCACAAGACCCTCCATGGGATCTTAAGAACTCTGGTGAGTGGAACACTGCTCCAATCCAATAGGCGGGACTTGAGACTGCATTAATTAGGGAAGCAGAAAACCCGGCCTGATCAGGGGCACAAGTCCCTACCAGTCCCCACCATCACCTGGGTACCTTGGGCATGGAGTCTGCGGACACCCACAAGGTACACACAGGAACCTCCATGGGATCTTAAGACCTCTGTGAGTAGATCACAACTTCTGCCAGGAGACAGGTTCGAACACCAGATACCTGGGCACCTTCCCTGCAAGAGGAGAGGTTGCCAGCAGAGAATACTCTGAACACTGAAACTCAGGGGAGAACTAGTCTCCCAGGTCTGCTGATAGAGGCTAATATAAACACCTGAGGAACAAGATCTAACCAGAGGCAACTAAAACAACTAACTCCAGAGATTACCAGATGGAGAAAGGCAAATGTAAAAATCTTACTAACAGAAACCAAGACCAATTAACCATCGTCAGAATGCAGCACTCCCACCCCACCCATTACTGGACACCCCAACGCACCCGAAAAGATAGTCCCTGATTTAAAAGCATATCTCATGATGGTGGTAGAGGACATCAAGAAGGACTTTAATAACTCACTTAAAGAAATACAGAGAACACTGCTAAACAGTTAGAAAACCTTAAAGAGGAAGCACAAAAATCCCTTAAAAAACTGCAGGAAAACATGACGAAACAGGTGA
Organism: Mus musculus; assembly: GCF_000001635.26. NCBI lineage: Eukaryota > Metazoa > Chordata > Mammalia > Rodentia > Muridae > Mus > Mus musculus. The sequence continues at coordinate 15,389,985 of NC_000086.7, read as the reverse complement.
TGGAATTGAACAAAACCATCCAAGACCTAAAAAGGGAAGTAGACACAATAAAGAAAACCCAAAGTGAGGAGATAGAAAACCTAGGAGAGAAATCTGGAAACAGATGCAAGCATCAGCAACAGAATACAGGAGATGGAAGAAAGAATCTCAGGTGCAGAAGATTCCATAGAGAGCATCAACACAACAATCAAAGAAAAGACAAAATGCAAAAAGATCCTAACTCAAAACATCCAGGAAATTCAGGACACAATAAGAAGACCAAACCTACGAATAATAGGAGTAGATGAGAATGAAGATTTTTCAACTTAAAAGGCCAGCAAATATCTTCAACAAAATTATAGAAGAAAACTTCCCAATCCTAAAGAAAGAGATGCCCATGAACATACAAGAAACCTACAGAACTCCAAATAGACTGGACCAGAAAAGAAATTCTTCCCCACACAAAATGATCAGAACAACAAATGCACTAAATAAAGATAGAATATTAAAAGCATTAAGGGAAAAAATCAAGTAACATACAAAAGCAAGTCTATCAGAATGACACCAGACTTTTCACAAGAGACTATGAAAGCCAGAAGATCCTGGACAGATGTTATACACACCCTAAGAGAACACAAATTCCAGCCCAGGCTACTATACCCAGCCAAACTCTCAATTACCATAGATGGAGAAACAAAAGTATTCCACGACAAAACCAAATTCAAACATTATCTTTCCACAAATCCAGCCCTTCAAAGGATAATAACAGAAACAAACCAATACAAGGACGGAAATCACGCCCTAGAAAAGGCAAAAAGAAATCCCTCAACAAACCAAAAAGAAGACAGCCACAAGAACAGAATGCAAACTCTAACAACAAAAACAATCACTTCTCCTTAATATCTCGTAATATCAATGGAATCAATTCCCCAATAAAAAGACGTAGGCTAACAGACTGGCTACACAAACAGGACCCAACATTCTGCTGCTTACAGGAAACCTATCTCAGGGAAAAAGACAGATACTACCTCAGAGTGAAAGGCTAGAAAACAATTTTCCAAGCAAATGATCTGAAGAAACAAGCTGCAGTAGCCATTCTAATATCGAATGAAATCGACTTACAACCCAAAGTTATCAAAAAAGACAAGGAGGGACACTTCATACTCATCAAAGGTAAAATCCTCCAAGAGGAATTCTCAATTCTGAATATCTATGCTCCAAATACAAGGGCAGCCACATTCATTAAAGAAACTTTAGTAAAGCTCAAAGCACGTATTGAATCTCACACAATAATAGTGGGAGAGTTCAACACACCACTTTCATCACTGGACAGATCATGGAAACAGAAACTAAACACGGACACAGTGAAACTAACAGAAGTTATGAAACAAATGGACTTAACAGATATCTACAGAACATTTTATCCTAAAACAAAAGGTTATACCTTCTTCTCAGCACCTCATGGTACCTTCTCCAAAATTGACCATATAATTGATCACAAAACAGGCCTCAACAGATTCAAAGATATTGAAATTGTCCCATGCATCCTATCAGACCACCATGGACTAAGGCTGATCTTCAATAACAACATAAATAATGGAAAGCCAACATTCACGTGGAAACTGAACAACACTCTTCTCAATGATACCTTGGTCAAGGAAGAAATAAAGAAAGAAACTAAAGACTTTTTAGAGTTTAATGAAAGTGAAGTCACAACATACCCAAACTTATGGGACACTATGAAAGCATTTGCAAGAGAGAAACCCATAGCTGTGAGTGCCTCCAAAAAGAAACAGAGAGAGCACACACTAGCAGCTTGACAACACACCTAAAAGCTCTAGAAAAAAATGAAGCAAATTCACCCAAGAGGAGTAGAAGACAGGAAATAATCAAACTCAGGGGCAAAATCAACAAAGTGGAAACAGGAAGAACTGTTCAAAGAATCAACCAAATGAGGAGTTGGTACTTTGAGAAAATCAACACGAGAGATAAACCCTTAGCCAGACTCACTAAAGGGCACAGGGAAAGCATTCTATTTAACAAAATCAGAAATGAAAAGGTTGACATAACAACAAATCCTGAAGAAATCCAAAACACCATCAGATCCTTCTACAAAAGGCTATCCTCAACAAAACTGGAAAGCCTGGACAAAATGGACAAATTTCTAGACAGATACCAGGTACCAAACTTAAGTAAGGATCAAGTTAATGATCTAAACAGTCCCATATCCCCTAAAGAAATAGAAGCAGTCATAATAGTTTCCCAGCCAAAAAAAAAGCCCAGGACCAGATGGGTTTAGTGCAGAGTTCTATCAGACCTTCAAATAAGATCAGATTCCAGTTCTGCACAAACTATTCCTCAGAATAGAAGTAGAAGGTACTCTACCCAACACATTCTATGAAGCCACAATTACTCTGATAACTAAACCACAGAAAGATCCAACACAGACAGAGAACTTCAGACCACTTTCCCTTATGAATATCGATGCAAAAATACTCAATAAAATTCTCGCTATACAAATCCAAGAACACATTAAAACAATCATCCTTCCTGACCAAGTAGGTTTTATTACATGGATGCAGGGATGGTTTAATATACGGAAATCCATCAATGTAATCCATTATATAAACAAACTCAAAGACAACAACCACATGATCATCTTCTTAGATGCTGAGAAAGCATTTGACTAAATCCAACACACATTCATGAAAAAAGTCTTGGAAAGATCAGGAATTCAAGGCCCATACATAAACATGATAAAAGCAATCTATAGCAAACCAGTAGCCAACATCAACGTAAATGATGAGAAGCTGGAAGCAATCCCACTAAAACCGGGGACTAGACAAGGCCGCCCACTTTCTCCCTACCTATTCAACATTGAACTTCAAGTCCTAGCCAGAGCAATTCGATAACAAAAGGAGATCAAGGGGATACAAATTGGAAAGGAAGAAGTCAAAATATCACTTTTTGCAGATGATATGATAGTATATTTAAGTGACCCTAAAAATTCCACCAGAGAACTCCTAAACCGGATAAACAGCTTCAGTGAATTAGCTGGATATAAAATTAACTAAAACAGGGCAATGGCCTATCTCTACACAAAGAATAAACAGGCTGAGAAAGAAATTAGGGAAACCACACCCTTCTCAATAGTCACAAATAATATAAAATACCTTGGCATGACTCTAACTAAGGAACTAAAAATCTGTATGATAAGAACTTCAAGTCTCTGAAGAAAGAAATTAAAGAAGATCTCAGAAGATGGAAAGATCTCCCATGCTCATGGATTGGCAGGATCAACATTGTAAAAATGGCTATCTTGCCAAAAGCAATCTACAGATTCAATGCATTACCCATCAAAATTACAACTCAATTCTTCAACGAATTAGAAAGATCAATCTCCAAATTCATCTGGAATATTAAAACACCTAGGATAGCAAAAACTCTTCTCAAGGACAAAAGAACCTCTGGTGGAATCACCATGCCTCACCTAAATCTGTACTACAGAGGAATTGTGATAAAAACAGCATGGTACTCGTATAGCAACAGGGAAGTAGACCAATGGAATAGAATTGAAGACCCAGAAATGAACCCACACACCTATGGTCACTTGATCTTCGACAAGGGAGCTAAAACCATCCAGTGGAAAAAAAGACAGCATTTTCAACAAATGGTGCTGGCAAAACTGTTGGTTATCATATAGAAGAATTCGAATTGAACCATTCCTATCTCCTTGTACTAAGGTCAAATCTAAGTGGATCAAGGAGCTCCACATAAAACCAGAGACACTGAAACTTATAGAGGAGAATGTGGGGAAAAGCCTCGAAGATATGGGCACAGGGGAAAATTTCCTGAATAGAACAGCAATGGCTTCTGCTGTAAGATTCGAATTGACAAATGGGACCACATGAAACTGCAAGCTTCTGTAAGGCAAAAGCCACCGTGAATAAGGCCACCAACAGATTTGAAAGGATCTTTACCTATCCTAAATCAGATAGGGGACTAATATCCAATATATATAAAGGACTCAAGAAGGTGGACTCCAGTAAAATCAAATAACCCCATTAAAAAATGTGGCTCAGAGCTAAACAAAGAATCCTCACCTGAGGAATACTGAATGGCTGAGAAACACCTGAAAACAATGTTCAGCATCCTTAATCATCATGGAAATGCAAATCAAAACATCCCTGACATTCCATCTCATACCAGTCAGAATGGCTAAAAAAAAAAAAAAAAAAAATTCAGGTGACAGGTCCTGGCGAGGATCTGGAGAAAGAGGAACATTCTTCCATTTTTGGTGTGATTGCAAGCTTATACAACCACTCTGGAAATCAGGCTGGAGGTTTCTCAGAAAATTGAACATGGTACCACTGGAGGATCCCGCAATACCTCTCCTGGGCATATATTCAGAAGATGTTACAACTAGTAAGAAAGAAACATGCTCCACTATGTTCATAGCAGCCTTATTTATAATAGCCAGAAACTGGAAATAAACCAGATGCCCCTCAACAGAGGAATGGATACAGAAAATGTGGTCCATTACACAATGGAGTACTACTCAGCTATTAAAAAGAATGAATTTATGAAATTCCTAGGCAAATGGTTGGGCCTGGAGGGCATTATCCTGAGCGAGGTAACCCAATCACAAAAGAACTCACACAATATGTACTCACTGATAAATGGATATTAGCCCAGAAACTTAGAATACTCAAGATATAAGTTACAATTTCCAAAGCACATGAAACCCAAGAAGAACGAAGACCAAATTGTGGACACTTTGCCCCTTCTTAGAACTGGGAATAAAACCCCCATGGAAGAAGTTTCAGAGACAAAGTTTGGAGCTGAGACAAAAGCATGGACCATCTAGAGACTTCCATATCCAGGGATCCATCCCATAATCAGCCTGCAAACGCTGACACCATTGCATACACTAGCAAGATTTTGCTGAAAGGACCCTGATATAGCTTTCTCTTGTGACGCTATGCTGGGGCCTAGCAAACAAAGAAGAGGATGCTCACAGTCAGCTATTGGATGGATCACAGGGCCCCCAAAGGAGGAGCTAGAGAAAGTACCCAAGGAGCTAAAGGGATCTGCAACCCTATAGGTGGAACAACATTATGAACTACCCAGTGCCTGGGAGCTCTTGACTCTAGCTGCATATGTATCAAAAGATGGCCTAGTGGGCCATCACTGGAAAGAGAGGCCCATTGGACTTGCAAACTTTATATGCCCTAGTACAGGGGAACACCAGGTCCAAAAAGTGCGAGTGGGTGGGTAAGAGAGTTGGGGGGCGGGTATGGGGAACTTTTGAGATAACATTGGAAATGTAAATGAGGAAAATACCTAATTAAAAAATAATAAATAAATAAAACATATATTACAATAACTATGACATAAAGCTAAAGGGTAAATACAAATTTGTATATAATTGGTAAAATGTCAGCAGCAACCTTATTTTTAAGTATACTTTAAAATATTTGTTTCTTTTTATGTTATATTTGTCAGCATTTTGCCTTTACATATGACTGTTCACTGTGTGTATGCAGTGTATGTGCAAGGCAAAAGAGGATATTAGATCCTCTGGGACTAGGGTTAGCCACCATGTGGATGCTGGGAACTGAACACATGGTTCTTAACCAACCACTGAATCATCTCTCCAGCTCCATGTAATCTAGTAATTTTTAAAAAGTCATTAAGTATGTTATGAAAACAAAACTGTCAGGAGAAAACATAAGAAATAAAAGCAAGTAGGTACAAAGATAAATATGTCTAGATTCAATAACAACCACAAGAAATAGAATTTGAAGTCACCAGGACCCACATGCTAGAAGGAGAATTGATTAGCTTGAGTTGTTCTCGAACCTCATACAAACATTGCGGCCTTTCTGTGTCTCTCTGTGTGTACTTGTGTATACATTATAGATAATGATAAAAGCAGTAATATTTGAAAGTATTCTATTTTCACTTATATTTGCTTTTAGGAGTCTGCTGTAATATTCTGAAAAGTACCATGTGTTTTGTAGTAATAGTCTATTTGAATTGTTTGTGACTCCTGGAAAACCACAAAGGTAAAACTAGTATGTGAATGATCCATTCATGTGATAAAACAACAACGACAAAAACAAAACCTAAAATCTACCTTTAAAATCAAGCATCATGAAATTCTCTAAACAGAGCAAGTGGTAGGAAAATCAGTCCATGATGTGAACAGACTATACTATTTGGACATGTCATGGTAATATACTAATGTGGCTCTAGTGAAAAATTAACTGCTATAGAAACTGGTGTTATTTAAAGTATATTAGTCACATGATATAATGAATTCAACTTTTAACTCATATTGTATCATTACAAAGGGGAAAGGAGCATAAAGGTTTCACCCTGGGTTTGTACTTATATGTAATTATAGGCTATTATAATTTCATAGAGTTTCTGTCACCATGATGGGTCAGTAAAAATAGTCTTTTTTATAAGTTAAAAAATGTCTTAACAGAATACTTTTTACTTAATCAGACTTTGCTGTAGGCAGGTTGCAGATGATATCTAGCTAGGTAACTCTGCCAATCTCTCCCAAAGCCCAGGAGATAAAACATTAAGCTTCAGCAGAACAAATCACAATATGCTCCAGTCAATCATGACTATTCTTTCCTAAATACAAGCATCAGTCATTTGTTGGACAAATTTAAACCTAACAAGTCCTCCAACAGCATGCTTACTTAGTAGAAAACAACACACATACAAGTTTCTGTTTTTTTTTTAATGCTTCAGTGTTTTATCCTAAGTCACCCCACCACCACCCATCACAAAAAAAAAAAAAAGTTAGAGCCACATTATTTCACAGTCATGCTTTTTGGACATATGTAATCTTTTAGAATCAAAAATGAGGGAAAGAGAGATTTTACTCAAGGAAGGGGAAAAATCCAATGTTAAGGCAATGATTCATCAAGACATTCACATCACAAAGGCACAAGAAATCTGGCTGATTGATTAGGTGTGTAGATTCTCTTTTTTTCCCCTGATTCCTTGAAGCATTTTGTCTGATTAGAAGAGAGAGCCAGGAGTTTGTACTCAAACTCCTTTCTGTCTGCTGTCTTATTGGTTCAAGTTCACTCTGTAGGAATTAACACCCCTCCCTGTTCTGATAATCAGCCACTGGAAAAAGTACAGTCTCTTTGAGTTACAGTAATCAGACCCAGGTAGTGGACTGAGACCACTTCTGGAGCAAATATGATCAAGCTAGTGAGTTCTTGATTCTAGAGGGAGGGGGCTCAGTCTATGACATTGGTACAAGAATCTAGTGCTGAAATTAGCACCACAGCCCCAATATCTCCATACAATCGAATTCAGGGTACAGAGTAGGAGTGAAACTACTTTCTGTAATGTGACAGAATAAAAAGTTTGGACAAGGAAGAATTAAATACAGCTGAGTCTCAATGTTCTTGTCTGTAACAAATATTAATAACCCTGGAGTATGTTGGTCAGGAAATTATAAGTGTACCACATCCAAAGCAAAACTCAGAAACCTATACTTTGAGCATGAGGCTATATCAGAAATATAGTTTCTATGTGTTTAAGCTAGAATATCTGCAGACTCCATAATTAAAAGTGATTCTTTGACCAGGGTATTTCTATCTACTTTGTCATCTCCAAGTTTCTCTGATTTACCAATCCTTTCTTTGAGAATCCTCAATCCTTTCTTTGAGATTTTGGTTTGGCAAGTAGCATAAATCAGAACTGATAGTAAGGTGAGGCTAGACTTCAAGAGGTATTGAATGTTTTTCCCTTTTGAAGGACTTCTCAGTAATAAACTGAAGCATAGGACAAAACAAAGGAGATACAGACTATTGAATAAGAAGTGCTTTGAGAAAAATCAACACCTAGACAAATTACAAATTCACAAACAATTAAATGAGAAACTAAATTATTCAGAAGAACATAGACTACACTGTCACAACACCAATAATTTACTCATTAGATGGTTTCCATTTGGAATATTCAAACTTGGGGTATTACATTAAAGAAGAAAAGCCAATGACTATCAAATATCTAAAAATGGGCCAAAAAATATTTGTTTTCAACTTTTAATCACATTTTAGGTTTACGATGTTAATTTAAATGTTGACTCCAAAGCTGAAGGATTTATTAAAGGAAGGCCAGTCAACAAGAATTTTAACTGGTATTTTTAATTATTTTAATCAACTAATTTATTCACTTATTTTGAGACAGGGTCTCCATAATGTAGCCAAAGCAGATCGTTGACTCAATCCTCTTGAATTTGAAGGCAATAGATAATATTCAACTCTCAACTGACATTTTATTATATTTTATCACAGCAAATGAAAATTCTGTACATTAATTATCATTTTACATTATAGCAGAAAATAGTTAATATAGAGAAAATCTTTATAGATTTAGCATATTTCAAAGTATAGTTTCAGAAAAAAAAATCTAATATCCCTTCCTTTGACACCCACAAGTAATTTTGAGTCTCTTTAAAATGTTGACCAACAAGGTGTTGCAGGAATGGGTGGTGAGCCAGAGCCCTGTGTCCACTTAGGGCACAGTTGCAAACCAGAAAAAAATGTGTGCCTCTGTCTGAGTGGGGATTCCTGAGACCTGGGTTCCCAGCGAGGGTGACAGGGGTTCAAGTTATGCCAAGTGTTGGGGCAGATGTTGTGTCTACAACTGTGATTTTGGGTG